>NW_025729171.1:0-1200000 GCF_021461385.2 Schistocerca piceifrons | reverse complement strand
ACCCTTCTAATTGTTTGTGGTTTGCTTAGAGCGTTTTCTGGGATATTACTATTAGATTCCGATGCACAACTGCAGCTTTACTCTATCCCTTGGAGCTTCACATTGACGATGAAACACAGAAATTGCGTCTGGGTTTAGGGCAAATGGCACATTGCCAACCTTAGTTCAACAAGAGTATATCATTTTATTGTTTGTGGTTTAATTGAGCGTTTCCTGGGAGTTCAGTGTAAGATACCTATGCACTACTGCAGCTTTACTCTATCCCTTGGACCTGCTCATTGACGATGACCCACAGATATTGCGTCGGGATTTACCACAAAAGGCACAATGAAGACCTAAGTACAAGAACAGTAAATCTTCTCATTGCTTGTGGTTTGCTTTGAGCGTTTCCTGGGATATCAGTATTACATTCCGATGCACTGCTGCAGCTTTACTCTATCCCACGGACCTTCACATTGACGATGAAACACAGAAGTTACGTCGGGATTTAATACAAAAGGCACAATGCCGACTGCTGTACAAGAAGAGTAATTCTTCTCACCGTTTGAGGTTTCCTAAGAGCGTTTCCAGGGAGATCAGTATTAGATTCCGATGCACTACTCCAGCTTTACTCTATCCCATGGACCTTCACATTGACGATGAAACACAGAAATTGCGTCTGTATTTAATACAAAAGGCAAAATGAAGACTTAAGTACAAGAAGAGTGAATCTTCTCATTGTTTCTGGTTTGCTTTGAGCGTTTCCTTGGAGATCAGTATTACATTCCGATGCACTACTGCAGCTTTACTCTATCCCTTGGACTTTCACATTGACGCTGAAGCACAGATATTGCGTCGGGATTTACTACAAAAGGCACAATGAAGACTTACCTAGAAGAAGATGAATCTTCTCATTGCTTGTGGCTTGCCTTGGCATTTTCCTGGGAGATCAGTATTACATTCCGATGCATTTCTGCAGCTCTACTCTATCCCATGGACCTTCACATTGACGATGAAAGACAGAAATTGCGTCGGAAATTAATACAAAAGGCACTTTGCCGACTTAAGTACAAGAAGAGTAAATCTTCTCATTGTTTTTGATTGCTTTGAGCGTTTCCCGGGAGATCAGTGTTAGATTCGGATGCATTACTGCTGCTTTACTCTATCCCTTGGACGTTCACATTGACGATGAAACACAGAAATTGCGTCGAGATTTAATACAAAAGGCACTTTGCCGACTTAAGCACAAGAAGAGTAAATCTTCTCATTGTTATTGTTTGCTTTGAGCGTTTCCGGGGAGATCAGTGTTAGATTCGGATGCATTACTGCTGCTTTACTCTATCCCTTGGACCTTCACATTGACGATGAAACACAGAAATTTGGTCGAGATTTAATACAAAATGCACAATGCCGACTTAAGTACGAGAAGAATAAATCTCCTCGTTTGTCGTTGTTTGCTTTGAGCGTTTCCTGGGAGATCAGTATAAGTTTCGGATGAACTACTGCAGCTTTTCACTATCCCTTGCGCCATCACATTTACGATGAAACACAGAAATGGCCTCTGGATTTAATACAAAATGCACAACCCAACTTAAGTAAAAGAAGAGTAAATCTTCTCATTGTTCGTGGTTTGTTTGAGCGTTTCCTGGGAGATCAGTATTAGATTCCGATGCACTTCTGCAGCTTTACTATATACCTAGGACCTTCACATTGACGATGAAACACAGAAACTGCGTCGGGTTTTAATACAAAAGTCCAATCCCGACTTAAGTACAAGAGGAGTAAATTTTCTCAATGCTTCTGGTATTCTTTAGCGTTTCCTGGGAGATGAGTATTAGATTCCGATGCACTACTGCAGCTTTACTCTAACCCTTGGACCTTCACATTGACGATGAAACACAGTAATTGCGTCAGGATTTAATACAAAAAGCATAATGCCGACTTAAGTACAAGAAGAGAAAGTCTTTTTATTGTTTCTGGCTAGTTTTGAGCGTTTCCTGGGAGTTCAGTAATTGATTCAGATGCACTACTGCAGCTTTACTCTATCCCTTGGAACATCGCTTGACGATGAAACACACAAATTGCGTCGGGATTTCATACAATGAGCACATTGCCGACTTAAGTACAAGTAGAGTAAATCTTCTCATTGTTTGTGGTCTGCTTTGGGCGTTTCCTGGAAATCAGTATTAGATTTCGATGCACTACGGCAGCTTTACTCTATCCCTTGGAGCTTCACACTGACAATGAAACACAGAAATAGCGTAGGGGTTTAAAGCAAAAGGCAAAATGCCGACTTAAGTACAAGGAGAGTAAATCTTCTAATTGTTTTTGGATTGTCTTGAGCGCTTCCTGGGAGATCAGTATTCGATTCCGATGCACTACTGCAGCTTTACTCTATCCCTTGGACCATCACATTGACGATGAAACACAGAAATTGCGTCGGTATTTCATACAAAAGGCACAATGCCGACTTACGTACAAGAAGGGTAAATCATCTTATTGTTTCTGGTTTGCTTTCAGCGTTTCCTGGGAGATCAATATTAGATTCCGATGCACTACCACAGCTTTAGTGGATCCCTTTGACCTTCACATTGACGATGAAAAACAGAAATATCGCCGAGAGATAAGACAAAAAGCACAATGACGACTTAAGGACAAGAAGAGTAAATTTTCACATTGTTTGTGGTTTGCTCTGAGTGATTCCTGGGAGATCAGTATTAGATTCCGATGCACTACTGCAGCGTTACAGTATCCCTTGGACATTTTACATTGACATTGAAACACAGAAATTGCGTAGGGATTTAATGCAAAGGGCACAATGCCTACTTATGTCCAAGAAGAGAAACCCTTCTAATTGTTTGTGGTTTGCTTAGAGCGTTTCCTGGGATATTACTATTAGATTCCGATGCACAATTGCAGCTGTACTGTATCCCTTGGACCTTCACATTGACGATGAAACTGCGTCTGGGTTTAGGGCAAATGGCACATTGCCAACCTTAGTTCAACAAGAGTAAATCTTTTTATTGCTTGTGGTTTAATTGAGCGTTTCCTGGGAGTTCAGTATAAGATACCTATGCACTACTGCAGCTTTACTCTATCCCTTGAACCTTCACATTGGCGATGAGACGCAGAAATTGCGTCGGGATTTAATACAAAAGGCACAATGCCGACTTAAGTACTAGAAGAGTAAATCTTCTCATAGTTTGTGGGTTGCTTTGAGCTCTCCTGTTACATCAGTATTAGATTCCGATGAACTACTGCAGCTTTGGTCTATCCCTTGGACCTTCACATTGACGATGAAACACAGGAGTTGCGTAGGGGTTTAAAGCAAAAGGCAAATGCCGACTTAATTACAAGAAGAGGAAATCTTCTCATTGCTTGTGGTGTGCTTTGAGCGTTTCCTGGGATATCAGTATTACATTCCGATGCACTGCTTCAGCTTTACTCTATCCCTTGGACCTTCACATTGACGATGACGCACAGATATTGCATCGGGATTTATTACAAAAGGCACAATGAAGACTTAAGTACAAGAAGAGTAAATCTGCTCATTGCTTGTGGTTTGCTTTGAGCGTTTCCTGGGAGATTAATGTTACTTTCCGATGCACTACTGCAGCTTTACTCTATCCCTTGGACCTTCACATTGAGATGAAACACAGATATTGCGTCGAGATTTAATACAAAATGCACAATGCCGACTTAAGTAGAAGAGGAGTATATCTTCTCATTGTTTGTGGTTTGCTTTGAGCGTTTCCTGTGAGATCAGTATCAGTTCCGAAGCACAACTGCAGCTTTACTCTATCCCTTGGACCTTCACATTGACGATGAAACTTAGATATTGCGTCGGGATATAATACAAAAACACAATGACGACTTAAGTACAAGAAGAGTATATCTTCTCATTGTTCGTGGTTTGTTAGAGCGTTTCCTGGAAGATCAGTATTCGATTCTGATGCACTACTGCAGATTTACTCAATCTCTTGGACCTTCGCGTTGACGATGAAACACAGAAATTGCGTCGGGACTTAATACAAAAGGCACAATGCCGACTTATGAACAAGAAGAATAAATCTTATTGTTTGTGGTTTGGTTTGAGCGTTTCCTGGGAGATCAGCATTAGATTCCGATGCACTACTGCAGCGTTACATTTTCCCTTGGACCTTCACATTGACGATGAAACACAGAAATTGCGTCGGGATTAAATACAAAAGGCACACTGCCGACTTAAGTACAAGAAGAGTAAATTTGCTCAATGTTTGTGGTTCTTTTAGCGTTTACTGTGAGATGAGTATTAGATTCCGATGCACTACTGCAACTTTACTCTATCCCTTGGACCTTCCCATTGATGATGAAACACAGAAATTTCGTCGGTATTTCATACAAAAGGCACAATGCCGCCTCACATGCAAGAAGAGTAAATCTCCTAATTGTTTCTGGTTTGCTTCGAGTTTTTCCTGGGAGATCAATATTAGATTCCGATGCACTACTGCCGCTTTACTCTAACCCTTTGGCCTTCACATTGGCGATTAAAAACAGAAATATCGCCGGGATATAATACATAAGGCACAATGCCGACTTATGACCAAGAAGAGTAATTCTTCTCATTGTTTGTGGTTTGCTTTGAGTTTTTCTTGTGAGATCGGTATTAGATTTCGATGCTCTACTGCAGGTTTACTCAATCCCTTGGGCCTTCACATTGACGATGAACCAGAGAAATTGCGTTGGTATTGAATAAAAAAGGCACAATATCGACTTAAAAACAAGAAGAGAAAATCTTCTCATTGTTTTTTGGGTGCTTTGAGCGTTCCCTATGAGATCAGTAATAGATTCCGATGCACTACTGCAGCTCTATTCTATTCCTTGGACTTTCACATTGTCGATGAAACACAGAAATTGCGTCGGGATTTAATAGAAGAGGCACAATGCCGATTTAAGTACAAGAAGAGTAAAACTTCTCATTGTTTGTGGTTTGCTTTGAGCGTTTCCAGGGAGATCAGTATTAGATTCCGATGCACTACTGCAGCTTTTCTCTATCCTTGCACCTTCGCATTGACGATGAAACACAGAAATTGCGTCGGGATTTAATACAGGAGGCACAATGCTGACCTAAGTACAAGAAGAGTAAAACTTCTCATTGTTTGTGGTTTGCTTTGAGCGTTTCCAGGGAGATCAGTATTAGAGTCCGAAGCACTACTGCAGCTTTTCTCTATCCTTCCACCTTCACATTGACGAAGAAACACAGAAATAGCGTCGGGCTTTAAAGCAAAAATCACATTGCCGACCTTAGTATAACAAGAGTAAATCTTTACATTGTTTGTGGTTTGTTTGAGCGTTTTCTGGGAGTTCAGTATTAGATCCCGATGCACTACTGCAGCTTTACTCTATCCCTTGGATCTTCAAATTGACGATGAAATACAGAAAATGCGTAGGGGTTTAAAGCAAAAGGCAAATTCCGACTTAAGTACAGGAAGAGTAAATCTTCTTATTGTTTTTGGTTTGCTTAGAGCGTTTCCTGTGAGATCAGTATTAGATTCCGATGCACTACTGCAGCTTTACTCTATCCCTTTTACCTTCACATTGACGATGAAACACAGAAATTGCGACGGGAATTAATGCAAAAGGCACATGCCAACTTAAGTAGAGGAAGAGTAAATCTTCTAAATGTTTGTGGTTTGCTTTGAGCGTTTCCTGGGCGATCAGTATTAGATTCAGATGCACTTCTGCGGCTTTACTCTATCCCCTGGACCTTCACATTGAAGATGAAACACAGAAATTGCGTAGGGGTTTAAACCAAAAGGCAAATTCCGGTTTAAGTACAAGAAGAGTAAATGTTCTTAGTGTTTTTGGTATGCTTTGAGCGTTTCCTGTGAGATCAGTATTAAATTCCGATGCACTACAGCAGCTTTACCCTATCCCTTGGACCTTCACATTGACGATGACACACAGATATTGCGTCAGGATTTACTACAAAAGGCACAATGAAGACTTAAGTACAAGAAGAGTAAATCTTCTCATTGCTTGTGGTTTACTTTGAGCGATTCCTGGGATATCAGTATCACATTCCGATGCCCTGCTGCAGCTTTACTCTATTCCTTGGACCTTCACATTGACGATGAAACACAGAAATTGCGTCGGGACTTAATACAAAAGGCACAATGCCGACTTAAGTTCAAGAAGAGTAAATCTTCTCATTGTTTCTGGATTGCTTTAGGCGTTTCCTGGGGGATCAGTATTAGATTCCGATGCACTACTGCTGCTTTACTCTATCCCTAGGACCTTCACATTGACGATGAAACACAGATATTGCGTCGGAATTTACTACAAAAGGCACAATGCCGACTTAAGAACAAGAAGAGTAAATCTTCCAATTGTACTTGGTTTGCTTTGAGCGTTTGCTGTGTCATCAGTATTAGATTCCGATTCACTACTGCAGCTTTACTGTATCCCTTGGACCTTCACATTGACGATGAAACACAGAAATGACGTGGTGATTTAATACAAAAGGCACAATGCCAAATTATGTACAAGAAGTGTAAATCCTCTCATTGTGTCTGGTTAGCTTTGAGCATTCGCTGGGAGTTCAGTATTGGATTCCAATGCACTACTGCAGCTTTACTGTATCCCTTGGACCTTCACGTTGACGATGAAACACAGAAATTGCGTCGGGATTTAATACAAAATGCACAATGCCGACTTAAGTACAAGAAGAGTAAATTTTCTCATTGTTTGTGGTTTGCTTTGAGAGTTTCCTGGGTGCTCACTATTAGATTGTGAAGCACTACTGCAGCTTTACGCTATCACTAGGACCTTCACATTGACGACGAAAAACAGAAATTGCGTCGGGATTTAATACAAAATGCACAATGCCGACTGAAGTACGAGAAGAGTCATTCATATCATTGTTTGTCGTTTTTGTTTGAGCGTTTCATGGGAGATCAGTATTAGATTCCGATGCACTTCTGCAGCTTTATTATATTCCTTGGACGTTCACATTGACGATGAAACACAGAAATTGCGTCGGGGTGTAATACAAATGATAGAATGCTGACTTAAGTACAAGAAGAGTAAATCTTCTCATTGTTTGTGGTTTGCTTTGAGCGTTTCCTGGGGGATCAGTATTAGATTCCGATGCACTACAGCAGCTTTACTCTACCCCTTGCACCTTCACATTGACGATGAAACAAAGAAATTGCGGCGGGATTTAATACAAAATGTACAATGCCGACTTAAGTACAGGAAGAGTAAATCTTCTCATTGTTTGTGGTTTTTTTTGAGCGTTTCCTGGGAGATCAGTATTAGATTCCGATGCATTACTGCAGCTTTACTCTATCCCTAGGACCTTTACATTGACTATGAAACACAGAAATGGCGTCGGGATTTAATATAAAAGCACAATGCTGACTTAAGTACAAGAAGAGTAAATCTTCTCATTGTCTGTGGTTGCCTTGAGCGTTTCCTGGGAGTTCAGTATTAGATTCCGATGCACAACTGTAGCTTTACTCTATCCCTAGGACCTTCACATTGACGATGAAACACAGATATAGCGTCGGGATTTAATACAAAAGGCACAATGCCGACTTATGTACAAGAAGAGTAAAACTTCTCATTGTTTGTGGTTTGCTTTGAGCGTCTTCTGGGAGATCAGTATTAAATTCCGATGCACTATTGCAACTTTACTCTATCACTCGGACCTTCACATTGTCGATGGAACACAGAAATGGCGTCGGGATTTAATACAAAACGCACAATGCCGACTTAAGTAGAAGAAGAGTTAATCTCTTCATTGTTTCTGGTTTGCTTTGAGCGTTTGATAGGAGATCAGTATTCGATTGCGATGCACTACTGCTGCTTTTCTCTATTCCTTGGACCGTCACATTGACGGTGAAACACAGAAATTGCGTCGGGATATAACACAAAATGCACAATGCCTACTTAAGTACAAGTAGAGTAAATCCTCTCATTGTTTGTGTTTTCCTTTGAGCGTTTCTTGGGAGATAAATATTAGGTTCCGGTGCACTACTCCTGATTTACTCTATTACTAGGACCTTCACATTGACGAAGAAACACAGAAATTGCGTCGGGATTTAACACAAAATGCACAATGCCGACTTAAGTACAGGAAGAGTAAATCTTCTCATTGTTTGTGGTTTGCTTTGAGCGTTTCCTGGGAGCTCAGTATTAGATCCGAAGCAACACTGCAGCTTTACTGTACTCAGGGACCTTCACATTGACGATGAAACACAGATATTGCGTCAGGATTTACTTCAAAAGGAACAATGCCGACTTAAGAACACGAAGAGTAAATCTTCCTATTGTTCTTGGTTTGCTTTGAGCGTTTCCTGTGGCATCAGTATTAAATTCCGATTCACTACTGCAGCTTTACTCTATCCCTTAGACGTTCACATTGACGATGAAACACAGAAATTGAGTCGGGATTAAATACAAAGGGCACAATGATGACTTAAGTACAAGAAGAGTAAATCTGCTCATTGTCAGAGGTTTGATTTGAACGTTTCCTGGGAGATCAGTATTAGATTCCGATGCACTACTGCTGCTTTACTCTATCCCTTGGACCTTCACATTGACGATGAAACACAGAAATTGCGTCGGGATTTAAGTCAAAATGCACAATGCCGACAGAAGTACTAGCAGAGTGAATCATTTCATTGTTTGACGTTTTTGTTTTAGCGTTTCATGGGAGATCGGTATTAGATTCCGATGCACTTCTGAAGCTTTATTATATTCGTTGGACCTTCACATTGACGATGAAACACAGAAATTGTGTCGGGATTTAATACAAAATGTACAATGCCTACTTAAGAACAAGAGGAGTATATCTTCTCATTGTTTGTGGTTTGCTTTGAGCGTTTCCTGGGAGATCAGTATTAGATTCCGATGCACTACTGCAGCTTTACTCCATCCCTTGGACCTTCACATTGACGATGAAAAACAGAAATTGCGTAGGGGCTTAAGACAAAACTCAAATTGCCGACATAAGTACAAGAAGAGTAAATCTTCCCACTGTTTGTGGTTTGCTTTGAGCGTTTCCTGGGAGATCAGATTCCGACGCACATCTGCAGCATTACCTTATCCCTTGGACCTTCACATTGACGATGAAACAAAGAAATTGCCTCGGGATTTAATACAAAAGGCACAATGCGGGCTTAAGTACAAGAGGAGTAAATCTTCGCATTGTTTTTGGTCATCTTTGAGCGTTTTCTGGGTGATCAGTATTAGATTCCGATGCACTACTGCAGCTTTACTCTATTCCTTGGACATTCACATTGACGATGAAACACAGGAATTACGTAGGGGCTTAAGACAAAACGCAAAATGCCGACATAAGTACAAGAAGTGTAAATCTTGTTATTGTTTTTGGTTTGCTTTGAACGTTTCCTGTGAGATCAGTATTAGATTCCGATGCACTACTGCAGCTTTACTCAATCCCCTGGACCTTCACATTGACGATGAAACACAGATATTGCGTCGGGAATAACTACAAAAGGCACAAGTGCAAGAAGAGTAAATCTTCTCATTGTTAGTGGTTTGCTTACAGCGTTTCCTGGGACATCAGTATTAGATTCCGATGCACTACTGCAGCTATACTCTATCCCTTCGAGCTTCACATTGACGATGAGACACAGAATTTGCGTCGGGATTTAATACAAAAGGCACAATGCAGACCTAAGTACAAGAAGAGTAAATCTTCTCTTTGTTTGTGGTTAGCTTTGAGGGTTTCCTGACAGATCAGTATTACATTCTGATGCACTACTGCAGCTTCACACTATCTCATGGACTTTCACTTTGTCGATGAAACACAGAAATTGCGTCGGTATTTGATGCAAAAGGCACTATGCCGACTTCAGTACTGGAAGAGTAAAACTTCTCATTGTTTGTGGTTTGCTTTGAGCGTTTCCTGGGAGATCAGTATTAGATTCCGACGCACCCCTGCAGCATTACTCTATAAACTGGACCTTCACATTGACGATGAAACACAAAAATTGCGTCGGTATTTAATACAAAAGGAACAATGCTGACTTATGTACAAGAAGAACAAACCTTCGCATTGTTTTTTGTCATCTTTGAGTGATTCCTGGGTGATCAGTATTAGATTCCGATGCACTACTGCAGCTTTACTGTAACCCTTGGACCTTCACATTGACGAAGAAACACAGAAATTTCGTCGTGATGAACACAAAATGCACAATGCCTACTTAAGTACAAGTAGAGTAAATTTTCTCATTGTTTGTGGTTTGCTTAGAGCGTTTCACGTGACATCGGTATTAGATTCCGATTCACTACTGCAGCTTTACTCTATCACTTGGAACATCGCATTGACGATGAAACACAGAAATTGCGTCGGGATTAAATACAAAAGGCACAATGATGATTTAAGTACATGAAGAGTAAATCTGCTCATTGTTAATGGTTTGCTTTGAGCAATTCCTGGGAGATCAGTATTAGATTCCGATGCACTACTGCAGCCTTACTCTATCCCTTGGACCTTCACATTGACGACGAAAAATAGAATTTGCGTCGGGATTTAATACAAAAGGCACAATGCTGACTTAAGTACAAGAAGAGTAAATCTTCTCTTTGTTTGTGGTTTTCTTTGAGCGTTTCCTGGGAGATCAGTATTAGATTCCGATGCACTACTGCAGCAATACTCTATTCCTTGGACCTTCAAATTGACATTGAAATACAGAAATGTCGTCGGGGTGTAATACAAAAGACACAATGCAGACTTAAGTACAAGAAGAGTAAATCTTCTCATTGTGTGTGGTTTGCTTTGAGCGTTTCCTGGGGGATCAGTATTAGTTTCCGATGCACTACAGCAGCTTTACTCTATTCCTAGGACCTTCAGGTTGACGATGAAACACAGAAATTGCGTCGGGATTTAACACAAAATGCACAATGCCGACTTAAGTACAAAAGTGTAAATCTTCTCTTTGTTTGTGGTTTGCTTTGAGCGTTTCCTGGGAGCTCAGTATTAGATCCGAAGCAACACTGCAGCTTTACTGTACTCATGGACCTTCACATTGACGATGAAAGACAGATATTGCGTCAGGATTTACTTCAAAAGGAACAATGCCGACTTAAGAACATGAAGAGTAAATCTTCCTATTGTTCTTGGTTTGATTTGGGCGTTTCCTGTGTCATCGGTATTAGATTCCGATTCACTACTGCAGCTTTACTCTATCCCTTAGACGTTCACATTGACGATGAAACACAGAAATTGCGTCGGGATTAAATACAAAAGGCACAATGATGACTTAAGTACAAGAAGAGTAAATCTGCTCATTGTCAGAGGTTTGATTTGAACGTTTCCTGGATGATCAGTATTAGATTCCGACGCACTACTGCAGCTTTACTCAATCCCCTGGACCTTCACATTGACGATGAAACACAGATATTGCGTCGGGAATTACTACAAAAGGCACAATGCCGACTTAAGTACAAGAAGAGTAAATCTTCTCATTGTTAGTGGTTTGCTTACAGCGTTTCCTGGGAGATCAGTATTAGATTCCGATGCACTACTGCAGCTATACTCTATCCCTTCGAGCTTCAGATTGACGATGAAACACAGAATTTGCGTCGGGATTTAATACAAAAGGCACAATGCCGACCTAAGTACAAGAAGAGTAAATCTTCTCTTTGTTTGTGGTTTGTTTTGAGCGTTTCCTTGGAGATCAGTATCACATTCTGATGCACTACTGCAGCTTCACACTATCTCATGGCTTTTCACTTTGTCGATGAAACAAAGAAATTGCGCCGGGATTTGATGCAAAAGGCACTATGCCGACTTCAGTACTGGAAGAGTAAATCTTCTCATTGCTCGTGGTTTGCTTTGAGCGTTTCCTGGGAGATCAGTATTAGATTCCGACGCACCTCTGCAGCATTACTCTATCAATTGGACCTTCACATTGACGATTAAACACAAAAATTGCGTCGGTATTTAATACAAAAGGCACAATGCCGGCTTATGTACAAGAAGAGTAAATCTTCGCATTGTCATTGGTCATCTTTGAGTGATTCCTGGCTGATCAGTATTAGATTCCGATGCACTACTGCAGCTTTACTGTAACCTTTGGATCTTCACACTGACAATGAAACACAATTATTGCGTCGGGATTTACTACAAAAGGCAAAATGCCTACTTAAGTACAAGAAGAGAAAATCTTCATATTGTTTTTGGTTTGCTTTGAGCGTTTCCTGTGACATCGGTATTAGATTCCGATTCACTACTGCAGCTTTACTCTATCAGTTGGATCTTCGCATTGACGATGAAACACAAAAATTGCGTCGGGGTTAAATACAAAAGGCACAATGATGATATAAGTACAAGAAGAGTAAATCTGCCCATTGTCAGTGGTTTGCTTTGAGCAATTCCTGGGAGATCAGTATTAGATTCCGATGCACAACTGCAGCCTTACTCTATCCCTTGGACCTTTACATTGACGACGACAAATAGAATTTGCGTCGGGATTTAATACAAAAGGCACAATGCTGACTTAAGTACAAGAAGAGTAAATCATTTCATTGTTTGTTGTTTTTCTTTTAGCGTTTCATGGGAGATCAGTATTAGGTTCCGATGCACTACTGCAGCTTTACTCTATACCTTATACCTTCACATTGACGATGAAACACAGAAATTGCGTCGGGATTTAATACAAATTGTACAATGCCAACCTAAGTACAAGAAGAGCATATCATCTCCTTGTTTGTGGTTTGCTTTGAGCGTTTCCTGGGTGATCAGTATTAGATTCCCTATGCACTACTGCAGCTTTACTTCATCCCTTATAACTTCACATTGACAATGAAAAACAGAAATAGCGTCGGGATTTAATACAAAACGCAGAATGCCGATATAAGTACAAGAGGAGTATATCTTCACATTGTTTGTGGTTTGCTTTGAGCGTTTCCTGGAGGATCAGAATTAGATTCCGATGCACTATTGCAGCCAAACTCTATCCCTTGGACCTTCACTTTGACGATGAAACACAGATATTGCGTTGGGATTTAATACAATAGGCACAATGTCGACTTCAGTACAGCAAGTGTAAATCTTCTCATTGTTTGTGGTTTGAATCGAGCGTTTCCTGGGAAATCAGTATTAGATTCCGATGCACTACTGCTGCAAAACTCTATACCTTGGACTTTCACATTGACGATGAAACACAGAAATTGCGTCGGGATTTAATACAAATTGTACAATGCCAACTTAAGTACAAGAAGAGCATATCATATGATTGTTTGTGGTTTGCTTTGAGCGTTTCCTTGGAGATCAGTATTAGATTCCGATGCACTACTGCAGTATTACTCCATCCCTTGGACCTTCACATTGACGGTCAAAAACAGAAATTGTGACGGGATTTAATACAAAAGGCAGAATGCCGGTATAAGTACAAGAGGAGTTTATCTTCAGATTGCTTGTGGTTTGCTTTGGGCGTTTCCTGGAGGATCAGTATTAGATTCTGCTTGTGGATTGCTTTGAGCGTTTCCTGGAGGATCAGTATTAGATTCCGATGCACTATCGCAGCTTTACTCTATTCGTTGCACCTACACATTGACGATGAGGCACAGATAATGTGTCGGGATTTAATACAAAAGGCACAAAGCCGACTTCAGTACAGCAAGTGTAAATCTTTTAATAGTTTGTGGTTTGAGTTGAGTGTTTCCTGGGAGGTCAGTATTAGATTCCGATGCACTACTGCAGCTTTACTCTTTCCCTTGGACCTTCACATTGACGATGAAACCCAGATATTGCGTCGGGATATACTACAAAAAGCACAATGCCGACTTATGTACAAGAAGAGAAAATCTTCTCATTGATTGTGGTTTGCTTAGAGCGTTTCTTGGGAGATCAGGATTAGATTCCGAAGCACTACTGCGGCTTTACCCCATCCCTTGGACCTTTACATTGACGATGAAACAAAAAAATTGCGTCGGGATTTAATACAAGAGGCACAATGCCGAATTAAGTACAAGAAGAATTAATCTGCTCATAGGTTGTGGTTTGCTTTGAGCGTTTCCTAGGTGATCAGTATTAGATTCCGATGCACTACTGCAGCTTCACTCTATCCCTTGGACCTTGACATTGACGATGAAAAACAGAAATTGCGTTGGGGTTTAATACAAAAGGCACAATGCCGTACTTATGTACAAGAAGAGTGAAACTTCTCATTGTTTGTGGTTTGCTATCAGCGTTTTCTGGGAGATCAGTATTAGACTCCGATGCACTATTGCAGCTTTACTGTATCCCTTGGACCTTCACATTGCCGATGAGACACAGATATTGCGTCAGGATTTACTACAAAAGGCACAATGCCGACTTAAGTACAAGAAGAGTAAATCTTCTTATTGTTTTTGGTTTGCTTTGAGCGTTTCCTGTAACATTGGTATTAGATTCCGATTCACTACTGCAGCTTTACTCTATCCCTTGGACCTTCATATTGACGATGAAACACAGAAATTGTGTCGGGATTATATAAAAAAGGCACATTGATGACTTAAGCACAAGAAGAGTAAATCTGCTCTTTGTCAGTGGTTTGCTTTGAGCGTTTCCTGGGAGATCAGTGTTAAATTCAGATGCACTACAGCAGCTTTACTCTATCCCTTGCACCTTCACATTGACGACGAAAAGCCGAAATTGCATCCGGATTTAATACAAAAGGCACAATGCTGCCTTAAGTACAAGAAGAGTAGATCTTTTCATTGTTTGTGGAGTGTATTGAGCGTTTCCTGGGGGATCATATTATATTCCAAGGCACTACTGCAGCTTTACTAAATCCCTTGGACCTTCACTTTGACGATGAAAAACAGATATTGCGTCGGGATTTAATAAAAAAGGCACAAATCTGACTTCAGTACACGCAGAGTAAATCTTCTTATTGTTTGTGGTTTGAATTGAGCGCTTCCTGTGTGATCGGTATTAGACTCCGATGCACTACTGCAGCTCTACTCTATCCCTTGGACGTTCACATTGACGATGAAACACAGAAATTGCGTAGGGGCTTAAGACAAAAGGCAAAATGCCGACATAAGTTCAAGAAGTGAAAATCTTCTTATAGTTTTTGGTTTGCGTTGAACGTTTCCTGTGAGATCAGTATTAGATTCCGTCGCACTACTGTAGCTTTACTCTATCCCTTGGACCTTCACATTGACGATGAAACAAAGAAATTGCGGGGGGATTGAATACAAAAGGCACAATGCCGACTTAAGTGCAAGAAGAGTAAATCTTCTCATTGTTAGTGGTTTGCTTACAGCGTTTACTGGGAGATCAGAATTAGATTCCGATGCACTACTGCTGCAATACTCTATCCCTTCGAGCTACACATTGACGATGAAACACAGAATTTGCGTCGGGATTTAATACAAAAGGCACAATGCCGACTTAAGTACAAGGGGAGTGAATCTTCGCATTGTTTTTGGTCATGTTTGAGCGTTTCCTGGGTGACCAGTATTAGATTCCGATACACTACTGCAGCTTTACTCTATCCCTTGGACCTTCAAATTGTCGATGAAACACAGATATTGCGTCGGGAATAACTACAAAAGGTACAATGCCGCCTTAAGTGCAAGAAGAGTAAATCTTCTCAGAGGTAGTGGCTTGCTTACAGCGTTTCCTGGGAGATCAGTATTAGATTCCGATGCACTACTGCAGCTATACTCTATCACTCGGGCTTCACATTGACGATGAAACACAATATTTGCGTCGGGATTTAATACAAAAGGCACAATGCCGACGTAAGTACAAGAAGATAAAATCTTCTCATTGTATGTGGTATGATTTGAGCGTTTCCTGGGAGATCCGTATTATATTCCGATGAACTTCTGCAGCTTTACTGAATACCTTGGACCTTCACTATAACGATGAAACACAGAAATTGCTGCGGAATTTAATACAAAATTCACAATGCCGACTTATGTACAAGAAGAGAAAATCTTCACATTGTTTTTGGTCATCTTTGAGCGATTCCTGCGTGATCAGTATTAGATTCATAAGCACTACTGCAGCTTTACTCTATTCTTTGGACCTCCACATTGACGATGAAATACAGATATTGCGTCGGGATTTAATACAATAGGCACAATGCTGACTTCAGTACAGGAAGAGTAAATCTTCCCACTGTTTGTGGTTTGCTTAGAGCGTTTCCTGGGAAAACAGTATTACTTTCTGATGCACTTCTGCAGCTTCATACTATCTCTTGGACTTTCACTTTGTCGATAAAACACAGAAATTGCGTCGGGATTTAATACAAAAGCACAATGCTGACTTAAGTACAAAAAGAGAAAATCTGCTCATTGTCTGTGGTTGCCTTGTGCGTTTCCTGGGAGTTCAGTATTAGATTCAGATGCACAACTGCAGCTTTACTCTATCCCTTGGACCTTCACATTGACGATGAAACACAGATATAGCGTCGGGATTTAATACAAAAGGCACAATGCCGACTTAAGTACTAGAAGATAAAGTCTTCTCATTGTTTGTGGTATGATTTGAGCGTTTCCTGGGAGATCAGTATTAGATTCCGATGCACTACTGCAGCTTTGCTCCTTCCCTTGGACCTTCAAATTCACGATGAAAAACAGAAATTGCGTCGGGATTTAATACAAAAGGTTGGATGCCGATATAAGTACAAGAGGAGTATATCTTCACATTGTTTGTGGTTTACATTGAGCGTTTCCTAAAGGATCAGTATTAGATTCCGATGCACTATAGCAGCCTTACTGTATCCCATGGACCTTCACATTGACGAAGAAACACAGATATTGCGTTGGGATTTAATACAAAAGGCACAATGCCAACTTAAGTACGAGAAGAGTAATTCTTCTCATTGTTTGTGGTTTGATTTTACCGATTCCTGGGAGATCAGTATTAGATTCCTATGCACTACGGCAGCTTTACTCTATTTCTTGGACCTTCACATTGGCGATGAAACACAGAAATTGCGTTGGGATTTAATACAAAAGGCACAATGCCGACTTAAGTACAAGAAGAGTAAATCCTCTCATTGTTTGTGGTTTGCTTTGAGCGTTTCCTGGGATATCACTATTAGATTCCGATTCACCACTGCAGCTTTACTCTATCCCTTGGACGTTCCCATTGACGATGAAACACAGAAATTGCGTCGCGGTGAAATAGAAAAGGCTCAATGCCGACTTAAGTACAAGAAGAGTAAATCTTCTCATTGTTTGTGGTTTGCATTGAGCGTTTCCTGGGAATCAGTATTTGATTCCTACGCACTACTGCAGCTTAACTCTATGCGTCGCACCTTCACATTGACGATGAAAGACATATATTGCGTCGGGATTTAATACAAAGGGCACAAAGCCGTCTTCAGTACAGCAAGTGTAAATCTTTTCATTGTTTGTGGTTTGAATTGAGCGTTTGATGGGAGAACAATATTAGATTCCGATGCACCACTGCTGCTTTACTCTATCCCTTGGACCTTCACATTGACGATGAAGCACAGAAATTGCGACGGGAGTTAACACAAAATGCACAATGCCTACTCAAGTACAAGAAGAGTAAATCTGCTCATTGGTTGTGGTTTGCTTTGAGCGTTTCCTGAGACATCGGTATTCGATTCCGATTTACTACTGCAGCTTTACTCTATCCCTTGGAACTCCGCATTGACGATGAAACACAGAAATTGCGTCGGGATTAAATACAAAAGGCACAATTATGTCTTAAGTACAAGAAGAGTAAATCAGCCCATTGTCAGTGGTTTGCTTTGAGCGTTTCCTGGGAGATCAGTAATAGATTCCGGTGCACTACTACAGCAATACTCTAATCCTTGGACGCTCACATTGACGATGAAGCACAGAAATTGCGTCGGGATTTAATACAAATTGTACAATGCTAACTTAAGTACAAGAAGAGCTTATCATCTCATTGTTTGTGGTTTGCTTTGAGCGTTTCCTGGAAGATCAGTATTAGATTCCGCTTGTGGTTTGCTTTGAGCGTTTCCTGGAGGATCAGTATTAGATTCCGATGCACTACTGCAGCTTTACTCTATGCGTTGCACCTACACATTGACGATGAAACACAGATATTGTGCTGGGATTTAATACAAAAGGCACAAAGCCGACTTCAGTGCAGCAAGTGTAAATCTATTAATTGTTTGTGGTTTGAATTGAGCGTTTCCTGGGAGGTCAGTATTAGATTCCGATGCACTACTGCAGCTTTACTCTATCCCTTGGACCTTCACATTGACATTGAAACACAGAAATTGCGTCGGGGTGTAATACATAAGACACAATGCCGACTTAAATACAAGAAGAACAAATCTTCTCTTTGTTTGTGGTTTGCTTTGAGCGTTTCCTGGGAGATCAGTATTACATTCTGATGCACTACTGCAGCTTCACATTATCTCTTGGACTTTCACTTTGTCGATGAAACACAGAAATTGATAGGGGCTTAAGACAAAAGGCGAAATGCAGACATAAGTACAAGAAGTGTAAATCTTCTTATTGTTTTTGGTTTGCTTTGAACGTTTCCTGTGAGATCAGTATTAGATACCGTTGCACTACTGCAGCTTTACTCTATCCCTTCGAGCTTCACATTGCCGATGAAACACAGAATTTGCGTCGGGATTTAATACAAAAGGCACAATGCCGACTTAAGTACAAGAAGAGTAAATCTTCTCATTGTTTCTTGTTTGCTTTGAGCGTTTCCTAGGAGGTCAGTATTAGATTCCGTTGCACTACTGCAGCTATAGTCTATCCCTTGGAGCTTTATATTGATGATGAAACACAGAAATTGCGTCGGGATTTAATACAAAGTTCACAATGCCGAGTTAAGTACAAGAAGAGTAGATCTTCTCATTGTTTGTGGTTTGTTTTGAGCGTTTCCTAGGAGATCACTATTACATTCAGTTGCACTACTGCAGCTTTACACTATTTCTTAGACTTTCACTTTGTCGATGAAACACAGAAATTGCGTCGGGATTTAATACAAAAGGCACAATGCCGACTTAAGTACAAGAATAGTAAATCTTCTCTTTGTTTGTGGTTTGCTTTGAGCGTTTCCTGGGAGATCAGTATTACATTCTGATACACTACTGCAGCTTCACACTATCTCTTGGACTTTCACTATGTCGATGAAACACAGAAATTGCGTCGGGATTTAACACAAAAGGCACAATGCCGACTTAAGTACAAGGGGAGTAAATCTTCGCATTGTTTTTGGTCATGTTTGAGCGTTTCCTGGGTGACCAGTATTAGATTCCGTTACACTACTGCAGCTTTACTCTATCCCTTGGACCTTCACATTGTCAATGAATCACAGATATTGCGTCGGGAATTACTACAAAAGGCACAATGCCGACTTAAGTGCAAGAAGAGTAAATCTTCTCAGAGTTAGTGGCTTGCTTACAGCGTTTCCTGGGAGATCAGTATTAGATTCCGATGCTCTACTGCAGCTATACTCTATAGCTTCGGGTTTCACATTGTCGAAGAAACACAGAATTTGCGTCGGGATTTAACACAAAATGCACAATGCCTACTGAAGTACAAGAAGAGTAAATCTTCTCGTTGTTTGTGGTTTGCTTTCAGCGTTTCCTGGGAGCTCTGTATTAGATTACGATGCACTACTGCAGCTTTACTGTATCCCTTGGATCTTCACACTGACGATGAAACACAGAAATTGCGTCGAGATTAAATAAAAAAGGCACAATGATGACTTAAGTACAAGAAGAGTAAATCAGCCCATTGTCAGTGGTTTGCTTTGAGCAATTCCTTGGAGATCAGTATTAGATTCCGATGCACTACTGCAGCTTTACTCTATTCCTTGGACCTCCACATTGACGATGAAACACAGTAATTGCGTCGGGATTTAATACAAATTGTACAATGCCAACCAAAGTTCAAGAAGAGCATATAATCTCATTGTTTGTGGTTTGCTTTGAGCGTTTCCTGGGATATCAGTATTAGATTCCGATGCACTACTGCAGCTTTACTCCTTCCCTTGGACCTTCACATTGACGATGAAAAACAGAAATTGCGTCGGGATTTAATACAAAAGGCAGAATGCCGATATAGGTACAAGAGGAGTATATCTTCACATTGTTTGTGGTTTACTTTGAGCGTTTCCTAAAGGATCAGTATTAGATTCCGATGCACTATTGCAGCCTTACTCTATCCCATGGACCTTCACATTGACGATGAATCACAGATATTGCGTTGGGATTTAATACAAAAGGTACAATGCCAACTGAAGTACAAGAAGAGTAATTCTTCTCATTGTTTGTGGTGTGATATGAGCGTTTCCTGGGACATCAGAAATAGATTCCGATGCACTACTGCAGCTTCACCCTATTTCTTGGACCTTCACATTGACGATGAAACACAGAAATTGCGTTGGGATTTAATACAAAAGGCACAATGCCGACTTAAGTACAAGAAGAGTAAATCATCTCATTGTTTGTGGTTTGCTCTGAGCGTTTCCTGGGATATCACTATTACATTCCGATTCACCACTGCAGCTTTACTCTATCCCTTGGACGTTCCCATTGACGATGAAACACAGAAATTGCGTCGCGGTGAAATAGAAAAGGCTCAATGCCGACTTAAGTACAAGAAGAGCATATCATCTCATTGTTTGTGGTTTGCTTTGAGCGCTTTCTGGGAGATCAGTATTAGATTCCGCTTGTGGTTTGCTTTGAGCGTTTCCTGGAGGATCAGTATTAGATTGCGATGCACTACTGCAGCTTTACTCTATGCGTTGCACCTACACATTGACGATGAAACACAGATATTGTGCAGGGATTAAATACAAAAGGCACAAAGCCGACTTCAGTGCAGCAAGTGTAAATCTTTTAATTGTTTGTGGTTTGAATTGAGCGTTTCCAGGGAGGTCAGAATTAGATTCCGATGCACTACTGCAGCTTTACTCTATCCCTTGGACCTTCACATTGACATTGAAACACAGAATTTGCGTCGGGGTGTAATACATAAGACACAATGCCGACTTAAGTACAAGAAGAGTAAATGTTCTCTTTGGTTGTGGTTTGTTTTGAGCGTTTCCTGGGAGATCAGTATTACATTCTGATGCACTACTGCAGCTTCACACTATCTCTTGGACTTTCACTCTATCGATGAAACACAGAAATTGCGTCGGGATTTAATGCAAATGGCAGTATGCAGACTTCGGTACTGGAAGAGTAAATCTTCTCATTGTTTGTGGCTTGCTTTGAGCGTTTCCTGGGAGATCAGTATTAGATTCAGACGCACCTCTTCAGCATTACTCTATCCCTTGGACCTTCACATTGACGATGAAACACAAAAATTGCGTCGGTATTTAATACAAAAGGCACAATGCCGACTTAAGTACAAGAGAGAAAATCTTCTCATTGTTTGTGGTATGATTTGAGCGTTTCCAGGGAGATCAGTGTTAGATTCCGATGCACTTCTGCAGCTTTACTCTATCCCTTGGACCTTCACTATGACGATGAAACACAGAAATTGCGGCAGGATGTGATACAAAATGCACAATGCCGACTTATGTACAAGAAGAGTAAATCTTCGCATAGTTTTTGGTCATCTTTGAGCGATTCCTGGGTGATCAGTATTAGATTCCCAAGCACTACTGCAGCGTTAACTTATTCCTCGGACCTGCACATTGACGATGAAACACAGATATTGCGTCGGGAATTACTTCAAAAGGCAGAATGCCGACTTAAGTGCAAGAAGAGTAAATTTTCTCATTGTTAGAGCTTTGCTTACAGCTTTTACTGGGAGATCAGTATTAGATTCCGATGCACTACTGCTGCTATACTCTATCCCTTAGAGCACCACATTGACGATGAAACACAGAATTAGTGTCGGGATTTAATACAAAAGACACAATGCCGACTTAAGTACAAGAACCGTAAATCTTCTCTTTGTTTGCGGTTTGCTTTGAGCGTTTCCTGGGAGATCAGTATTACATTCTGATACACTACTGCAGCTTCACACTATCTCTTGGACTTTCACTTTGTCGATGAAACACAGAAATTGCGTCGGGATTTAACACAAAAGGCACAATGCCGACTTAAGTACAAGGGGAGTAAATCTTCGCATTGTTTTTGGTCATGTTTGAGCGTTGCCTGGGTGACCAGTATTAGATTCCGATACACTACTGCAGCTTTACTCTATCCCTTGGACCTTCACATTGTCGATGAAACACAGATATTGCGTCGGGAATTACTACAAAAAACACAATGCCGACTTAAGTGCAAGAAGAGTAAATCTTCTCAGAGTTAGTGGCTTGCTTGCAGCGTTTCCTGGGAGATCAGTATTACATTCCGATGCACTACTGCAGCTATACTCTATCCCTACGGGCTTCACATTGACGATGAAACATAGAATTTGCGTCGGGATTTAACACAAAATGCACAATGCCTACTGAAGTACAAGAAGAGTAAATCTTCTCGTTGTTTGTGGTTTGCTTTGAGCGTTTCCTGGGAGCTCTGTATTAGATTCGGATGCACTACTGCAGCTTAACTGTATCCCTTGGATCTTCACACTGACGATTAAACACAGAAATTGCGTCGAGATTAAATACAAAAGGCACAATGATGACTTAAGTACAAGAAGAGTAAATCAGCCCATTGTCAGTGGTTTGCTTTGAGCAATTCCTAGGAGATCAGTATTAGATTCCGATGCACTACTGCAGCTTTAGTCTATTCCTTGGACCTTCACATTGACGATGAAACACAGATATTGCGTTGGGATTTAATACAAAAGGCACAATGCCAACTTAAGTACAAGAAGAGTAATTCTTCTCCTTGTTTGTGGTTTGATTTGAGCGTTTCCTGGGAGATCAGTATTAGATTCCAATGCACTACTGCAGCTTTACTCTATTTCTTGGACCTTCACATTGACGATGAAACACAGAAATTGCGTTGGGATTTAATACAAAAGGCACAATGCCGACTTAAGTACAAGAAGAGATAATCTTCTCACTATTTGTGGTATGCTTTGAGCGTTTCCTGGGAGATCAGTATTACATTCTGATGCACTACTGCAGATTCACACAATCTCATGGACTTTCACTTTGTCGATGAAACACAGAAATTGCGTCGGGATTTAATGCAAAAGGCACTATGCCGACGTCAGTACTGGAAGAGTAAATCTTCTCATTGCTTGTGGTTTGCTTTGAGCGTTTCCTGGGAGATCAGTATTTGATTCCGACGCACCTCTGCAGCATTACTCTATCAATTGGACCTTCACATTGACGATGAAACACAAAAATTGCGTCAGTATTTAATACATAAGGCACAATGCCGACTTAAGTTCAAGAAGAGAAAATCTTCTCATTGTTTGTGGTGTGATTTGAGCGTTTCCTGGGAGATCACTATTAGATTCCGAGGCATTTCTGCAGCCTTACTCTATCCCTTGGACCTCCACATTGACGATGAAACACAGTTATTGCGTCGGGATTTACTACAAAAGGCACCATCCCGACTTAAGTACAAGAAGAGTAAATCTTCTCATTGTTTGTGGTTTGCTTTGAGCGTTTGATGGGAAATCAGTATTCGTTTCCGATGCACTACTGCTGCTTGACTCTATCCCTTGGACCTTGTCATTGACAGTGAAACACAGAAATTGCGTCGGGATTTAACACAAAATGCACAATGCCTACTGAAGCACAAGAAGAGTAAATCTTCTCGTTGTTTGTGGTTTGCTTTGATCGTTTCCTGGGAGCTCTGTATTAGATTCCGATGCACTACTGCAGCTTTACTATATCCCTTGGATCTTCACACTGACAATGAAACACAGAAATTGCGTCGGGATTAAATACAAAAGGCACAATGATGACATAAGTACAAGAAGAGTAAATCTGCCCATTGTCAGTGGTTTGCTTTGAGCAATTCCTTGGAGATCAGTATTAGATTCCGATGCACTACTGCAGCTTTACTCTATTCCTTGGATCTTCACATTGACGATGAAACACAGAAATTGCGTCGGGATTTAATACAAATTGTACAATGCCAACCAAAGTACAAGAAGAGCATATCATCTCACTGTTTGTGGTTTGATTTGAGCGTTTCCTGGGAAATCAGTATTAGATTCCGATGCACTACTGCAGCTTTGCTCCTTCCCTTGGACCTTCACATTGACGATGAAAAAGAGAAATTGCGTCGAGATTTAATACAAAAGGCAGAATGCCGATATAAGTACAAGACGAGTATATCTTCACATTGTTTGTGGTTTACTTTGAGCGTTTCCTAAAGCATCAGTATTAGATTCCGATGCACTACTGCTGCTATACTCTATCCCTTAGAGCACCACATTGACGATGAAACACAGATTTAGCGTCGGGATTTAATACAAAAGGCACAATGCCGACTTAAGTGCAAGAAGAGTAAATCTTCTCATTGTGTCTTGTTTGCTTTGAGCGTTTCCTGCGAGGTCAGTATTAGATTCCGATGCACTACTGCAGCTATAGTCTATCCCTTGGAGCTTCATATTGATGATGAAACACAGAAATTGCGTCGGGATTTAATACAAAATTAACAATGCCGAGTTAAGTACAAGAAGAGTAGATCTTCTCATTGTTTGTGGTTTGTTTTGAGCGTTTCCTAGGAGATCAGTATTACATTCTGTTGCACTACTGCAGCTTTACACTATTTCTTAGACTTTCACATTGCCGATGAAACACAGAAATTGCGTCGGGATTTAATACAAAAGGCACAATGCCGACTTAAGTACAAGAAGAGTAAATCTTCTCTTTGTTTGTGGTTTGCTTTGAGCGTTTCCTGGGAGATCCGTATTACATTCTGATGCACTACTGCAGCTTCACACTATCTCTTGGACTTTCACTTTGTCGATGAAACACAGAAATTGCGTCGGGATTTAACACAAAAGGCACAATGTTGACTTAAGTACAATGGGAGGAAACCTACGCATTGTTTTTGGTCATGTTTGAGCGTTTCCTGGGTGACCAGTATTAGATTCCGATGCACTTCTGCAGCTTTACTCTATCCCTTGGACCGTCACTTTGACGATGAAACACAGAAATTGTGGCGGGATTTAATACAAAATGCACAATGCCCACTTACGTACAAGAAGAGTAAATCTTCGCATTGTTTTTGGTCATCTTTGAGCGATTCCTGGGTGAAAAGTATTAGATTCCGAAGCACTACTGCAGCTTTACTCTATTCCTTGGACCTCCACATTGACGATGAAACACAGTTATTGCGTCGGGATTTACTACAAAAGGCACCAACCCGACTTACGTACAAGAAGAGTAAATCTTCTCATTGTTTGTGGTTTGCTTTGAGCGTTTGATGGGAGATCAGTATTCGATTCCGATGCACTACTGCTGCTTGACTCTATCCCTTGGACCTTCTCATTGACAGTGAAACACAGAAATTGCGTCGGGATTTAACACAAAATGTACAATGCCTACTGGAGTACAAGAAGAGTAAATCTTCTCGTTGTTTGTGGTTTGCTTTGATCGTTTCCTGGGAGCTCTGTATTAGATTCCGATGCACTACTGCAGCTTTACTGTATCCCTTGGATCTTCACACTGACGATGAAACACAGAAATTGCGTCGGGATTAAATACAAAAGGCACAATGATGACTTAAGTACAAGAAGAGTAAATCTGCCCATTGTCAGTGGTTTGCTTTGAGCAATTCCTTGGAGATCAGTACTAGATTCCGATGCACTACTGCAGCTTTACTCCTTCCCTTGGACCTTCACATTGACGATGAAAAACAGAAATTGCGTCGGGATTTAATACAAAAGGCAGAATGCCGATATAAGTACAAGACGAGTATATCTTCACATTGTTTGTGGTTTACTTTGAGCGTTTCCTAAAGGATCAGTATTAGATTCAGATGCACTATTGCAGCCTTACTCTATCCCATTGACCTTCACATTGACGATGAAACACAGAAATTGCGTCGGGATTAAATACAAAAGGCACAAGTATGACTTAAGTACAAGAAGAGTAAATCAGCCCATTGTCAGTGGTTTGCTTTGAGCGTTTCCTGGGAGATCAGTAATAGATTCCGGTGCACTACTGCAGCAATACTCTAATCCTTGGACGATCAAATTGCCGAAGAAGCACAGATATTGCGTCGGGATTTAATACAAATTGTACAATGCCAACTTAAGTGCAAGAAGAGCATATCATCTCATTGTTTGTGGTTTGCTTTGAGCGTTTCCTGGGAGATCAGTATTAGATTCCGCTTGTGGTTTGCTTTGAGCGTTTCCTGGAGGATCAGTATTAGATTCCGATGCACTACTGCAGCTTTACTCTATGCATTGCACCTACACATTGACGATGAAACACAGATATTGTGCTGGGATTTAATACAAAAGGCACAAAGCCGACTTCAGTGCAGCAAGTGTAAATCTTTTAATTGTTTGTGGTTTGAATTGAGCGATTCCAGGGAGGTCAGTATTAGATTCCGATGCACTACTGCAGCTTTACTCTATCCTTTGGACCTTCACATTGACATTGAAACACAGAAATTGCATCGGGGTGTAATACATAAGACACAATGCCGACTAAAGTACAAGAAGAGTAAATCATCTCTTTGTTTGTAGTTTGCTTTGAGCGTTTCCTGGGAGATCAGTATTACATTCTGATGCACTACTGCAGCTTCACACTATCTCTTGGACTTTCACTTTGTCGATGAAACACAGAAATTGCGTCGGGATTTAATACAAAAGGCACAATGCCGACTTAAGTACAAGAGGAGTAAATCTTCGCATTGTTATTGGTCATCTTTGAGCGTTTCCTGCGTGATCAGTATTGGATTCAGATGCACTACTGCAGCTTTACTCTATTCCTTGGACCTTCACATTGACGATGAAACACAGAAATTGCGTAGGGGCTTAAGACAAAAGGCACAATGCCGAATTAAGTGCAAGAAGAGTAAATCTTCTCATTGTTTGTTGTTTGCTTTGAGCGTTTCCTGGGAGATCAGTATTTGATAACGACGCACCTCTGCAGCATTACTCTATCAATTGGAGCTTCACATTGACGATGAAACACAAAAATTGCGTCAGTATTTAATACATAAGGCACAATGCCGACTTAAGTTCAAGAAGAGAAAATCTTCCCATTGTTTGTGGTATGTTTTGAGCGTTTCCTGGGAGATCTGTATTAGATTCCGATGCACTTCTGCAGCTTTACTCTATCCCTTGGACCGTCACTTTGACGATGAAACACAGAAATTGCGGCGGGATTTAATACAAAAAGCACAATGCCCACTTACGTACAAGAAGAGTAAGTCTTCGCATTGTTTTTGGTCATCTTTGAGCGATTCCTGGGTGATAAGTATTAGATTCCGAAGCACTACTGCAGCTTTACTCTATTCCTTGGACCTCCACATTGACGATGAAACACAGTTATTGCGTCGGGATTCACTACAAAAGGCACCAACCCGACTTAAGTACAAGAATAGTAAATCTTCTCATTGTTTGTGGTTTGCTTTGAGCGTTTGATGGGAGATCAGTATTCGATTCCGATGCACTACTGCTGCTTGACTCTATCCCTTGGACCTTCTCATTGACAGTGAAACACAGAAATTGCGTCGGGATTTAACAGAAAATGCACAATGCCTACTGGAGTACAAGAAGAGTAAATCTTCTCGTTGTTTGTGGTTTGCTTTGATCGTTTCCTGGGAGCTCTGTATTAGATTCCGATGCACTACTGCAGCTTTACTGTATCCCTTGGATCTTCACACTGACGATGAAACACAGAAATTGCGTCGGGATTAAATACAAAAGGCACAATGATGACTTAAGTACAAGAAGAGTAAATCTGCCCATTGTCAGTGGTTTGCTTTGAGCAATTCCTTGGAGATCAGTATTAGATTCCGATGCACTACTGCAGCTTTACTCTATTCCTTGGACCTTCACATTGACGATGAAACACAGAAATTGCGTCGGGATTTAATACAAATTGTACAATGCCAACCAAAGTACAAGAAGAGCATATCATCTCACTGTTTGTGGTTTGCTTTGAGCGTTTCCTGGGAGATCAGTATTAGATTCCGATGCACTACTGCAGCTTTACTCCTTCCCTTGGACCTTCACATTGACGATGAAAAACAGACATTGCGTCGGGATTTAATACAAAAGGCAGAATGCCGATATAAGTACAAGACGAGTATATCTTCACATTGTTTGTGGTTTACTTTGAGCGTTTCCTAAAGGATCAGTATTAGATTCAGATGCACTATTGCAGCCTTACTCTATCCCATTGACCTTCACATTGACGATGAAACACAGAAATTGCGTTGGGATTAAATACAGAAGGCACAAGTATGACTTAAGTACAAGAAGAGTAAATCAGCCCATTGTCAGTGGTTTGCTTTGAGCGTTTCCTGGGAGATCAGTATTAGATTCCGCTTGTGGTTTGCTTTGAGCGTTTCCTGGAGGATCAGTATTAGATTCCGATGCACTACTGCAGCTTTACTCTATGCGTTGCACCTACACATTGACGATGAAACACAGATATTGTGCTGGGATTTAATACAAAAGGCACAAAGCCGACTTCAGTGCAGCAAGTGTAAATCTTTTAATTGTTTGTGGTTTGAATTTTGCGATTCCAGGGAGGTCAGTATTAGATTCCGATTCACTACTGCAGCTTTACTCTATCCTTTGGACCTTCACATTGACATTGAAACACAGAAATTGCATCGGGGTGTAATACATAAGACACAATGCCGACTAAAGTACAAGAAGAGTAAATCTTCTCTTTGTTTGTAGTTTGCTTTGAGCGTTTCCTGGGAGATCAGTATTACATTCTGATGCACTACTGCAGCTTCACACTATCTCTTGGACTTTCACTTTGTCGATGAAACACAGAAATTGCGTCGGGATTTAATACAAAAGGCACAATGCCGACTTAAGTACAAGAGGAGTAAATCTTCGCATTGTTTTAGGTCATCTTTGAGCGTTTCCTGCGTGATCAGTATTGGATTCAGATGCACTACTGCAGCTTTACTCTATTCCTTGGACCTTCACATTGACGATGAAACACAGAAATTGCATAGGGGCTTAAGACAAAAGGCAAAATGCCGACATAAGTACAAGAAGTGTAAATCTTATTATTGTTTTTGGTTTGATTTGAACGTTTCCTGTGAGATCAGTATTAGATTCCGTTGCACTACTGCAGCTTAACTCTATCCCTTGGATCTTCACATTGTCGATGAAACACAGATATTGCGTCGGGAATTATTACAAAAGGCACAATGCCGAATGAAGTGCAAGAAGAGTAAATCTTCTCATTGTTAGTGGTTTGCTTACAGCGTTTACTGGGAGATCAGTATTAGATTCCGACGCACCCCTTCAGCATTACTTTATCCCTTGGACCTTCACATTGACGATGAAACACAAAAATTGCGTCGGTATTTAATACAAAAATCACAATGGCGACATAAGTACAAGACGAGAAAATCTTCTGATTGTTTGTGGTATGATTTTAGCGCTTCCAGGGAGATCAGTATTAGATTCCCAAGCACTACTGCAGCTTTACCTTATTCCTTGGACCTCCACATTGACGATGAAACACAGATATTGCGTCGGGAATTACTTCAAAAGGCAGAATGCCGACTTAAGTGCAAGAAGAATAAATCTTCTCATTGTTAGTGGTTCGCTTACAGCGTTTACTGGGAGATCAGTATTAGATTCCGATGCACTACATCTGCTATACTCTATGCCTTCGAGCTTCACATTGACGATGAAACACAGAATTTGCGTCGGGATTTAATACAAAAGGCACAATCCCGACTTAAGTACAAGAACAGTAAATCTACTGCAGCTTCACACTATCTCTTGGACTTTCACTTTGTCGATGAAACACAGAAATAGCGTCGGGATTTAATACAAAAGCACAATGCCGACTTAAGTACAAAAAGAGAAAGTCTGCTCATTGTCTGTGGATGCCTTGTGCGTTTCCTGGGAGTTCAGTATTAGATTCCGATGCACAACTGCAGCTTTACTCTATCCCTTGGACCTTCACATTGACGATGAAACACAGATATAGCGTCGGGATTTAATACAAAAGGCACAATGCCGACTTAAGTACAAGAAGATAAAGTCTTCTCATTGTTTGTGGTATGATTTGAGCGTTTCCTGGGAGATCAGTATTAGATTCCATTGAACTACTGCAGCTTTACTCTATTCCTTGGACCTCCACATTGACGATGAAACACTGATATTGCGTCGGTATTTAATACAAAAGGCACAATGCCGACTTAAGTACAAGGAGAGATAATCTTCTCACTCTTTGTGGTATGCTTTGAGCGTTTCCTGGGAGATCAGTATTACATTCTGATGCACTACTGCAGCTTCACACTATCTCATGGACTTTCACTTTGTCGATGAAACACAGAAATTGCGTCGGGATTTAATGCAAAAGGCACTATGCCGACGTCAGTACTGGAAGAATAATCTTGTCATTGTTTGTGGTTTGCTTTGAGCGTTTCCTGGGAGATCAGTATTTGATTCCGACGCACCTCTGCAGCATTACTCTATCCATTGGACCTTCACATTGATAATGAAACACAGAAATAGCGTCGCGGTGTAATACAAAAGGCTCAATGCCGACTTATGAACAAGAAGAGTAAATCTTCTCATTGTTTGAGGTTTGCATTGATCGTTTCCTGGATGTTGAGTATTAGATTCCGATGCACTACTGCAGCTTTACACTATTCCTTGGACCTTTACACTGACGATGAACACAGAAATTGCATCGGGATTTAATACAAATTGTACAATGCCAACCAAAGTACGAGAAGAGCATATCATCTCATGGTTTGTGGTTTGCTTTGAGCGTTTCCTGGGAGATCAGTATTAGATTCCGATGCACTACTGCAGCTTTACTCTATGCGTCGCACCTTCACATTGACGATGAAACACAGATATTGCGTCGGGATTTAATACAAAGGGCACAAAGCCGACCTCAGTACAGCAAGTGTAAATCTTTTCGTTGTTTGTGGTTTGAATTGAGCGTTTGATGGGAGAACAATATTAGATTCCGATGCACCACTGCTTCTTTACTCTATCCCTTGGACCTTCACATTCACGATGAAACACAGAAATTGCGTCGGAATTTAACACATAATGCACAATGCCTACTCAAGTACAAGAAGAGTAAATCTGCTCATTGGTTGTGGTTTGCTTTGAGCGTTTCCTGTGACATCGGTATTCGATTCCGATTTACTACTGCAGCTTTACTGTATCCCTTGGAACTTCGCATTGACATTGAAACACAGAAATTGCGTCGGGGTGTAATACATAAGAGACAATGCCGACTTAAGTACAAGAAGAGTAAATCTTCTCATTGTTTGTAGTTTGCTTTGAGTGTTTCCTGGGGGATCAGTATTAGATTCGGTTGCACTAAAGCAGCTTTACTCTATCCCTTGGAGCTTCACATTGACGATGAAACACAGAAATTGCGTCGGGATTTAATACAAAAGGCACAATGCCGACTTCGGTACACGAAGATTAAATCTTCTCATTGTTTGCAGTTTGCTTTAAGCGTTTCCTGGATGTTGAGTATTAGATTCCGATGCACTACTGCAGCTTTACTCTATCCCTTGGACCTTCACATTGACGATCAAACACAGACATTGCGTCGGGATTTAATACAAAATGCACAATGCTGACTTAAGTACAAGAAGAGTAAATCTTCTCATTGTTTGTGGTATGCTATGAGCGTTTGCTAGGAGATCTGTATTAGATTCCGATGCACTTCTACAGCTTTACTCTATCCCTTGCACCTTCAAATTGACGACTAGACAAAGAAATTGCGGGGGAATTAATATAAAAGGCACAATGCCGACTTAAGTACAAGAAGAGTAAATCTTCGCATTGTTTTTCGTCGGTTTTGAGCGTTTTCTTGGTGATCAGTATTAGATTCCGATTAACTGCTGCAGATTTACTCTATTCCTTGGAACTTCACATTCACAATGAAACGCAAAAATTGCGTAGGGTTTTAATAGAAAAGGCAAAATGCTGACATAAGTACAAGAAGAGGAAATCTTTTTATTGTTTTTGGTTTGCTTTGAACATTTCCTGTGAGATCAGTATTAGATTCCGATGCAACACTGCAGCTTTACTCTATCCCTTGGACCTTCACATTGATGATGAAACCCAGATATTGCGTCAGGATATACCACAAAAGGCACAATGTCGACTTAAGTACAAGAAGAGAAAATCTTCTCACTGATTGTGGTTTGCTTTGAGCGTTTCCTGGGAGATCAGGATTAGATTCCGATGCACTACTGCAGCTTTACATATCCCTTGGACCTTCTCATGGACGATGAAACACAGAAATTGTGTCGGTATTAAATTCAAAAGCATATGCCGACTTAAGTACAAGAATAGTAAAGCGCCTCATTGTTTGTGGTTAGCTTTGAGCGTTTCCTGGGGATCAGTATTAGTTTCCGATGCACTACTGCAGCTTTACTCTATCCCCTGGAGCTTCACATTGACGATGAAACACAGAAATTTCGTCTGGATTTAATACAGAAGGAACAATGCCGACTTAAGTACAAGAAGAGTCAATCCTCGCATTGTTTGTAGTTTGCTTTGAGCGTTTCCCGGGAGATCAGTATTATATTCCGATGCACTACTGCTGCTTTACTCTATCTCTGGGACTTTCACATCGACGATGAGACACAGAAATTGCGTCGGTATTAAATACAAAATTCACAATGCCGACTTAAGTACAAGGAGAGTAAATCTTATCACTGTTTTTGGTTTGCATTGAGCGTTTCATGGGAGATCAGTATTAGATTCCGATGCACTACTGGAGCTTTACTCTATAACTTGGACCTTCACATTGACGATGAAACACAGAAATTGCGTCGGGATATAATACAAAAGGCACAATGCGGACTTAAGTACAAGAAGAGTAAATCTTCTCATTGTCTGTGGTTTGCTTTGAGCGTTTCCTGGGAGATCAGTATTAGATTCCGGTGCACTACAGAAGCTTTACTCTATCCCTTGGACCTTCACATTGACGATGAAACACAGAAATTGCATCGGGATTTAATACAAAAGGCACAATGCCGACTTTAGTACAAGAAGAGTAAATCTTCTCATTGATTGTGGTTTGATTTGAGCGTTTAATGGGAGATCAGTATTAGATTCCGATGCACTACTGCAGCTTTACATTATCATTTGGACCGTCACATGGACGATGAAACACAGAAATTGCGTCGGGATTTAATACAAAGGGCACAATGCCGACTTAAGTACAAGAAGGGTAAATCGCCTCATAGTTTGTGGTTTGCTTTGAGCGTTTCCTGGGGATCAGTATTAGATTCCGATTCACTACTGCAGCTTTACTCTTTCCCTTTGACCTCCGCATTGACGATGAAAATCTGAATTTGCGTCGGGGTTTATTATAAAAGGCACAATGCCTACTTAAGTACGAGATGAGAGGATCTTCTCATAGTTTGTGGTTTGTTGTGAGAGTTTCCTGGGAGATCGATATTAGATTCCGATGCACTACTGCAGCTTTACTCTATCCCTTCGACCTTCACATTGACGATGAAACGCAGAAATTGCGTCGGGATTTAATACAATAGGGACAATGCAGACTTAAGTACAAGAACAGTAAATCTTCTTATTGTTTTTGGTTTGCTTTGAGCGTATCCTGGGAGATCAGTATTCGATTCCGATGCACAACTGCTGCTTTTATCTATGCCTTGGAACTTCACATTGACGACGAAACACAGATATTGCGTCGGGATTAAATCCAAAGGCAGAATGCCGACTTGAGTACAAGAAGAGTCAATCTCCTCATTGTTTGTGCTTTTGCTTTGAGCGATTCCTGGGAGATCAGTATTAGATTCCGAACAATACCACAGTTTTAATCTATCCCCTGGACTATCACATTGACGACGAAACACAGCTATTGCGTCGGGATTTAATACAAAACGCACAATGCCGACCTAAGTACAAGAAGAGTCAATCTTCTCGTTTTTTGTGGTTTGCTTTGAGCGTTTCCTGGGAGATCAGTATTAGATTCCGATGCACTACTGCAGCTTTACTCTATCCCTTTGACATTCGCATTGACGATGAAACTAAGAAATTGCGTCGGGGTTTAATCAAATATGCACAATGCCAACTTAAGGACAAGAAGAGAGAATCTTCTCATTGTTTGTGGTTTGCTTTGAGTGTTTCCTGGGGGATCGGTATTAGATTCCGATGCACTATTGCAGCTTTACTCTATCCGTTGGACCTTCACATTGATGATGAAACTCAGAATTTGCGTCGGGAGTTATTAAAAAAGGCACAATGCCTACTTAAGTACAGGATGAGAGAGTCTTCTCATTGTTTGTGGTTTGCTTTGTGTGTTTCCTGGGAGATCGCTATTATATTCCGATGCACTACTGCAGCTTTACGCTATCCCTTGGACCTTCACATTGACGATGAAACGCAGAAATTGCGTCTGGATTTAATACAAAAGGCACAATGCCGACTTAAGTACAAGAAGAGGAAATCTCCTCACTGTTTGTGGTTTTGCCTTGAGCGTTTCCTGGGAAATCAGTATTAGATTCCGATGCACAACTGCAGCTTTACTCTATCCCTTGGACCTTCACATTGACGATGAAACACAGATATAGCGTCGGGATTTAATACAAAAGGCACAATGCCGACTTAAGTACAAGAAGATAAAGTCTTCTCATTGTTTGTGGTATGATTTGAGCGTTACCTGGGAGATCAGTATTAGATTCAATTGCACTACTGCAGCTTTACTCTATTCCTTGGACCTCCACATTGACGATGAAACACAGATATTGCGTCGGTATTTAATACAAAAGGCACAATGCCGACTTAAGTACAAGAAGAGTAAATCTTCTTATTGTTTGAGGTTTGCATTGAGCGTTTCCTGGGGAAACAGTATTTGATTCCAATGCACTACTGCAGCTTTACTCTATGCGTCGCACCTGCACATTGACGATGAAACACAGAAATTGCGTCGGGATTTAACACAAAATGCACAATGCCTACTCAAGTACAAGAAGAGTAAATCTGCTCATTGGTTGTGGTTTGCTTTGAGCGTTTCCTGTGACATCGATATTCGATTCCGATTTATTACTGCAGCTTTACTCTATCCCTTGGAACTTCACATTGACATTGTAACACAGAAATTGCGTCGGGGTGTAATACATAAGACACAATGCCGACTTAAGTACAAGAAGAGTAAATCTTCTCATTGTTTGTAGTTTGCTTTGAGCGTTTCCTGGGGGATCAGTATTAGATTCGGTTGCACTAAAGCAGCTTTACTCTATCCCTTGGACCTTCACATTGACGATGAAACACAGAAATTGCGTCGGGATTTAATACAAAAGGCACAATGTCGACTTCGGTACAGGAAGATTAAATCTTCTCATTGTTTGCAGTTTGGTTTAAGCGTTTCCTGGATGTTGAGTATTAGATTCCGAAGCACTACTGCAGCTTTACTCTATCCCTTGGACCTTCACATTGACGATCAAACACAGAAATTGCGACGGGATTTAATACAAAATGCACAATGCGGACTTAAGTACAAGAAGAGTAAATCTTCTCATTGTTTGTGGTATGCTATGAGCGTTTGCTAGGAGATCAGTATTAGATTCCGATGCACTTCTACAGCTTTACTCTATCCCTTGCACCTTCAAATTGACGACTAGACAAAGATATTGCGGGCGAATTAATACAAAGGGCACAATGCCGACTTAAGTACAAGAAGAGTAAGTCTTCGCATTGTCTTTCGTCAGCATTGAGCGTTTCCTTGGTGATCAGTATTAGATTCCGATTAACTGCTGCAGATTTACTCTATTCCTTGGAACTTCACATTCACAATGAAACGCAAAAATTGCGTAGGGGTTTAATACAAAAGGCAAAATGCTGACATAAGTACAAGAAGAGGAAATCTTTTTATGGTTTTTGGTTTGCTTTGAACATTTCCTGTGAGATCAGTATTAGATTCCGATGCAACACTGCAGCTTTACTCTATCCCTTGGACCTTCACATTGACGATGAAACCCAGATATTGCGTCAGGATATACCACAAAAGGCACAATGTCGACTTATGTACAAGAAGAGAAAATCTTCTCACTGATTGTGGTTTGCTTTGAGCCTTTCCTGGGAGATCAGGATTAGATTCCGATGCACTACTGCAGCTTTACATATCCCTTGGACCGTCTCATGGACAATGAAACACAGAAATTGTGTCGGTATTAAATTCAAAAGCACAATGCCGACTTAAGTACAAGAATAGTAAAGCGCCTGATTGTTTGTGGTTAGCTTTGAGCGTTTCCTGGGGATCAGTATTAGATTCCGATGCACTACTGCAGCTTTACTCTATCCCTTGCACTTTCACATTGACGATGAAACACAGAAATTGCGTCGGGATTTAATACAAATGGCACAATGCCGCCTTAAGTACAAGAAGAGTAAATCTTCTCATTGTTTATGGTTTGCTTTGAGTGTTTCATGGGAGATCAGTATTAGTTTCCGAAACACTACTGCAGCTTTACTCTATCGCTTGTACCTTCACATTGACGATGAAACACAGAAATTGCGTCGGGATATAATACAAAAGGCACAATGCCGACTTAAGTACAAGAAGGGTAAATCGCCTCATAGTTTGTGGTTTGCTTTGAGCGTTTGCTGGGGATCAGTATTAGATTCCGATGCACTACTGCAGCTTTACTCTATCCCTTGGAGCTTCGCATTGACGATGAAACACAGAAATTGCGTCGGGATTTAATACAGAAGTCACAATGCCGACTTAAGTACAAGAAGAGTGAATCTTCGCATTGTTTTTGGTTTGCTTTGAGCGTTTCCCGGGAGATCAGTATTATATTCCGATGCACTACTGCAGCTTTACTCTATCTCTGGGACTTTCACATCGACGATGAAAAACAGAAATTGCGTCGGTATTAAATACAAAAGGCACAATGCCGACTTAAGTACAAAAAGGGAAAATCATCTCATTGTCTGTGGTTTGCTTTTAGCGTGTCCTGGGAGATCAGTATTAGTTTCCGATGCAGTACTGCAGCTTTACTGTATCCCTTTGACGATCACGTTGACGATGAAACACCGAAATTGCGTTTTGATTTAATATATTAGGCACAATGCCGACTTAAGTACAAGAAGAGTAAATCTTCTCATTGTTTATGGTTTGCTTTGAGTGTTTCATGGGAGATCAGTATTACATTTCGATGCACTACTGCAGCATTACTCAAACTCTTGTTCCTACAAATTGAAGATGGAACACAGACATTGAGTATGGATTTAATACAAAAGGCACAATGCCGACTTATGTACAATAAGGGTAAATCTTCTCATTGTTTGTGGTTTGCTTTGAGCGTTTCCTGGGAGATCAGTATTAGATTCCGATGCACTACTGAAGCATTGCTCTATCACTTGGACCTTCACATTGACGATGAAACACAGAAGGTGCTTTGGGATTTGATACAAAAGGCACAATGCAGGCTTAAATACAAGAAGAGAAAATCTTGTCATTGTTTGTGGTTTGCATTGAGCGTTTCCTGAGTGATCAATATTAGATTCCGATGCATAACTGCAGCTTTACTATGTCCTTTGGACCTGCACACTGACGATGAAACACAGAGATAGCGTCGGAATTTAATACAAATAGCACAATGGTAACTGAAGCACAGGAAGAGTAAATCTTCTCATTGTTTGTGGCTTGCTTTGAGCGTTTGCTGGAAGATCAGTATAGGATTCCGATGCATTACTGCAGCTTTACTCTATCATTTTGACTTTCAAATTGCCGATGGAACACAGAATTTGCGTCGAGATTTAATACAAAAGGCACAATGCCGACTTAAGTACAAGAAGAGTAAATTTTCTCATTGTTTTTGGTTCAATTTGAGCGTTTTTTGGGAGATCAGTATTAGATTCAGATGCACTACTGCACCGTTACTTTATCCCTTGGTCCTTCACATTGATGATGAATCACAGAAATTGCGTCGGGATTTAATGCAAAAGGCACAATGCTGACTTAAGTCTAAGAAGAGTAAATCTTCTCATTTTTTGTGGTTTCTTTGAGCGTTTCCTGGGAGTTCGGTATTAGACTCCGATGAACTACTGCAGCTTTACACTATCCCTTGGAACTTCACATTGACGATGAAACACAGAAATTGCGTCGGGATTCAATACAAAAGCACAATGCCGACTTAAGTACAACAAAAGTAAATCTTCTCACTGTTTGTGGTTTGCTTTGAGCGTTTCCTGGGAGATCCGTATTAGATTCTGATGCACTACTGCAGCTTTACACTATCCCTTGGAAATTCACATTCAGGATGAAACACAGAAATTGCGTCGGGATTTAATGCAAAAGGCACAATGCTGACTTAAGTCTAAGAAGAGTCAATCTTCTCAATGTCTGTGGTTTGCATTTAGCGTTTCCTCGCGAGATCAGTATTAGATCCCGATGCACTACTGCGGTTTTACTCTATCCCTTGGACCTTGATATTGTCGATGAAACACAGATATTGCGTCGGGATTTAATACAAAAGACACAATGCCGACTAAAGTACAAGAACAGTAAATCCTCTCATTGTTTGTGGCTTGCTTTGAGCGTTTCCTGGGAGATCAGTATTAGATTACGATGCACTACTGCAGATTTAGTCTATCCCTTGAAGCTTCACATTCACGATGAAACACAGATATTGCGTCGGGATTTAATACAAAAGGCACAATGCCGACTCAAGTACAAGAAGAGTAAATCATCACATTGTTTGTGGCTTTCTCTGAGCGTGTCCTGGGAGATCAGTATTCGATTACGATGCACTAATGCAGATATACTCTATCCCTTTGAGCTTCTCATTGACGATGAAACACAGAAATTGCGTCGGAATTTTATACAAAGTGCACAATGAAGACATAAGTACAAGAAGAGTAAATCTTCTCATTGTAAGTGGTTTGCTTTGAGCGTTTCCTGGGGGATCAGTATGAGATTCCGATGCACTACTGCAGCTTTACTCTATCCCTTGTACATTCGCATTGATGATGAAATACAGAAATTGCGTCGGGATTTAGTACAAAAGGCACAATGCCGACTTAAGTACAGTAAGGGTAAATCTTCTCATTGTTTCTGGTGTGCTTTGAGCGTTTCCTGGGAGATCAGTATTAGATTCCGATGCACTACCGCAGCTTAACTCTATCGCTAGGACCTTCACATTGACGATGAAACACAGAAATTGCGACGGGATTTAATACAAAAGGCTCAATACCCACCTACGTACAAGAAAAGTAAATCTTCTCATTGTTTGTGGATTGCTTTGAGCGTTACCTTGGAGATCAGTATTAGATTCCGATGCACTATTGCAACTTTACTCTATCCCTTGGACCTTCACATTGACGATGAAACACAGACAATGCGTCGGTATCTAATACAAAAGGCACAATAACGACTTAAGTACAAGAAGAGTAAATTTTCTCATTGTTTGTGATTTGTTTTGAGCGTCTCCTGCGAAATCAGTATTAGATTCCGATGCATTACCGCAGTTTTACTCTATCCCTTGGAACGTGATATTGCCGATGAAACACAGAAATTGCGTCGGGACTTAATACAAAAGGCACAATGCCGACTTAAGTACAAGTAGAGTAAGTCTTCTCATAGATTGTGGTTTGCTTTGAGCGTTTCCTGGGAGATAATTATTAGATTCCGATGCACTACTGCCGCTTTACTCTATACCTTGGACCTTATCACTGACGATTAAAAACACAGAAATTGTGTCGGGATTAAATACAAAAAGCAGAATGCCGACTTAAGTACAGGAAGAGTAAATCCTCTCATTGTTTGTGGTTTGCTTTGAGCGTTACCTGGGGAATCAGTATTTGATTCCGATGCACTACTGCAGCTTTACTCAATTCCTTGGACCTTCACATTGAAGATGAAACACAGAAATTGCTTCGGTATTTAATACGAAAGTTACAATGCCGACTTCAGTGCAAGAGGAGTGAATCTTCTCATTGTTTGTGGTTTGCTTTCAGCGTTTCTTGGGTGATCAGTATTATATTCCGATTCAATACTGCAGCTTTACTCTATCCCTTTGACCTCCGCATTGACGATGAAAATCAGAATTTGCGTCGGGGTTTATTATAAAAGGCACAATGCCTACTTAAGTACGAGATGAGAGAATCTTCTCATAGTTTGTGGTTTTCTGTGAGAGTTTCCTGGGAGATCGGTATTAGATTCCGGTGCACTACTGCAGCTTTACTCTATCCCTTGGACCTTCACATTGACGATGAAACGCAGAAATTGCGTCGGGATTTAATACAAAAGACACAATGCAGACTTAAGTACAAGAACAGTAAATCTTCTTATTGTTTTTGGTTTGCTTTGAGCGTATCCTGGGAGATCAGTATTCGATTCTGATGCACAACTGCTGCTTTTATCTATGTCTTGGACCTTCACATTGACGACGAAACACAGATATTGCGTCGGGATTAAATCCAAAGGCAGGATGCCGACTTGAGTACAAGAAGAGTCAATCTCCTCATTGTTTGTGCTTTTGCTTTGAGCGATTCCTGGGAAATCAGTATTAGATTCCGAACAATACTGCAGTTTTAATCTATCCCCTGGACTATCACATTGACGACGACACACAGCTATTGCGTCGGGATTTAATACAAAACGCACAATGCCGACCTAAGTACAAGAAGAGTCAATCTTCTCGTTTTTTGTGGTTTGCTTTGAGCGTTTCCTGGGAGATCAGTATTAGATTCCGATGCACTACTGCAGCTTTACTCTATCCCTTTGACATTCGCATTGACGATGAAACTAAGAAATTGCGTCGGGGTTTAATCAAATATGCACAATGCCAACTTAAGGACAAGAAGAGAGAATCTTCTCATTGTTTGTGGTTTGCTTTGAGTGTTTCCTGGGGGATCGGTATTAGATTCCGATGCACTATTGCAGCTTTACTCTATGCCTTGGACCTTCACATTGATGATGAAACTCAGAATTTGCGTCGGGAGTTATTAAAAAAGGCACAATGCCTACTTAAGTACAGGATGAGAGAGTCTTCTCATTGTTTGTGGTTTGCTTTGTGTGTTTCCTGGGAGATCGGTATTATATTCCGATGCACTACTGCAGCTTTACGCTATCCCTTGGACCTTCACATTGACGATGAAACGCAGAAATTTCGTCGGGATTTAATACAAAAGGCACAATGCCGACTTAAGTACAAGAACAGTAAATCTTCTTATTGTTTTTGGTTTGCTTTGAGCGTTACCTGGGAGATCAGTATTAGATTCCGAACACTACTGCAGCATCACTCTATCCCTTGGACCTTCACATTGACGATGAACCACAGACATTGCGTCGGGATTTAATACATGAGGCAAACTGCTGACATAAGTACAAGAAGAGTAAATATTCTCACTGGTTGTGGTTTGCTTTGAGTGTTCCCTGGGAGATCATTATTAGATTCCGATGCACTACTGCCGCTTTACTCTATACCTTGGACTTCCCCATTGACGATGTAACACAGCAATGGCGTCGGGATTTAATACAAAACGTACAATGCAAACCTAAGTACAAGAGGAGTCAATCCTCTCGTTGTTTGTGGTTTGCTTTGACCATTTCCTGGGAGATCAGTATTTGATTCCGATGCACTCATGCAGCCTTACTCTATCCCTTAGACCTTCACATTGACGATGAAACACAGAAATTGCGTTGGAATTTAATAAAAACGCAGAATGATGACTTAAGTACAAGAAGTGTAAATCTTCTCATTGTTTGTGGTTTGCTTTGAACGTTTCTTGTGAGATCAGTATTAGATTCCGATCCACTACTGCAGCTTTACTCAATTCCTTGGACTTTCACATTGACGATGAAACACAGAAATTGCTTCGGGATATAATACGAAAGTTACAATGCCAACTTCATTGCAAGAGGAGTGAATCTTCTCATTGTTTGTGGTTTGCTCTAAGCGAGTCCTGGGTGATCGGTATTAGATTCAGCTGCACTACTGCAGCTTTACTCTATCGCTTTGACCTCCGCATTGGCGATGAAAATCAGAATTTGCGTCGGGGTTTAATAAAAAAGGCACATTGCCGACTTAAGTACAAGATGAGAGAATCTCCTCATAGTTTGTGGTTTGCTGTGAGTGTTTCCTGGGAGATCGGTATTAGATTCCGATGCACTACAGCAGCTTCACTCTATCCCTTGGACCTTCACATTGACGATGAAACGCAGAAATTGCGTCGGGATTTAATACATGAGGCAAACTGCTGACATAAGTACAAGAAGAGTAAATATTCTCACTGATTGTGGTTTGCTTTGAGTGTTCCCTGGGAGATCATTATTAGATTCCGATGCACTACTGCCGCTTTACTCTATACCTTGGACTTTCCCATTGACGATGTAACACAGCAATGGCGTCGGGATTTAATACAAAACGTACAATGCAAACCTAAGTACAAGAAGAGTCAATCCTCTCGTTGTTTGTGGTTTGCTTTGACCATTTCCTGGGAGATCAGTATTTGATTCCGATGCACTCATGCAGCCTTACTCTATCCCTTAGACCTTCACATTGACGATGAAACACAGAAATTGCGTTGGAATTTAATAAAAAACGCAAAATGATGACTTAAGCACAAGAAGAGTAAATCTTCTCATTGTTTGTGTTTTGCTTTGAACGTTTCTTATGAGATCAGTATTAGATTCCGATGCACTACTGCAGCTTTACTCAATTCCTTGGACCTTCACATTGACGATGAAACGCAGAAATTGCGTCGGGATTTAATACAAAAGGCACAATGCCGACTTAAGTACAAGAACAGTAAATCTTCTTATTGTTTTTGGTTTGCTTTGAGCGTTACCTGGGAGATCAGTATTAGATTCCGAACACTACTGCAGCATCACTCTAGCCCTTGGACCTTCACATTGACGATGAACCACAGACATTGCGTCGGGATTTAATACATGAGGCAAACTGCTGACATAAGTACAAGAAGAGTAAATATTCTCACTGATTGTGGTTTGCTTTGAGTGTTCCCTGGGAGATCATTATTAGATTCCGATGCACTACTGCCGCTTTACTCTATACCTTGGACTTTCCCATTGACGATGTAACACAGCAATGGCGTCGGGATTTAATACAAAACGTACAATGCAAACCTAAGTACAAGAAGAGTCAATCCTCTCGTTGTTTGTGGTTTGCTTTGACCATTTCCTGGGAGATCAGTATTTGATTCCGATGCACTCATGCAGCCTTACTCTATCCCTTAGACCTTCACATTGACGATGAAACACAGAAATTGCGTTGGAATTTAATAAAAACGCAGAATGATGACTTAAGTACAAGAAGTGTAAATCTTCTCATTGTTTGTGGTTTGCTTTGAACGTTTCTTGTGAGATCAGTATTAGATTCCGATCCACTACTGCAGCTTTACTCAATTCCTTGGACTTTCACATTGACGATGAAACACAGAAATTGCTTCGGGATATAATACGAAAGTTACAATGCCAACTTCATTGCAAGAGGAGTGAATCTTCTCATTGTTTGTGGTTTGCTCTAAGCGAGTCCTGGGTGATCGGTATTAGATTCAGCTGCACTACTGCAGCTTTACTCTATCGCTTTGACCTCCGCATTGGCGATGAAAATCAGAATTTGCGTCGGGGTTTAATAAAAAAGGCACATTGCCGAATTAAGTACAAGATGAGAGAATCTCCTCATAGTTTGTGGTTTGCTGTGAGTGTTTCCTGGGAGATCGGTATTAGATTCCGATGCACTACAGCAGCTTCACTCTATCCCTTGGACCTTCACATTGACGATTAAACGCAGAAATTGCGTCGGGATTTAATACAAAAGCCACAATGCCGACTTAAGTACAAGAAGAGTAAATCTCCTCATTGTTTGTGCTTTTGCTTTGAGCGTTTGCTGGGAGGTCACTATTAGATTCCGATGCACTACTGCAGCTTTACATTATCCTTTGACCTTCGCATTGACGATGAAACTCAGTATTTCCGTCGGGATTTCGTAAAAAAGGCATAATGCCTACTTATGTACAGGAAGAGTCAATCTTCTCATTGTGAGTGGTTTGCTTAGAGTGTTTACTGGGAGATCGGTATTAGATTCCGATGCACTACTGCAGCATTACTCAACCCCTTGGATCTTCACATTGACGATGAAACACAGCAATTGCCTCGCGATTTAATAAGAAATGCAGAATGATGACTTAAGTACAAGAAGATTAAATCTTCTTATATTTGTGGTTTGCTTTGAACGTTTCATGTGAGATCAGCGTTAGATTCCGATGCACTACTGCAGATTTACTCTATCCCTTGGACATTCACATTGGCGATGAAACACAGAAATTGCGTCGGGATTTAATACAAAAGGTACAATCCCGACTTGAGTACAGGAAGAGTCAATCTTCTAATTGTTTGTGGTTTGCTTTGAGCGTTTGCTGGGTGATCAGTATTCGATTCTGATGCACAACTGCTGCTTTCCTATATGCCTTGGACCCTCACATTGACGACGAAACAGAGATATTGCGTCGGGATTATATACAAAAGGCACAATGCCGACTTAAGTACAAGAAGAAAAAGTCTCCTCACTGTTTGTGCTTTTGCTTAGAGCGTTTCCTGGGAGATCAGTATTAGATTCCGATGCACTACTGCAGCTTTACCCCTTCCTTTAACCTTCGCATTGACGATGAAACACAGAAATTGCGTCGGGATTTAATACAAAGGGCACAATGCCGACTTAAGTACAAGAACAGTAAATCTTCTTATTGATTTTGGTTTGCTTTGAGCGTTACCTGGGAGATCAGTATTAGATTCCGAACACTACTGCAGCATTACTCTATCCCTTAGACCTTCACATTGACGATGAAACACAGCAATTGCGTCGGGATTTAAAACAATAGGCACATTGACGACTTAAGAACAAGAAAAGTAAATCTTCTTATTGTGTGTGGTTTGCTTTGAGCGTTTCCTGGGAGATCAATATTAGATTCCGAAGCACTACTGCCGCCTTACTCTATACCTTGGACTTTCACATTGACGATGTAACACAGCAATTGCGTCGTGATTTAATACAAAACGCACAATGCCGACCTAAGTACAAGAAGAGTCAATCTTCTCGTTGTTTGTGGTTTGCTTTGACAGTTTCCTGGGAGACCAGTATTTGATTCCGATGCACTCATGCAGCTTTACTCTATATCTTGGACCTACACATTGACGATGAAACACAGAAATTGCGTTGGAATTTAATAAAAAACGCAAAATGATGACTTAAGCACAAGAAGAGTAAATCTTCTCATTGTTTGTGTTTTGCTTTGAACGTTTCTTATGAGATCAGTATTAGATTCCGATGCACTACTGCAGCTTTACTCAATTCCTTGGACCTTCACATTGACGATGAAACGCAGAAATTGCGTCGGGATTTAATACAAAAGGCACAATGCCGACTTAAGTACAAGAACAGTAAATCTTCTTATTGTTTTTGGTTTGCTTTGAGCGTTACCTGGGAGATCAGTATTAGATTCCGAACACTACTGCAGCATCACTCTAGCCCTTGGACCTTCACATTGACGATGAACCACAGACATTGCGTCGGGATTTAATACATGAGGCAAACTGCTGACATAAGTACAAGAAGAGTAAATATTCTCACTGATTGTGGTTTGCTTTGAGTGTTCCCTGGGAGATCATTATTAGATTCCGATGCACTACTGCCGCTTTACTCTATACCTTGGACTTTCCCATTGACGATGTAACACAGCAATGGCGTCGGGATTTAATACAAAACGTACAATGCAAACCTAAGTACAAGAAGAGTCAATCCTCTCGTTGTTTGTGGTTTGCTTTGACCATTTCCTGGGAGATCAGTATTTGATTCCGATGCACTCATGCAGCCTTACTCTATCCCTTAGACCTTCACATTGACGATGAAACACAGAAATTGCGTTGGAATTTAATAAAAACGCAGAATGATGACTTAAGTACAAGAAGTGTAAATCTTCTCATTGTTTGTGGTTTGCTTTGAACGTTTCTTGTGAGATCAGTATTAGATTCCGATCCACTACTGCAGCTTTACTCAATTCCTTGGACTTTCACATTGACGATGAAACACAGAAATTGCTTCGGGATATAATACGAAAGTTACAATGCCAACTTCATTGCAAGAGGAGTGAATCTTCTCATTGTTTGTGGTTTGCTCTAAGCGAGTCCTGGGTGATCGGTATTAGATTCAGCTGCACTACTGCAGCTTTACTCTATCGCTTTGACCTCCGCATTGGCGATGAAAATCAGAATTTGCGTCGGGGTTTAATAAAAAAGGCACATTGCCGAATTAAGTACAAGATGAGAGAATCTCCTCATAGTTTGTGGTTTGCTGTGAGTGTTTCCTGGGAGATCGGTATTAGATTCCGATGCACTACAGCAGCTTCACTCTATCCCTTGGACCTTCACATTGACGATTAAACGCAGAAATTGCGTCGGGATTTAATACAAAAGCCACAATGCCGACTTAAGTACAAGAAGAGTAAATCTCCTCATTGTTTGTGCTTTTGCTTTGAGCGTTTGCTGGGAGGTCACTATTAGATTCCGATGCACTACTGCAGCTTTACATTATCCTTTGACCTTCGCATTGACGATGAAACTCAGTATTTCCGTCGGGATTTCGTAAAAAAGGCATAATGCCTACTTATGTACAGGAAGAGTCAATCTTCTCATTGTGAGTGGTTTGCTTAGAGTGTTTACTGGGAGATCGGTATTAGATTCCGATGCACTACTGCAGCATTACTCAACCCCTTGGATCTTCACATTGACGATGAAACACAGCAATTGCCTCGCGATTTAATAAGAAATGCAGAATGATGACTTAAGTACAAGAAGATTAAATCTTCTTATAGTTGTGGTTTGCTTTGAACGTTTCATGTGAGATCAGCGTTAGATTCCGATGCACTACTGCAGATTTACTCTATCCCTTGGACATTCACATTGGCGATGAAACACAGAAATTGCGTCGGGATTTAATACAAAAGGTACAATCCCGACTTGAGTACAGGAAGAGTCAATCTTCTAATTGTTTGTGGTTTGCTTTGAGCGTTTGCTGGGTGATCAGTATTCGATTCTGATGCACAACTGCTGCTTTCCTATATGCCTTGGACCCTCACATTGACGACGAAACAGAGATATTGCGTCGGGATTATATACAAAAGGCACAATGCCGACTTAAGTACAAGAAGAAAAAGTCTCCTCACTGTTTGTGCTTTTGCTTAGAGCGTTTCCTGGGAGATCAGTATTAGATTCCGATGCACTACTGCAGCTTTACCCCTTCCTTTAACCTTCGCATTGACGATGAAACACAGAAATTGCGTCGGGATTTAATACAAAGGGCACAATGCCGACTTAAGTACAAGAACAGTAAATCTTCTTATTGATTTTGGTTTGCTTTGAGCGTTACCTGGGAGATCAGTATTAGATTCCGAACACTACTGCAGCATTACTCTATCCCTTAGACCTTCACATTGACGATGAAACACAGCAATTGCGTCGGGATTTAAAACAATAGGCACATTGACGACTTAAGAACAAGAAAAGTAAATCTTATTGTGTGTGGTTTGCTTTGAGCGTTTCCTGGGAGATCAATATTAGATTCCGAAGCACTACTGCCGCCTTACTCTATACCTTGGACTTTCACATTGACGATGTAACACAGCAATTGCGTCGTGATTTAATACAAAACGCACAATGCCGACCTAAGTACAAGAAGAGTCAATCTTCTCGTTGTTTGTGGTTTGCTTTGACAGTTTCCTGGGAGACCAGTATTTGATTCCGATGCACTCATGCAGCTTTACTCTATATCTTGGACCTACACATTGACGATGAAACACAGAAATTGCGTTGGAATTTAATAAAAAACGCAAAATGATGACTTAAGCACAAGAAGAGTAAATCTTCTCATTGTTTGTGTTTTGCTTTGAACGTTTCTTATGAGATCAGTATTAGATTCCGATGCACTACTGCAGCTTTACTCAATTCCTTGGACCTTCACATTGACGATGAAACGCAGAAATTGCGTCGGGATTTAATACAAAAGGCACAATGCCGACTTAAGTACAAGAACAGTAAATCTTCTTATTGTTTTTGGTTTGCTTTGAGCGTTACCTGGGAGATCAGTATTAGATTCCGAACACTACTGCAGCATCACTCTAGCCCTTGGACCTTCACATTGACGATGAACCACAGACATTGCGTCGGGATTTAATACATGAGGCAAACTGCTGACATAAGTACAAGAAGAGTAAATATTCTCACTGATTGTGGTTTGCTTTGAGTGTTCCCTGGGAGATCATTATTAGATTCCGATGCACTACTGCCGCTTTACTCTATACCTTGGACTTTCCCATTGACGATGTAACACAGCAATGGCGTCGGGATTTAATACAAAACGTACAATGCAAACCTAAGTACAAGAAGAGTCAATCCTCTCGTTGTTTGTGGTTTGCTTTGACCATTTCCTGGGAGATCAGTATTTGATTCCGATGCACTCATGCAGCCTTACTCTATCCCTTAGACCTTCACATTGACGATGAAACACAGAAATTGCGTTGGAATTTAATAAAAACGCAGAATGATGACTTAAGTACAAGAAGTGTAAATCTTCTCATTGTTTGTGGTTTGCTTTGAACGTTTCTTGTGAGATCAGTATTAGATTCCGATCCACTACTGCAGCTTTACTCAATTCCTTGGACTTTCACATTGACGATGAAACACAGAAATTGCTTCGGGATATAATACGAAAGTTACAATGCCAACTTCATTGCAAGAGGAGTGAATCTTCTCATTGTTTGTGGTTTGCTCTAAGCGAGTCCTGGGTGATCGGTATTAGATTCAGCTGCACTACTGCAGCTTTACTCTATCGCTTTGACCTCCGCATTGGCGATGAAAATCAGAATTTGCGTCGGGGTTTAATAAAAAAGGCACATTGCCGACTTAAGTACAAGATGAGAGAATCTCCTCATAGTTTGTGGTTTGCTGTGAGTGTTTCCTGGGAGATCGGTATTAGATTCCGATGCACTACAGCAGCTTCACTCTATCCCTTGGACCTTCACATTGACGATGAAACGCAGAAATTGCGTCGGGATTTAATACAAAAGCCACAATGCCGACTTAAGTACAAGAAGAGTAAATCTCCTCATTGTTTGTGCTTTTGCTTTGAGCGTTTGCTAGGAGGTCACTATTAGATTCCGATGCACTACTGCAGCTTTACATTATCCTTTGACCTTCGCATTGACGATGAAACTCAGTATTTCCGTCGGGATTTCGTAAAAAAGGCATAATGCCTACTTATGTACAGGAAGAGTCAATCTTCTCATTGTGAGTGGTTTGCTTAGAGTGTTTACTGGGAGATCGGTATTAGATTCCGATGCACTACTGCAGCATTACTCAACCCCTTGGATCTTCACATTGACGATGAAACACAGCAATTGCCTCGCGATTTAATAAGAAATGCAGAATGATGACTTAAGTACTAGAAGATTAAATCTTCTTATAGTTGTGGTTTGCTTTGAACGTTTCATGTGAGATCAGTGTTAGATTCCGATGCACTACTGCAGATTTACTCTATCCCTTGGACATTCACATTGGCGATGAAACACAGAAATTGCGTCGGGATTTAATACAAAAGGTACAATCCCGACTTGAGTACAGGAAGAGTCAATCTTCTAATTGTTTGTGGTTTGCTTTGAGCGTTTGCTGGGTGATCAGTATTCGATTCTGATGCACAACTGCTGCTTTCCTATATGCCTTGGACCCTCACATTGATGACGAAACAGAGATATTGCGTCGGGATTATATACAAAAGGCACAATGCCGACTTAAGTACAAGAAGAAAAAGTCTCCTCACTGTTTGTGCTTTTGCTTAGAGCGTTTCCTGGGAGGTCAGCATTAGATTCCGATGCACTACTGCAGCTTTACCCCTTCCTTTAACCTTCGCATTGACGATGAAACACAGAAATTGCGTCGGGATTTAATACAAAGGGCACAATGCCGACTTAAGTACAAGAACAGTAAATCTTCTTATTGATTTTGGTTTGCTTTGAGCGTTACCTGGGAGATCAGTATTAGATTCCGAACACTACTGCAGCATTACTCTATCCCTTAGACCTTCACATTGACGATGAAACACAGCATTTGCGTCGGGATTTAAAACAATAGGCACATTGACGACTTAAGAACAAGAAAAGTAAATCTTCTTATTGTGTGTGGTTTGCTTTGAGCGTTTCCTGGGAGATCAATATTAGATTCCGAAGCACTACTGCCGCCTTACTCTATACCTTGGACTTTCACATTGACGATGTAACACAGCAATTGCGTCGTGATTTAATACAAAACGCACAATGCCGACCTAAGTACAAGAAGAGTCAATCTTCTCGTTGTTTGTGGTTTGCTTTGACAGTTTCCTGGGAGACCAGTATTTGATTCCGATGCACTCATGCAGCTTTACTCTATCTCTTGGACCTACACATTGACGATGAAACACAGAAATTGCGTTGGAATTTAATAAAAAACGCAAAATGATGGCTTAAGCACAAGAAGAGTAAATCTTCTCATTGTTTGTGTTTTGCTTTGAACGTTTCTTATGAGATCAGTATTAGATTCCGATGCACTACTGCAGCTTTACTCAATTCCTTGGACCTTCACATTGACGATGAAACGCAGAAATTGCGTCGGGATTTAATACAAAAGGCACAATGCCGACTTAAGTACAAGAAGAGAAATTCTCCTCATTGTTTGTGCTTTTGCTTTGAGCGTTTCCTGGGAGATCATTATTAGATTCCGATGGACTACTGCAGCTTTACACCATCCTTTAACCTTCGCATTGACAATGAAACACAGAAATTGCGTCGGGATTTAATACAAAAGGCACAATGCCGACTTAAGTACAAGAACAGTAAATCTTCTTATTGTTTTTGGTTTGCTTTGAGCGTTACCTGGGAGATCATTATTAGATTCCGAACACCACTGCAGCATTACTCTATCCCTTAGACCTTTACATTGACGATGAAACACAGAAATTGCGTTGGAATTTAATATAAAACGCAGAATGATGACTTAAGTACAAGAAGTGTAAATCTTCTCACTGTTTGTGGTTTGCTTTGATCGTTTCTTGTGAGATCAGTATTAAATTCCGATGCACTACCGCAGCTTTACTCAATTCCTTGGACCTTCACATTGACGATGAAACACAGAAATTGCTTCGGGATTTAATACGAAAGTTACAATGCCGATTTCAGTGCAAGAGAAGAGAATCTTCTCATTGTTTGTGGTTTGCTTTCAGCGTTTCCTGGGTGATCGGTATTAGATTCAGATGCACTACTGCAGCTTTACTCTATTCCTTTGACCTCCACATTGGCAATGAAAATCAGAATTTGCGTCGGGGTTTAATAAAAAAGGCACAATGCCGACTTAAGTACAAGATGAGAGAATCTTCTCATAGTTTGTGGTTTGCTGTGAGTGTTTCCTGGGAGATCGGTATTAGATTCCGATGCACTACAACAGCTTTACTCTATCCCTTGGACCTTCACATTGACGATGAAACGCAGAAATTGCGTCGGGATTTAATACAAAAGGCACAATGCCGACTTAAGTACAAGAAGAGTAAATCTCCTCATTGTTTGTGCTTTTGCTTTGAGCGTTTGCTGGGAGGTCACTATTAGATTCCGATGCACTACTGCAGCTTTACATTACCCTTTGACCTTCGCATTGACGATGATACTCAGAATTTCCGTCGGGATTTATTAAAAAAGCCATAATGCCTACTTACGTACAGGAAGAGTCAATCTTCTCATTGTCTGTGGTTTGCTTAGAGTGTTTACTGGGAGATCGGTATTAGATTCCGATGCATTACTGCAGCATTACTCTACCCCTTGGACCTTCACATTGACGATGAAACACAGCAATTGCGTCGGGATTTAAAACAAAATGCACAATGCCGACTTAAGTACAAGAACAGTAAATCTTCTTATTGTATTTGGTTTGCTTTGAGCGTTACCTGGGAGATCAGTATTAGATTCCGAACACTACTGCAGCATTACTCTGTCCCTTGGACTTCCACATTGACGATGAACCACAGACATTGCGTCGGGATTTAATACATGAGGCAAACTGCTGTCATAAGTACAAGAAGAGTAAATATTCTCACTGATTGTGGTTTGCTTTGAGCGATTCCTGGGAGATCATTATTAGATTCCGATGCACTGTTGCCGCTTTGCTCTATACCTTGGACTTTCACATTGACGATGTAACACTGCAATTGCGTCAGGATTTAATACAAAACGCAGAATGATGACTTAAGTGCAAGATGTGTAAATCTTCTCATTGTTTGTGGTTTGCTTTGAACGTTTCTTGTGAGATCAGTATTAAATTCCGATTCACTACTGCAGCTTTACTCAATTCCTTGGACTTTCAGATTGACGATGAAACACAGAAATTGCTTCGGGAGTTAATACGAAAGTTACAATGCCGATTTCAGTGCAAGAGGAGTGAATCTTCTCATTGTTTGTGGTTTGCTTTCAGCGTTTCCTGGGTGATCAGTATTAGATTCCGATGCACTACTGCAGCTTTACTCTATCCCTTTGAAGTTCACATTGACGATGAGACACAGAAATTGCTTCGTGATTTAATACGAAAGTTACAATGCCGACTTCAGTGCAAGAGGAGTGAATCTTCTCATTGTTTGTGGTTTGCTTTCAGCGTTTCCTGGGTGATCAGTATTAGATTCCGATGCACTACTGCAGCTTTAGTCTATCACTTGGACCTTCACATTGACGATGAAACGCAGAAATTGCGTCGGGATTTAATACAAAAGGCACAATGCCGACTTAAGTACAAGAAGAGTAAATCTCCTCATTGTTTGTGCTTTTGCTTTGAGCGTTTCCTGGGAGATCATTATTTGATTCCGATGCACTACTGCAGCTTTATACCATCCTTTATCCTTCGCATTGACAATGAAACACAGAAATTGCGTCGGGATTTAATACAAAGGGCACAATGCGAACTTAAGTACAAGAACAGTAAATCTTCTTATTGTTTTTGGTTTGCTTTGAGCGTTACCAGGGAGATCATTATTAGATTCCGAACACCACTGCAGCATTACTCTATCACTTAGACCTTTACATTGACGATGAAACACAGAAATTGCGTTGGAATTTAATAAAAAACGCAGAATGATGACTTAAGTACAAGAAGTGTAAATCTTCTCACTGTTTGTGGTTTGCTTTGAACGTTTCTTGTGAGATCAGTATTAAATTCCGACGCACTACCGCAACTTTACTCAATTCCTTGGACCTTCACATTGACGATGAAGCACAGAAATTGATTCGGGATTTAATACGAAAGTTACAATGCCGATTTCAGTGCAAGAGAAGAGAATCTTCTCATTGTTTGTGGTTTGCTTTCAGCGTTTCCTGGGTGATCGGTATTAGATTCAGATGCACTACTGCAGCTTTACTCTATTCCTTTGACCTCCACATTGGCAATGAAAATCAGAATTTGCGTCGGGGTTTAATAAAAAAGGCACAATGCCGACTTAAGTACAAGATGAGAGAATCTTCTCATAGTTTGTGGTTTGCTGTGAGTGTTTCCTGGGAGATCGGTATTAGATTCCGATGCACTACAACAGCTTTACTCTATCCCTTGGACCTTCACATTGACGATGAAACGCAGAAATTGCGTCGGGATTTAATACAAAAGGCACAATGCCGACTTAAGTACAAGAAGAGTAAATCTCCTCATTGTTTGTGCTTTCGCTTTGAGCGTTTGCTGGGAGGTCACTATTAGATTCCGATGCACTACTGCAGCTTTACATTACCCTTTGACCTTCGCATTGACGATGATACTCAGAATTTCCGTCGGGATTTATTAAAAAAGCCATAATGCCTACTTACGTACAGGAAGAGTCAATCTTCTCATTGTCTGTGGTTTGCTTAGAGTGTTTACTGGGAGATCGGTATTAGATTCCGATGCATTACTGCAGCATTACTCTACCCCTTGGACCATCACATTGACGATGAAACACAGCAATTGCGTCGGGATTTAAAACAAAATGCACAATGCCGACTTAAGTACAAGAACAGTAAATCTTCTTATTGTATTTGGTTTGCTTTGAGCGTTACCTGGGAGATCAGTATTAGATTCCGAACACTACTGCAGCATTACTCTGTCCCTTGGACTTCCACATTGACGATGAACCACAGACATTGCGTCGGGATTTAATACATGAGGCAAACTGCTGTCATAAGTACAAGAAGAGTAAATATTCTCACTGATTGTGGTTTGCTTTGAGCGATTCCTGGGAGATCATTATTAGATTCCGATGCACTATTGCCGCTTTGCTCTATACCTTGGACTTTCACATTGACGATGTAACACTGCAATTGCGTCAGGATTTAACAGAAAACGCAGAATGATGACTTAAGTGCAAGATGTGTAAATCTTCTCATTGTTTGGGGTTTGCTTTCAGCGTTTCCTGGGTGATCAGTATTAGATTCCGATGCACTACTGCAGCTTTACTCTATCCCTTTGAAGTTCACATTGACGATGAGACACAGAAATTGCTTCGTGATTTAATACGAAAGTTACAATGCCGACTTCAGTGCAAGAGGAGTGAATCTTCTCATTGTTTGTGGTTTGCTTTCAGCGTTTCCTGGGTGATCAGTATTAGATTCCGATGCACTACTGCAGCTTTAGTCTATCACTTGGACCTTCACATTGACGATGAAACGCAGAAATTGCGTCGGGATTTAATACAGAAGGCACAATGCCAACCTAAGTACAAGAAGAGTCAATCTTCTCGTTGTTTGTGGTTTGCTTTGACCATTTCCTGGGAGATCAGTATTTGATTCCGATGCACTCATGCAGCGTTACTCTATCCCTTAGATCTTGACATTGACGATGAAACACAGAAATTGCTTTGGAATTTAATAAAAAACGCAGAACGATGACTTAATTACAAGAAGTGTAAATCTTCTCATTGTTTGTGGTTTGCTTTGAACGTTTCTTGTGAGATCAGCATTGGATTCCGATGCACTACTGCAGCTTTACTCTATCCCTTTGACATTCGCATTGACGATGAAACTAAGAAATTGCGTCGGGGTTTAATCAAATATGCACAATGCCTACTTAAGGACAAAAAGAGAGAATCCTCTCATTGTTTGTGGGTTGCTGTGAGTGTTTCCTGAGAGTTCGGTATTAGATTCCGATGTACTATTGCAGCTTTACTCCATCCCTTTGACCTGCACATTGACGATGAAACTCAGAATTTGCTTCGGGAGTTATTAAAAAAGGCACAATGCCTACTTAAGTACAAGATGAGAGAATCTTCTCATTGTTTGTGGTTTGCTTTGTGTGTTTCCTGGGAGATCGCTATTATATTCCGATGTACTACTGCAGCTTTACGCTATCCCTTGGACCTTCACATTGTCGATGAAACGCAGAAATTGCGTCGGGATTATATACAAAAGGCACAATGCCGACTTAAGAACAAGCAGAAAAAATCTCCTCACTGTTTGTGCTTTAGCTTAGAGCGTTTCCTGGGAGATCAGTATTACATTCCGATGCACTACTGCAGCTTTACCCCATCCTTTGACCTTCGCATTGACGATGAAACACAGAAATTGCGTCGGGATTTAATACAAAAGGCACAATGCCGACTTAAGTACTAGAACAGTAAATCTTCTTATTGATTTTGGTTTGCTTTGAGCGTTACCTGGGAGATCAGTATTAGATTCCGAACACTACTGTAGCATTACTCTATCCCTTGGACCTTCACATTGACGATGAAACACAGCAATTGCGTCGGGATTTAAAACAAAACGCACATTGACGACTTAAGAACAAGAAAAGTAAATCTTCCTACTGTGTGTGGTTTGCCATGAGCGTTACCTTGGAGATCAGTATTAGATTCCGAACACTACTGCAGCTTTACTCTTTCACTTGAACCTTCACATTGACGATGAAACACAGAAATTGCGTTTGGATTTAGGAAAAAATGCAGAATGATGACTTAAGTACAAGAAGATTAAATCTTCTTATTGTTGTGGTTTGCTTTGAACGTTTCATGTGAGATCAGTGTTAGATTCCGATGCACAACTGCTGCTTTCCTCTATGCCTTGGACCTTCACATTGACGACGAAATACAGATATTGTGTCGGGATTAAATACAAAAGGCAGAATGCCGACTTGAGTACAAGAAGAGTCAATCTCCACGTTGTTTGTGCTTTTACTTTGAGCGATTCCTGGGAGATCAGTATTAGATAGCGAACAATACTGCAGCTTTACTCTATCCCCTGGACTTTCACATTGACGATGAAACACAGCTATTTCGTCGGGATTTAATACAAAACGCACAATGCCGACCTATGTACAAGGAGAGTCAATCCTCTCGTTTTTTGTGGTTTGCTTTGAGCGTTTCCTGGGAGATCATTATTAGCTTCCGATGCACTACTGCAGCTTTACTCTATCCCATGGAATTTCTCATTGACGATGAAACACAGAAATTGCGTCGGGATTTCATACAAAAGGCACAACGCCGAATTGAGTACAAGAATAGTCATTCTTCCCATTGTTTGTGGTTTGCTTTGAGCGTTTCCTTTGAGATCTGTATTAGACTCCGTTGCACAAATGCTGCTTTACCCTAAGCCGTGGGCCTTCACAATGACGACGAAACACTGATATTGCGTCGGGACTAAATACAAAATGCACAATGCCGACTTAAGTACACTAAGAATAAATCTCCTTATTGTTTGTGGTTTGCTTTGAGCGTTTCCTGGGAGATCAGTATTAGATTCAGATGCACTACTGCAGCTTTACTCTATTCCTTGGTCCGTCACATTGACGATGAAAAACAGAAATTGCATCGGGATTCAATACAAAACGCACAATGCCGACTTAAGTACTAGAAGAGTAAATTTTCTCATTGTTTGTGGTTTGTTTTGATCGTTTCCTGCGAGATCAGTATTAGATTCCGATGCACTACTACTACTTTACTCTATACCTTGGACCTTATCACTGACGATCAAACACAGAAATTGCGTCGGGATTTAATACAAAGGGCACAATGCCGACTCAAGTACAAGAAGAGTAAATCTTCTCATTGTTTGTTGTTTGCTTTGAGCGTTACCTGGGAGATCAGTATTAGATTCCGATGCACTAATGCAGCTTTACGTAATCCCTTGGACCTTCACATTGACGATGAAACACAGAAAATGCGTTGGGGTTAAATACAAAAGGCACAATGACGACTTAAGGACAAGAAGAGTAAATCTCCCCATTGTTTTTGGTTTGCTTTGAGTGTTACCTGGGTGATCGGTATTAGATTCCGATGCACATTTGCAGCTTTTATCTATTTCTTGGACCTTGACGTTGACGACGAAGCGCAGAAATTGCGTCGGGATTTACTACAAAAGGCACAAGCCGACTTAAGTACAAGAAGAGTAAATCTCCTCATTGTTTGTGCTTTTGCTTAGAGCGTTTCCTGGGAGATCATTATTAGTTTCCGATGCGCTACTGCAGCTTCACTCTATCCCCTTGACCTTCGCATTGACGATGAAACTAAGAAATTGTGTCGGGAGTTAATAAAAAAGCACAATGCCTACATAAGTACAAGAAGGGTAAATATTCTCATTGTTTGTGGTTTGCTTTGAGCGTTTCCTGTGAGATCAGTATTAGATTCCGATGCACTACTGCACCTTTACTCTATCCTTTGACCTTCGCATTGACGACGAAACTCAGTTTTTTGCTTCGGGATTTTTAAAAAAAGGCACAATTCCTCTTATGTACAAGAAGAGTCTATCTTCTCATTGTTTGTGGTTTGTTTAGAGTGTTTACTGCTAGATCGGTATTAGAATCCGATGCACTACTGCAGCTTCACTGTATCCCCTTGACCTTCACATTGACGATGAAACACAGAAATAGCGTCGGGATTTAATACAGAAGGCACAATGCCGACTTAAGTACAAGAAGAGTATATCTTCTCATTGTTTGTGGTTTGCTTTGAACGTTTCCTGGGAGATCAGTAATAGATTCCGATGCACCACTGCAGCTTTACTCTATCCATTGGAAATTCACATTGACGATGAAACATAGAAATTGCGTCGGGATTTAATAGAAAAGGCATAATGCCAACTTAAATACAAGAAGTGTAAATCTTTTCATTGTTCGTATTTGCTTTTAGCGTTTCCTGGCAGATCAGTATTAGATTCCGATGCAGTACTGCAACTTTACTCTATCGGTTGGACCTTTACATTTACGATGAAACACAGAAATTGCATAGGGGTTTAATACAAAAGGCACAATGCCGACTTAAGTACAAGATGAGAGAATCTTCTCATAGTTTGTGGTTTGCTGTGAGTGTTTCCTGGGAGATCGGTATTAGATTCCGATGCACTACAACAGCTTTACTCTATCCCTTGGACCTTCACATTGACGATGAAACGCAGAAATTGCGTCGGGATTTAATACAAAAGGCACAATGCCGACTTAAGTACAAGAAGAGTAAATCTCCTCATTGTTTGTGCTTTTGCTTTGAGCGTTTGCTGGGAGGTCACTATTAGATTCCGATGCACTACTGCAGCTTTACATTACCCTTTGACCTTCGCATTGACGATGATACTCAGAATTTCCGTCGGGATTTATTAAAAAAGCCATAATGCCTACTTACGTACAGGAAGAGTCAATCTTCTCATTGTCTGTGGTTTGCTTAGAGTGTTTACTGGGAGATCGGTATTAGATTCCGATGCATTACTGCAGCATTACTCTACCCCTTGGACCTTCACATTGACGATGAAACACAGCAATTGCGTCGGGATTTAAAACAAAATGCACAATGCCGACTTAAGTACAAGAACAGTAAATCTTCTTATTGTATTTGGTTTGCTTTGAGCGTTACCTGGGAGGTCAGTATTAGATTCCGAACACTACTGCAGCATTACTCTGTCCCTTGGACTTCCACATTGACGATGAACCACAGACATTGCGTCGGGATTTAATACATGAGGCAAACTGTTGTCATAAGTACAAGAAGAGTAAATATTCTCACTGATTGTGGTTTGCTTTGAGCGATTCCTGGGAGATCATTATTAGATTCCGATGCACTATTGCCGCTTTGCTCTATACCTTGGACTTTCACATTGACGATGTAACACTGCAATTGCGTCAGGATTTAATACAAAACGCAGAATGATGACTTAAGTGCAAGATGTGTAAATCTTCTCATTGTTTGTGGTTTGCTTTCAGCGTTTCCTGGGTGATCAGTATTAGATTCCGATGCACTACTGCAGCTTTACTCTATCCCTTTGAAGTTCACTTTGACGATGAGACACAGAAATTGCTTCGTGATTTAATACGAAAGTTACAATGCCGACTTCAGTGCAAGAGGAGTGAATCTTCTCATTGTTTGTGGTTTGCTTTCAGCGTTTCCTGGGTGATCAGTATTAGATTCCGATGCACTACTGCAGCTTTAGTCTATCACTTGGACCTTCACATTGACGATGAAACGCAGAAATTGCGTCGGGATTTAATACAGAAGGCACAATGCCAACCTAAGTACAAGAAGAGTCAATCTTCTCGTTGTTTGTGGTTTGCTTTGACCATTTCCTGGGAGATCAGTATTTGATTCCGATGCACTCATGCAGCGTTACTCTATCCCTTAGATCTTCACATTGACGATGAAACACAGAAATTGCTTTGGAATTTAATAAAAAACGCAGAACGATGACTTAATTATAAGAAGTGTAAATCTTCTCATTGTTTGTGGTTTGCTTTGAACGTTTCTTGTGAGATCAGCATTGGATTCCGATGCACTACTGCAGCTTTACTCTATCCCTTTGACATTCGCATTGACGATGAAACTAAGAAATTGCGTCGGGGTTTAATCAAATATGCACAATGCCTACTTAAGGACAAAAAGAGAGAATCCTCTCATTGTTTGTGGGTTGCTGTGAGTGTTTCCTGGGAGTTCGGTATTAGATTCCGATGTACTACTGCAGCTTTACGCTATCCCTTGGACCTTCACATTGACGATGAAACGCAGAAATTGCGTCGGGATTATATACAAAAGGCACAATGCCGACTTAAGAACATGCAGAAAAAATCTCCTCACTGTTTGTGCTTTTGCTTAGAGCGTTTCCTGGGAGATCAGTATTACATTCCGATGCACTACTGCAGCTTTACCCCATCCTTTGACCTTCGCATTGACGATGAAACACAGAAATTGCGTCGGGATTTAATACAAAAGGCACAATGCCGACTTAAGTACTAGAACAGTAAATCTTCTTATTGATTTTGGTTTGCTTTGAGCGTTACCTGGGAGATCAGAATTAGATTCAGAACACTACTGTAGCATTACTCTATCCCTTGGACCTTCACATTGACGATGAAACACAGCAATTGCGTCGGGATTTAAAACAAAACGCACATTGACGACTTAAGAACAAGAAAAGTAAATCTTCCTACTGTGTGTGGTTAGCCATGAGCGTTACCTTTGAGATCAGTATTAGATTCCGAACACTACTGCAGCTTTACTCTTTCACTTGAACCTTCACATTGACGATGAAACACAGAAATTGCGTTTGGATTTAGGAAAAAATGCAGAATGATGACTTAAGTACAAGAAGATTAAATCTTCTTATTGTTGTGGTTTGCTTTGAACGTTTCATGTGAGATCAGTGTTAGATTCCGATGCACAACTGCTGCTTTCCTCTATGCCTTGGACCTTCACATTGACGACGAAATACAGATATTGTGTCGGGATTAAATACAAAAGGCAGAATGCCGACTTGAGTACAAGAAGAGTCAATCTCCACGTTGTTTGTGCTTTTACTTTGAGCGATTCCTGGGAGATCAGTATTAGATAGCGAACAATACTGCTGCTTTACTCTATCCCCTGGACTTTCACATTGACGATGAAACACAGCTATTTCGTCGGGATTTAATACAAAACGCACAATGCCGACCTAAGTACAAGGAGAGTCAATCCTCTCGTTTTTTGTGGTTTGCTTTGAGCGTTTCCTGGGAGATCATTATTAGCTTCCGATGCACTACTGCAGCTTTACTCTATCCCATGGAATTTCTCATTGACGATGAAACACAGAAATTGCGTCGGGATTTCATACAAAAGGCACAACGCCGAATTGAGTACAAGAATAGTCAATCTTCCCATTGTTTGTGGTTTGCTTTGAGCGTTTCCTTTGAGATCTGTATTAGACTCCGTTGCACAAATGCTGCTTTACCCTAAGCCGTGGGCCTTCACAATGACGACGAAACACTGATATTGCGTCGGGACTAAATACAAAATGCACAATGCCGACTTAAGTACACTAAGAATAAATCTCCTTATTGTTTGTGGTTTGCTTTGAGCGTTTCCTGGGAGATCAGTATTAGATTCAGATGCACTACTGCAGCTTTACTCTATTCCTTGGTCTGTCACATTGACGATGAAAAACAGAAATTGCATCGGGATTCAATACAAAACGCACAATGCCGACTTAAGTACTAGAAGAGTAAATTTTCTCATTGTTTGTGGTTTGTTTTGATCGTTTCCTGCGAGATCAGTATTAGATTCCGATGCACTACTACTACTTTACTCTATACCTTGGACCTTATCACTGACGATCAAACACAGAAATTGCGTCGGGATTTAATACAAAGGGCACAATGCCGACTCAAGTACAAGAAGAGTTAATCTTCTCATTGTTTGTTGTTTGCTTTGAGCGTTACCTGGGAGATCAGTATTAGATTCCGATGCACTAATGCAGCTTTACGTAATCCCTTGGACCTTCACATTGACGATGAAACACAGAAAATGCGTTGGGGTTAAATACAAAAGGCACAATGACGACTTAAGGACAAATAGAGTAAATCTCCCCATTGATTTTGGTTTGCTTTGAGTGTTACCTCGGTGATCGGTATTAGATTCCGATGCACATTTGCAGCTTTTATCTATTCCTTGGACCTTGACGTTGACGACGAAGCGCAGAAATTGCGTCGGGATTTACTACAAAAGGCACAAGCCGACTTAAGTACAAGAAGAGTAAATCTCCTCATTGTTTGTGCTTTTGCTTAGAGCGTTTCCTGGGAGATCATTATTAGTTTCCGATGCACTACTGCAGCTTCACTCTATCCCCTTGACCTTCGCATTGACGATGAAACTAAGAAATTGTGTCGGGAGTTAATAAAAAAGCACAATGCCTACATAAGTACAAGAAGGGTAAATATTCTCATTGTTTGTGGTTTGCTTTGAGCGTTTCCTGTGAGATCAGTATTAGATTCCGATGCACTACTGCACCTTTACTCTATCCTTTGACCTTCGCATTGACGACGAAACTCAGTTATTTGCGTCGGGATTTTTAAAAAAAGGCATAATTCCTCTTATGTACAAGAAGAGTCTATCTTCTCATTGTTTGTGGTTTGTTTAGAGTGTTTACTGCTAGATCGGTATTAGAATCCGATGCACTACTGCAGCTTCACTGTATCCCCTTGACCTTCACATTGACGATGAAACACAGAAATAGCGTCGGGATTTAATACAGAAGGCACAATGCCGACTTAAGTACAAGAAGAGTATATCTTCTCATTGTTTGTGGTTTGATTTGAGCGTTACCTGGGAGATCAGTATTAGATTCCGATGCACTACTGCAGGTTTACTCTATCCCTTGGAGCTTCGCATTGACGATGAAACACAGTAATTTCGTCGGGATTACATAAAATATGCACAATGCGGACTTAAGTACAAGAAGAGTGAATCTTCTCATTGTTTGTTTTTTGCTTTGAACATTTCCTGGGAAATCAGAAATAGATTCAGATGCACTACTGCAGCTTTACTGTATCCCTTGGACCATCACATTGACGATGAAACACAGAAATTTCGTCCGGATTTAATACAAAAGGCACAATGCCGACTTAGGTACAAGATGAGAAAATCTTCTCATTGTTTGTGGTTTGCTTTGAGAGTTTCCTGGGAGATCAGTAATAGCTTCCGATGCACTACTGCAGCTTTACTCTATCTGTTGGAGCTTCACATTGACGATGAAACACAGAAATTGCGTCGGTAATTAATAGAAAAAGCACAATGCAGACATGGGTACAAGATGAGTATATCTTCACATTGTTAGTGGTTTGCTTTGAGAGTTCCCTGCGGGATCAGTATTAGATTCCGATGCACTACTGCAGCTTTGCTCTATCCCTTGGACCTTCACATTGACGATGAATCACAGATATTGCGTCGGAATTTAATAAAAAAGGCATGATGCCGTCTGAAGTACAAGAAGTGTAAATCTCCTCATTGTTTGTGCTTTGCTTCGAGCGTTTCCTGGGAGATCAGTATTAGTGTCCGATGCACTACAGCAGTTTTACTCTATGTCTTGGACCTTCACATTGACGATGAAAAACAGAAATTGAGTCGGGATTTAATACAAAAGGCATAATGCCTACTGAAGTACAAGAAGAGTTAATCTTCTCATTGTTTGTGGTCTGCTTTGAGCGTTTGCTGGGTGATCAGTATTACATTCCGATGCACTACTGCAGCTTTACTCTATCCCTTGGCCTTTCACGCTGAAGACGAAATACAGAAATTGCGTGGGGATTTTATACAAAAGGCACAATGACGACTTAAGTACAAGAGGAGTAAATCTTTTCATTGTTTTTGATTTGCTTTGAGCGTTCCTGGGAGATCAGTATTAGATTCCGATGCACTACTGCAGCTTTACTCTATCTGTTGGACCTTCACATTAACGATGAAACACAGAAATTGCATTGGGGTGTAATACAAAAGGCACAATGCCGAAAAGTACATGAAAAGTAATTCTTTTCATTGTTTGATGTTTGATTTAAGCGTTTCCTTGGAGATCAGTATTAGATTCCAATGCACTACAGCACCTTTACTCTATCCCTTGGACTTTCACATTGACGATGAAACACAGCAATTGCGTCGGGATTTAATACAAAAGCCACAATGCCGACTTGAGCACAAGAAGAGTCACTCTTCTAATTGTTTGTGGTTTGCTTTAAGCGTATCCTGGGAGATCAGTATTCGATTCCGATGCACTACTACAGCTTTACTGTATCCCTTGGAACTTCACATTGACGATGAAACAAAGAAATTGCGTCGGGATTTAATACAAAAGGCACAATGCCGACTTAAGTACAAGAAGCGTTAATCTTCTCATTTTTTGTGGTTGGCTTTGAGCGTTTCCTGGGAGATCAGTATTAGATTCCGATGCACTAATGCAGCGTTACCCTATCCATTGGAAATTCGCATTGACGATGAAACATAGAAATTGCGTCGGGATTTAATACAAAAGGCATAATGCCTACTTAAGTACAAGAAGTGTAAATCTTCTCATTGTTTGTACACAGAAATTGCATAGGGGTATAATACAAAAAGCACAATGCCGACTTAAGTACAAGAAGAGTTAATCTTCTCATTGTTTGTGGTCTGCTTTGAGCGTTTGCTGGGTGATCAGTATTACATTCCGATGCACTACTGCAGCTTTACTCTATCCCTTGGCCTTTCACGCTGACGATGAAATACAGAAATTGCGTCGGGATTTTATACAAAAGGCACAATGCCGACTTAAGTACAAGAGGAGTAAATCTTTTCATTGTTTTTGATTTGCTTTGAGCGTTCCTGGGAGATCAGTATTAGATTCCGATGCACTACTGCAGCTTTACTCTATCTGTTGGACCTTCACATTAACGATGAAACACAGAAATTGCATTGGGGTGTAATACAAAAGGCACAATGCCGAAAAGTACATGAAAAGTAATTCTTTTCATTGTTTGATGTTTGATTTAAGCGTTTCCTTGGAGATCAGTATTAGATTCCAATGCACTACAGCAGCTTTACTCTATCCCTTGGACTTTCACATTGACGATGAAACACAGCAATTGCGTCGGGATTTAATACAAAAGCCACAATGCCGAATTGAGCACAAGAAGAGTCACTCTTCTAATTGTTTGTGGTTTGCTTTAAGCGTATCCTGGGAGATCAGTATTCGATTCCGATGCACTACTACAGCTTTACTGTATCCCTTGGAACTTCACATTGACGATGAAACAAAGAAATTTCATCGGGATTTAATACAAAAGGCACAATGCCGACTTATGTACAAGAAGAGTAAATCTCCTCACTGTTTGTGCTTTTGCTTTGAGCGTTTCCTGTTAGATCAGTATTAGATTCCTATGCACTAGTGCAGCTTTACTCTATCTGTTGGACCTTCACATTAACGATGAAACACAGAAATTGCATTGGGGTGTAATACAAAAGGCACAATGCCGAACTGTACATGAAAAGTAATTCTTCTCATTGTTTGAGGTTTGATTTGAGCGTTTCCTGGGAGATCAGTATTAGATTCCGATGCACTGCAGCAGCTTTAATCTATCTCTTGGACCTTCACATTGACGATGAAATATAGAAATTGCGTCTAGATTTAATACAAAAGGCACAATGCAGACTTAAGTACAAGAAAAGTAAATCTTCTTATTGTTTGTGGTTTGCTTTGAGCGTTACCTGGGAGATTAGTATTAGATTCAGAACACTACTGCAGATTAACTCCATTCCTAGTCCTTCACATTGACGATGAAACACAGAAATTGCGTTGGGATTTAATAAAAGATGCAGAATGGCGACTTAAGTATAAGAGGAGTAAAGCATCTCATTGTTTGTGGTTTGCTTTGAACGTTTCTTGTGAGGTCAGTATTAGATTCCGATGCACTACTGCAGATTTACTCTATTCCTAGGACCTTCACATTGGCGATCAAACACAGAAATTGCGTCGGGATTTAATACAAAAAACACAATACCGACTTCAGTACAGGAAGATAAAATCCTCTCATTGTTTGTGGTTTGCTAGGAGCGTTTCCTGGTTGATCAGTATTTGATTCCGATGCACTACTGCAGCTTTACTCCATCCCTTTGACCTTCGCATTGACGATGAAACTCAGAAGTTGCGTCAGGATTTAATACAAAAGGCACAATGCCGCCTCAAGTACAAGAAGAGTAAATCTTCTCATTGTTTGTGGTTTGCTTTGCGCGTTTCCTGGGAGATCAGTATTAGATTCCGATGCACTACTGCAGCTTTACTGCATGCCTTGGACCTTCCCATTGACGACGAAACACAGATATTGCGTCGGGATTAAATACAAAAGGCAGAATGCCGATTTGAGTACAAGAAGAGTCAATCTTCTCATTGTTTGTGGATTGCTTTGAGCGTTTCCTGGGAGATCAGTATTAGATTCCGATTCACTACTGCAGCCTTACTCTATCCACTGGAAATTCACATTGACGATGAAACATAGAAATTGCGTCGGGATTTAATACAAAATGCATAATGCCAACTTAAGTACAAGATGTGTAAATCTTCTCATTGTTTGTACACAGAAATTGCATAGGGGTTTAATACAAAAGGCACAATGCCGACTTAAGTACAAGAAAAGTAAATCTTCTCACGGTTTGTGGTTTGATTTGAGCGTTACCTGGGAGATCAGTATTAGATTCCGATGCACTACTGCAGCTTACTGTATCCCTTGGACCATCACATTCACGATGAAATACAGAAATAGCGTCGGGATCTAAGACAATAGGCACAATGCCGACGTCAGTACAAGAGGAGTAAAACTTCACAGTGTTAGTGGTTTGCTTTGAGCGTTTTCTGGGCGATCAGTATTAGATTCCGATGCACTAATGCAGCGTTACCCTATCCCTTGGACCTTCACTTTGACGATGAAACACAGAAATTGCGTCGGGACTTAAAACAAAAGGCATAATGCCGACTTAAGTACCAGAAGAATAAATCTCCTCATTGTTTGTGGCTAGCTTTGAGCGATTGCTGGGAGATCAGTATTACATTCCGATAAACTACTGCAGCTTTACTCTATCACTTGGACCTTCACATTGTCGATGAAACACATAAATTGCGTCGGGATTTAATACAAACGGTACAATGCCGACTTAGGTACAAGGGGAGTAAATCTTCTCATCTTTTTTGGTTTGCTTTGAGCGTTTCCTGGGAGATCAGTATTAGATTCCGATGTATTACTGCAGCGTTACTTTATCCCTTTGATGTTCACATTAACGATGAAACACAGAAATTTCGCCGGGATATAATACAAAAGGCACAATGCCGACTTAAGTACAAGAAGAGTAAATATTCTCATTGTATGTGGTTTGCTTTGAACGTTTCCTGAGAGATCAGTATTAGATTCCGATGCACTACTGCAGCTTTACTCTATCCCTAGGACCTTCACATTGACGATGAAACACAGAAATTGCGTTCGGATTTAATACAAAAGGCACAATGACGACTTAGGTACAGCATGAGTATATCTTCTCATTGTTTGTGGTTTGGTTTGGGAGTTTCCTGGGAGAATAGTATTAGCTTCCGATGCACTACTGCAGCTTTTCTCTATCAGTTGGACCTTCACATTGACGATGAATCACAGATATTGCGTCGGAATTTAATAAAAAAGGCATAATGACGTCTGAAGTACAAGAAGTGTAAATCTCCTCATTGTGTGTGGTTTGCTTTGAGCGTTTCCTGGGAGACCAGTATTAGATATCAATGCACTACTGCAGCTTTACTCTATGTCTTGGACCTTCACATTGACGATGAAACACAGAAATTGAGTCGGGATTTAATACAAAAGGCATAATGCCGACATAAGTACAAAAACAGTTAATCTTCTCATTGTTTGTGGTCTGCTTTGAGCGTTTGCTGGGTGATCAGTATTACATTCCGATGCACTACTGCAGCTTTACTCTATCCCTTGGCCTTTCACACTGACGATGAAATACAGAAATTGCGTCGGGATTTTATACAAAAAGCACAATGCCGACTGAAGTACAAGAGGAGTAAATCTTCTCATTGTTTTTGATTTGCTTTAAGCGTTCCTGGGAGATCAGTATTAGATTCCGATGCACTACTGCAGCTTTACTCCATGCCTTGGTCTTTCACATTGACGATGAATCACAGCAATTGCGTCGGGATTTAATACAATAGCCACAATGCCGACTTGAGTACAAGAAGAGTCACTCTTCTAATTGTTTGTGGTTTGCTTTAAGCGTATCCTGGGAGATCAGTATTCGATTCTGATGCACTACTACAGCTTTACTCTATCCCTTGGAACTTCACATTGACGATGAAACAAAGAAATTGCGTCGGGATTTAATACAAAAGGCACAATGCCGACTTAAGTACAAGAAGAGTTAATCTTCTCATTGTTTGTGGTTGGCTTTGAGCGTTTCCTGGGAGATCAGTATTAGATTCCGATGCACTACTGCAGCCTTACTCTATCCATTGGAAATTCACATTGACTATGAAACATAGAAATTGCGTCGGGATTTAATATAAAAGGCATAATGCCAACTTAAGTACAAGAAGTGTAAATCATCTCATTGTTTGTACACAGAAATTGCATAGGGGTTTAATACAAAATGCACAATGCCGACTTAAGTACAAGAAAAGTAAAACTTCTCATTGTTTGTGGTTTGATTTGAGCGTTACCTGGGAGATCAGTATTAGATTCCGATGCACTACTGCAGGTTTACTCTATTCCTTGGACCTTCACATAGACGATGAAACACTGTAATTTCGTCGGGATTAAATAAAATATGCACAATGCCGGCTTAAGTACAAGATGAGTAAATCTTCTCATTGTTTGTGGTTTGCTTTGAGAGTTTCCTGGGAGATCAGGATTAGCTTCCGATGCACTACTGCAGCTTTACTCTATCTGTTGGAGCTTCGCATTGACGATGAATCACTGAAATTGCGTCGGTAATTAATAGAAAAGGCACAATGCAGGCATGGGTACAAGATGAGTAAATCCACTCATTGTCAGTGGTTTGCGTTTTAAGTTCCCTGCATGATCAGTATTAGATTCCGATGCACTACTGCAGCTTTACTCTATCCCTTGGACCCTCACATTGACGATGAATCACAGATATTGCGTCTAAATTTAATAAAAAAAGGCATAATGCCGTCTGAAGTACAGGAAGTGTAAACCGCCTCATTGTTTGTGGTTTGCTTTGAGCGTTTCCTGGGAGACCAGTATTAGATATCAATGCACTACAGCAGCTTTACTCTATCCCTTGGACCTTCACATTGACGATGAAATATAGAAATTGCGTCTAGATTTAATACAAAAGGCACAATGCCGACTTCAGTACAAGGGGAGTACATCTTCACATTGTTTGTGGTTTGCTTTGAGCGATTCCTGGGTGATCAGTTTTAGATTCCGATCCACTAATGCAGCTTTACTCTATCCCTTGGACCTTCACATTCACGATGAAACACAGAAATTCCGTCAGGTTTTATTACAAAAGGCGCAATGCCGACTGAAGTACAAGGACAGGAAAACTTCACATTGTTAGTGGTTTGCTTTGAGCGTTTCCTGTGCGATCAGTATTAGATTCCGATGCACTAATGCAGCGTTACCCTATCCCTTGGACCTTCACTTTGACGATGAATCACAGAAATTGCGTCGGGACTTAATACAAAAGGCATAATGCCGACTTAAGTACCAGAAGAATAAATCTCCTCATTGATTGTGGCTTGGTTTGAGCGATTGCTGGGAGATCAGTATTACATTCCGATAAACTACTGCAGCTTTACTCTATCCCTTGGACCTTCTCTATGACGATGAATCACAGATATTGCGTCGGAATATAATAAAAAGGGCATAATGCCGTCTGAAGTACAAGAAGTGTAAATCTCCTCATTGTTTGTGGTTTGCTTTGAGCGTATCCTGGGAGACCAGTATTAGATATCAATGCACTACTGCAGCTTTACTCTAACTGTTGGACCTCCACATTTACGATGAAACACAGAAATTGCATTGGGGTGTAATACAAAAGGCACAATGCCGAAAAGTACAAGAAACGTAATTCTTCTCATTGTTTGAGGTTTGCTTTGAGCGTTACCTGCGAGATCAGTATTAGATTCCGATGCACTACAGCAGCTTTACTCTATCTCTTGGACTTTCACATTGACGATGAAATACAGAAATTGCGTCTAGATTTAATATAAAAGGCACAATGCCGACCTCAGTGCAAGGGGAGTACATCTTTACATTGTTTGTGGTTTGCTTTGAGCGTTCCTGGGTGATCAGTATTAGATTCCGATCCACTAATGCAGCTTTACTCTATCCCTTTCGACTTTCACATTCACGATGAAACACAGAAATTCCGTCAGGTTTTAATACAAAAGGCGCAATGCCGACTTAAGTACAAGGAGAGTAAATCTTCTCAATGTTTGTGCTTTGCTTTGAGCGTTTCCTGGGAAATCAGTATTATTGTCCGATGCACTACAGCAGTTTTTCTCTATGTCTTGGACCTTCACATTGACGATGAAACACAGAAATTGAGTCGGGATTTAATACAAAAGGCATAATGCCGACTTAAGTACAAGAAGAGTTAATCTTCTCATTGTTTGTGGTCTGCTTTGAGCGTTTGCTGGGTGATCAGTATTACATTCCGATGCACTACTGCAGCTTTACTCTATCCCTTGGCCTCTCACACTGACGATGAAATACAGAAATTGCGTCGGGATTTTTTACAAAAAGCACAATGCCGACATAAATACAAGAGGAGTAAATCTTCTCATTGTTTTTGATTTGCTTTAAGCGTTCCTGGGAGATCAGTATTAGTTTCCGATGCACTACTGCAGCTTTACTCCATCCCTTGGTCTTTCACATTGACGATGAAACACAGCAATTGCGTCGGGATTTAATACAAAAGCCACAATGCCGACTTGAGTACAAGAAGAGTCACTCTTCTAATTGTTTGTGGTTTGCTTTAAGCGTATCCTGGGAGATCAGTATTCGATTCCGATGCACTACTACAGCTTTACTCTATCCCTTGGAACTTCACATTGACGATGAAACAAAGAAATTGCGTCGGGATGTAATACAAAAGGCACAATGCCGACTTAAGTACAAGAAGAGTTAATCTTCTCATTGTTTGTGGTTGGCTTTGAGCGTTTCCTGGGAGATCAGTATTAGATTCCGATGCACTACTGCAGCTTTACTCCATCCCTTTGACCTTCGCATTGACGATGAAATTCAGAAGTTGCGTCGGGATTAAATACGAAAGGCACAATGCCGCCTTAAGTACAAGAAGATTCAATCTTCTCATTGTTTGTGGATTGCTTTGAGCGTTTCCTGGGAAATCAGTATTAGATTCCGATCCACTACAGCAGCTTTACTCTATCCTTTGACCTTCGCATTGACGATGAAACTCAGAAGTGGCGTCGGGATTTAAGACAAAAGGCACAATGCCGTCTTAAGTACAAGAAGAGTATATCTTCTCATTGTTTGTGGTCTGCTTTGAGCGTTGCCTGTGAGTTCAGTATTAGATTACGAAGCACTACTGCAGCCTTACTCTATCCATTGGAAATTCACATTGACGATGAAACATAGAAATTGCGTCGGGATTTAATACAAAAGGCATAATGCCAACTTAAGTACAAGATGTGTAAATCTTCTCATTGTTTGTACACAGAAATTGCATAGGGGTTTAATACAAAAGGCACAATACCGACTTAAGTACAAGAAAAGTAAATCTTCTCATTGTTTGTGGTTTGATTTGAGCGTTACCTGGGAGATCAGTGTTAATTTCCGATGCACTACTGCAGGTTTACTCTATCCCTTGGACCTTCACATTGACGATGAAACACAGTAATTTCGTCGGGATTAAATAAAATATGCACAATGCCGACTTAAGTACACGAAGAGTGAATCTTCTCAATGTTTGTGGTTTGCATTGAACGTTTCCTGGGAATTCAGTATTAGATTTCGATGCACTACTGCAGCTTTACTGTATCCCTTGGACCATCACATTGACGATGAAATACAGAAATTGCGTCGGGATTTAAGACAAAAGGCACAATGCAGACTTCAGTACAAGAGGAGTAAAACTTCACATTGTTTGTGGTTTGCTTTGAGCGTTTCCTGGGCGATCAGTATTAGATTCCGATGCACTAATGCAGCGTTACCCTATCCCTCTGACCTTCACTTTGGCGATGAAACACAGAAATTGAATCGGGACTTAATACAAAAGGAATAATGCCGACTTAAGTACCAGAAGAATATATCTCCTCATTGTTTGTGGCTTGCTTTGAGCGATTGCTGGGATATCAGTATTACATTCCGATAAACTACTGCAGCTTTACTCTATCACTTGGACCTTCACATTGTCGATGAAACACATAAATTGCGTCGGGATTTAATACAAACGGTACAATGCCGACTTAGGTACAAGGGGACTAAATCTTCCCATTGTTTTTGGTTTGGTTTGAGCGTTTCCTGGGAGATCAGTATTAGATTCCGATACAATACTGCACCATTACTTTATCCCTTTGACGTTCACATTAACGATGAAACACAGAAATTTCGTCGGGATATAATACAAAAGGCACAATGCCGACTTAAGGACAAGAAGAGTAAATATTCTCATTGTTTGTGGATTGCTTTGAACTTTTCCTAAGAGATCAGTATTAGATTCCGATGCACTACTGCAGCTTTACTCTATACCTAGGACGTTCACATTGACGGTGAAACACAGAAATTGCGTCCGGATTTAATACAAAAGGCACAATGCCGACTTAGGTACAAGATGAGTAAATCTTCTCATTGTTTGTGGTTTGCTTTGAAAGTTTCCTGGGAGATCAGGATTAGCTTCCGATGCACTACTGCAGCTTTACTCTATCTTTTGGAGCTTCACATTGACGATGAAACACTGAAATTGCGTCGGTAATTAATAGAAAAGGCACAATGCAGGCATGGGTACTAGATGAGTAAATCTTCTCACTGTCAGTGGTTTGCGTTTAGTGTTCCCTGCATGATCAGTATTAGATTCCGATGCACTACTATAGCTTTACTCTATCCCTTGGAACTTCACATTGACGATGAAATACAGAAATTGCGTCTAGATTTAATACAAAAGGCACAATGCCGACTTCAGTACAAGGGGAGTACATCTTCACATTGTTTGTTGTTTGCTTTGAGCGATTCCTGTTTGATCAGTATTAGATTCCAATCCACTAATGCAGCTTTACTCTATCCCTTGGACCTTCACATTCACGATGAAACACAGAAATTCCGTCAGGTTTTAATACAAATGGCGCAATTCCGACTGAAGTACAAGGAGAGTAAATCTTCTCAATGTTTGTGCTTTGCTTTGAGCGTTTCCTGGGAGATAAGTATTATTGTCCGATGCACTACAGCAGTTTTACTCTATGTCTTGGACCTTCACATTGACGATGAAACACAGAAATTGAGTCGGGATTTAATACAAAAGGCATAATGCCGACTTGAGTACAAGACGTGTCACTCTTCTAATTGTTTGTGGTTTGCTTTAAGCGTTTCCTGGGAGATCAGTATTCGATTCCGATGCACTACTACAGCTTTACTCTATCCCTTGGAACTTCACATTCACGATGAAACAAAGAAATTGCGTCGGGATTTAATACAAAAGGCACATTGCCAACTTAAGTACAAGAAGAGTAAATCTTCTCATTGTTTGTGGTTTGCTTTGCGCGTTTCCTGGGAGATCAGTATTATATTCCGATGCACTACTGCAGCTTTACTCCATGCCTTGGACTTTCACATTGACGACGAAACACAGATATTGCGTCGGGATTAAATACAAAAGGCAGAATGCCTATTTTAGTATAAGAAGACTCAATCTTCTCATTGTTTGTGGTTTGCTTTGAGCGTTTCCTGGCAGATCAGTATTAGATTCCGATGCACTACTGCAGCTTTACTCTATCTGTTGGACCTCCACATTTACGATGAAACACAGAAATTGCATCGGGGTTTAATACAAAAGGCACAATGCCGACTTAAGTACAAGAAAGGTAAATCTTCTCATTGTTTGTGGTTTGAATTGAGCGTTACCTGTGAGATCAGTATTAGATTCAGATGCAGTACTGCAGCTTTACCCTATCCCTTGACCTTCTCATTGACGATGAAACACAGAAATTTCGTCGGGATTAAATAAAATTTGCACAATGCGGACTTAAGTACAAGAAGAGTGAATCTTCACATTGTTTGTGGTTTGCTTTGAACGTTTCCTGTTAAATCAGTATTAGATTCTGATGCACTACTGCAGCTTTACTGTATCCGTTGGACCATCACATTGACGATGAAATACAGAAATTGCGTCGGGATTTAAGACAAAAGGCACAATGCCGACCTCAGTACAAGAGGAGTAAAACTTTACATTGTTTTTGGTTTGCTTTGAGCGCTTCCTGGGAGACTAATATTAGATTCCGTTGCGCTACTGCAGCTTTACCCTATACCTAGGACCTTAGCATTGATGATGAAACACAGAAATTACGTCGGGATTTAATTCAAAAGGCACAATGGCGACTTAAGTACAAGAAGAGTAAATAGTCTCATTGTTTGTGGTGTGTTTTTGAGCGTTACCTGGGAGATCAGTATATGATTCCGATGCACTGCTGCAGCCTTACTCTATCCCTTGCACCTTCACATTGACGATTAAACACAGAAATAGGGGTCGGGCATTAATACAAAAGGCATAATGCCGACTTAAGTGCAAGAAGTGGGAACCTTCTCATTGTTTGTTGTTATCTTTGAGCGTTTCCTGGGAGATCAGTATTAGATTCCGATGCACTACTGCAGCTTTACTCTATCTGTTGGACCTTCACATTGACGACGAAACATGAAATTGCGTCGGGAATTAATACAAAATTCACTATGCCGACTTAAGTACAAGAGAAGTAAATCTACTTATTGTTTGTGGTTTGCTTTCAGCGTTCCCTGGGTGATCGGTATTAGATTCAGATGCACTACTGCAGCTTTACTCTATTCCTTTGACCTCCGCATTGGCAATGAAAATCAGAATTTACGTCGGGGTTTAATAAAAAAGGCACAATGCCGACTTAAGTACAAGATGAGAGAATCTTCTCATAGTTTGTGGTTTGTTGTGAGTGTTTCCTGGGAGATCGGTATTAGATTCCGATGCACTACACCAGCTTTACTCTATCCCTTGGACCTTCACATTGACGACGAAACGCAGAAATTGCGTCGGGATTTAATACAAAAGGCACAATGCCGACTTAAGTACAAGAAGAGTAAATCTCCTCATTGTTTGTGCTTTTGCTTTGAGCGTTTGCTGGGAGGTCACTATTAGATTCCGATGCACTACTGCAGCTTTACATTATCCTTTGACCTTCGCATTGACGATGATACTCAGAATTTCCGTCGGGATTTATTAAAAAAGGCATAATGCCTACTTACGTACAGGAAGAGTCAATCTTCTCATTGTGTGTGGTTTGCTTAGAGTGTTTACTGGGAGATCGGTATTAGATTCCGATGCACTACTGCAGCATTACTCTACCCCTTGGACCTTCACATTGACGATGAAACACAGCAATTGCGTCGGGATTTAAAACAAAATGCACAATGCCGACTTAAGAACAAGAAAAGTAAATCTTCTTATTGTGTGTGGTTTGCTTTGAGCGTTACCTGGGAGATCAGTATTAGATTCCTAACACTACTGCAGTTTAACTCTATCACTTGGACTTTAACATTGGCGATGAAACACAGAAATTGCGTCGGGATTTAATACAAAATGCACAATCCCGACTTGAGTACAGGAAGAGTCAATCTTCTAATTGTTTGTGGTTTGCTTTGAGGGTTTCCTGGGTGATCAGTATTCGATTCCGATGCACAACTGCTACTTTCCTATATGCCTTGGACCTTCGCATTGACGGCGAAACAGAGATATTGCGTCGGGATTTAATACAAAAGGCAGAATGCCGACTTGAGTACAAGAAGAGTCAATCTCCTCATTGTTTGTGCTTTTGCTTTGAGCGATTCCTGGGAGATCAGTATTAGATTCCGAACAAAACTGCAGCATTACTCTATCTCCTGAACTTTCACATTGACGATGAAACACAGCTATTGCGTCGTGATTTAATACAAAACGCACAATGCCGACCTAAGTACAAGAAGAGCCTATCTTCTCGTTTTTTGTGGTTTGCTTTGAGCGTTTCCAGGGAGATCAGTATTAGATTCCGATGCACTACTGCAGCTTTACCCTATCCCTTTGACATTCGCATTGACGATGAAACTAAGAAATTGCGTCGTTGTTTAATCAAATATGCACAATGCCTACTTAAGGACAAGAAGAGAGAATCCTCTCATTGTTTGTGGGTTGCATTGAATGTTTCCTGGGAGACCGGTATTAGATTCCGATGTACTACTGCAGCTTTACTCTATCCCTTTGACCAACACATTGACGATGAAACTCAGAATTTGCGTCGGGAGTTATTAAAAAAGGCACAATGCCTACTTAAGTACAAGATGAGAGAATGTTCTCATTGTTTGTGGTTTGCTTTGTGTTTTTCCTGGGAGATCGGTATTTTATTCAGATGTACTACTGCAGCTTTACGCTATCCCTTGGGCCTTCACATTGACGATGAAACGTAGAAATTGCGTCGGGATTATATACAAAAGGCACAATGCCGACTTAAGTACAAGAAGAAAAAATCTCCTCACTGTTTGTGCTTTTGCTTAGAACGTTTCCTGGGAGATCAATATTAGATTCCGATGCACTACTGCAGCTTTGCCCCATCCTTTAACCTTCGCATTGACGATGAAACACAGAAATTGCGTCGGGATTTAATACAAAAGGCATAATGCCGACTTAAGTACAAGAACATTAAATCTTCTTATTGATTTTGGTTTGCTTTGAGCGTTACCTGGGAGATCAGTATTAGATTCCGAACACTACTGCAGCAATACTCTATCCCTTGGACCTTCACATTGACGATGAAACACAGCAATTGCGTCTGGATTTGAAAGAAAAGGCACATTGACGACTTAAGAACAAGAAAATTAAATCTTCTTATTGTAAGTGGTTTGCTTTGAGCGTTACCTGGGAGATCAGTATTAGATTCCGAACACTACTGCAGCATTACGCTATCACTTGAACCTTCACATTGACGATGAAACACAGGAAGTGCGTTGGGATATAATAAAAAACGCAGAATGATGACTTAAGTACAAGAAGATGAAATCTTCTAATTGTTTGTGGTTTGATTTGAGCGTTTCCTGGGTGGTCAATATTCGATTCCGATGCACAACTGCTGCTTCCCTCTATGCCTTGGACCTTCACATTGACAACGAAATACAGATATTGTGTCGGGATTAAATACAAAAGGCAGAATGCCGACTTGAGTACAATAAGAGTCAATCTCTTCGTTGTTTGTGCTTTTGCTTTGAGCGATTCCTGGGAGATCAGTATTGCATTCTGAACAAACTGCAGCTTTACTCTATCCCCTGGACTTTCACATTGACGATGAAACACAGCTATTGCGTCGGGATTTAATACCAAACGCACAATGCCGACCTAAGTACAAGAAGAGTCAATCCTCTCGTTTTTTTTGGTTTGCTTTGAGCGTTTCCTGGGAGACAGTATTAGATTCCGATGCACTACTGCAGCATTACTCTATCCCTTGGACCTTCACATTGACGATGAATCACAGAAATTGCGTTGGAATTTAATAAAAAACGCAGAAAGATGACTTAAGTAGAAGGAGTGTAATTCTTCTCATTGCTTGTGGTTTGCGTTGAACGTTTCTTGTGAGATCAGATTAGATTCCGATGCACTACTACAGCTATACTCAATTCCTTGGACCTTCACATTGACGATGAAACACAGAAATTGCTTCGGGATTTAATACGAAAGTTACAATTCCGACTTCAGAGCATGAGGAGTAAATCTTGACATTGTTTGTGGTTTGCTTTCAGCGCTTCCAGGGTGATCAGTATTAGATTCCGATGCACTACTGCAGCTTTACTCTATCCCTTTGACGTTCTCATTGACGATGAAACACAGAAATTACGTCAGGTTTTAATACAAATGCACAATGCCGACTAAAGTACAAGAAGAGAAAAACTTCTCGTTGTTTGTGGTTTGCCTTGAGCGATACCTGGGAGATCATTATTAGCTTCCGATGCACTACTGCACCTTTACGCTATCCCATGGAATTTCACATTGACGATGAAACACAGAAATTGCGTCGGGGTTTAATATAAAAGGCACAATGCCTACTTAAGTACGAGATGAGAGAAACTTCCCATAGTTTGTGGTTTGCTGTGATAGTTTCCTGGGAGATCGGCACTAGATTCCGATGCACTACTGCAGCTTTACTCTATCCCTTGGACCTTCACATTGACGATGACACGCAGAAATTGCGTCGGGATTTAATACAAAAGGCACAATGCAGACTTAAGTACAAGAACAGTAAATCTTCTTATTGTTTTTGGTTTGCTTTGAGCGTATCCTGGGAGATCAGTAACCGATTCCGATGCACAACTGCTGCTTTAATCTATGCCTTGGACCTTCACATTGACGACGAAACACAGATATTGCGTCGTGATTAAATCCAAAGGCAGAATGCCGACTTGAGTACAAGTAGAGTCAATCTCCTCATTGTTTGTGCTTTTGCTTTGAGTGATTCCTGGGAGATCAGTATTAGATTCCGAACAATACTGCAGTTTTAATGTATCTCCTGGACTTTCACATTGACGACGAAACACAGCTATTGCGTCGGGATTTAATACAAAACGCACAATGCCGACCTAAGTACAAGAAGAGTCAATGTTCTCGTTTTTTGTGGTTTGCTTTGAGCGTTTCCTGGGAGATCAGTATCAGATTCCGATGCACTACTGCAGCTTTACTCTATCACTTTGACATTCGCATTGACGATGAAACTAAGAAATTGCGCCGGGGTTTAATCAAATATGCACAGTGCCCACTTAAGGACAAGAAGAGAGAATCTCCTCATTGTTTGTGGTTTGCTTTGAGTGTTTCCTGGGAGATCGGTATTAGATTCCGATGCACTATTGCAGCTTTACTCTATCCCTTGGACCTTCACATTGATGATGAAACTCAGAATTTGCGTCGGGAGTTATTAAAAAAGGCACAATGCCTACTTAAGTACAGGATGAGAGAGCCTTCTCATTGTTTGTGGTTTGCTTTGTGTGTTTCCTGGGAGATCGGTATTATATTCCGATGCACTACTGCAGCTTTACACTATCCCTTGGACCTTCACATTGACGATGAAACGCAGAAATTGCGTCGGGATTTAATACAAAAGCCACAATGCCGACTTAAGTACAAGAAGACGAAATCTCCTCACTGCTTGTGGTTTTGCCTTGAGCGTTTCCTGGGAGATCAGTATTATATTCCGATGCACCACTGCAGCTTTACCCCATCCTTTAACCTTCGCATTGACGATGGAACACAAAAATTGCGTCGGGATTTAACACAAAAGGCACAATGCCGACTTAAGTACAAGAACAGTAAATCTTCTTATTGTATTTGGTTTGCTTTGAGCGTTACCTCGGAGATCAGTATTAGATTCCGAACACTACTGCAGCATTATTCTATCCCGTGGACTTTCACATTGACGATGAACCACAGACAATGCGTCGGGATTTAATACATGAGGCAAACTGCTGTCATAAGTACAAGAAGAGTAAATATTCTCACTGATTGTGGTTTGCTTTGAGCGATTCCTGGGAGATCATTATTAGATTCCGATGCACTACTGCCGCTTTGCTCTATACCTTGGACTTTCACATTGACGATGTAACACTCTAATTGCGTCAGGATTTAATACAAAACGCAGAATGATGACTTAAGTGCAAGATGTGTAAATCTTCTCATTGTTTGTGGTTTGCTTTGAACGTTTCTTGTGAGATCAGTATTAGATTCCGATGCACTACTGCAGCTTTACTCAATTCCTTGGACTTTCATATTGACGATGAAACACAGAAATTGCTTCGGGATTTAATACGTAAGTTACAATGCCGATTTCAGTGCAAGAGGAGTGAATCTTCTCATTGTTTGTGGTTTGCTTTCAGCGTTTCCTGGGATATCAGTATTAGATTCCGATTCACTACTGCAGCTTCACTCTATCCCTTTGACCTCCGCATTGACGATGAATATCAGAATTTGCGTCGGGATTTAATACAAAAGGCACAATGCCGACTTAAGTACAAGAAGAGTAAATCTCCTGATTGTTTGTGCTTTTGCTTTGAGCGTTTCCTGGGAGATCATTATTAGATTCCGATGCACTACTGCAGCTTTATACCATCCTTTATCCTTCGCATTGACAAGAAACACAGAAATTGCGTCGGGATTTAATACAAAAGGCACAATGCCGACTTAAGTACAAGAATAGTAAATCTTCTTATTGTTTTTGGTTTGTTTTGAGTGTTACCTGGGAGATCATTATTAGATTCCGATGCACTACTGCAGCTTTATACCATCCTTTATCCTTCGCATTGACAAGAAACACAGAAATTGCGTCGGGATTTAATACAAAAGGCACAATGCCGACTTAAGTACAAGAACAGTAAATCTTCTTATTGTTTTTGGTTTGCTTTGAGTGTTACCTGGGAGATCAGTATTTGATTCCGATGCACTCATGCAGCGTTACTCTATCCCTTAGACCTTCACATTGACGATGAAACACAGAAATTGCGTAGGAATTTAATAAAAAACGCAGAACGATGACTTAAGTACAAGAAGTGTAAATCTTCTCATTGTTTGTTGTTTGGTTTGAACGTTTCTTGTGAGATCAGTATTGGATTCCGATGCACTACTGCAGCTTTACTCTATCCGTTTGACATTCGCATTGACGATGAAACTAAGAAATTGCGTCGGGGTTTAATCAAATATGCACAATGACTACTTAAGGACAAAAAGAGAGAATCCTCACATTGTTTGTGGGTTGCTGTGAGTGTTTCCTGGGAGATCGGTATTAGATTCCGATGTACTATTGCAGGTTTACTCCATCCCTTTGACCTTCACATTGACGATGAAACTCAGAATTTGTTTCGGGAGTTATTAAAAAAGGCACAATGCCTACTTAAGTACAAGATGAGAGAATCTTCTCATTGTTTGTGGTTTGCTTTGTGTGTTTCCTGGGAGATCGGTATTATATTCCGATGTACTACTGCAGCTTTACGCTATCAGTTGGACCTTCACATTGTCGATGAAACGCAGAAATTGCGTCGGGATTATATACAAAAGGCACAATGCCGACTTAAGAACAAGCAGAAAAAATCTCCTCACTGTTTGTGCTTTTGCTTAGAGCATTTCCTGGGAGATCAGTATTAGATTCCGATGCACTACTGCAGCTTTACCCCATCCTTTGACCTTCGCATTGACGATGAAACACAGAAATTGCGTCGGGATTTAATACAAAAGGCACAATGCCGACTTAAGTACTAGAACAGTAAATCTTCTTATTGATTTTGGTTTGCTTTGAGCGTTACCTGGGAGATCAGTATTAGATTCCGAACACTACTGTAGCATTACTCTATCCCTTGGACCTTCACATTGACGATGAAACACAGCAATTGCGTCGGGATTTAAAACAAAACGCACATTGACGACTTAAGAACAAGAAAAGTAAATCTTCCTACTGTGTGTGGTTTGCTTTGAGCGTTACTTGGGAGATCAGTATTAGATTCCGAACACTACTGCAGCTTTACTCTATCACTTGAACCTTCACATTGACGATGAAACACAGAAATTGCGTTGGGATTTAAGAAAAATTGCAGAATGATGACTTAAGTACAAGAAGATTAAATCTTCATATTGTTGTGGTTTGCTTTGAAAGTCTCATGTGAGATCAGTGTTAGATTCCTATGCACTACTGCAGATTTACTCTATCCCTTGGACCTTCACATTGGCGATGAAACACAGAAATTGCGTCGGGATTTAATACAAAAGGCACAATCCCGACTTCAGTACAGGAAGATTCAATCTTCTAATTGTTTGTGGTTTGCTTTGAGCGTTTCCTGGGTGATCAGTATTCGATTCCGATGCACAAGTGCTGCTTTCCTCTATGCCTTGGACCTTCACATTGACGACGAAATACAGATATTGTGTCCGGATTAAATACAAAAGGCAGAATGCCGACATGAGTACAAGAAGAGTCAATCTCCTCGTTGTTTGTGCTTTTACTTTGAGCGATTCCTGGGAGATCAGTATTAGATACCGAACAATACTGCAGCTTTACTCTATCCCCTGGACTTTCACATTGACGATGAAACACAGCTATTGCGTCGGGATTTAATACAAAACGCACAATGCCGACCTAAGTACAAGGAGAGTCAATCCTCTCGTTTTTTGTGGTTTGCTTTGAGCGTTTCCTGGGAGATCAGTATTAGATTCCGATGCACTACTGCAGCATTACTCTATCCCTTGGACCTTCACTTTGACGATGAAACACAGAAATTGCGTTGGAATTTAATAAAAAACGCAGAAAGATGACTTAAGTACAAGAAGTGTAATTCTTCTCATTGTTTGTGGTTTGCTTTGAACGTTTCTTGTGCGATCAGGATTAGATTCCGATGCACTACTGCTGCTATACTCAATTCCTTGGACCTTCACATTGACGATGAAACACGGAAAGTGCTTCGGGATTTAATACGAAAGTTACAATGCCGACTTTAGAGCATGAGGAGTAAATCTTCTCATTGTTTGTGGTTTGCTTTCAGCGCTTCCTGCGCGATCAGTATTAGATTCCGATGCACTACTGCAGCTTTACTCTATCCCTTTGACGTTCACATTGACGATGAAACACAGAAATTGCGTCAGGTTTTAATACAAATGCACAATGCCGACTGAAGTACAAGAGGAGAAAAACCTCTCGTTGTTTGTGGTTTGCTTTGAGAGTAACCAGGGAGATCATTATTAGCTTCCGATGCACTACTGCAGCTTTACTCTATCCCATGGAATTTCTCATTGACGATGAAACACAGAAATTGCGTCGGGATTTCATACAAAAGGCACAACGCCGAATAGAGTACAAGAATAGTCAATCTTCCCATTGTTTGTGGTTTGCTTTGAGCGTTTCCTTTGAGATCTGTATTAGATTCCGTTGCACAAATGCTGCTTTACCCTAAGCCGTGGGCCTTCACAATGACGACGAAACACTGATATTGCGTCGGGACTAAATATAAAATGCACAATGCCGACTTAAGTACACAAAGAATAAATCTCCTCATTGTTTGTGGTTTGCTTTGATCGTTTCCTGGGAGATCAGTATTAGATTCAGATGCACTACTGCAGCTTTACTCTATTCCTTGGTCCGTCACATTGACGGTGAAACACAGAAATTGCGTCGGGATTTAATACAAAACGCATATGGCTGACTTAGGTACTAGAAGAGTAAATTTTCTCATTGTTTGTGGTTTGCTTTGATCGTTTCCTGCGAGATCAGTATTAGATTCCGATGCACTACTACTGCTTTACTCTATACCTTGGACCTTATCACTGACGATCAAACACAGAAAATGCGTCGGGATTTAATACAAAGGGCAAAATGCCGACTAAAGTACAAGAAGAGTAAATCTTCTCATTGTTTGTTGTTTGCTTTGAGCGTTACCTGGGAGATCAGTATTAGATTCCGATGCACTAATGCAGCTCTACGTAATCCCTTGGACCTTCACATTGACGATGAAACACAGAAAATGCGTTGGGGTTTAATACAAAAGGCACAATGCCGAGTTAAGGACAAGAAGAGTAAATCTCCCCATTGTTTTTGGTTTGCTTTGAGTGTTACCTGGGTGATCGGTATTAGATTCCGATGCACATTTGCAGCTTTTATCTATTCCTTGGACCTTCACGTTGACGACGAAGCGCAGAAATTGCGTCGGGATTTACTACAAAAGGCACAAGCCGACTTAAGTACAAGAAGAGTAAATCTCCTCATTGTTTGTGCTTTTGCTTAGAGCGTTTCCTGGGAGATCATTATTAGTTTCCGATGCACTACTGCAGCTTCACTCTATCCCCTTGACCTTCGCATTGACGATGAAACTAAGAAATTGTGTCGGGAGTTAATAAAAAAGGCACAATTCCTACATAAGTACAAGAAGGGTAAATATTCTCATTGTTTGTGGTTTCCTTTGAGCGTTTCCTGTGAGATCAGTATTAGATTCCGATGCACTACTGCAGCTTTACTCTATCCTTTGACCTTCGCATTGACGACGAATCTCAGTTTTTTGCGTCGGGATTTTTTAAAAAAGGCACAATGCCTACTTATGTACAAGAAGAGTCTATCTTCTCATTGTTTGTGGTTTGCTTAGAGTGTTTCCTGCTAGATCGGTATTAGAATCCGATGCACTACTGCAGCTTCTCTGTATCCCCTTGAACTTCACATTGACGATGAAACACAGAAATAGCGTCGGGATTTAATACAGAAGGCACAATGCCGACTTAAGTACAAGAAGAGTACATCTTCTCATTGTTTGTGGTTTGCTTTGAACATTTCCTGGGAGATCAGTATTAGATTCCGATGCACCACTGCAGCATTACTCTATCCATTGGAAATTCACATTGACGATGAAACATAGAAATTGCGTCGGGATTTAATACAAAAGGCATAATGCCAACTTAAATACAAGAAGTGTAAATCTTTTCATTGTTCGTATTTGCTTTTAACGTTTCCTGGCAGATCAGTATTAGATTCCGATGCACTACTGCAGCTTTACTCTATCGGTTGGACCTTTACATTTACGATGAAACATAGAAATTGCATATGGGTTTAATACAAAAGGCACAATGCCGACATAAGTACAAGAAAAGTAAATCTTCTCATTGTTTGTGGTTTGATTTGAGCGTTACCTGGGAGATCAGTATTAGATTCCGATGCACTACTGCAGGTTTACTCTATCCCTTGGACCATCACATTGACGATGAAACACAGTAATTTCGTCGGGATTAAATAAAATATGCACAATGCCGACTTAAGTACAAGAAGAGAGAATCTTCTCATTGTTTGTGGTTTGCTTTGAACATTACCTGGGAAATCAGAAATAGCTTCAGATGCACTACTGCAGCTTTACTGTATCCCTTGGACCATCACATTGACGATGAAACACAGAAATTTCGTCCGGATTTAATACAAAAGGCACAATGCCGACTTAGGTACAAGATGAGAAAATCTTCTCATTGTTTGTGGTTTGCTTTGAGAGTTTCCTGGGAGATCAGTAATAGCTTCCGATGCACTACTGCAGCTTTTCTCTATGTGTTGTTCCTGCACATTTACGAGAAAAACAGAAATTGCATCGGGATTTAATACAAAAGGCACAATGCCGAAAAGTACAAGAAAAGTAATTCTTCTCCATTGTTTGAGGTTTGATTTGAGTGTTACCTGGGAGATCAGTATTAGATTTCGATGCACTACAGCAGCTTTACTCGATCTCTTGGACCTTCACATTGACGATGAAATACTGAAATTGCGTCTAGATTTAATACGAAAGGCACAATGCCGACTTCAGTACAAGAGGAGTAAAACTTCATACTTTTTGTGGTTTGCTTTGAGCGTTTCCTGGGTGATCAGTGTTAGATTCCGATCCACTAATGCAGCGTTACTCTATTCCTTGGAACTTGACATTGACGATGTAACACAGAAATTGCGTCGGCATTTAATACAGTATGCATAATGCCGACTAAAGTACAAGCGGAGTAAATCTTCCCATTGTTTTTGGTTTGCTTTGAGCGCTTCCTGGGAGACTAATATTAGATTCCGTTGCGCTACTGCAGCTTTACCCTATACCTAGGACCTTAGCATTGATGATGAAACACAGAAATTACGTCGGGATTTAATTCAAAAGGCACAATGGCGACTTAAGTACAAGAAGAGTAAATAGTCTCATTGTTTGTGGTGTGTTTTTGAGCGTTACCTGGGAGATCAGTATATGATTCCGATGCACTACTGCAGCCTTACTCTATCCCTTCCACCTTCACATTGACGATTAAACACAGAAATTGGGTCGGGCATTAATACAAAAGGCATAATGCCGACTTAAGTGCAAGAAGTGGAAACCTTCTCATTGTTTGTTGTTATCTTTGAGCGTTTCCTGGGAGATCAGTATTAGATTCCGATGCACTACTGGAGCTTTACTCTATCTGTTGGACCTTCACATTGACGACGAAACATGAAATTGCGTCGGGAATTAATACAAAATTCACTATGCCGACTTAAGTACAAGAGAAGTAAATCTACTTATTGTTTGTGGTTTGCTTTCAGCGTTCCCTGGGTGATCGGTATTAGATTCAGATGCACTACTGCAGCTTTACTCTATTCCTTTGACCTCCGCATTGGCAATGAAAATCAGAATTTACGTCGGGGTTTAATAAAAAAAGGCACAATGCCGACTTAAGTACAAGATGAGAGAATCTTCTCATAGTTTGTGGTTTGTTGTGAGTGTTTCCTGGGAGATCGGTATTAGATTCCGATGCACTACAGCAGCTTTACTCTATCCCTTGGACCTTCACATTGACGACGAAACGCAGAAATTGCGTCGGGATTTAATACAAAAGGCACAATGCTGACTTAAGTACAAGAAGAGTAAATCTCCTCATTGTTTGTGCTTTTGCTTTGAGCGTTTGCTGGGAGGTCACTATTAGATTCCGATGCACTACTGCAGCTTTACATTATCCTTTGACCTTCGCATTGACGATGATACTCAGAATTTCCGTCGGGATTTATTAAAAAAGGCATAATGCCTACTTACGTACAGGAAGAGTCAATCTTCTCATTGTGTGTGGTTTGCTTAGAGTGTTTACTGGGAGATCGGTATTAGATTCCGATGCACTACTGCAGCATTACTCTACCCCTTGGACCTTCACATTGACGATGAAACACAGTAATTTCGTCGGGATTAAATAAAATATGCACAATGCCGACTTAAGTACAAGAAGAGTGAATCTTCTCATTGTTTGTGGTTTGCTTTGAACATTACCTGGGAAATCAGAAATAGATTCAGATGCACTACTGCAGCTTTACTGTATCCCTTGGACCATCACATTGACGATGAAACACAGAAATTTCGTCCGGATTTAATACAAAAGGCACAATGCCGACTTAGGTACAAGATGAGAAAATCTTCTCATTGTTTGTGGTTTGCTTTGAGAGTTTCCTGGGAGATCAGTAATAGCTTCCGATGCACTACTGCAGCTTTACTCTATCTGTTGGAGCTTCACATTGACGATGAAACACAGAAATTGCGTCGGTAATTAATAGAAAAGGCACAATGCAGACATGGGTACAAGATGAGTATATTTTCACATTGTTAGTGGTTTGCTTTGAGAGTTCCCTGCGGGATCAGTATTAGATTCCGATGCACTACCGCAGCTTTGCTCTATCCCTTGGACCTTCACATTGACGATCAATCACAGATATTGCGTCGGAATTTAATAAAAAAGGCATGATGCCGTCTGAAGTACAAGAAGTGTAAATCTCCTCATTGTTTGTGGTTTGCTTTGAGCGTTTCCTGGGAGATCAGTATTACATTCCAATGCACAACTGCAGCATTACTCAATCTGTTGGACCTTCACATTTACGATGAAACACAGAAATTGCATTGGGGTGTAATACAAAAGGCACAATGCCGAAAAGTACAAGAAAAGTAATTCTTCTCATTGTTTGAGGTTTGATTTGAGCGTTACCTGGGAGATCAGTATTAGATTCCGATGCACTACAGCAGCTTTGCTCTATCTCTTGAACCTTCTTATTGACGATGAAATACAGAAATTGCGTCTAGATTTAATACAAAAGGCACAAGGCCGACTTCAGTAGAAGGGGAGGAAATCTTCACATTGTTTGTGGTTTGCTTTGAGCGTGTCCTGGGTATCAGTATTATATTCCGATCCACTAATGCAGCTTTACTCTATCCCTTGGACCTTGACATTCACGATGAAACACAGAAATTCCGTCAGGTTTTAATACAAAACGCGCAATGCCGTCTTAAGTACAAGGAGAGTAAATCTTCTCAATGTTTGTGCTTTGCTTTGAGCGTTTCCTGGGAGATCAGTATTAGTGTCCGATGCACTACAGCAGATTTACTCTATGTCTTGGACCTTCACATTGACGATGAAACACAGAAATTGAGTCGGGATTTTATACAAAAGGCACAATGCCGACTTAAGTACAAGAGGAGTAAATCTTTTCATTGTTTTTGATTTGCTTTGAGTGTTCCTGGGAGATCAGTATTAGATTCCGATGCACTACTGCAGCTTTACTCTATCTCTTGGACCTTCACATTAACGATGAAACACAGAAATTGCATTGGGGTGTAATACAAAAGGCACAATGCCGAAAAGTACATGAAAAGTAATTCTTTTCATTGTTTGATGTTTGATTTGAGCGTTTCCTTGGAGATCAGTATTAGATTCCAATGCTTTACAGCAGCTTTACTCTATTCCTTGGACTTTCACAATGACGATGAAACACAGCAATTGCGTCGGGTTTTGATACAAAAGCCACAATGCCGACTTGAGTACAAGAAGAGTCACTCTTCTAATTGTTTGTGGTTTGCTTTAAGCGTTTCCTGGGAGATCAGTATTCGATTCCGATGCACTACTACAGCTTTACTCTATCTTTTTACCTTCGCATTGACGATGAAACGAAGAATTTGCGTCGGGATTTACTGAAAGAGGCATAATGCCTACATATGTACAGGAAGAGTCAAACTTCTCATTGTTTGTGGTCTGCTTTGAGTGTTCCTGGGAGATCAGTATTAGATTCCGATGCACTACTGCAGCTTTACTCTATCTGTTGGACCTTCACATTAACGATGAAACACAGAAATTGCATTGGGGTGTAATACAAAAGGCACAATGCCGAAAAGTACATGAAAAGTAATTCTTCTCATTGTTTGAGGTTTGATTTGAGCGTTTCCTGGGAGATCAGTATTAGATTCCGATGCACTACAGCAGCTTTACTCTATCTCTTGGACCTTCACATTGACGATGAAATACAGAAATTGCGTCTAGATTTAATACAAAAGGCACATTGCCGACTTCAGTACAAGGGGAGTAAATCTTCACATTGGTTGTGGTTTGCTTAGAGTGTTTACTGGGAGATCGGTATTAGATTCCGATGCACTACTGCAGCTTTACTCTATCCTCTGGACCTTCACATTGACGATGAAACACAGCAATTGCGTCGGGATTTAATACAAAAGGCACAATGCCGACTTAAGTACAAGAAAAGTAAATCTTCTTATTGTTTGTGGTTTGCTTTGAGCGTTACCTGGGAGATTAGTATTAGATTCCGAACACTACTGCAGAGTTACTCCATTCCTAGTCCTTCACATTGACGATGAAACACAGAAATTGCGTTGGGATTTAATAAAAAATGCAGAATGCCGACTTAAGTACAAGAGGAATAAAGCATCTCATTGTTTGTGGTTTGCTTTGAACGTTTCTTGTGAGGTCAGTATTAGATTCCGATGCACTACTGCAGATTTACTCTATTCCTAGGACCTTCACATTGGCGATCAAACACAGAAATTGCGTCGGGATTTAATACAAAAGGCACAATACCGACTTCAGTACAGGAAGATAAAATCCTCTCATTTTTTGTGGTTTGATAGGAGCGTTTCCTGGGAGATCAGTATTTGATTCCGATGCACTACTGCTGCTTTTCTCTTTTCCTTTGACCTTCACATTGACGATGAACACAGAAATTGCTTCGAGATTTAATACGAAAGGTACAATGCCGACTTTAGTACAAGAGGAGTAAATCTTCTCATTGTTTGCGGTTTGCTTTCAGCGATTCCTGGGTGATCAGTATTAGATTCCGATGCACTACTGCAGCTTTACTCTATCCGTTTGGCGTTCACATTGACGATGAAACACAGAAATAGCGTCAGGTTTCAATACAAAAGGCATAAGGCCGATTTAAGTATAAGAAGAGTAAATCTTCTCGTTGATTGTGGTTTGCTTTGAGCGTTACCTGGGATATCTGTATTAGTTTCCGATGCACTACTGCAGCTTTACTCCATCCCTTGTACTTTCACATTGACGATGAAACACAGCAATTGCGTCGGGATTTAATACAAAAGCCACAATGCCGACATGAGTACAAGAAGAGTCACTCTTCTAATTGTTTGTGGTTTGCTTTAACCGAATCGTGGGAGATCAGTATTCGATTCCGATGTACTACTACAGCTTTACTCTATCCCTTGGAACTTCACATTGACGATGAAACAAAGAAATTGCGTCGGGATTTAATACAAAAGGCACAATGCCGACTTAAGTACAAGAAGAGTTAATCTTCTCATTGTTTGTGGTTTGCTTTGCGCGTTTCCTGGGAGATCAGTATTAGATTCCGATGCACTACTGCAGCTTTACTGCATGCCTTGGACCTTCACATTGACGACGAAACACAGATATTGCGTTGGGATTAAATACAAAAGGCAGAATGCCGATTTGAGTACAAGAAGAGTCAATCTTCTCATTGTTTGTGGATTGCTTTGAGCGTTTCCTGGGAGATCAGTATTAGATTCCGATTCACTACTGCAGCCTTACTCTATCCATTGGAAATTCACATTGACGATGAAACATAGAAATTGCGTCGGGATTTAATACAAAACGCATTATGCCAACTTAAGTACAAGATGTGTAAATCTTCTCATTGTTTGTACACAGAAATTGCATAGGGGTTTAATGCAAAAGGCACAATGCCGACTTAAGTACAAGAAAAGCAAATCTTCTCATTGTTTGTGGTTTGATTTAAGCGTTGCCTGGGAGATCAGTATTAGATTCCGATGCACTACTGCGGGTTTACTCTATCCCTTGGACTTTCACATTGACGATGAAACACAGTAATTTCGTCGGGATGAAATTAAAAATGCACAATGCCGACTTAAGTACAAGAAGAGTGAGTCTTCTCATTGTTAGTGGTTTGCTTTGAGCGTTTTCTGGGCGATCAGTATTAGATTCCGATGCACTAATGCAGCGTTACCCTATCCCTTGGACCTTCACTTTGACGATGAAACACAGAAATTGCGTCGGGACTTAATACAAAAGGCACAATGCCGACTTAAGTACAAGAAGAGTAAATATTCTCATTGTATGTGGTTTGCTTTGAACGTTTCCTGAGAGATCAGTATTAGATTCCGGTGCCCTACTACAGTTTTACTCTATCCCTAGGACCTTCACATTGACGATGAAACACAGAAATTGCGTTCGGATTTAATACAAAAAGCACAATAACGACTTAGGTACAAGATGAGTAAATCTTCTCATTGTTTGTGGTTGGCTTTGGGAGTTTCCTTGGAGATCAGTATTAGCTTCCGATGCACTACTGCAGCTTTGCTCTATCTGTTGGACCTTCACATTGACGATGAATCACAGATATTGCGTCGGAATTTAATAAAAAAGGCATAATGCCGTCTGAAGTACAAGAAGTGTAAATCTCCTCATTGTTTGTGGTTTGCTTTGAGCGTTTCCTGGGAGACCAGTATTAGATATCAATGCACTACTGCAGCTTTACTCTAACTGTTGGACCTTCACATTTACGATGAAACACAGAAATTGCATTGGGGTGTAATACAAAAGGCACAATGCCGAAAAGTACAAAAAACGTAATTCTTCTCATTGTTTGAGGTTTGATTTGAGTGTTTCCTGGGAGATCAGTATTATTGTCCGATGCACTACAGCGGTTTTACTCTATGTCTTGGACCTTCACATTGACGATGAAACACAGAAATTGAGTCGGGATTTAATACAAAAGGCATAATGCCGACTTAAGTACAAGAACAGTTAATCTTCTCATTGTTTGTGGTCTGCTTTGAGCGTTTGCTGGGTGATCAGTATTACATTCCGATGCACTACTGCAGCTTTACTCTATCCCTTGGCCTATCACACTGACGATGAAATACAGAAATTGCGTCGGGATTTAATACAAAAGGCACAATACCGACTTCAGTACAGGAAGATAATATCCTCTCATTGTTTGTGGTTTGCTAGGAGCGTTTCCAGGTAGATCAGTATTTGATTCCGATGCACTAATGCAGCTTTTCTCTCTTCCTTGGACCTTCACATTGACGATGAAACACAGAAATTGCTTCGGGATTTAATACGAAAGGCACAATGCCGACTTTAGTACAAGAAGAGTAAATCTGCTCATTGTTTGTGGTTGGCTTTGAGCGTTTCCTGGGAGAATAGTATTAGATTGCGATGCACTACTGCAGCTTTACTCCATCCCTTTGACCTTCGCATTGACGATGAAACTCAGAAGTTGCGTCGGGATTAAATACAAAAGGCACAATGCCGCCTTAAGTACAAGAAGAGTCAATCTTCTCATTGTTTGTGGATTGCTTTGAGCGTTTCCTGGGAAATCAGTATTAGTTTCCGATGCACTACTGCAGCTTTACTCTATCCTTTGACCTTCGCGTTGACGATGAAACTCAGAAGTGGCGTCGGGACTTAATACAAAAGGCACAATGCCGTCTTAAGTACAAGATGAGTATATCTTCTCATTGTTTGTGGTCTGCTTTGAGCGTTGCCTGGGAGATCAGTATTAGATTCCGATGCACTACTGCAGCCTTACTGTATCCATTGGAAATTCACATTGACGATGAAACATGGAAATTGCGTCGGGAGTTAATACAAAAGGCATAATGCCAACTTAAGTACAAGAAGTGTAAATCTTCTCATTGTTTGTACACAGAAATTGCATAGGGGTTTAATAGAAAAGGCACAATGCCGACTTAAGTACAAGAAAAGTAAATCTTCTCATTGTTTGTGGATTGATTTGAGCGTTACCTGGGAGATCAGTATTAGATTCCGATGCACTACTGCAGGTTTACTCTATCCCTTGGACCTTCACATTGACGATGAAACACAGTAATTTCGTCGGGATTAAGTAAAATATGCACAATGCCAACTTAAGTACAAGAAGAGTGAATCTTCTCATTGTTTGTGGTTTGCTTTGAACGTTTCCTGGGAAATCAGTATTAGATTCCGATGCACTACTGCAGATTTACTGTATCCCTTGGACCATCACATTGACGATGAAATACAGAAATTGCGTCTGGATTTAAGACAAAAGGCACAATGCCGACTTCAGTACGAGAGGAGTAAAACTTCACATTATTTGTGGTTTGCTTTGGGCGTTTCCTGGGCGATCAGTATTAGATTCCGATGCACTAATGCAGCGTTACCCTATCCCTTGGACCTTCACTTTGACGATGAAACACAGAAATTGCGTCGGGACTTAATACAAACGGCATAATGCCGACTTAAGTACCAGAAGAATAAATCTCCTCATTGTTTGTGGCTTGCTTTGAGCGATTGGTGGGTGATCAGTATTACATTCCGATAAACTACTGCAGCTTTACTCTATCACTTGGACCTTCACATTGTCGATGAAACACATATATCGCGTCGGGATTTAATACAAACGGTACAATGCCGACTTAGGTACAAGGGGAGTAAATCTTCTCATTGTTTTTGGTTTGCTTTGAGCGTTTCCTGGGAGATCAGTATTAGATTCCGATACATTACTGCAGCGTTACTTTATCCCTTTGACGTTCACATTAACGATGAAACACAGAAATTTCGTCGGGATATAATACAAAGGGCACAATGCCGACTTAAGTACAAGAGGAGTAAATATTCTCATTGTTTGTGGATTGCTTTAAGCGTTTCCTGAGAGATCAGTATTAGATTCCGATGCACTACTGCAGCTTTACTCTATACCTAGGACGTTCACATTGACGATGAAACACAGAAATTGCGTCCGGATTTAATACAAAAGGCACAATGCAGACTTAGGTACAAGATGAGTAAATCTTCTCATTGTTTGTGGTTTGCTTTGAGAGTTTCCTGGGAGATCAGGATTAGCTTCCGATGCACTACTGCAGCTTTACTCTATCTGTTGGAGCTTCACATTGACGATGAATCACTGAAATTGCGTCGGTAATTAATAGAAAAGCCACAATGCAGGCATGGGTACAAGATGAGTAAATCTTCTCATTGTCAGTGGTTTGCGTTTTAAGTTCCCTGCATGATCAGTATTAGATTCCGATGCACTACTGCAGCTTTACTCTATCCCTTGGACCCTCACATTGACGATGAATCACAGATATTGCGTCGGAATTTAATAAAAAAGGCATAATGCCGTCTGAAGTACAGGAAGTGTAAATCTCCTCATTGTTTGTCGTTTGCTTTGAGCGTTTCCTGGGAGACCAGTATTAGATATCAATGCACTACTGCAGCTTTACTCTATCTGTTGGACCTTCACATTTACGATGAAACACAGAAATTGCATTGGGGTGTAATACAAAGGGCACAATGCCGAAAAGTACATGAAAAGTAATTCTTCTCATTGTTTGAGGTTTGATTTGAGCGTTACCTGGGAGTTCAGTATTAGATTCCGATGCTCTACAGCAGCTTTACTCTATCTCTTGGACCTTCACATTGACGATGAAATACAGAATTTGCGTCTAGATTTAATACAAAAGGCACAATGCCGACTTCAGTACAAGGGGAGTACATCTTCACATTGTTTGTGGTTTGCTTTGATCGATTCCTGGGTGATCAGTATTAGATTCCGATCCACTAATGCAGCTTTACTCTATCCCTTGGACCTTCACATTCACGATGAAACACAGAAATTCCGTCAGGTTTTAATACAAAAGGCGCAATGCCGACTGAAGTACAAGGTGAGGAAAACTTCACATTGTTAGTGGTTTGCTTTGAGCGTTTCCTGGGCGATCAGTATTAGATTCCGATGCACTAATGCAGCGTTACCCTATCCCTTGGACCTTCACTTTGACGATGAATCACAGAAATTGCGTCGGGACTTAATACAGAAGGCATAATGCCGACTTAAGTACCAGAAGAATAAATCTCCTCATTGATTGTGGCTTGCTTTGAGCGATTGCTGGGAGATCAGTATTACATTCCGATAAACTACTGCAGCTTCACTCTATCACTTGGACCTTCACATTGTCGATGAAACACATAAATTGCGTAGGGGTTTAATACAAACGGTACAATGCCGACTTAGGTACAACGGGAGTAAATCTTCTCATTGTTTTTGGTTTGCTTTGAGCGTTTCCTGGGAGATCAGTATTAGATTCCGATACATTACTGCAGCGTTACTTTATCCCTTTGACGTTCACATTAACGATGAAACACAGAAATTTCGTCGGGATATAATACAATAGGCACAATGCCGACTTAAGTACAGGAAGAGTAACTATTCTCATTGTACGTGGTTTGCTTTGAACGTTTCCTGAGAGATCAGTATTAGATTCCGATGCACTACTGCAGCTTTACTCTATCCCTAGGACCTTCACATTGTCGATGAAACACATAAATTGCGTAGGGGTTTAATACAAACGGTACAATGCCCACTTAGGTACAAGATGAGTAAATCTTCTCATTGTTTGTGGTTTGCTTTTCCTGGGAGATCAGTATTAGCTTCCGATGCACTACTGCAGCTTTACTCTATCCCTTTGGCGTTCACATTGACGATGAAACACAGAAATAGCGTCAGGTTTCAATACAAAAGGCACAATGCCGACTTAAGTATAAGAAGAGTAAATCTTCTCGTTGTTTGTGGTTTGCTTTGAGCGTTACCTGGGAGATCAGTATTAGTTTCCGATGCAGTACTGCAGCTTTACTCCATCCCTTGGTCTTTCACATTGACGATGAAACACAGCAATTGCGTCGGAATTTAAAATAAAAGCCACAATGCCGACTTGAGTACAAGAAGAGTCACTCTTCTAATTGTTTGTGGTTTGCTTTAAGCGTATCCTGGGAGTTCAGTATTCGATTCCAATGCACTACTACAGCTATACTCTATCCCTTGGAACTTCACATTGACGTTGAAACAGAGAAATTGCGTCGGGATGTAATACAAAAGGCACAATGCCGACTTAAGTACAAGAGGAGTTAATCTTCTCATTGTTTGTGGTTGGCTTTGAGCGTTTCCTCGGAGATCAGTATTAGATTCCGATGCACTACTGCAGCTTTACTCCATCCCTTTGACCTTCGCATTGACGATGAAACTCAGAAGTTGCGTCGGGAATAAAATACAAAAGGCACAATGCCGCCTTAAGTACAAGAAGATTCAATCTTCTCATTGTTTGTGGATTGCTTTGAGCGTTTCCTGGGGAATCAGTATTAGATTCCGATGCACTACTGCAGCTTTACTCTATCCTTTGACCTTCGCATTGACGATGCAACTCAGAAGTGGCGTCGGGATTTAAGACAAAAGGCACAATGCCGTCTTAAGTACAAGAAGAGTATATCTTCTCATTGTTTGTGGTCTGCTTTGAGCGTTGCCTGGGAGATCAGTATTAGATTCCGAAGCACTACTGCAGCCATACCCTATCCATTGGAAATTCACATTGACGATGAAACATAGAAATTGCGTCGGGATTTAACACAAAAGGCATAATGCCAACTTAAGTACAAGAAGTGTAAATCTTCTCACTGTTTGTACACAGAAATTGCATAGGGGTTTAATACAAAAGGCACAATACCGACTTAAGTACAAGAAAAGTAAATCTTCTCATTGTTTGTGGTTTGATTTGAGCGTTACCTGGGAGATCAGTATTAATTTCCGATGCACTACTGCAGGTTTACTCTATCCCTTGGACCTTCACATTGACGATGAAACACAGTAATTTCGTCGGGATTAAATAAAATATGGACAATGCCGACTTAAGTACAAGAAGAGTGAATCTTCTCATTGTTTGTGGTTTGCTTTGAACGTTTCCTGGGAAATCAGTATTAGATTTCGATGCACTGCTGCAGCTTTACTGTATCCCTTGGACCATCACATTGACGATGAAATACAGAAATTGCGTCGGGATTTAAGACAAAAGGCACAATGCCGACTTCAGTACAAGAGGAGTAAAGCTTCACATTGTTTGTGGTTTTCTTTGAGCGTTTCCTGGGCGATCAGTATTAGATTCCGATGCACTAATGCAGCGTTACCCTATCCCTTGGACCTTCACTTTGACGATGAAACACAGAAATTGAATCGGGACTTAATACAAAAGGCATAATGCCGACTTAAGTACCAGAAGAATAAATCTCTTCTTTGTTTGTGGCTTGCTTTGAGCGATTGCTGGGAGATCAGTATTACATTCCGATAAACTACTGCAGCTTTACTCTATCACTTGGACCTTCACATTGTCGATGAAACACATAAACTGCGTCGGGATTTAATACAAACGGTACAATGCCGACTTAGGTACAAGGGGAGTAAATCTTCTCATTGTTTTTGGTTTGCTTTGAGCGTTTCCTGGGAGATCAGTATTAGATTCCGATACAATACTGCAGCATTACTTTATCCCTTTGACGTTCACATTAACGATGAAACACAGAAATTTCGTCGGGATATAATACAAAAGGCACAATGCCGACTTAAGTACAAGAAGAGTAAATATTCTCATTGTTTGTGGATTGCTTTGAACGTTTCCTGAGAGATCAGTATTAGATTCCGATGCACTACTGCAGCTTTACTCTATACCTAGGACCTTCACATTGACGGTGAAACACAGAAATTGCGTCCGGATTTAATATAAAAGGCACAATGCCGACTTAGGTACAAGATGAGTAAATCTTCTCATTGTTTGTGGTTTGCTTTGAGAGGTTCCTGGGAGATCAGGATTAGCTTCCGATGCACTACTGCAGCTTTACCCTATCTGTTGGAGCTTCACATTGACGATGAAACACTGAAATTGCGTCGGTAATTAATAGAAAAGGCACAATGCAGGCATGGGTACTAGATGAGTAAATCTTCTCACTGTCAGTGGTTTGCGTTTTGTGTTCCCTGCATGATCAGTATTAGATTCCGATGCACTACTGCAGCTTTACTCTATCCTTTGACCTTCGCATTCAAGATGAAACACAGAAGTTGCGTCGGGATTTAATACGAAAGGCACAATGCCGCCTTAAGTACAAGAAGAGTATATCTACTCATAGTTTGTGGTCTGCTTTGAGCGTTGCCTGGGAGATCAGTATTAGAATCCAATGCACTACTGCAGTCTTACTCTATCCCTTGGACCTTCACATTGACGATGAAACACAGTAATTTCGTCGGGATTAAATAAAATATGCACAATGCCGACTTCAGTACAAGAGGAGTAAAACTTCACATTGTTTGTGGTTTGCTTTTTAGCGTTTCCTGGGCGATCAGTATTAGATTCCGATGCACTAATGCAGCGTTACCTTATCCCTTGGACCTTCACTTTGACGATGAAACACAGAAATTGCGTCGGGACTTAATACAAAAGGCATAATGCCGACTTAAGTACCAGAAGATTAAATCTCCTCATTGTTTGTGAATTGCTTTGAGCGATTGCTGGGAGATCAGTATTACATTCCGATAAACTACTGCAGCTTTACTCTATCACTTGGACCTTCACATTGTCGATGAAACACATAAACTGCGTCGGGATTTAATACAAACGGTACAATGCCGACTTAGGTACAAGGGGAGTAAATCTTCTCATTGTTTTTGGTTTGCTTTGAGCGTTTCCTGGGAGATCAGTATTAGATTCCGATACAATACTGCAGCATTACTTTATCCCTTTGACGTTCACATTAACGATGAAACACAGAAATTTCGTCGGGATATAATACAAAAGGCACAATGCCGACTTAAGTACAAGAAGAGTAAATATTCTCATTGTTTGTGGTTTGCTTTAAACGTTTCCTGAGAGATCAGTATTAGATTCCGATGCAGTACTGCAGCTTTTCTCTATCTGTTGGAGCTTCACATTGACGATGAAACACCGAAATTGCGTCGGTAATTAATAGAAAAGGCACAATGCAGGCGTGGGTACAAGATGAGTAAATCTTCTCATTGTCAGTGGTTTGCGTTTAGAGTTCCCTGCATGAACAGTATTATTTTCCGATGCACTACTGCAGCTTTACTCTATCCCTTGGACCTTCACATTGACGATGAAACACAGAAATTGCGTTGGGATTTGATAAAAAATGCAGAATGCCGACTTAAGTACAAGAGGAGTAACGCTTCTCATTGTTTGTGGTTTGCTTTGAACGTTTCTTGTGAGATCAGAATTAGATTCCGATGCACTACTGCAGCTTTACTCTATCCCTTTGGCGTTCACATTGACGATGAAACACAGAAATAGCGTCAGGTGTCAATACAAAAGGCACAATGCCGACTTAAGTATAAGAAGAGTAAATCTTCTCGTTGTTTGTGGTTTGCTTTGAGCGTTACCTGGGAGATCAGTATTAGTTTCCGATGCACTACTGCAGCTTTACTCCATCCCTTGGACTTTCACATTGACGATGAAACACAGCAATTGCGTCGGAATTTAATATAAAAGCCACAATGCCGACTTGAGTACAAGAAGAGTCACTCTTCTAATTGTTTGTGGTTTGCTTTAAGCGTATCCTGGGAGATCAGTATTCGATTCCGATGCACTACTACAGCTTTACTCTATCCCTTGGAACTTCACATTGACGATGAAACAAAGAAATTGCGTCGGGATTTAATACAAAAGGCACATTGCCGACATAAGTACAAGAAGAGTTAATCTTCTCATTGTTTGTGGTTGGTTTTGAGCGTTTCCTGGGAGATCAGTATTAGATTCCGATGCACTACTGCAGCTTTACTCCATCCCTTTGACATTCGCATTGACGATGAAACTCAGAAGTTGTGTCGGGATTAAATACAAAAGGCACAATGCAGCCTTATGTGCAAGAAGAGTCAATCTTCTCATTGTTTGTGGATTGCTTTGAGCGTTTCCTGGGAGATCAGTATTAGATTCCGATGCACTACTGCAGCTTTACTCCATCCTTTGACCTTCGCATTCAAGATGAAACTCAGAAGTTGCGTCGGGATTTAATACAAAAGGCACAATGCCGTCTTAAGTACAAGAAGAGTATATCTACTCATAGTTTGTGGTCTGCTTTGAGCGTTGCCTGGGAGATCAGTATTAGATTCCGATGCACTACTGCAGCCTTACTCTATCCATTGGAAATTCACATTGACGATGAAACATAGAAATAGCGTCGTGATTTAATACAAAAGGCATAATGCCAACTTAAGTACAAGAAGTGTAAATCTTCTCATTGTTTGTACACAGAAATATCATAGGGGTTAAATACAAAAGGCACAGTGCCGACTTAAGTACAAGAAAAGTAAATCTTGTCATGGTTTGTGGTTTGATTTGAGCGTTACCTGGGAGATCAGTATTAGATTCCGATGCACTACTGCAGGTTTACTCTATCCCTTGGACCTTCACATTGACGATGATACACAGTAATTTCGTTGGGATTAAATAAAATATGCACAATGCCGACTTAAGTACAAGAAGAGTGAATCTTCTCATTGTTTGTGGTTTGCTTTGAACGTTTCCTGGGAAATCAGTATTAGATTCCGATGCACTACTGCAGATTCACATTGACGATGAAACGCAGCAATTGCGTCGGGATTTAATACAAAAGCCACAATGCCGACTTGAGTACAAGAAGTGTCACTCTTCTAATTGTTTGTGGTTTGCTTTAAGCGTTTCCTGGGAGATCAGTATTCGATTCCGATGCACTACTACAGCTTTACTCTATCCCTTGGAACTTCAAATTCACGATGAAACAAAGAAATTGCGTCGGGATTTAATACAAAAGCACAATGCCGACTTAAGTACAAGAAGAGTTAATCTTCTAATTGTTTGTGGTTGGCTTTGAGCGTTTCCTGGGAGATCAGTATTAGATTCCGATGCACTACTGCAGCTTTACTCCATGCCTTGGACCTTCACATTGACGACGAAACACAGATATTGCGTCGGGATTAAATACAAAAGGCAGAATGCCGATTTTAGTACAAGAAGAATCAATCTTCTCATTGTTTGTGGTTTGCTTTGAGCGTTTCCTGGCAGATCAGTATTAGATTCCGATGCACTACTGCAGCTTTACTCTATCTGTTGGACCTTCACATTTACGATGAAACACAGAAATTGCATCGGGGTTTAATACAAAAGGCACAATGCCGACTTAAGTACAAGAAAGGTAAATCTTCTCACTGTTTGTGGTTTGATTTGAGCGTTACCTGTGAGATCAGTATTAGATTCAGATGCAGTACTGGAGCTTTACCCTATCCCTTGACCTTCTCATTGACGATGAAACACAGAAATTTCGTCGGGATTAAATAAAATTTGCACAATGCGGACTTAAGTACAAGAAGAGTGAATCTTCTCATTGTTTGTGTTTTGCTTTGAACGTTTCCTGTGAAATCAGTATATGATTCCGATGCACTACTGCAGCCTTACTCTATCCCTTGCACCTTCACATTGACGATTAAACACAGAAATTGGGTCGGGCATTAATACAAAAGGCATAATGCCGACTTAAGTGCAAGAAGTGGAAACCTTCTCATTGTTTGTTGTTATCTTTGAGCGTTTCCTGGGAGATCAGTATTAGATTCCGACGCACTACTGCAGCTTAACTCTATCTGTTGGACCTTCACATTGACGACGAAACATGAAATTGCGTCGGGAATTAATACAAAATTCACTATGCCGACTTAAGTACAAGAGAAGTAAATCTACTTATTGTTTGTGGTTTGCTTTCAGCGTTTCCTGGGAGATCAGTATTAGATTCCGATGCACTACTGCAACTTTACTCTATCCCTTTGACGTTCGCATTGACGATGAAACACAGAAAGTTCGTCGGGATTTAATACAAAAGGCACAATGCTGACTTAAGTATAAGAAGAGTAAATCTTCTCATTGTTTCTGGTTTGCTTTGAGAGTTTCCTGGGAGATCAGTATTAGATTCTGATGCACTACTGCACCTTTACTCTATCCCTTGGACCTTCACATTGACGATGAAACACAGATATTGCGTCGGGATTAAATCAAATGGCACAATGCCAACTTAAGTACAAGAAGAGTAAATCTTCTCATTGGTTGTGGTTTGCTTTTAACGTTTCCTGGGAGATCAGTAATAGATTCCGTTGCACTACTGCAGCTTTACTGTATCCGTTGGACCTTCACATTGACGATAAAACACAGAAATTGCTTCGGGATTTAATACAAAAGGCACAATGCCGACTTAAGTACAAGAGGAGTAAATCCTCTCATTGTTTTTGGTTTGCTTTGAGCGTTCCTGGGAGATCAGTATTAGATTCCGATGCACTACTGCATCTTTACCCTATCCCTTTGACGTTCACATTGACGATAAAACACAGATATTGCGTCGGGATTTAATTCAAAAGGCACAATGGCGACTATAGTACAAGAAGAGTAAATCTACATCTACATCTACATTGATACTCCGCAAGCCACCCAACGGTGTGTGGCGGAGGGCACTTTACGTGCCACTGTCATTACCTCCCTTTCCTGTTCCAGTCGCGTATGGTTCGCGGGAAAAACGACTGTCTGAAAGTCTCCGTGCGTGCTCTAATCTCTCTAATTTTACATTCGTGATCTCCTCGGGAGGTATAAGTAGGGGGAAGCAATATATTCGATACCTCATCCAGAAACGCACCCTTTCGAAACCTGGCGAGGAAGCTACACCGCGATGCAGAGCACCTCTCTTGCAGAGTTTGCCACTTGAGTTTATTAAACATCTCCGTAACGCTATCACGGTTACCAAATAACCCTGTGACGAAACACGCCGCTCTTCTTTGGATCTTCTCTATCTCCTCCGTCAGACCGATCTGGTACGGATCCCACACTGATGAGCAATACTCAAGTATAGGTCGAACGAGTGTTTTGTAAGCCACCTCCTTTGTTGATGGACTACATTTTCTAAGCACTCTCCCAATGAATCTCAACCTGGTACCCGCCTTACCAACAATTAATTTTATATGATCAATCCACTTCAAATCGTTCCGCACGCATACTCCCAGATATTTTACAGAAGTAACTGCTACCAGTGTTTGTTCCGCTATCATATAATCATACAATAAAGGATCCTTCTTTCTATGTATTCGCAATACATTACTTTTGTCTATGTTAAGGGTCAGTTGCCACTCCCTGCACCAAGTGCCTATCCGCTGCAGATCTTCCTGCATTTCGCTACAATTTTCTAATGCTGCAACTTCTCTGTATACTACAGCATCATCCGCGAAAAGCCACATGGAACTTCCGACACTATCTACTAAGTCATTTACATATATTGTGAAAAGCAATGGTCCCATAACACTCCCCTGTGGCACGCCAGAGGTTACTTTAACGTCTGTAGACGTCTCTCCATTGATAACAACATGCTGTGTTCTGTTTGCTAAAAACTCTTCAATCCAGCCACACAGCTGGTCTGATATTCCATAGGCTCTTACTTTGTTTATCAGGCGACAGTGCGGAACTGTATCGAACGCCTTCCGGAAGTCAAGAAAAATAGCATCTACCTGGGAGCCTGCATCTAATATTTTCTAGGTCTCATGAACAAATAAGGCGAGTTGGGTCTCACACGATCGCTATTTCCGGAATCCATGTTGATTCCTACATAGTAGATTCTGGGTTTCCGGAAATGACATGATACGCGAGCAAAAAACATGTTCTAAAATTCTACAAGAGATCGACGTAAGAGATATAGGTCTATAGTTTTGCGCATCTGCTCGACGACCCTTCTTGAAGACTGGGACTACTTGCGCTCTTTTCCAATCGTTTGGAACCCTCCGTTCCTCTAGAGACTTGCGGTACACGGCTGTTAGAAGAGGGGCAAGTTCTTTCGCGTACTCTGTGTAGAATCGAATTGGTATCCCGTCAGGTCCAGTGGACTTTCCTCTATTGAGTGATTCCAATTGCTTTTCTATTCCTTGGACACTTATTTCGATGTCAGCCATTTTTTCGTTTGTGCGAGGATTTAGAGAAGGAACTGCAGTGCGGTCTTCCTCTGTGAAACAGCTTTGGAAGAAGGTGTTTAGTATTTCAGCTTTACGCGAGTCATCCTCTGTTTCAATGCCATCATCATCCCGTAGTGTCTGGATATGCTGTTTCGAGCCACTTACTGATTTAACGTAAGACCAGAACTTCCTAGGATTTTCTGTCAAGTCGGTACATAGAATTTTACTTTCGAATTCAATGAACGCTTCACGCATAGCCCTCCTTATGCTAACTTTGAAATCGTTTAGCTTCTGTTTGTCTGAGAGGTTTTGGCTGCGTTTAAACTTGGAGTGGAACTCTCTTTGCTTTCGCAGTAGTTTCCTAACTTTGTTGTTGTACCACGGTGGGTTTTTCCCGTCCCTCAAAGTTTTACTCGGCACGTACCTGTCTAAAACGCATTTTACGATTGCCTTGAACTTTTTCCATAAACACTCAACATTGTCAGTGTCGGAACAGAAATTTTCGTTTTGATCTGTTAGGTAGTCTGAAATCTGCCTTCTATTACTCTTGCTAAACAGATAAACCTTCCTCCCTTTTTTTATATTCCTATTAACTTCCATATTCAGGGATGCTGCAACGGCCTTATGATCACTGATTCCCTGTTCTGTACATACAGAGTCGAAAAGTTCGGGTCTGTTTGTTATCAGTAGGTCCAAGATGTTATTTCCACGAGTCGGTTCTCTGTTTAATTGCTCGAGGTAATTTTCGGATAGTGCACTCAGTACAACGTCACTCGATGCTCTGTCCCTACCACCCGTCCTAAACATCTGAGTGTCCCAGTCTATATCTGGTAAATTGAAATCTCCACCTAAGACTATAACATGCTGAGAAAATTTATGTGAAATGTATTCCAAATTTTCTCTCAGTTGTTCTGCCACTAATGCTGCTGAGTCGGGAGGTCGGTAAAAGGAGCCAATTATTAACCTAGTTCGGTTGTTTAGTGTAACCTCCACCCATAATAATTCACAGGAACTATCCACTTCTACTTCACTACAGGATAAACTACTACTAACAGCGACGAACACTCCACCACCGGTTGCATGCAATCTATCCTTTCTAATCACCGTCTGTACCTTTGTAAAAATTTCGGCAGAATTTATCTCTGGCTTAAGCCAGCTTTCTGTACCTATAACGATTTCAGCTTCGGTGCTTTCTATCAGCGCTTGAAGTTCCGGTACTTTACCAACGCAGCTTCGACAGTTGACAATTACAATACCGATTGCTGCTTGGTCCCCGCATGTCCTGACTTTGCCCCGCACCCGCTGAGGCTGTTGCCCTTTCTGTACTTGCCCAAGGCCATCTAACCTAAAAAACCGCCCAGCCCACGCCACACAACCCCTGCTACCCGTGTAGCCGCTTGTTGCGTGTAGTGGACTCCTGATCTATCCAGCGGAACCCGAAACCCCACCACCCTATGGCGCAAGTCGAGGAATCTGCAGCCCACATGGTCGCAGAACCGTCTCAGCCTCTGATTCAGACCCTCAACTCGGCTCTGTACCAAAGGTCCGCAGTCAGTCCTGTCGACGATGCTGCAGATGGTGAGCTCTGCTTTCATCCCGCTAGCGAGACTGGCAGTCTTCACCAAATCAGATAGCCGCCGGAAGCCAGAGAGGATTTCCTCCGATCCATAGCGACACACATCATTGGTGCCGACATGAGCGACCACCTGCAGATGGGTGCACCCTGTACCCTTCATGGCATCTGGAAGGACCCTTTCCACATCTGGAATGACTCCCCCCGGTATGCACACGGAGTGCACATTGGTTTTCTTCCCCTCTCTTGCTGCCATTTCCCTAAGGGGCCCCATTACGCGCCTGACGTTGGAGCTCCCAACTACCAGTAAGCCCACCCTCTGTACCTGCCCGGATCTTGCAGACTGAGGGGCAACCTCTGGAACAGGACAAGCAGCCATGTCAGGCCGAAGATCAGTATCAGCCTGAGACAGAGCCTGAAACCGGTTCATCAGACAAACTGGAGAGGCTTTCCGTTCAGTCCTCCGGAATGTCTTTCGGCCCCTGCCACACCTTGAAACGACCTCCCACTCTACCACAGGAGAGGGGTCAGCCTCAATGTGGGCAGTATCCCGGGCAGCCACAGTCGTAGTCCGATCGGGGGATGCGTGGGACGAGCTGGCTGTCCCTGACAAACCCCCATCCGGACCCCAACAGTGATGCCCATTGGCAACAGCCTCAAGCTGTGTGACCGAAGCCAACACTGCCTGTAGCTGGGAGCGAAGGGATGCCAACTCAGCCTGTATCCGAACACAGCAGTTGCAGTCCCTATCCATGCTAAAAACTGTTTTGCAAAGAACGTCTTAACTAATTTACAGAGAGCGCAAACAAATCGACAAAATTTAAACGGTTATTAAAATACAAGATTGCCTAGTAAATGCAGTAATGCTGCTACTTGCGCACTGCTGACACTGCTCGGCGGCGGAAGGAGACTAAGCGAAATTACACTATTCAGGTACTAAAACGCGATGCTACACTCTCAAATACTATAATACGCCAGAAATTTATGAATTAAACAATGCAAGTACCAAAAACACGCAAAGAAATTAAGAATTAAACTATGTAACAAATGAGTGAGCTAGGAGTATACGACTTGCTGCTCAGCTGCTTATCCAACGGCGGCAGGGAGCACACTCATTGTATGTGGTGTGTTTTTGAGCGTTACGTGGGAGATCAGTATAAGATTCCGATGCACTACTGCAGCTTTACTCTATCCCTTGCACCTTCACATTGACGATGAATACACGGAAATTGCGTCGGGATTTGATACAAAAGGCACAATGCCGACTTAAGCACAGGAAGAGATGTCTTCTCATTGTTTGTGGTTTGCTTTGAGCGTTTCCTGGGAGATCAGTATCAGATTCCGATGCAGTACTGCAGATTTACTCTACCCCTTGGTCCTTCAGATTAACTATGAAACTCAGAAATTGCGTCGGAATTTAATACGATAGGCACAATGCCGACTTAAGTACAAGAGGAGTAAATCGTCTCATTGTTTGTGGTGTGTTTATGAGCGTTACCTGGGAGATCAGTATTAGATTGCGATGCACTACTGCAGCTTTACTGTATCCCTTGGACCTTCACATTGATGATGAAACACAGAAATTGGGTCGGGCATTAATACAAAAGGCATAATGCCGTCTGAAGTACAAGAAGTGTAAATCTTCTCATTGTTTGTGGTTTGCTTTGAGCTTTTCCTGGGAGATCAGTATTATATTCCAATGCACTACTGCAGTTTTACTCTATCCGTTCGACCTTCACATAGACGATGAAACACAGAAATTGCGACGGGATTTAATACAAAAGGCACAATGCGGACATTAGTTCTAGAGGAGTAAATCTTCACATTGTTTGTGGTTTGCTTTGATCGATTCCTGGGTGATCAGTATTAGATTCCGATGCACTATTGCAGCTTTACTCTATCCCTTGCATATTCACATTGACGATGAAACACAGAATTGCGTAAGGGTTTAATTCAAATGGCACAATGCCGACTTACGTACAAGAAGAGTAAATCCTCTCATTGTTTATGGTTTGCTTTGAGTGTTTCCTGGGATATCAGTATTACATTTCGATGCACTACTGCAGCTTTACTCTATCCCTTGGACCTTCACATTGACGACGAAACACAGAAATTTCTACGGGATTAAATAATATATGCACAATGCCAACAATAGTACAAGAAAAGTGAATCTTCTCATTGTTTGTGGTTTGCTTTGAACGTTTCCTGGGATATCAGTATTAGATTCCGATGCACTCATGCAGCTTTACTGTACCCTTTGGACCATCACATAGACGGTGAAATACAGAAATTGCGTCGGGATTTAAGACAAAATGCACAATGCCGACTTCAGTACAAGAGGAATAAATCTTCACATTCATTGTGGTTTGTTTGAGCGTTTCCTGGGTGATGAGTATCAGATTCCGATGCACTAATGCAACTTTACTCTATGCCTTGGATCTTCACTTTGACGATGAAACACAGAAATTGCGTCGGGATTTCATAAAAAAGGCATAATGCTGACTTAAGTACAAGAAGAGTAAATCTTCTCATTGTTTGTGGTTTGCTTTGAGCGTTTGCTGGGAGATCAGTATTACATTCCGATGCACTACTGCAGCTTTACTCTATCACTTGGACCTTCACATTGTCGATGAAACACATAAATTGCGTCGGGATTTAATACAAAAGGTACAATGCCGACTTAAGTACAAGAGGAGTAAATCTTCTCATAGCTTTTGGTTTGCTTTGAGCGTTTCCTGGGAGATCAGTATTAGATTCCGATGCATTACTGCAGCTTTACTTTATCCCTTTGACATTCACATTGACGATTAAACACAGAAATTTCGTCTGGATTTAATACAAAAGGCAGAATGCCGACTTAAGTACAAGAAGAGTAAATATTCTCATTGTTTGTGGTTTGCTTTGAGCGTTTATTGATAGATCAGTATTAGATTCCGATGCACTACTGCTGCTTTACTCTATCCCCTGGACCTTCACATTGACGATGCAACACAGAAATTGCGTCCGGGTTTAATACAAAAAGCACAATGCCAACTCAGGTACAAGATGAGTAAATCTTCTCATTGTTTGTGGTTTGCTTTGAGAGTTTCCTGGGAGATCAGTATTAGATTCCGATGCGCTACTGCAGCGTTACTCTATCCCTTGGACCTTCACATTGACGATGAAACACAGATATTGCGTCGGGATTTAACACTAAAGTGCCTTTTGTAATAAATCCCGACTAAAATACAAGAAGTGTAAATCTACACATGGTTTGTGGTTTGCTTTGAGCGTTTCCTGGGAGATCAGTATTAGATTCCGATGCACTACTGCAGCTTTTCTCTATGTGTTGAACCTGCATACAAAAGGCATAATGCCGACTTAAGTACAAGAAGAGTAAATCTTCTCATTGTTTGTGGTTTGCTTTGAGCGTTTGCTGGGAGATCTGTATTACATTCCGATGCACTACTGCAGCTTTACTCTATCCCTTGGACCTTCACATTGACGATGAAACACAGAAATCGCGTCGGGATTTAATACAAAAGGCAAAATGCCGACCTAAGTACAAGAGATGAAAATTTTCTCATGGTTTAAGGTTAGCTTTGAGCGTTTCCAGGGAGATCAGTATTAGATTCCGATGCACTTCTGCGGTTTTACTCTATCCCTTGGACCTTCACATTGACTATGAAACAGAGAAATTGCGACGGGAATTAATACAAAAGGCACAATGCCGACCTCAGTACAGGAAGTGTAAATCCTCTCATTGTTTGTGGTTTGCTTTGAGCGTTTCCTGGGAGATCAGTATTAGATTCCGATGCACTACTGCAGCTTTACTCTATCCCTTGGACCTTCACATAGACGATGAAACACAGAAATTGCGTCGGTATTTAATACAAAAGGCACAATGCCGACTTAAGTACAAGAAGAGTATATTTTCTCATTGTTTGTGGTCGGGATTTCATACAAAACTTCCGAAGCACTAGTGCAGCTTTACTCTATCTCTTGGAACTTCACATTGACGATGAAACACAGAAATTGCGTCGGGATTTAATACATACGGCCCAACGCCAACTTAAGTAGAAGATGAGTAAATCTTATCGTTCTTCGTGGTTTGTTTGAGCGTTTCCTGGGAGATCAATATTAGATTCCGATGCACTACTGCAGCTTTACTATATCCCTTCGACCTTCACATTGACGATGAAGCACAGAAATTGCGTCGGGATTTAATACAAAAGGCACAATGCCGTTTTAAGTGTAAGAGGAGTAAATCTTCTCATTGCCCGTGGTTTGCTTTGAGAGTTTCCTGGGAGATCAGTATTAGATTCCGATGAACTACTGCAGCTTTACCCTATCCCTTGGACCTTCACATTGACGATGAAACACAGAAATAGTGTAGGGGTTTAATACAAAAGACAAAATGCCGACTTAAGTAAAAGAAGAGTAAATCTTCTTATTGTTTTTGGGTAGCTATGAGCGTTTCCTGTGAGATCAGGATTAGATTCCGATGCACTACTGCAGCTTTACTGTATCCCTTGGACCTTCACATTGACGATGAAACACAGTTATTGCGTCGGGATTTACTACAAAAGGCACAATGCCGTCTTAAGTAGAAGAAGAGTGTATTTTCTTATAGTTTTTGGTATGCTTTCAGCGTTTCCTGTGAGATCGGTATTAGATTCCGATTCACTACCGCTGCTTTACTCAATCCCTTGGACCTACACATTGACGATGAAACACAGAAATTGTTTGTTTTGAGCTTTTCCTGTGAGATCAGTATTAGATTCCGATGCACTACTGCAGCTATACTCTATCCCTGGGACCTTCACATTGACGATGAAACACAGATATGGCGTCGTTATTTACTACAAGAGGCACAATGCCGACTTATGTACAAGAAGAGTAAATCTTCTCAATGTTTGTTGTTTGCTCGAGCGTTTCCTGGGAGATCAGTACTACATTGCGATGCACTGCTGCAGCTTTGCTCTATCCCTTGGACCTTCACATTGACGACGAAACACAGAAATTGCGCCGGGACTTAATAGAAAAGGCACAATGCAGACTTATGTACAAAAAGAGTAAATCTTCTCATTGTTTGTGGTTTGCTGTGTCCGTTTCCTGGGCGATTGGGAGATCAGTATTAGTTCCGAAGCACTACTGCAGCTTTACTCTATCCCTTGGACCTTCACATTGACGATGAAACACAGAAATATCGCCGGGATATAATACATAAGGCACAATGCCGACTTAATTACAAGAAGTGTATATCTTCTCATTGTTTGTGGTTTGCTTTGAGCGTTTCCAGGGAGATCAGTATTAGTTTCCGATGCACTACTGCAGCCTTACTCTATCCCTTGGACCTTCACATTGACGATGAAACACAGACATTGCGTCGGATTTAATCCAAAGGGCACTTTGACAACTTAAGTACAACTAGAGTACATCTCATTGTTTGTGGTTTGTTTTGAGCGTTTCCTGTGAGATCAGTATTTGATTGCGATGCACTGCTGCAGATTTACTCTATCCCTTGGACCCTCACATTGACGATGAATCACAGAAATTGCGTCTGCAGTTAATATAAAATGCAACATGCTGACTTAAGTACAAGATGAGCAAAACTTCTCATTGTTTGTGCTTTGCTTTGAGCGTTACCTGGGAGATCAGTATTAGTTCCGAAGCACTACTGCAGCTTTACGCTATCCCTTGGACCTTCACATTGACGATGAAACACAGAAATATCGCCGGGATGTAATACAAAAGGCACAATGCCGACTTAAGTACAAGAGGAGAAAATCTACCCATTGTTTGTGGTTTCCTTCGAGCGTTTCCTTGGAGTTCAGTATTAGATTTCGATGCACTACTGCAGCTTTACTCTATCCCTTGGGCCTTCACATTGACGATGAAACAAAGAGATTGCGTCGGTATTCAGTACAAAAGGCACAATACCGTCTTAAGTACAAGAATAGTAAAACTTCTCTTTGTTTCTGGTTTGCTTTGAGCATTTCCTGGGAGATCAGTATTACTATCCGGTGCACTACTGCAGCTTTACTCTATCCCTTGGAACTTCACATTGTCGACGAAACACAGAAATCGCGTCGGGATTTAATATATAAGGCACAATGCCGACTCAAGTACAAGGAGAGTAAATCTTCTCATTGTTTGTGGTTTGCTTTGAGCGTTTCCTGATATATCAGTATTAGATCCGAAGCACTACTGCAGCTTTACTCTTTCCATTGGACCTTCAAATTGACGATCAAACACAGAAATTGCGTCGGTATTTAATACAAAAAGCACAGTGCCGACTTAGGTACAAGAAGAGTAAATCTTCTCATTGTTTTTGGTTTGATTTGAGCGTTTATAGGGAGATCAGTAATAGATTCCGATGCTCTACTGCAGCTTTACTCTATCCCTTGGACCTTCACATTGACGATGAAACACAGAACTTGCGTCGGGATTTAATTCAACAGGCACAAAGCCGAGTTAAGTGCAAGAAGAGTAAATCTTCTCATTGTTTCTGGTTTGATTTGAGCGTTTCCTGGGAGATCAGTATTAGATTCCGATTAACTACTGCAGCTTTACTCTGTCCCTTATCCCTTCACATTGACGATGAAACACAGAAATTGCGTCGGGATTTAATACAAATGGCACAAAGCCGACTTAAGTTGAAGAAGAGTAAATCTTTTCATTGTTTGTGGTTTCTTTGAGCGTTTCCTAGGAGATCAGTATTAGATTCAGATGCACTACTGCAGCTTTACTCCATCCCTTGGACCTTGGCATTGACGATGAAACACAGAAAGAGCGTCGGGATTTAGTATAAAATGCACAATGCCGACTTTAGTAGAACACGAAAAAGTCTTCTCATTGTTTCTGGTTTGCTTTGAGCATATCCTGGGAGATCAGTAATAGATTCCGATGCACCACTGCAGCTTTACTCTACCTCCTGGACCTTCACATTGACGATGAAACACAGATATTGCGCCGGGATTTAATACAGAAGGCACAATGACGATTTCAGTACAAGAGGAGTAAATCGTCTCAATGTTTGTTGTGTGCTTATGAGCGTTACCTTGGAGATCAGTATTAGATTCCGATGCACTACTGCAGCTTTACTGTATCCCTTGGACCTTCACATTGATGATGAAACACAGAAATTGGGTCGGGCATTAATACAAAAGGCACAAGGCGGACGTTAGTTCTAGAGGAGTAAATCTTCACATTGTTTGTGGTTTGCGTTGATCGTTTCCTGGGTGATCAGTAATAGATTCCGATGCACTACTGCAGCTTTACTCTATCCCTTGCATATTCACATTGACGATGAAACACAGAAATTGCGTAAGGGTTTAATTCAAATGGCACAATGCTGACTTACGCACAAGAAGAGTAAATCCTCTCATTGTTTATGGTTTGCTTTGAGTGTTTCCTGGGATATCAGAATTACATTTCAATGCACAACTGCAGCTTTACTCTATCCCTTGGACCTTCACATTGACGACGAAACACAGAAATTGCGTCGGGGTTTAATACAAAAGGCACAATGCCGACTTCAGTACAAGAGGAGTAAATCTCCTCATTGTTTGTGGTTTGCTTTCAGCGATTCCTGGGAGATCAGTATTAGATTCCGATGCACTACTGCAGCTTTACCCTATCCCTTGGACCTTCACATTGACGATGAAACACAGATATTGCGTCGGGATAAAATCAAAAGTCACAATGCCGACTTAAGTACAAGAATAGTAAATCTTCTCATACTTTGTGGTTTGCTTTGAGCGTTTTCTGTGAGATCAGTATTAGATTCCGATGCACTACTGCAGCTTTACTGTATCCCAAGGACCTTCACATTGACGATGCAACACAGATATTGCGTCGGGATTCAATACAAAAGGCACAATGCCGACTTAAGTACACGAAGAAAAAGTCTACTCATTGTTTGTGTTTTGCTTTGAGCGTTTCCTGGGAGATCAGTATTAGATTCCGATGCACTTCTGCAGCTTTACACCATCCCTTGGAACATCACATTGACGATGAAAAACAGAAATTGCGTCGAGATTTAATACAAAAGGCACAATGACGACTTAAGTACAAGAAGAGCAAATCTTCTCAATGTTCGTGGTTAGCTTTGAGCGTTTCCTGTGAGATCAGTATTAGATTGTGATGCACTACTGCAGCTCTACAGTATCCCTTTGACCCTCACATTGACGACAAAAAACAAAAATTGCGTAGGGGTTTCATACAAATGGCAAAATGCCGACATAAGTCCAAGAAGAGTAAATCTTCTTATTGTTTTTGGTTTGCTTTGATCGTTTCCTGGGAGATCAGTATTAGATTCCGATGCACTACTGCAACTCTACTCTATCCCTTGGACCTTCACATTGACAATGAAACACAGAAATTGTGTCGGGATTTAATACAAAAGACACAATGCCGACTTAAGTACAAGAAGAGTAAATCTTCTTGTTGTTTGTGGTATGCTTTGATTGTTTCCTGGGAGAACAGTATTACATTCCGATTCACTGCTGCAGCTTTACTCTATACCTTTTACGTTCACATTGACGTTGTAACACAGAAATTGCGTCGGGATTTTATAAAAAATGCACAATGCTGGTTTAAGTACAAGGAGAGTAAAGCTCATTGTTTGTGGTTTGCTTTGAGCTTTTCCTGGGAGATCAGTATTAGATTCCGATGCACTACTGCTGCTTCACTGTATCCCATGTGCCTTCACAATGACGATGAAAGAAGCATATTGCGTTGGTATTGAGTACAAAAGGCACAATAACGGCTTAAGTACTTCAAGAGTAAATCATCTCATTGTTTGTGGTTTGCATTGAGCATTTCCTGGGAGATCAGTATTAGATTCCGATGCACTACTGCAATCCTACTCTATCCCTTGGACCTTCACATTGACAATGAAACACAGAAATTGCGTCGGGATTTAATACAAAAGGCAAAATGCCGACTTAAGTACAAGAAGATAAATCTTCTCATATGCTTGTGGTTTGCTTTGAGCGTTTCCTGGGAGATCAGCATTAGATTCCTATGCACTACTACAGCTTTACTCCATCCTTGGACCTTCAGATTGATGATGAAACACAGAAATATCTCCGGGATATAATACAAAAGGCACAATGCCGACTTAAGTACAAGAAGAGTAAGTCTTCTCATTGTTTGTGGTTTGCTTTGAGCGTTTCCTGGAAGATCGGTATTAGGTTCCGATGTACTACTGTAGAATTTCTCTATCCCTTGGACCTTCACATTGACGATGAAACACAGAAATTCAATCTGGATTTAATACAAAAGGCACATTGCCGACTTAAGTACAAGAAGAGTAAATCTTCATGTTGTTTGTGGTTTGCTTTGAGCGTTTCCTGGGAGATCGGTATTATATTCCGATGCACTACAGCAGCTTTACTCCATCCCTTGGACCTTCACATTGACTTTGAAACAAAGATATTGCGTCGGGATTTAATCGAAAAGGCATAATGCCGACTTAAGTACAAGAAGAGTAATTCTTCTCATTGTTTGTGGTTACCTTTGAGCGTTTCCTGTGAGATCAGTATTAGATTCCGATGCACTACTGGAGCTTTACTCTATCCCTTGGACCTACACATTGACGATGAAACACATGTATGGCGTCGGGATTAGTACAAACGGCACAATGCCGACCTAAGTACAAGAAGAGTATATCTTCTCATTGTTTGTGGTTTGCTGTGAGCGTTTCTTGGGAGACTGGGAGTTCAGTATTAGTTCCGAAGCACTACTGCCGCTTTCCTTTATCCCTTGTACCTTCACATTGACGATGAAACACAGAAAATGCGTCGGGAATTAATACAAAAGTCACAACGCCAACTTAAGTTCGATGAAAAGTATGAGCGTTTCCTGCAAGATCAGCATTAGACTCCGTTGCACTACTGCAGCTTTACTCTATCCCTTGGACCTTGACATTGACGACGAAACACAGATATTGCGTCAAGGGTTTAATACAAAAGACACAATGTCGACTTAAGTACAAGAAGGGAAAATCTTCTCATTGTTTGTGGTTTGCTCTGAGCGTTTCCTGTGGGGCCAGTCTTAGATTCCGATGCACTACTGCAGATTCACTCTATCCGTTTAACGTTCACCTAGACGATGAAACACAGATATTGTGTCGGGATTTAATAGAAAAGGCACAATGCGACTTCAGTACAGGAAGAGTAAATCTTCTCATAGTTTTTGGTTTGCTTTGAGCGTTTCATGGGAGATCAGTATTAAATTCCGATGCACTACTGCAGCGTTACCCTATCCTTTGGACCTTGACATTGACGATGAAACACAGATATTGCTTCGGGATTTAATACAAAAGGCACAATGCCGACATAAGTACAAGAAGAGTAAATCTTCTCATTCTGTGTAGTTTGCTTTGAGCCTTTCCCCGGAGAACAGTATTAGATTCCGATGCACTAATGCAGCTTTACTCCATCCCAAGGACCTTCACATTGACGATGCAACACAGATATTGCGTTGGGATTCAATACAAAAGGCACAATGCCGACTTAAGTACACGAAGAAAAAGTCTACTCATTGTTTGTGTTTTGCTTTGAGCGTTTCCTGGGAGATCAGTATTAGATTCCGATGCACTTCTGCAGCTTTACACCATCCCTTGGAACATCACATTGACGATGAAAAACAGAAATTGCGTCGAGATTTAATACAAAAGGCACAATGACGACTTAAGTACAAGAAGAGCAAATCTTCTCAATGTTCGTGGTTAGCTTTGAGCGTTTCCTGTGAGATCAGTATTAGATTGTGATGCACTACTGCAGCTCTACAGTATCCCTTTGACCCTCACATTGACGACAAAAAACAAAAATTGCGTAGGGGTTTCATACAAATGGCAAAATGCCGACATAAGTCCAAGAAGAGTAAATCTTCTTATTGTTTTTGGTTTGCTTTGATCGTTTCCTGGGAGATCAGTATTAGATTCCGATGCACTACTGCAACTCTACTCTATCCCTTGGACCTTCACATTGACAATGAAACACAGAAATTGCGACGGGATTTAATACAAAAGACACAATGTCGACTTAAGTACAAGAAGAGTAAATCTTCTTGTTGTTTGTGGTATGCTTTGATTGTTTCCTGGGAGAACAGTATTACATTCCGATTCACTGCTGCAGCTTTACTCTATACCTTTTACGTTCACATTGACGTTGTAACACAGAAAATGCGTCGGGATTTTATAAAAAATGCACAATGCTGGTTTAAGTACAAGGAGAGTAAAGCTCATTGTTTGTGGTTTGCTTTGAGCGTTTCCTGGGAGATCAGTATTAGATTCCGATGCACTACTGCTGCTTCACTGTATCCCATGCGCCTTCACAATGACGATGAAGGAGGCATATTGCGTTGGTATTGAGTACAAAAGGCACAATAACGGCTTAAGTACTTCAAGAGTAAATCTTCGCATTATTTGTGATTTGCTCTGAGCGCATCCTGGGAGATCAGTATTAGATTCCGATGCACTACTGTAGCTTTACTCTATACCTTGGACCTTAACATTGACGATGAGTCACAGACATTGCGTCGCGAGTTAATATAAAACGCAAAATGCCGACCTAAGTACAACATGAGTAAATCTTCTCATTGATTGTGGTTCGTTTTGAGCGCTTCCTGGGAGATCAGTATTAGTTCCGAAGCACTACTGCAGCTTTACTCCATCCCTTGGACTTTCACATTGACGATAAAACACAGAAATATCGCCGGGAAATAATACAAAAGGCACAATGCCGACTTAAGTGCAAGTAGAAAATATCTTCTCATTGTTTGTGGTTTGTTTTGAGCATTTACTGGGAGATCAGTATTAGATCCGATGCACTACTGCAGCTTTACTCTATCCCTTGGGCCTTCACATTGACGATGAAACAGTGAGATTGCGTCGGTATTTAATACAAAAGGCACAATACCGACTTTAGAACAAGAATAGAAAATCATCTCATTGTTTGTGGTTTGCATTGAGCATTTCCAGGGAGATCAGTATTAGATTCCGATGCACTACTGCAATCCTACTCTATCCCTTGGACCTTCACATTGACAATGAAACACAGAAATTGCGTCGGGTCTTAATACAAAAGACAAATTGCCGACTTAAGTACAACAGGAGTAAATCTTCTCAATGTTCGTGGTTAGCTTTGAGCGTTTCCTGGGAGATCAGTATTAGATTCCGATGCACTACTGCACCTCTATCCCTTGGACCTTCACATTGACAATGAAACAGAGAAATTGCGTCGGGATTTAATACGAAAGGCACAATCCCGACATAAGTACAAGAAGAGTAAATCTTCTCATTGTTTGAAGTTTGCATTGAGCATTTCCCGGGAGATCAATATCAGATTCCGATGCACTACTGCAGCCTTATACTATCCCTTGGACCTTCACATTGACGACGAAATACAGATATTGCTTCGGGATTTAATACAAAAGGCACAATGCCGACATAAGTACAAGAAGAGTAAATCTTCTCATTCTTTGTAGTTTGCTTTGAGCCTTTCCCCGGAGATCAGTATTAGATTCCGATGCACTAATGCAGCTTTACTCCATCCCAAGGACATTCACATTGACGATGCAACACAGAAATTACGTCGGGGTTTAATACAAAAGGTACAATGCCGACTTAAGTACACGAAGAAAAAGTCTACTCATTGTTTGTGTTTCGCTTTGAGCGTTTCCTGGAAGATCAGTATTAGATACCGATGCACTTCTGCAGCTTTACACCATCCCTTGGAACATGACATTGACGATGAAAAACAGCAATTGCGGCGAGATTTAATACAAAAGTCACAATGACGACTTAAGTACAACAAGAGTAAATCTTCTCAATGTTCGTGGTTAGCTTTGAGCGTTTCCTGGGAGATCAGTATTAGATTATGATGCACTACTGCAGCTCTGCTCTATCACTTTGACACTCACATTGACGACAAAAAACAAAAATTGCGTAGGGGTTTCATACAAATGGCAATATGCCGACATAAGTCCAAGACGAATAAATCTTCTTATTGTTTTTGGTTTGCTTTGAGCGTTTCCTGGGAGATCAGTATTAGATTCCGATGCACTACTGCAGCTTTCCTCTATCCCTTGGACCTACACATTGACAATGAAACACAGAAATTGCGTCAGGATTTAATACAAAAGACACAATGCCGACTTAAGTACAAGAAGAGTAAATCTTCTCGTTGTTTGTGGTATGCTTTGATTGTTTCCTGGGAGAACAGTATTACATTCCGATTCACTGCTGCAGCTTTACTGTATACCTTTGACCTTAACATTGACGATGTAACACAGAAATTGCGTCGGGATTTAATAAAAAATGCACAATGCCGGATTAAGTACAAGGAGAGTAAAGTTCATTAATTGTGGTTTGCTTTGAGCGTTTCCAGGGAGATCAGTATTAGATTCCGTTGCACTACTCCTGCTTTACTCTATCCCTTGGGACTTCACATTGTCGATGAAACACAGAAATTGCGTCGGGATTTAATACAAAAGGCATATTGCCGACTTAAGTACAAGAAGAGTAAATATTCTCACTGTTTGTGGTTTGCTTCGATTGCGTCCTGGGAGATCAGTATTAGATTCCGATGCACTACTGCAGCTTTACTCTATGCCTTGGACCTTCACATTGACGATTAAACACAGAAATTGCGTCGGGATTTAATAAAAAAGGCACATTGCCGACATAAGTACAGCAGGAGGAAATCTCATTATTTGTGGTTTGTTTTGAGCGTTTCCTGGGAGATCAGTATTAAATTGCGATGCACTACTGCAGATTTTCTCTATCCCTTGGACCTTCACATTGACGATGAATCACAGAAATTGCGTCGGGAGTTAATATAAAATGCAAAATGCCGACTTAAGTACAAGATGAGTAAATCTTCTCATTGTTTGTGGTTTGCTTTGAGCGTTTCCTGGGAGATCAGTATTAGTTCCGAAGCACTACTGCAGCTTTACTCCATCCCTTGGACCTTCACATTGACGATAAAACTCAGAAATATCGCCGGGAAATAATACAAAAGGCACAATGCCGACTTAAGTACAAGAAGAGTATATCTTCTCATTGTTTGTGGTTTGCTTTGAGCATTTACTGGGATATCAGTATTAGATCCGATGCACTACTGCAGCTTTACTCTATCCCTTGGACCTTCAAATTGACGATTAAACACAGAAATTACGTCTTTATTTAATACAAAAAGCACAATGCCGACTTAAGTACAAGAAGAGTAAATCCTCCCTTTGTTTGTGGTTTGCTTCGAGCGTTTCCTTGGAGTTCAGTATTAGATTCTGATGCACTACTGCAGCTTTACTCTATCCCTTGGGCCTTCACATTGACGATGAAACAGTGAGATTGCGGCGGTATTTAATACAAAAGGCACAATACCGATTTAAGTACAAGCATAGAAATCTTCCCATTGTTTGTGGTTTGCTTTGTGCATTTCCTGGGAGATCAGTATTTGATTCCGATGCACTACTGAAACTCTACTCTATCTCTTGGACCTTCACATTGACAATGAAAAACAGAAATTGCGTCGGGATTTAATACAAAAGACACAATGCCGACTTAAGTACAACAAGAGTAAATCTTCTCATTGTTCGTGGTTAACTTTGAGCGTTTCCTGGGTGATCAGTATAAGATTATGATGCACTGCTGCAGCTCTACTCTATTCTTTGACCTTCACATTGACGACAAAAAACAAAAATTACGTAGGGGTTTCATACAAATGGCAAAATGCCGACGTAAGTGCAAGAAGAGTAAATCTTATTATTGTTGTTGGTTTGCTTTGAGCGTTTCCTGGGAGATCAGTATTAGATTCCGATGCACTACTGCAACTCTACTCTAACCCTTGGACCTTCACATTGACAATGAAACACAGAAATTGCGTCAGGATTTAATACAAAAGACACAATGCCGACTTAAGTACAAGAAGAGTAAATCTTCTCGTTGTTTGTGGTATGCTTTGATTGTTTCCTGGGAGAACAGCATTACATTCCGATTCACTGCTGCAGCTTTACTCTATACCTTTGACCTTCACATTGACGATGTAACACAGATATTGCGTCGGGATTTAATAAAAAATGCACAATGCCGGATTAAGTACAAGGAGAGTAAAGTTCATTAATTGTGGTTTGCTTTGAGCGTTTCCAATGAGATCAGTATTAGATTCCGTTGCACTACTCCTGCTTTACTCTATCCCTTGGGACTTCACATTGTCGATGAAACAGAAATTGCGTCGGGATTTAATACAAAAGGCATATTGCCGACTTAAGTACAAGAAGAGTGAATATTCTCATTGTTTGTGGTTTGCTTCGATCGCGTCCTGGGAGATCAGTATTAGATTCCGATGCACTACTGCAGCTTTACTCTATGCCTTGGACCTTCACATTGACGATGAAACACAGAAATTGCGTCGGGATTTAATAAAAAAGGCACATTGCCGACATAAGTACAGCAGGAGTAAATCTCATTATTTGTGGTTTGTTTTGAGCGATTCCTGGGAGATCAGTATTAAATTGCGATGCACTACTGCAGATTTTCTCTATCCCTTGGACCTTCACATTGACGATGAATCACAGAAATTGCGTCGGGAGTTAATATAAAATGCAAAATGCCGACTTAAGTACAAGATGAGTAAATCTTCTCATTGTTTGTGGTTTGCTTTGAGCGTTTCCTGGGAGATCAGTGTTAGTTCCGAAGCACTACTGCAGCTTTACTCCATCAGTTGGACCTTCACATTGACGATAAAACTCAGAAATATCGCCGGGAAATAATACAAAAGGCACAATGCCGACTTAAGTACAAGAAGAGTATATCTTCTCATTGTTTGTGGTTTGCTTTGAGCATTTACTGGGATATCAGTATTAGATCCGATGCACTACTGCAGCTTTACTCTATCCCTTGGACCTTCAAATTGACGATTAAACACAGAAATTACGTCTTTATTTAATACAAAAAGCACAATGCCGACTTAAGTACAAGAAGAGTAAATCCTCCCTTTGTTTGTGGTTTGCTTCGAGCGTTTCCTTGGAGTTCAGTATTAGTTTCCGATGCACTACTGCAGCTTTACTCTATCCCTTGGGCCTTCACATTGACGATGAAACAGTGAGATTGCGGCGGTATTTAATACAAAAGGCACAATACCGATTTAAGTACAAGCATAGAAAATCTTCCCATTGTTTGTGGTTTGCTTTGTGCATTTCCTGGGAGATCAGTATTTGATTCCGATGCACTACTGAAACTCTACTCTATCTCTTGGACCTTCACATTGACATTGAAAAACAGAAATTGCGTCGGGATTTAATACAAAAGACACAATGCCGACTTAAGTACAACAAGTGTAAATCTTCTCATTGTTCGTGGTTAACTTTGAGCGTTTCCTGGGAGATCAGTATAAGATTATGATGCACTACTGCAGCTCTACTCTATTCTTTGACCTTCACATTGACGACAAAAAACAAAAATTACGTAGGGGTTTCATACAAATGGCAAAATGCCGACGTAAGTGCAAGAAGAGTAAATCTTCTTATTGTTGTTGGTTTGCTTTGAGCGTTTCCTGGGAGATCAGTATTAGATTCCGATGCACTACTGCAACTCTACTCTAACCCTTGGACCTTCACATTGACAATGAAACACAGAAATTGCGTCAGGATTTAATACAAAAGACACAATGCCGACTTAAGTACAAGAAGAGTAAATCTTCTCGTTGTTTGTGGTATGCTTTGATTGTTTCCTGGGAGAACAGTATTACATTCCGATTCACTGCTGCAGCTTTACTCTATACCTTTGACCTTCACATTGACGATGAAACACAGAAATTGCGTCGGGATTTAATACAAAAGGCATATTGCCGACTTAAGTACAAGAAGAGTAAATATTCTCATTGTTTGTGGTTTGCTTCGATCGTGTCCTGGGAGATCAGTATTAGATTCCGATGCACTACTGCAGCTTTACTCTATCCCAAGCGCCTTCACAATGACGATGAAACAGAGAATTGCGTTGTTATTAAGTACAAATGACACAATACCGGCTTAAGTACTTCAAGAGTAAATCTTCTCATTGTATGTGGTTTGCTCTGAGCGCATCCTGGGAGATCAGTATTAGATTCCGATGCACTACTGCAGTTTTACTCTCTGCCTTGGACCTTCACATTGACGATTCAACACAGGAATTACGTCGGGGTTTTTATACAAAAGGTACAATGCCGACTTAAGTACACGAAGAAAAAGTCTACTCATTGTTTGTGTTTCGCTTTGAGCGTTTCCTGGGAGATCAGTATTAGATACCGATGCACTTCTGCAGCTTTACACCATCCCTTGGAACATGGCATTGACGATGAAAAACAGCAATTGCGGCGAGATTTAATACAAAATTCACAATGACGACTTAAGTACAACAAGAGTAAATCTTCTCAATGTTCGTGGTTAGCTTTGAGCGTTTCCTGGGAGATCAGTATTAGATTATGATGCACTACTGCAGCTCTGCTCTATCACTTTGAGACTCACATTGACGACAAAAAACAAAAATTGCGTAGGGGTTTCATACAAATGGCAATATGCCGACATAAGTCCAAGACGAATAAATCTTCTTATTGTTTTTGGTTTGCTTTGAGCGTTTCCTGGGAGATCAGTATTAGATTCCGATGCACTACTGCAGCTTTCCTCTATCCCTTCGACCTACACATTGACAATGAAACACAGAAATTGCGTCAGGATTTAATACAAAAGACACAATGCCGACTTAAGTACAAGAAGAGTAAATCTTCTCGTTGTTTGTGGTATGCTTTGATTGTTTCCTGGGAGAACAGTATTACATTCCGATTCACTGCTGCAGCTTTACTGTATACCTTTGACCTTAACATTGACGATGTAACACAGAAATTGCGTCGGGATTTAATAAAAAATGCACAATGCCGGATTAAGTACAAGGAGAGTAAAGTTCATTAATTGTGGTTTGCTTTGAGCGTTTCCAGGGAGATCAGTATTAGATTCCGTTGCACTACTCCTGATTTACTCTATCCCTTGGGACTTCACATTGTCGATGAAACACAGAAATTGCGTCGGGATTTAATACAAAAGGCATATTGCCGACTTAAGTACAAGAAGAGTAAATATTCTCATTGTTTGTGGTTTGCTTCGATCGCGTCCTGGGAGATCAGTATTAGATACCGACGCACTACTGCAGCTTTACTCTATGCCTTGGACCTTCACATTGACGATTAAACACAGAAATTGCGTCGGGATTTAATAAGAAAGGCACATTGCCGACATAAGTACAGCAGGAGAAAATCTCATTATTTGTGGGTTGTTTTGAGCGTTTCCTGGGAGATCAGTATTAAATTGCGATGCACTACTGCAGATTTTCTCTATCCCTTGGACCTTCACATTGACGATGAATCACAGAAATTGCGTCGGGAGTTAACATAAAATGCAAAATGCCGACTTAAGTACAAGATGAGTAAATCTTCTCATTGTTTGTGGTTTGCTTTGAGCGTTTCCTGGGAGATCAGTATTAGTTCCGAAGCACTACTGCAGCTTTACTCCATCCCTTGGACCTTCACATTGACGATAAAACTCAGAAATATCGCCGGGAAATAATACAAAAGGCACAATGCCGACTTAAGTACAAGAAGAGTATATCTTCTCATTGTTTGTGGTTTGCTTTGAGCATTTACTGGGATATCAGTATTAGATCCGATGCACTACTGCAGCTTTACTCTATCCCTTGGACCTTCAAATTGACGATTAAACACAGAAATTACGTCTTTATTTAATACAAAAAGCACAATGCCGACTTAAGTACAAGAAGAGTAAATCCTCCCTTTGTTTGTGGTTTGCTTCGAGCGTTTCCTTGGAGTTCAGTATTAGATTCCGATGCACTACTGCAGCTTTACTCTATCCCTTGGGCCTTCACATTGACGATGAAACAGTGAGATTGCGGCGGTATTTAATACAAAAGGCACAATACCGATTTAAGTACAAGCATAGAGAATCTTCTCATTGTTTGTGGTTTGCTTTGTGCATTTCCTGGGAGATCAGTATTTGATTCCGATGCACTACTGAAACTCTACTCTATCTCTTGGACCTTCACATTGACAATGAAAAACAGAAATTGCGTCGGGATTTAATACAAAAGACACAATGGCGACTTAAGTACAACAAGAGTAAATCTTCTCATTGTTCGTGGTTAACTTTGAGCGTTTCCTGGGTGATCAGTATAAGATTATGATGCACTACTGCAGTTCTACTCTATTCTTTGACCTTCACATTGACGACAAAAAACAAAAATTACGTAGGGGTTTCATACAAATGGCAAAATACCGACGTAAGTGCAACGAGAGTAAATCTTCTTATTGTTGTTGGTTTGCTTTGAGCGTTTCCTGGGAGATCAGTATTAGATTCCGATGCACTACTGCAACTCTACTCTAACCCTTGGACCTTCACATTGACAATGAAACACAGAAATTGCGTCAGGATTTAATACAAAAGACACAATGCCGACTTAAGTACAAGAAGAGTAAATCTTCTCGTTGTTTGTGGTATGCTTTGATTGTTTCCTGGGAGAACAGTATTACATTCCGATTCACTGCTGCAGCTTTACTCTATACCTTTGACCTTCACATTGACGATGTAACACAGAAATTGCGTCGGGATTTAATAAAAAATGTACAATGCCGGATTAAGTACAAGGAGAGTAAAGTTCATTAATTGTGGTTTGCTTTGAGCGTTTCCAGGGAGATCAGTATTAGATTCCGTTGCACTACTCCTGCTTTACTCTATCCCTTGGGACTTCACATTGTCGATGAAACACAGAAATTGCGTCGGGATTTAATACAAAAGGCATATTGCCGACTTAAGTACAAGAAGAGTAAATATTCTCATTGTTTGTGGTTTGCTTCGATTGCGTCCTGGGAGATCAGTATTAGATTCCGATGCACTACTGCAGCTTTACTCTATGCCTTGGACCTTCACATTGACGATGAAACACAGAAATTGCGTCGGGATATAATAAAAAAGGCACATTGCCGACATAAGTACAGCAGGAATAAATCTCATTATTTGTGGTTTGTTTTGAGCGTTTCCTGGGAGATCAGTATTAAATTGCGATGCACTACTGCAGATTTTCTCTATCCCTTGGACCTTCACATTGACGATGAATCACAGAAATTGCGTCGGGAGTTAATATAAAATGCAAAAAGCCGACTTAAGTACAAGATGAGTAAATCTTCTCATTGTTTGTGGTTTGCTTTGAGCGTTTCCTGGGAGATCAGTATTAGTTCCGAAGCACTACTGCAGCTTTACTCCATCCCTTGGACCTTCACATTGACGATAAAACTCAGAAATATCGCCAGGAAATAATACAAAAGGCACAATGCCGACTTAAGTACAAGAAGAGTATATCTTCTCATTGTTTGTGGTTTGCTTTGAGCATTTACTGGGATATCAGTATTAGATCCGATGCACTACTGCAGCTTTACTCTATCCCTTGGACCTTCAAATTGACGATTAAACACAGAAATTACGTCTTTATTTAATACAAAAAGCACAATGCCGACTTAAGTACAAGAAGAGTAAATCCTCCCTTTGTTTGTGGTTTGCTTCGAGCGTTTCCTTAGAGTTCAGTATTAGATTCCGATGCACTACTGCAGCTTTACTCTATCCCTTGGGCCTTCACATTGACGATGAAACAGTGAGATTGCGGCGGTATTTAATACAAAAGGCACAATACCGATTTAAGTACAAGCATAGAAAATCTTCTCATTGTTTGTGGTTTGCTTTGTGCATTTCCTGGGAGATCAGTATTTGATTCCGATGCACTACTGAAACTCTACTCTATCTCTTGGACCTTCACATTGACAATGAAACACAGAAATTGCGTCGGGATTTAATACAAAAGACACAATGCCGACTTAAGTACAACAAGTGTAAATCTTCTCATTGTTCGTGGTTAACTTTGAGCGTTTCCTGGGAGATCAGTATAAGATTATGATGCACTACTGCCGCTCTACTCTATTCTTTGACCTTCACATTGACGACAAAAAACAAAAATTACGTAGGGGTTTCATACAAATGGCAAAATGCCGACGTAAGTCCAAGAAGAGTAAATCTTCTTATTGTTGTTGGTTTGCTTTGAGCGTTTCCTGGGAGATCAGTATTAGATTCCGATGCACTACTGCAACTCTACTCTAACACTTGGACCTTCACATTGACAATGAAACACAGAAATTGCGTCAGGATTTAATACAAAAGACACAATGCCGACTTAAGTACAAGAAGAGTAAATCATCTCGTTGTTTGTGGTATGCTTTGATTGTTTCCTGGGAGAACAGTATTACATTCCGATTCACTGCTGCAGCTTTACTCTATACCTTTGACCTTCACATTGACGATGAAACACAGAAATTGCGTCGGGATTTAATACAAAAGGCATATTGCCGACTTAAGTACAAGAAGAGTAAATATTCTCATTGTTTGTGGTTTGCTTCGATCGTGTCCTGGGAGATCAGTATTAGATTCCGATGCACTACTGCAGCTTTACTCTATCCCAAGCGCCTTCACAATGACGATGAAACAGAGAATTGCGTTGTTATTAAGTACAAATGACACAATACCGGCTTAAGTACTTCAAGAGTAAATCTTCTCATTGTATGTGGTTTGCTCTGAGCGCATCCTGGGAGATCAGTATTAGATTCCGATGCACTACTGCAGTTTTACCCTCTGCCTTGGACCTTCACATTGACGATGCAACACAGAAATTACGTCGGGGTTTAATACAAAAGGTACAATGCCGACTTAAGTACACGAAGAAAAAGTCTACTCATTGTTTGTGTTTCGCTTTGAGCGTTTCCTGGGAGATCAGTATTAGATACCGTTGCACTTCTGCAGCTTTACACCATCCCTTGGAACATGACATTGACGATGAAAAACAGCAATTGCGGCGAGATTTAATACAAAAGTCACAATGACGACTTAAGTACAACAAGAGTAAATCTTCTCAATGTTCGTGGTTAGCTTTGAGCGTTTCCTGGGAGATCAGTATTAGATTATGATGCACTACTGCAGCTCTGCTCTATCACTTTGAGACTCACATTGACGACAAAAAACAAAAATTGCGTAGGGGTTTCATACAAATGGCAATATGCCGACATAAGTCCAAGACGAATAAATCTTCTTATTGTTTTTGGTTTGCTTTGAGCGTTTCCTGGGAGATCAGTATTAGATTCCGATGCACTACTGCAGCTTTCCTCTATCCCTTGGACCTACACATTGACAATGAAACACAGAAATTGCGTCAGGATTTAATACAAAAGACGCAATGCCGACTTAAGTACAAGAAGAGTAAATCTTCTCGTTGTTTGTGGTATGCTTTGATTGTTTCCTGGGAGAACAGTATTACATTCCGATTCACTGCTGCAGCTTTACTGTATACCTTTGACCTTAACATTGACGATGTAACACAGAAATTGCGTCGGGATTTAATAAAAAATGCACAATGCCGGATTAAGTACAAGGAGAGTAAAGTTCATTAATTGTGGTGTGCTTTGTGCGTTTCCAGGGAGATCAGTATTAGATTCCGTTGCACTACTCCTGCTTTACTCTATCCCTTGGGACTTCACATTGTCGATGAAACACAGAAATTGCGTCGGGATTTAATACAAAAGGCACATTGCCGACATAAGTACAGCAGGAGAAAATCTCATTATTTGTGGTTTGTTTTGAGCGTTTCCTGGGAGATCAGTATTAAATTGCGATGCACTACTGCAGATTTTCTCTATCCCTTGGACCTTCACATTGACGATGAATCACAGAAATTGCGTCGGGAGTTAATATAAAATGCAAAATGCCGACTTAAGTACAAGATGAGTAAATCTTCTCATTGTTTGTGGTTTGCTTTGAGCGTTTCCTGGGAGATCAGTATTAGTTCCGAAGCACTACTGCAGCTTTACTCCATCCCTTGGACCTTCACATTGACGATAAAACTCAGAAATATCGCCGGGAAATAATACAAAAGGCACAATGCCGACTTAAGTACAAGAAGAGTATATCTTCTCATTGTTTGTGGTTTGCTTTGAGCATTTACTGGGATATCAGTATTAGATCCGATGCACTACTGCAGCTTTACTCTATCCCTTGGGCCTTCACATTGACGATGAAACAGTGAGATTGCGGCGGTATTTAATACAAAAGGCACAATACCGATTTAAGTACAAGCATAGAAAATCTTCTCATTGTTTGTGGTTTGCTTTGTGCATTTCCTGGGAGATCAGTATTTGATTCCGATGCACTACTGAAACTCTACTCTATCTCTTGGACCTTCACATTGACAATGAAAAACAGAAATTGCGTCGGGATTTAATACAAAAGACACAATGCCGACTTAAGTACAACAAGAGTAAATCTTCTCATTGTTCGTGGTTAACTTTGAGCGTTTCCTGGGTGATCAGTATAAGATTATGATGCACTACTGCAGCTCTACTCTATTCTTTGACCTTCACATTGACGACAAAAAACCAAAATTACGTAGGGGTTTCATACAAATGGCAAAATGCCGACGTAAGTGCAAGAAGAGTAAATCTTCTTATTGTTGTTGGTTTGCTTTGAGCGTTTCCTGGGAGATCAGTATTAGATTCCGATGCACTACTGCAACTCTACTCTAACCCTTGGACCTTCACATTGACAATGAAACACAGAAATTGCGTCAGGATTTAATACAAAAGACACAATGCCGACTTAAGTACAAGAAGAGTAAATCTTCTCGTTGTTTGTGGTATGCTCTGATTGTTTCCTGGGAGAACAGTATTACATTCCGATTCACTGCTGCAGCTTTACTCTATACCTTTGACCTTCACATTGACGATGTAACACAGAAATTGCGTCGGGATTTAATAAAAAATGCACAATGCCGGATTATGTACAAGGAGAGTAAAGTTCATTAATTGTGGTTTGCTTTGAGCGTTTCCAGGGAGATCAGTATTAGATTCCGTTGCACTACTCCTGCTTTACTCTATCCCTTGGGACTTCACATTGTCGATGAAACACAGAAATTGCGTCGGGATTTAATACAAAAGGCATATTGCCGACTTAAGTACAAGAAGAGTAAATATTCTCATTATTTGTGGTTTGCTTCGATTGCGTCCTGGCAGAACAGTATTAGATTCCGATGCACTACTGCAGCTTTACTCTATGCCTTGGACCTTCACATTGACGATGAAACACAGAAATTGCGTCGGGATATAATAAAAAAGGCACATTGCCGACATAAGTACAGCAGGAGTAAATCTCATTATTTGTGGTTTGTTTTGAGCGTTTCCTGGGAGATCAGTATTAAATTGCGATGCACTACTGCAGATTTTCTCTATCCCTTGGACCTTCACATTGACGATGAATCACAGAAATTGCGTCGGGAGTTAATATAAAATGCAAAATGCCGACTTAAGTACAAGATGAGTAAATCTTCTCATTGTTTGTGGTTTGCTTTGAGCGTTTCCTGGGAGATCAGTATTAGTTCCGAAGCACTACTGCAGCTTTACTCCATCCCTTGGACCTTCACATTGACGATAAAACTCAGAAATATCGCCAGGAAATAATACAAAAGGCACAATGCCGACATAAGTACAAGAAGAGTATATCTTCTCATTGTTTGTGGTTTGCTTTGAGCATTTACTGGGATATCAGTATTAGATCCGATGCACTACTGCAGCTTTACTCTATCCCTTGGACCTTCAAATTGACGATTAAACACAGAAATTACGTCTTTATTTAATACAAAAAGCACAATGCCGACTTAAGTACAAGAAGAGTAAATCCTCCCTTTGTTTGTGGTTTGCTTCGAGCGTTTCCTTAGAGTTCAGTATTAGATTCCGATGCACTACTGCAGCTTTACTCTATCCCTTGGGCCTTCACATTGACGATGAAACAGTGAGATTGCGGCGGTATTTAATACAAAAGGCACAATACCGATTTTAGTACAAGCATAGAAAATCTTCTCATTGTTTGTGGTTTGCTTCGATCGTGTCCTGGGAGATCAGTATTAGATTCCGATGCACTACTGCAGCTTTACTCTATCCCAAGCGCCTTCACAATGACGATGAAACAGAGAATTGCGTTGTTATTAAGTACAAATGACACAATACCGGCTTAAGTACTTCAAGAGTAAATCTTCTCATTCTATGTGGTTTGCTCTGAGCGCATCCTGGGAGATCAGTATTAGATTCCGATGCACTACTGCAGTTTTACTCTATGCCTTGGACCTTCACATTGACGATGAAACGCAGAAATTGCGTCGGGATTTAATAAAAAGTTCACATTGCCGACTTAAGCACAACAAGAGTAAATCTCATTGTTTGTGGTTTGTTTTGAGCGTTTCCTGGGAGATCAGTATTAAATTGCGATGCACTACTGCAGGTTCACTCTATCCCTTGGACCTTCACATTGACCATGAATCAGAGAAATTGCTTCGGGATTTAATACAAAAGGCATATTGCCGACTTACGTACAAGAAGAGTAAATCTTCTCATTGTTTGTGGTTTGCTATGAGCATTTCCTGGGAGATCAGTATTTGATTCCGATGCTCTACTGCAACTCAAGTCTATCTCTTGGACCTTCACATTGACAATGAAACACAGAAAGTGCGTCGGGATTTAATACAAAAGACACAATGCCGACTTAAGTACAACAAGAGTAAATCTTCTAATTGTTCGTGGTTAACTTTGAACGTTTCCTGGGAGATCAGTATAAGATTATGATGCACTACTGCGGCTTTACTCTATTCTTTGACATTCACACTGACGACAAAAAACAAAAATTTCGTAGGGGTTTCATACAAATGGCAAAATGCTGACATAAGTCCAAGAACAGTAAATCTTCTGATTGTTTTTGGTTTGCTATGAGCGTTTCCTGGGAGATCAGTATTAGATTATGATGCACTACTGCAGCTTTACTCTATCCCTTGGACCTTCACATTGACGATGAAACACAAAAATTGCGTCGCGATTTAATACAAAATGCTCAATGCCGACTTAGGTACAAGAAGATTAAATCTTATCATTGTTTGTGGTATGCTTTGAGCGTATCCTGGGAGATCAGTATTAGATTCCGATGCACTACTGCAACTCTACTATATCCCTTGGACCTTCACATTGACAATGAAACACAGAAATTGCGTCGGGATTTAATACAAAAGACACAATGCCGACTTAAGTACAAGAAGAGTAAATATTCTCATTGTTTGTGGTTTGCTTCGACCGTTTCCTGGGAGATCAGTATTAGATTCCGATGCATTACTGCAGCTTTACTCTATCCCATGCGCCTTCACTATGACGATGAAACAGAGATATTGCGTTGGTATTAAGTACTAAAGGCACAATAGCGGCTTAAGTACTTCAAGAGTACATCTTCTCATTGTTTGTGGTTTGCTCTGAGCGCATCCTGGGAGATCAGTATTAGATTCCGATGCACTACTGCAGTTTTACTCTATGCCTTGGACCTTCACATTGACGATGAAACGCAGAAATTGCGTCGGGATTTAATAAAAAGTTCACATTGCCGACTTAAGCACAACAAGAGTAAATCTCATTGTTTGTGGTTTGTTTTGAGCGTTTCCTGGGAGATCAGTATGAAATTGCGATGCACTACTGCAGCTTTACTCCATCCCTTGGACCTTCACATTGACGATAAAACACAGAAATATCGCCGGGAAATAATACAAAAGGCACAATGCCGACTTAAGTACATGAAGAGTAAATCTTCTCATTGTTCGTTGTTTGCTTTGAGCGATTCCTGGGAGATCAGTATTTCTTCGAAAGCACTACAGCAGCTATACACTATCCCTTGGACCTTCAAATTGACGATGAAACACAGAAATTGCGTCGGTATTTGATACAAAAGGCACATACCGACTTAAGTACAAGAAGAGTAAATCTTCTCATTGTTTGTGTTTTGCTTTGAGCCTTTCGAGGGAGATCAGAATTAGATTCCGATGCACTACTGCAGCTTTACTTTATCCCTTGGACCTTCACATTGACAATGAAAAACAGAATTGGCGTCGGTGTTTAATACTAAAGGCACAATGCCGACATAAGTACAAGAAGAGTAAAACTTCTCATTGTTTCTGATTTGCTTTGAGCATTTCCTGGGAGATCAGTATTACATTCCGATGCACTACTGCAGCTTTAATCTATCCCCTGGACCTTCACATTGACGATGAAACACAGAAATTGCCTCGGGCTTTAATACAAAAGGCACAATGCCGAATTAAATACAAGAAGAGTGAATCTACTCATTGTTTGAGGTTTGCTTTGAGCGTTCTTGGGAGATCAGTATTAGATTCCGATGCACTACTGCAGCTTTACTCTATCCCTTGGACCTTCACATTGACGATGAAACAAAGAAATGGCGTTGGGATTTAATACAAAAGGCACAATGCCGACTTAAGTACAAGAACAGTAATTCATCTCATTGTTTGTGGTTTGCTTTGAACGTTTCCTGGGAGATCACTATTAGACTCAGATGCACTACTGCAGCGTTACTCTACTCTTGGACCTTCACATTGATGGTGAAACACAGAAATATCGCCGGGATATAATACAAAAGGCACAATGCCGACCTAAGTACAAGAGGAGTATATCTTCTCATTGTTTGTGGTTTGCTTTGAGCGTTTCCTGGGAGGTCAGTATTATTTTGCGACGCACTACTGCAGTTTTATACTATCCCTTGGACCTACAAATTGACGATGAAACACTTAAATTGCGTCGCGATTTAATACAAAATGCTAAAAGCCGACTTATGTTAAAGAAGAGTTAATCTTCTCATTGTTTGTGGTATGCTTTGAGCGTTTCCTGGGAAATCAGTAATAGATTCCTTTGCACTACTGCAACTCTACTCTAACCCTTGGACCTTCACATTGACAATGAAACACAGAAATTGCGTCAGGATTTAATACAAAAGGCACAATACCGACGTAAGTACAAGAGGAGTAAATCTTCTCACTGTCTGTGGTTTTCTTTTAGCGTTTCCTGGGAGTTGGGTATTAGATTCCGATACATTACTGCAGCTTTACTCCATCCCTTGGACCTTCACATTGACGATGAAACTCAGAAATTGCCTCAGGCTTTAATACAAAAGGCACAATGTCGAGTTAAGTACAAGAAGAGTAAGTCTACTCATTGATTGTGGTTTGTTTTCAGCGTTTCCTGGGAGATCAGTATTAGATTCCGATGCACTACTGCAACTTTGCTGTATCCCTTGGACCTTAACAGTGACGATGAGACGCAGAAATTGCGTCGTGATTTGATACAAAAAGCACAATGCCGACCTAAGTACAGGAAATCCTCTCAATATTCCTTGTTTGCTTTGAGCGTTTCCTGGGAGATGAGTATTAGATTCCGATGCACTACTGCAGCTTTACTCTATCCGTCGGACATTGACATTGACGATGAAACAAAGAAATTGCGTCGTTATTTAATACAAAAGGCATAATGCCGACTTAAGTACAAGAAGATAAATCTTCTCATATTCTTGTGGTTTGCTTTGAGCGTTTCCTGGGAGATCAGCATTAGATTCCTATGCACTACTACAGCTTTACTCCATCCTTGGACCTTCAGATTGATGATGAAACACAGAAATATCTCCGGGATATAATACAAAAGGCACAATGCCGAATTAAGTACAAGAAGAGTAAGTCTTCTCGTTGTTTGTGGTTTGCTTTGAGCGTTTCCTGGAAGATCGGTATTAGGTTCCGATGTACTACTGTAGCATTTCTCTATCCCTTGGACCTTCACATTGACGATGAAACACAGAAATTCAATCTGGATCTAATACAAAAGGCACATTGCCGACTTAAGTACAAGAAGAGTAAATCTTCATGTTGTTTGTGGTTTGCTTTGAGCGTTTCCTGGGAGATCAGTATTATATTCCGATGCACTACAGCAGCTTTACTCCATCCCTTTGACCTTCACATTGACATTGAAACAAAGATATTGCGTCGGGATTTAATCGAATAGGCATAATGCCGACTTAAGTACAAGAAGAGTAATTCTTCTCATTGTTTGTGGTTACCTTTGAGCGTGTCCTGTGAGAACAGTATTAGATTCCGATGCACTACTGCAGCTTTACTCTATCCCTTTTACCTACACATTGACGATGAAACACATATATGGCGTCGGGATTAGTACAAAAGGCACAATGCCGACCTAAGTACAAGAAGAGCATATCTTCTCATTGTTTGTGGTTTGCTGTGAGCGTTTCTTGGGAGACTGGGAGTTCAGTATTAGTTCCGAAGCACTACTGCTGCTTTCCTCTAGCCCTTGTACCTTCACATTGACGATGAAACACAGAAATTGCGTCGGGAATTAATACAAAAGTCACAACGCCAACTTAAGTCGAAGAAAAGTAAATCTTCTCATTGTTCGTGGTTTGTATGAGCGTTTCCTGCAAGATCAGCATTAGACTCCGTTGCACTACAGCAGCTTTACTCTATCCCTTGGACCTTGACATTGACGATGAAACACAGTTATTGCGTCGGGGTTTAATACAAAAGGCACAATGCCGACTTAAGTACACGAAGAAAAAGTCTACTCATTGTTTGTGTTTTGCTTTGAGCGTTTCCTGGGAGATCAATATTAGATTCCGATGCACTACTGCAGCTTTGCCCCATCCTTTAACCTTCGCATTGACGATGAAACACAGAAATTCCGTCGGGATTTAATACAAAAGGCACAATGCCGACTTAAGTACACGAAGAAAAAGGCTACTCATTGTTTGTGTTTTGCTTTGAGCGTTTCCTGGGAGATCAGTATTAGATTCCGATGCACTTCTGCAGCTTTACACCATCCCTTGGAACATCACATTGACGATGAAAAACAGAAATTGCGTCGAGATGTAATACAAAAGGCACAATGACGACTTTAGTACAACAAGAGCAAATCTTCTCAATGTTCGTGGTTAGCTTTGAGCGTTTCCAGTGAGATCAGTATTAGATTATGATGCACTACTGCAGCTCTACACTATCCCTTTGACCCTCACATTGACGACAAAAAAAAATTGCGTAGGGGTTTCATACAAATGGCAAAATGCCGACTTAAGTACAAGGAGAGTAAATCTTCTTGTTGTTTGTGGTATGCTTTGATTGTTTCCTGGGAGAACAGTATTACATTCCGATTCACTGCTGCAGCTTTACTCTATACCTTTTACGTTCACATTGACGATGTAACACAGAAATTGCGTCGGGATTTTATAAAAAATGCACAATGCTGGTTTAAGTACAAGGAGAGTAAAGCTCATTGTTTGTGGTTTGCTTTTAGCGTTTCCTGGGAGATCAGTATTAGATTCCGTTGCACTACTACAAATTTACTCTATCCCTTGGGACTTCACATTGTCGATGAAACACAGAAATTGCGTCGGGATTTAATACAAAAGGCATATTGCCGACTTAAGTACAAGAAGAGTAAATATTCCCACTGTTTGTGGTTTGCTTCAAGCGCTTCCTGGGAGAACAGTATTAGATTCCGATGCACTACTGCTGCTTTACTCTATCTCATGCGCCTTCACAATGACGATGAAAGAGGCATATTGCGTTGGTATTGAGTACAAAAGGCACAATAACGGCTTAAGTACTTCAAGAGTAAATCTTCGCATTATTTGTGATTTGCTCTGAGCGCATCCTGGGAGATCAGTATTAGATTCCGATGCACTACTGCAGCTTTACTCTATACCTTGGACCTTCACATTGACGATGAGTCACAGACATTGCGTCGGGAGTTAATATAAAATGCAAAATGCCGACTTAAGTACAAGATGAGTAAATCTTCTCATTGTTTGTGGTTCGTTTTGAGCGCTTCCTGGGAGATCAGTATTAGTTCCGAAGCACTACTGCAGCTTTACTCCATCCCTTGGACTTTCACATTGACGATAAAACACAGAAATATCGCCGGGAAATAATACAAAAGGCACAATGCCGACTTAAGTACAAGAAGAGTATATCTTCTTATTGTTTGTGGTTTGTTTTGAGCATTTACTGGGAGATCAGTATTAGATCCGATGCACTACTGCAGCTTTACTCCATCCCTTGGACTTTCACATTGACGATAAAACACAGAAATATCGCCGGGAAATAATACAAAAGGCACAATGCCGAATTAAGTACAAGAAGAGTATATCTTCTTATTGTTTGTGGTTTGTTTTGAGCATTTACTGGGAGATCAGTATTAGATCCGATACACTACTGCAGCTTTACTCTATCCCTTGGGCCTTCACATTGACGATGAAACAGTGAGATTGCGTCGGTATTTAATACAAAAGGCACAAAACCGACTTAAGAACAAGAATAGAAAATCATGTCATTGTTTGTGGTTTGCATTGAGCTTTTCCTGGGAGATCAGTATTAGATTCCGATGCACTACTGCAACTCTATCCCTTGGACCTTCACATTGACAATGAAACAGAGAAATTGCGTCGGGATTTAATACGAAAGGCACAATCGCGACATAAGTACAAGAAGAGTAAATCTTCTCATTCTTTGTAGTTTGCATTGAGCATTTCCCGGGAGATCAGTATCAGATTCCGATGCACTACTGCAGCCTTATACTATCCCTTGGACCTTCACATTGACGATGAAATACAGATATTGCTTCGGGATTTAATACAAAAGGCACAATGCCGACATAAGTACAAGAAGAGTAAATCTTCTCATTCTTTGTAGTTTGCTTTGAGCCTTTCCCCGGAGATCAGTATTAGATTCCGATGCACTAATGCAGCTTTTCTCTATCCCTTGGACCGACACATTGACGATGAAACACTAAAATTGCGTCGCGATTTAATACAAAATGCTCAATGCCGACTTATGTAAAAGAGGAGTTAATCTTCTCATTGTTTCCTGGGAGATCAGTATTAGATTCCGATGCACTACTGCAACTCTACTTTAACCCTTGGACCTTCACATTGACAATGAAACACAGAAATTGCGTCAGGATTTAATACAAAAGACACAATGCCGACTTAAGTACAAGAAGAGTAAATCTTCTCGGTGTTTGTGGTATGCTTTGATTGTTTCCTGGGAGAACAGTATTACATCCCGATTCACTGCTGCAGCTTTACTCTATACCTTGGACCTTCACATTGACGATGAAACACAGAAATTGCGTCGGGATTTAATAAAAAAGGCACATTGCCGACTTAAGTACAGCAGGAGTAAATCTCATTATTTGTGGTTTGTTTTGAGCGTTTCCTGGGAGATCAGTATTAAATTGCGATGCAGTACTGCAGATTTACTCTATCCCTTGGACCTTCACAATGACGATGAATCACAGAAATTGCGTCGGGAGTTAATATAAAATGCAAAATGCCGACTTAAGTACAAGATGAGTAAATCTTCTCATTGTTTGTGGTTTGCTTTGAGCATTTACTGGGATATCAGTATTAGATCCGATGCACTACTGCAGCTTTACTCTATCCCTTGGACCTTCAAATTGACGATTAAACACAGAAATTACGTCTTTATTTAATACAAAAAGCACAATGCCGACTTAAGTACAAGAAGAGTAAATCCTCCCTTTGTTTGTGGTTTGCTTCGAGCGTTTCCTTGGAGTTCAGTATTAGATTCCGATGCACTACTGCAGCTTTACTCTATCCCTTGGGCCTTCACATTGACGATGAAACAGTGAGATTGCCGCGGTATTTAATACAAAAGGCACAATACCGATTTAAGTTCAAGCATAGAAAATCTTCTCATTGTTTGTGGTTTGCTTTGAGCATTTCCTGGGAGATCAGTATTTGATTCCGATGCACTACTGCAACTCTACTCTATCTCTTGGACCTTCACATTGACAATGAAACACAGAAATTGCGTCGGGATTTAATACAAAAGACACAATGCCGACTTAAGTACAACAAGAGTAAATCTTCTCATTGTTCGTGGTTAACTTTGAGCGTTTCCTGGGGGATCAGTATAAGATTATGATGCACTACTGCAGCTCTACTCTATTCTTTGACCTTCACATTGACGACAAAAAACAAAACTTACGTAGGGGTTTCATACAAATGGCAAAATGCCGACATAAGTCCAAGAAGAGAAAATCTTCTTATTGTTGTTGGTTTGCTTTGAGCGTTTCCTGGGAGATGAGTATTATATTCCGATGCACTACTGCAGCTTTACTCTATCCGTTGGACATTCTCATTGACGGTGAAACAAAGAAATGGCATTGGGATTTAATACAAAAGGCAAAATGCCGACTTAATTACAAGAACAGTAAATCTTCTCATTGTTTGTGGTTTGCTTTGAGCGTTTCCAGGAAGACCACTATTAGATTCAGATGCACTACTGCTGCGTTACTCTATCCTTCGACCTTCACATTGATGATGAAACACAGAAATATCGCCGGGATATAATACAAAAGCACAATGCCGATTTAAGTACGAGAAGAGTAAATCTTCTCATTGTGGTATGCTTTGAGCTTTTCCTGGGAGATCGGTATTAGATTCCGATGCACTACTGCAGCTTTACTCTATCCCTTGGACATTCACATTGATGATGAAACAAAGAAATTGCGCCGGGATTTAATACAAAAGGCACAATGCCGACTTAAGTACAAGAGGAGTAAGTCTTGTCTTTGTTTGCGATTTGCTTTGAGCGTTTCCTGGAAGATCGGTATTTGATTCAGATGCACTATTGCAGCTTTACTCAGTCGCTTGGACCATCAAATTGACGATGAAACACAGAAATTGCGACGGTATTTAATACAAAAGGCACAATGTTGACTTAAGTACATGAAGAGTAAATCTTCCCATTGTTTCTGGTTTGTTTTGAGCTTTTCCTGGGAGATCGGTAATAGATTCCGAAGCACCACTGCAGCTTTACTCTATCTCTTGGACCTTCACATTGCCGATGAAACACAGAAATTGCGTCGGGATTTATTACAAAACGCACAATGCCGACTTAAGTAGAAGAATAGTTAATCTTCTCATTGTTCGTGGTTTGCTTTGTGCGTTTCCTAGGGGATCAGTGTTAGATTCCGATGCACTACTGCAGATTTCCTCTATCCCGTGCGCCTTCACATTGACGATGAAACACGGAAATAGCGTCGGGATATAATACAAAAGGCGCAAGGCCGACTTAAGTACAAGAAGAGTAAATTTTATTGTTTCTGGTTTGCTTTGAGCGTTTCCTGGGATTTCAGTATTAGATTCCGATGCACTACTGCAGCTTTACTCTATCCCTAGGACCTTCACATTGACGATGAAACACAGAAATATCGCCGGGAAATTATACAAAAGGCACAATGCCGACTTAAGTACAAGAAGAGTAAATCTTCTCATTGTTTCTGGTTTGCATTGAGCGTTGCCTGGGAGATCAGTATTAGAGTCCGATTAACTACTGCGGCTTTACTCTGTCCCTTGGACCTTCACATTGAAGAAGAAACACACAAATTGCTTCGGGATTTAAATCAAAAGGCGCAATGCCGACTTAAGTACAAGGAGAGTAATTCTTCTTATTATTTGTGGTTTGCTGCGAGCGTTTCCTGATAGATCAGTATTGGATTCCGAAACAGTACTGCACCATTACTCTACCCCTTGGGTAGACGAATAAGAGAGATTGCGTCGGTATTGAATGCAAAAGTCATAATACCGACTTAAGTACAAGAAGAGTAAATCTTCTTATTATTTGTGGTTTGCTTTGAGCGTTTCCTGGGAGATCAGTATTACATTCCGATGCACTACTGCAACTTTACTCTATCCCTTGGACCTTCACATTGACGATGAAACACAGAAATTGCGTCGGGATTTAATACAAAAGGCACAATGCCGACTTAAATACAAGAGGAGATTTTCTTCTCATTGTTTGTGGTTTTCTTTGTGCGTGTCCAGGGGGATCAGTATTAGATTCCAGAGCACTACTGCAACCTTACTCCATCCCTTGGTCCTGCACATTGCCGATGAAACACAGAAATTGCCTCGGGATTTAATACAAAGGTACAAGTGCCGACTTATGGACAAAAAAAGAAATACTTCTCACTGTTAGTGGGTTGCTTTGAGCGTTTCCAGGGAGATCAGTATTAGATTCCGATTCGCTACAGCTGCTTTACTCTATCCCTAAGACCTTCACATTGACAATGAAATACAGATATTGCGTCGGGATTTAATACAAAAGACACAATGCCGACTTAAGTACAATAAGAGTAAATCTTCTCATTGTTTGTGGCTTGTTCGAGCGTTACCTGATAGATCGGTATTAGATTCCGGTGCACTACAGCAGCTTTACTCTATCCCTTCGACCTTCGCATTGACGACGAAACACAGAAATAGCGTCGGGATTTAATACAAAAGGCACAATGCCGACTTAAGTACAAGAAGATAAAATCCTCTCATTGTTTGTGGTTTACTTTGAGCGTTTCCTGGTAGACCAGTAGTAGATTCCGATGCACTACTCCAGCTTTACTCTATCCGTCGGACCTTCACATTGACGACGAAACACAGAAATACTGTCGGGATTTAATACAAAAGGCACAATGCCGACTTAAGTGCAAGAAAAGTAAATGTTCTCATTGTTTGTTGTTTGCTTTGAGCGTTCCTGGGAGATCAGTATTAGATTCTGATGCACTACTGCAGCGTTACTGTATCTCTTGGACCTTCACACAGCCGATGAAACACAGAAATTGCGTCGCGATTTAATGCGAAAAGCACAATGCCGACTTAAGTACCAGAAGAATAAATCTTCTAATTGTTTGTGGTTTGTTTTGAGCGTTTCCTGGAAGATCGGTATTAGGTTCCGATGCACTACTGCTGCACTACTCTATCACTTGGACCTTCAAATTGACGATGAAACAGAGAATTTGCGTCGGTATTTAATACAAAAGGCACAATGCCGACTCAAGAACCAGAAGAGTAAATCTTCTCATTGTCTTCATCAGATTTGAGCGTTTCCTGGGAGATCAGTATTAGATTCAGATGCACCGCTGTAGCTTTACTCTATCCCTTGGACCTTCACATTGACGATGAAACACAGAAATATCGCCGGAATATAAAACATAAGGCACAATGCCGACTTAAGTACAAGAAGAGTAAATATTCTTATTGTTTGTGGTTTGTTTCCAGCGTTTCCTGATAGATCAGGATCAGATTCCGAAACACTACTGCAGCATTACTCTGTCCCTTGGGTCCTCACAGTGACGACGAAAAAGAGAGATTGCGTCGGTATTTACTACAAAAGGCACAATACCGACTTAAGTACAAGAAGAGTAAATCTTCTCATTGTTTGTGGTTTTTTTTGAGCGTATCCAGGAAAATGAGTATCAGCTTCCGATGCACCACTGCAGCTTTGCTCTATCCCTCGGACCTTCACATTGACGATGAAACACAGAAATTGCGTCGGGATTTAATACAAAAGGCATAAAGCTGTTTTAAGTACGAGAAGAGTAATTCTTCTCATTGTTTGTGGATTCCTTTGATCGTTTCCTGGAAAATGAGTATTAGTTTCCGATGCGCCACTGCAGCTTTACTATATTCCTTAAACCTTCACATTGACGATGAAACACAGAAAAATTGCCTGAATATAATACAGGAGGCACAATGCCGCCTCAAGTACGAGAAGAGAAAATCTTCTCATTGTTTGTTGTTTGCTTTGAGCGTTTCCTGGGAGATTGGTATTAGATTCCGATGCGCTACTGCAGCATTACTCTATCCCTTGGACATTCACATTGACGATGAAACTAAGAAATATCCCCGGGATATAATACAAAAGGCACAATGCTGACTTAAGTACAAGAAGAGTAAATCTTCTCATTGTTTGTGGTTTGATTTCAGCGTTTCCTGGGAGATCACTATTAGATTCAGATGCACTACTGCAGCTTTTCTCTATCCCTTGGACCTTCACATTGATGATGAAACATAGAAATAACGCCGGATATAATACAAAATGCACAATGCCGACTTAAGTACAAGAAGAGTAAATCTTCTCATTGTTTGTTGTTTGCTTTGAGCGTTTCCTGGGGCTCAGTATTATTTTGCGACGCACTACTGCAGCTTTGTACTAGCTCTTGGACCTTCACATTGACGGTGAAACACAGAAATTGCGTTTGGATTTAATACAAAAGACACAATGCCGTCTTAAGTACAAGAAGAATAAATCTTCTCAATGTTTCTGGTTTGCTTTGAGCGTTTCCTGGGAGATGAGTATCAGATTCCGATGCACTACTGCAGCTTTACTCTATCCGTTGGACATTCTCATTGACGATGAAACAAAGAAATATCCCCGGGATATAATACAAAAGGCACAATGCTGACTTAAGTACAAGAAGAGTAAATCTTCTCATTGTTATGGTTTGCTTTGAGCGTTTCCTGGGAGATCACTATTAGATTCAGATGCACTACTGCTGCGTTACTCTATCCTTCGACCTTCACATTGATGATGAAACACAGAAATATCGCCGGGATATAATACAAAAGGCACAATGCCGATTTAAGTACGAGAAGAGTAAATCTTCTCATTGTGGTATGCTTTGAGCTTTTCCTGGGAGATCGGTATTAGATTCCGATGCACTGCTGCTGCTTTACTCTATCCCTTGGACATTCACATTGACGATGAAACAAAGAAATTGGGCCGGGATTTAATACAAAAGGCACAATGCCGACTTAAGTACAAGAGGAGTAAATCTTCTCATTGTTTGTGGTTTGCTTTGTACGTTTCCTGGGAGATCAGTATTAGATTCCGATGCACTAATGCAGCTTTACTCTATCCTTGGACCTTCAGATTGACAATGAATCACAGAAATTTCCGCAGGATATAATACAAATGGCACAATGCTGACTTAAGTACAAGCAGAGTAAATCTTCTCCTTGTTTGCGGTTTGCTTTGTGCGTTTCCTGGAAGATCGGTATTTGATTAAGATGCACTATTGCAGCTTTACTCAGTTGCTTGGACCTTCAAATTGATGATGAAACACAGAAATTGCGACGGTATTTAATACAAAAGGCACAATGCCGACTTAAGCACAAGAAGAGTAAATCTTCTCATTGTTTTTGGTCAGTTTTGAGGCTTTCCTGGGAGATCAGTATTAGATTCCGATGCACTACTGCAGCTTTACTTTATAACTTGGACCTTCACATTGACGATGAAACACAGAAATTGCCTTGGGATTTAATACAAAAACCACAATGCCGACATAAGTACATGAAGGGTAAAGCTTCTCATTGTTTGTGGTTTGCTTTCAGCATTTCCTGGGAGATCAGTATTACATTCGGATGCACTACTGCAGCTTTACACTATCCCATGGACCTTCACATTGACGATGAAACTCAGAAATTGCGTCAGGATTTAATACAAAAGTCACAAGGCCGACTTAAGTACTAGAAGAGTAATTCTTCTCGTTGTTTGTGGTTTCCTTTGAGCGTTTCCTGGGAATCAGTAATAGATTCCGATGCACTACAGCAGTTTTACTCTATCCCTTGGATCTACACATTGACGATGAAACACAGATTTTGCGTCGGGATTTACTACAAAAGGCACAATGCCAACTTAAGTACAAGAAGAGGAAATCTTCTCATTGCTTGTGGTTTGCTTTGAACGTTTCCTGGCAGATCAGTATTACATTCCGTTGCACTGCTGCAGCTTTACTGTACACCTTGGACCTTCACATTGACTATGAAACACAGATATTGCGTCTGGACTTAATAAAAAAGGCGAAATGCCGACATAAGTGCAAGAAGAGTTAATCTTCTCATTATTTGTGGTTTGCTTTGAGAGTTTCCTGGGAGATCAGAATTAGATTCCGATGCAGTACTGCAGCTTTACTCTATCTCTTGGACCTTCACATTGACCATAAAAAACAGAAATGGCGTCGGTATTTAATACAAAATGCACAATGCCGACTTAAGAACAAGAAGTGTAAATCTTCCCATTGTTTCTGGTTTGTTTTGAGCTTTTCCTGGGAGATCGGTAATAGATTCCGATGCACCACTGCAGCTTTACTCTATCTCTTGGACCTTCACATTGCCGATGAAACACAGAAATTGCGTCAGGATTTATTATAAAAGGCACAATGCCGACTTAAGTACAAGAGTGGTTAATCTTCTCATTGTTCGTGGTTTGCTTTGTGCGTTTCCTAGGAGATCAGTGTTAGATTCCGATGCACTATTGCAGCTTTAATCTATCCTTAGACCTTCACATTGATGATGAAACACAGAAATATCGCCGGGATATAATACAAAAGGCACAGTGCCGCCTAAGTACAAGAAGAGTAAATCTCCTCATGTTTGTGGTTTGCTTTGAGCGTTTCCTGGAAGATCAGTATTATTTTCCGACGCACTACTGCAGCTTTATACCATCCCTAGGACCTTCACAATGACGATGAAACACAGAAATATCGCCTGGATATAATACAAGAGGAACAATGCCTACTTAAGTACGAGAAGAATAAATCTTCTCATTGTTTGTGGTTTGCTTTGAGCGTTTCCTTGGAAATCGGTATTAGATTCCGATGCACTACTGCAGCTGTACTCTATCCCTTAGACCTTCACATTGACGATGAAACACAGAAATATCGACGGGAAATTATACAAAAGGCACAATGGCGACTTAAGTGCAAGAAAAGTAAATGTTCTCATTGTTTGTTGTTTGCTTTGAGCGTATCCTGGGAGATCAGTATTAGATTCTGATGCACTACTGCAGCGTTACTGTATCTCTTGGACCTTCACACAGCCGATGAAACACAGAAATTGCGTCGCGATTTAATGCGAAAAGCACAATGCCGACTTAAGTACCAGAAGAGTAAATCTTCTAATTGTTTGTGGTTTGCTTTGAGCGTTTCCTGGAAGATCGGTATTAGGTTCCGATGCACTACTGCTGCTCTACTCTATGACTTGGACCTTCAAATTGACGATGAAACAGAGAAATTGCGTCGGTATTTAATACAAAAGGCACAATGCCGACTCAAGAACGGGAAGAGTAAATCTTCTCATTGTCTTTGGGCAGATTTGAGCGTTTCCTGGGAGATCAGTATTAGATTCAGATGCAGTGCTGTAGCTTTACTCTATTCCTTGGACGTTCACATTGACGATGAAACACAGAAATTGCCTCGGGATTTAATACAAAAGGCACAATTCCAACTTAAGTACAAGAAGAGGAAATCCTCTCATTGTTTGTGGTTTGCTTTGAGCGTTTCCTGGGAGATCAGTATTAGATTCCGAAGCACCACTGCAGGTTTACTCTATACCTTGGACCTTCACAATGACGATGAAACAGAGATATTGCGTCGGGATTTACTACAAATGGCACAATGCCGACTTACGTACAAGAAGAGTAGATCATTTCATTGTTTCTGGTTTGCTTTGAGCGTTGCCTGGGAGATCAGTATTAGAGTCCGATTAAGTACTGCAGCTTTACTCCGTCCCTTGGACCTTCACACTGACGAAGAAACACACAAATATCGCCGAGATATAAAACATAAGGCACAATGGCGACTTAAGTACAAGAAGAGTAAATCTTCTTATTGTTTGAGGTTTGCTTCCAGCGCTTCCTGATAGATCAGTATCAGATTCCGAAACACTACTGCAGCATTACTCTGTCCCTTGGGTCTTCACAGTGACGACGAAAAAGAGAGATTGCGTCGGTATTTAATACAAAAGGCACAATACCGACTTAAGTACAAGAAGAGTAAATCTTCTCATTGTTTGTGGTTTCCTTTGAGCGATTCCTGGAAAATCAGTATTAGCTTCCGATGCACCACTGCAGCTTTAGTCTATCCCTCGGACCTTCACATTGACGATGAAACACAGAAATTGCGTCGGGATTTAATACAAAAGGCATAAAGCCGACTTAAGTAAAAGAAGAGTAATTCTTCTCATTGTTTGTGGATTCCTTTGAGCGTTTCCTCTAAAATCAGTATTAGCTTCCGATGCACCACTGCAGCTTTACTCTATTCCTTGAACCTTCACATTGACGATGAAACAAAGAAATATTGCCTGGATATAATACAAGAGGCACAATGCCGCCTTTAGTACGAGAAGAGAAAATCTTCTCATTGTTTGTTGTTTGCTTTGAGCGTTTCCTGGGAGATCGGTATTAGATTCCGATGCACTATTGCAGCTTTACTCTATCCCTTGGACCTTCAAATTGACGATGAAACACAGAAACTGCTTCGGGATTTAATACAAAAGGCACAATGCCGACTTAAGTACAAGAGGAGTTAATCTTCTCATTGTTTTTGGTCAGTTTTGAGCGTTTCCTGGAGATCAGTATTAGATTCCGTTGCACTACTGCAGCTTTTCCCTATCACTTGGACATTCACATTGACTATGAAACACAGAAATTGCCTCGGGATTTACAACAAAAATCTCAATGCCAACTTAAGTACAAGAAGAGTAAATATTCTCCTTGCCTGTGGTTTGCTTTGAGCGCTTGCTGGCAGATCAGCATTACATTCCGTTGCAGTGCTGCAGCTTCACTGTACACCTTGGACCTGCACATTGACGAGGAAACACAGATATTGCGTCTGGACTTAATACAAAAGGCGCAATGCCAACATAAGTACAAGAAGAGTTAATCTTCTCATTGTTTGTGGTTTGCTTTGAGCGTTTCCTGGGAGATCAGAATTAGATTCCGATGCACTATTGCAGCTTTACTCGATACCTTGGACCTTCACATTGACGATGAAACACTGAAATTGCGACGGGATTTAATACAAAAGGCACAATACGGACTTAAGTACAAGATGAGTAAATCATCTTATTGTTTGTGGTTTTCTTCGAGCGTTTCCTGATAGATCAGTATTTGATTCCGAAACACTACTGCAGCATTACTTTATCCCTAGGGTCTTCACAATGACGACGAAAAAGAGAGATTGCGTCGGTATTTAATACAAAAGGCATAAAACCGACTTAAGTACAAGAAGATTAATTCTTCTCATTGTTTGTGGTTTCCTTTGAGCGATTCCTGGAAAATCAGTATTAGCTTCCGATGCACCACTGCAGCTTTACTCTATCCCTTGGACCTTCACATTGACGATGAAACACAGAAATAGCGTCGGGATTTAATACTTAGGTACCAATGCCGACTTAAGTACAAGAAAAGTAATGCTTCTCACTGTTAGTGGTTCGCTTTGAGCGTCTCGTGGGAGATCAATATTAGATTCCGATGCGCTACAGCAGCTTTACTCTATCCCTTTGACCTTCACATTGACAATGAAACACAGAAATTGCGTCCGGATTTAATACAAAAAGCACAATGCCGACAAGAGGAGTAAATCTTCTCATTGTTTGTGGCTTGCTTCGAGCGTTTCCTGATAGACCAGTATTAGATTCCGATGCACTACTGCAGCTTTACTCTATCCCTTGGAACTTCACATTGACGACGAAATACAGAAATAGCGTCGGGATTTAGTACAAAAGGCACAATGCCGACTTAAGTACAAGAAGATGAAATCTTCTAATTGTTTGCGGTTTGCTTTGACCGTTTCATGGGATGTCACTATTACATTCTGATGCACTACAGAAGCTGTACTCTATCAATTGGACCTTCACATTGACAATGAAACACCGAAAATGCGGCGGGATTTAATACAAAAAAGCACAATGCCGACTTAAGTACAAGAAGAGTAGATCTTCTCACTGTTTTTGGTTAGCTTTGAGCGTTTCCAGGGGGTTCAGTATTACATTCCGATGCACTACTGCAGCTTTCCTCCATTCCTACGACCTTGACATTGACGATGAAAAACGGAAATTTCCTCGGGCTCTAATACAAAAGGCACAATGCCGTCATAAGAAAAAGAAGAGTAAATCTACTCATTGTTTGTGGATTGCTTTGAGTGTTCCTGGGAAATCAGTATTAGATTCCGATGCACTACTGCAGCTACACTCTATCCCTTGGACCTTCACATTGACGATGAAACACAGAAATTGCGGCGCGATATAATACAAAAGGCACAATTCCGTTTTAAGTACAATAAGAGTAAATCTTCTCATTGTTTTTGGTTTGCTTTGAGCGTTTTCTGTGAATCAGTATTAGATTCCGATGCACTACAGCAGCTTAACCCTATCCCTTGGACTTTCATATTGACGGTGAAACACAGATATTGCGTCGGGATGTAATACAAAAGGCACAATGGCGACTTAAGTACAAGAAGAGTAGATCTTCTCATTGTTTTTGGTTTGCTTTGAGCGTTTCCTGGGAGATCAGTATTAGCTTCCGATGCACTACTGCAGCTTTACTTTATCCCTTGGAACATCACATCGACGATGAAACACATAAATTGCGCCGGGATTTAATACAAATGGCACAATGCCGACTTAAGTACAAGAAGAGTAAATCTTCAAGTTGTTTGTGGTTTGCTTTGAGCGTTTCCTGGGAGATTAGTATTAGATTCCGATGCACTACAGCAACTTTACTTTACCCCTTTCACCTTCACATTGACGATAAAAAAAAAGAACTTGTGTCGGGATTTAGTACAAAATGCACAATGCCTACATAAGTACAGGATGGTTAAATCTTCTCATTGTTTGTGGTTTGTTTGAGCGTTTCCTGGGAAATCAGCAGTAGATTCCGATGCACTACTGCAGCATTACTCTATACCTTGGACCTTCACATTGACGATGAAACACAGATATAGCGTAGGGATTTAATACAAAAGGCACAATGCCGACTTAAGTACAAGAAGAGTAAATCTTCTCATTGTTTGTGGTTTGCTTTGAGCGTTCCTGGGGAATCAGTACTAGATTCCGATGCACTACTGCAGCTTTACTCCATTCCTTGGACCTTTAAATGGACGATGAAACACAGAAAATGCGTCGGTATTTAATAGAAATGGCACAATACCGACTTAAGTGCAGGAAGAGTAAATATTCTCTTTGTTTGTGGTTTGCTTTGGGCATATCCTGGGAGATTAGTATTAGATACCGATGCACTACTGTAGTTTTACTCTATCCCTTTCACCTTCACATTGACGATAAAACACAAAAAAATTGCGTCTTGAATTAATACGAAAGGCACAATGCCGACTTAAGTACAAGAAGGTAAATTTTCTCATTGTTTGAGGTTTGTTTGAGCGTTTCCTGATAGATCAGTATTAGATTCCGATGCACTACTGCAGCCTTACTCTAACCCTTGGACCTTCACATAGGCCATGAAACACAGAAATTGAGTCGTTATTTAATACAAACGGCATAATGCCGACTTTAGTACAAGTAGATTAAATCTTCTCATTGTTTGTGGTTGGCTTTGAGCGTTCTTGGGAAATCAGTACTAGATTCCGATGCACTACTGCAGCTTTACCCTATGCCTTGGACCTTTAAATCGACGATGAAACACAGAAAATGCGTCGGGATTTAATAGAAATGGCACAATACCGACTTAAATACAGGAAGAGTAAATATTCTCTTTGTTTGTGGTTTGCTTTGAGCGTTTCCCGGGAGATTAGTATTAGATTCCGATGTACTACTGTAGTTTTACCCTATCCCTTTCACTATTACATTGACGATAAAACACAGAAATTGCGTCGGGGGTTTAATACGAAAGCGTTTCCTGTTATATCAGTATTATATTCCGATGCACTACTGCAGCTTTACTGTATCCCTTGGACCTTCACATTGACGTTGAAGCACAGATTCTCCGTCGGGATTTAATACAAAAGGCACAATGCCGACTTATGTACAAGAAGGTAAATCCTCTCACTGTTTGTAGTTTGTTTGAGCGTTTCCTGGGAGATCAGTATTAGATTCCGATGCACTACTGCTGCTTTACTCCATCCCTTGGACCTTCACATAGACGATCAAACACAGAAACTGCGTCGGGATTTAATACAAAAACACAATGTCGACTTAAGTTCAAGTAGAGTTAATCTCCCCATTGTTTGTGGTTGGCTTTGAGCGTTCCTGGGGAATCAGTACTGGATTCCGATGCACTACTGCTGCTTTACTCTATCCCTTGGACCTTCACATTGACGATGAATCAAAGAAATTGCGTCGCGATTTAATACGAAATGCACAATGCCAACGTAAGTACAAGAAGGTTAAATTTTCTCATTGTTTGTGGATTGCTTTGAGCGTTTCCTGGGAGATTAGTACTAGATTCAGATGCACTACTGCAGCTTTTCTCTATCCCTTGGACCTTCTCAAGCGTAACACTTCTCATTCATTATGGTTTCCATTGAGCGTTTCCGGGAGATCAGCATTAGATTCCGATGTACTACTGCAGCTTTACTCTATCCCTTGGACCTTCGCATTGACGATGAAACACAGATATTGCGTCGGGACGTTATACAAAAGGCACAATGCTGACTTAAATACAAGAAGAGGAAATCTTCTCATAGTTTGTGGTTTGCTTTGAGTGTTTCCTGGGAGATCAGTACTAGATTTCGATGCACTACTGCAACTTTACTCTATCCCTTGGACCTTCACATTGACGATGGATCTCAGAAATAGCGCCGGTATTTAATACAAAGGCACAATGCCGACTTAAGTGCAAGTAAAGTAAATGTTCTCATTCTTTGTGGTTTGCTTTGAGCGTTTCATGGTATATCACGATTAGATTCTGATGTACTACTGCAGCTCTACTCTATCCCTTGGACCTATACAATGACAATGAAACACAGAAATGGCGTCGGGATTTAATTCAAAATGCACAATGAAGACTTAAGTACAGGAAGAGTAAATCTTCTCATAGTTTTTCGTTTGCTTCGAGCGTTTCCTGATAGATCAGTATTAGATTCCGATGCACTACTGCAGCTTTCCTCTATCCCTTGGATCTTCACATTGACGAAGAGACACAGAGATTGCCTCGGGATTTAATACAAAAGGCACAATGCCGACTTAAGTACAAGAAGAGTAAATCTTCTCATTGTTTGTGGTTTGCTTTGAGCGTTTCCTGGGAAATCAGTATTGGATTCCGATGCACTACAGCAGCTTTACTTTATCCCTCGGACCTTCACATTAACGATGAAACTTCGAAATTGGGTCGGGAATTAATACGAATGGCACAATGCCGACTTAAGTACAAGAAGAGTGAATCTTCTCATTGTTTGTGGTTTCATTTGAGCGTTTCCTGGGAGATCAGTATTAGATTCCGAAGCACCACTGCAGCTTTACTCTACACCTTGGACATTCACAATGACGATGAAACACAGATATTGCGTCGGGATTTACTACTAATGGCACAATGCCGACTTAAGTACAAGAAGAGTAAATCTTCTCTTTGCTTGTGGTTTGCTTTGAGCGTTTCCTGGGATTTCAGTATTAGAATCCGCTCCACTACTGCAGCTTTACTCTATCCCTTGTACCTTCAAAAAGACGATGAGACACAGAAATTGCGTCGGGATATAATACAAAAGGCACAATTCCGTCTTCAGTACATGAAGAGTAAATCTTCCCATTGTTTGTGGTTTGCTTAGAGCGTTTCCGGGAATATCGGTCTTAGGTTCCGAAGCACTAGTGCTGCTTTACTCTATACCTTGGACCTTCAAATTGACGATGAAACAGAGAAATTGCGTCGGTATTTAATACAAAAGGCACAAAGCCGACTCAAGAGCCAGAAGAGTAAATCTTCTCATTGCTTTTGGTCAGATTTGAGCGTTTCCTGGGAGATCAGTATTAGATTCCGATGCACTACTGCAGCTTTAATCTATCCTTGGACCTTCACATTGACGATGAAACACAGAAATATCGCAGGGATATAGTACAAAAGGCACAATGGCGACTTAAGTACAAGAAGAGTAAATCTTCTCATTGCTTGTGTTTTGCTTTGAGCGTTTCCTGGCAGATAAGTATTACACTCCGTTGCACTGCTGCGGCTTTACTGTACCCCTTGGTCCTTGACATTGACGACGAAACACAGATTTTGCGTCTGGACTTAATTCAAAAGGCGCAATGCTGACATAAGTACAAGAAGAGTTAAACTTCTCATTGTTTGTTGTTTGCTTTGATCGTCTCCTGGGTGATATGTATTAGATTCCGATGCTCTACTGCAGCTTTACTATATCCATTGGGCCTTCACGTTGACGATGAATCAGAGAAATTGCGTCGGTATGTCAAACAAATTGCACAATACCGACCTAAGTCCTAGAAGTGAAAATTGTCCCATTGTTTCTGAATTATTTGAGCGTTTCCTGCTAGACCAGCATTTCATTACGATGCACTACTGCAGCTTTACTCTATACCTTGGACCTTCACGTTGACGAGGAAGCACAGAAATTGCGTCGGGATTTTATACAAAAGGCACATGGCCGACTTAAGTACAAGAAGAGTTTATCTTCTCATTGTTTTTGGTTAGCTTTGAGCGTTTCCTGGGAGATCAGTATTAGATTCCGATGCACTACTGTAGCTTTACTCTATCCCTTGGACCTCCACATTGACGATGAAACACAGAAATTTCCTCGGGCTTTAATACAAAGGCACAGTGCCGACTTAAGTATAAGAAGGGTAAATCTTCTCATTGTTTGTGGTTTGCTTTGAGCGTTTCCTGGGAGATCAGTATTGGATTCCGATGCACTACTGGAGCTTTACTCTATCCCTGGACCTTTACATTGACGATGAAACACAGAAATTGCGTCGGGATTTAATACAAAAGGCAGAATGCCGAGTTAAGTACAAGAAGAGTAAATCTTCTCAATGTTTCTGGTCTGCTTTGAGCGTATCCTGGTAGATTAGTATTAGATTCCGATACACTACTCCAGCTTTAATCTATCCCTTGGACCTTCACATTGACGATAAAAACGAGAAATTGCGTCGGGATTTAATACAAAAAGCACAATGCCGACGTAAATACAAGAAGAGTAAATCTTCTCAATGTTTCTGGTTTGCTTTGAGCGTTTCCTGGAAGATCGGTATTAGATTCCGATGCACTTCTGCAGCTTTACTCCATCCGTTGGTCATTCACATTGATGATGAAACATTGAAATTGCGTCGGGATTTAATCCAAAAGCACAATGCCGACTTAAGTATAAGAACAGTAAATCTTCTCATTGTTTGTGGTTTGCTTTGAGCGTTTCCTGGGAGATAAGTATTAAATTCCGATGCACTACTGCAGCTTTACTCTATCCTTGGACCTTCACATTGATCATGAAACACAGAAATATCGCACAGGATATAATAAAAAAGGCACAATGCCGACTTAAGTACAAGAAGAGTAAATCTTCTCATTGTATGTGGTTTTCTTAGAGCATTTCCTGGAAGATCTGTCTTAGGATCCGAAGCACTACTGCTGCTTTACTCTATCCCTTGGACCTTCAAATTGACGATGAAACAGAGAAATTGCGTCGTTATTTAATACAAAAGGCACAATGCCGGCCCAAGAGCCAGAAGAGTAAATCGAATCATTGTTTCTGGTCAGATTTGAGCGTTTCCTGGGAGATCAATATTAGATTCCGATGCACTACTGTAGCTTTACTCTATCTCTTGGACCTTCACATTAACGATGAAACTACGAAATTGGGTCGGGAATTAATACGAATGGTACAATGCCGACTTAAGTACAAGAAGAGTGAATCTTCTCATTGTTTGTGGTTTCCTTTGAGCGTTTCCTGGGATCTCAGTATTAGATTCCGAAGCACCACTTCAGCTTTACTCTATACCTTGGACATTCACAATGACGATGAAACACAGATATTGCGTCGGGATTCACTACTAATGGCACAATGCCGACTTAAGTACAAGAAGAGTAAATCTTCTCTTTGCTTGTGGTTTGCTTTGAGCGTTTCCTTGGATTTCAGTATTAGAATCCGCTGCACTACTGCAGCTTTACTCTATCCCTTGGACCTTCACATTGACGATGAGACACAGAAATTGCGTCGGGATATAATACAAAAGGCACAATTCCGTCTTAAGCACATGAAGAGTAAATCTTCTCATTGTTTGTGGTTTGCTTAGAGCGTTTCCTGGAAGATCGGTCTTAGGTTGCGAAGCACTAGTGCTGCTTTACTCTATACCTTGGACCTTCAAATTGACGATGAAACAGAGAAATTGCGTCGGTATTTAATACAAAAGGCACAATGCCGACTCAAGAGCCAGAAGAGTAAATCTTCTCAATGCTTTTGGTCAGATTTGAGCGTTTCCTGGGAGATCAGTATTAGATTCCGATGCACTACTGCAGCTTTACTCTATCCTTGGACCGTCACATTGACGATGAAACACAGAAAAATCGCTGGGATATAATGCGAAAGGCACAATATCGACTTAAGTACAAGAAGAGTAAATCTTCTCATTGTTTGTGTTTTGCTTTGAGCGTTTCCTGGCAGATAAGTATTACATTCCGTTGCCCTGCTGCGGCTTTACTGTACCCCTTGGACCTTCACATTGACGATTAAACACAGATATATCGCAGGGTTATAATACAAAATGCACAATGCCGACTTAAGTACAAGAAGAGTAAATCTTCTCATAGTTTGTGTTTTGCTTTGAACGTTTCCTGGGTGATCAGTATTAGATTATGATGCACTACTGCAGCTTTACTCTATCCCTTGGACCTTCACATTGACGATGATACACAGATATTGCGGCGGGATATACTACAAATGGCACAATGCCGCCTTAAGTACAAGAAGAGTAAATATTCTCATTGCTTGTGGTTTGCTTTGAGCGTTTCGTGGGAGATCAGTATTAGATTCCGATGCACTACTGCAGCTTTACTCTATTCCTTGGACCTTCAGATTGACGATGAAACACAGAAATTGCGTCGGGATATAATAAAAAAGGCACAATGCGGACTTAAGTAGAAGAGGAGTATACTTCTCATTGTTTGTGGTTTGGTTTGAACTTTTCCTGGGAGATCAGTATTAGATTCCAATGCACTACTGCAGCTTTACTCTATCCCTTGGACCTTCTCATTGACGATGAAACACATAAAATGCGTCGGGATTGAATAGAAATGGCACAATACCGACTTAAGTACAAGAAGAGTTAATATTCTCTTTGTTTGTGGTTTGCTTTGAGCGTTACCTGGGAGATTAGTATTAGATTCCGATGCACTACTGCAGCTTTACTCTATCCCTTTCACCTTCACATTGACGATAAAACACAGAAATTGCGTCGGGATTTAATACAAAAGGCACAATACCGACTTAAGTACAAGAAGAGTAAATCTTCTCATTGTTTGTGGTTTGCTATGAGCGTTTCCTGGGATATCAGAATTAGATTCCGATGCACAACTGCAGCTTTACTCTATCCCTTTCACCTTCACATTGACGATAAAACACAGAAATTGCGTCGGGATTTAATACAAAAGGCACAATGCCGACTTAAGTACAAGAAAAGTAAATCTCAATGTCACTGGCTTGCTTTGAGCGTTTCCTGGGAGATGAGTATTAGATTCCGATGCACTACTGCAGCTTTACTCTCTCCTTGGACCTCTCCATCGTCGATGAAACAAGGAAATTGCGCCGGGATTTAATACAAAAGGCACAATGCCGACTTAAGTACAAGAAGAGTAATTCTTCTCATTGTTCGTGGTTTGCTTTGACTGTTTCCTGGAAGATCGGTACTAGATTCCGATGCACTACTGCAGCTTTACTCTATCACTTGGACCTTCACATTGACTATGAAACACAGAAATTGGGTCGGTATTTAATACGAAAGGCACAATGCAGACATAAGTACAAGAAGAGTAAATTTTCTCATTGTTTTTATTCAGGTTTGAGCGTTTCCTGGGAGATCAGTATCGGATTCCGATGCACTACTGCAGCTTTACTCTAACCCTTGGACCTTCACATTGACGATGGAACAAAGAAGTGGCATCGGGATTTAATACAAAAGGCACAATGGCGACTTAAGTACAAGAAGAGTAGATCTTCTCATTGTTTTTGGTTTGCTTTGAGCGTTTCCTGGGAGATCAGTATTAGCTTCCGATGCACTACTGCAGCTTTACTTTATCCCTTGGAACATCACATCGACGATGAAACACATAAATTGCGCCGGGATTAAATACAAATGGCACAATGCCGACTTAAGTACAAGAAGAGTAAATCTTCAAGTTGTTTGTGGTTTGCTTTGAGCGTTTCCTGGGAGATTAGTATTAGATTCCGATGCACTACAGCAGCTTTACTTTACCCCTTTCACCTTCACATTGACGATAAAAAAAAAGAACTTGTGTCGGGATTTAATACAAAATGCACAATGCCTACATAAGTACAGGATGGTTAAATCTTCTCATTGTTTGTGGTTTGTTTGAGCGTTTCCTGGGAAATCAGCAGTAGATTCCGATGCACTACTGCAGCATTACTCTATACCTTGGACCTTCACATTGACGATGAAACACAGATATAGCGTAGGGATTTAATACAAAAGGCACAATGCCGACTTAAGTACAAGAAGAGTAAATCTTCTCATTGTTTGTGGTTTGCTTTGAGCGTTCCTGGGGAATCAGTACTAGATTCCGATGCACTACTGCAGCTTTACTCCATTCCTTCGACCTTTAAATCGACGATGAAACACAGAAAATGCGTCGGTATTTAATAGAAATGGCACAATACCGACTTAAGTGCAGGAAGAGTAAATATTCTCTTTGTTTGTGGTTTGCTTTGGGCATATCCTGGGAGATTAGTATTAGATACCGATGCACTACTGTAGTTTTACTCTATCCATTTCACCTTCACATTGACGATAAAACACAAAAAAATTGCGTCTTGAATTAATACGAAAGGCACAATGCCGACTTAAGTACAAGAAGGTAAATTTTCTCATTGTTTGAGGTTTGTTTGAGCGTTTCCTGATAGATCAGTATTAGATTCCGATGCACTACTGCAGCCTTACTCTAACCCTTGGACCTTCACATAGGCCATGAAACACAGAAATTGAGTCGTTATTTAATACAAACGGCATAATGCCGACTTTAGTACAAGTAGATTAAATCTTCTCATTGTTTGTGGTTGGCTTTGAGCGTTCTTGGGAAATCAGTACTAGATTCCGATGCACTACTGCAGCTTTACCCTATGCCTTGGACCTTTAAATTGACGATGAAACACAGAAAATGCGTCGGGATTTAATAGAAATGGCACAATACCGACTTAAATACAGGAAGAGTAAATATTCTCTTTGTTTGTGGTTTGCTTTGAGCGTTTCCCGGGAGATTAGTATTAGATTCCGATGTACTACTGTAGTTTTACCCTATCCCTTTCACCATTACATTGACGATAAAACACAGAAATTGCGTCGGGGGTTTAATACGAAAGCGTTTCCTGTTATATCAGTATTATATTCCGATGCACTACTGCAGCTTTACTGTATCCCTTGGACCTTCACATTGACGTTGAAGCACGGATTTTCCGTCGGGATTTAATACAAAAGGCACAATGCCGACTTATGTACAAGAAGGTAAATCCTCTCACTGTTTGTAGTTTGTTTGATCGTTTCCTGGGAGATCAGTATTAGATTCCGATGCACTACTGCTGCTTTACTCCATCCCTTGGACCTTCACATAGACGATCAAACACAGAAACTGCGTCGGAATTTAATACAAAAACACAATGTCGACTTAAGTTCAAGTAGAGTTAATCTTCCCATTGTTTGTGGTTGGCTTTGAGCGTTCCTGGGGAATCAGTACTGGATTCCGATGCACTACTGCTGCTTTACTCTATCCCTTGGACCTTCACATTGACGATGAATCAAAGAAATTGCGTCGCGATTTAATACGCTAAGCACAATGCCAACTTAAGTACAAGAAGGTTAAATTTTCTCATAGTTTGTGGATTGCTTTGAGCGTTTCCTGGGAGATTAATACTAGATTCAGATGCACTACTGCAGCTTTTCTCTATCCCTTGGACCTTCTCAAGCGTAACATTTCTCATTCATTATGGTTTCCATTGAGCGTTTCCGGGAGATCAGCATTAGATTCCGATGCACTACTGCAGCTTTACTCTATCCCTTGGACCTTCGCATTGACGATGAAACACAGATATTGCGTCGGGACGTTATACAAAAGGCACAATGCTGACTTAAATACAAGAAGAGGAAATCTTCTCATAGTTTGTGGTTTGCTTTGAGTGTTTCCTGGGAGATCAGTACTAGATTTCGATGCACTACTGCAACTTTACTCTATCCCTTGGACCTTCACATTGACGATGGATCTCAGAAATAGCGCCGGTATTTAATACAAAGGCACAATGCCGACTTAACTACAAGACGAGCAAATTCCCACATTGTTTATGGTTTGCTATGAGCCTTTCCTGGGAGGTCACTATTAATTTTCCGATGCACTACTGCAGCTTTACTCTATCCCTTGGAGTCTCACATAGTAGATGAAACACAGAAATTGCGTCGGGAGTTAATACAAAAGACACAATGCAGACTTAAGTACAAGAAGAGTAAATCTTGTCACTGATTGTGGTTTGCTTTAAGCGTTTCCTGGGAGATCAGAATTAGATTCCGATGCGCTACTGCAGCTTTACTCTATCCCTTGGACCTTCACATTGACGATGGAACACAGAAATGGCATCGGGATTTAATTCAAAAGGCACAATGCCGACTTAAGTACAAGAAGGGCAGATCTTCTCATTGTTTCTGGCTTGCTTTGAGCGTTTCCTGGAAGATCAGTATTAGATTCCGATGCACTACTGCAGCTTTACTCTATCCCTTGCATCTTCACATTGACGATGAAACACAGAAATTGCGTCGGGATTTAATACAAAAGGCACAATGCCTACTTAAGTACAAGTAGAGTAAATCTTCTCATTGTTTGTGGTTTTCTTGGAGCGTTCCTGAGTAATCAGTACTAGATTGCGACGCACTACTGCAGCTTCACTCCATTCCTTGGAACTTCACATCGACGATGAAACTCAGAAATTGTGCTGGGATTTAATACTACAGGCACAATGCCGACTTAAGTACAAGAAGAGTAAATCTTCATGTTGTTTGTGATATGATTTGAGCGTTTACTGGAAGATTAGTATTAGATTCCGATGCACTACTGCAGCTTTACTCTATCCCTTGGACCATTACATTGACGATGAAACACAGAAAATGCGTCGGGGTTTAATAGAAATGGCACGACACCGACTTATGTACAAGAAGACTTAATATTCTCTTTGTTTGTGGTTTGTTTTGAGCGTTTCCTGGGAGATCACTATTAGATTCCGATGCACTACTGCAGCTTCACTCTATCCCTTTCACCTTCACATTGACGATAAAACACAGAAACTGCGTCGGGATATAAACAAAAGGCACAATGCCGACATATGGTTTCTTTAAGCGTTTCCTGGGAGATCAGTATTAGATAGCGATGCACTACTGCTGCTTTACTCCATACCTTGGACCTTCGCATTGACGATGAAACACAGAAATTGCGTCGGGATTTAATACAAAATGCACAATGCCGACTTAAGTACAAGTTGAGTAAATCATCATGTTGGTTGTGGTTTGCTTTGAGCGTTTCCTGGGAGATTAGTATCGGATTCCGATGCGCTACTGCAGCTTTACTCTATCCCTTTCACCATCACATTGACGATGATACACAGATATTGCGTTTTGATTTAAAACAAAAGGCACAATGGCAACTTAAGTACAAGAAGAGTAAATCTTCTCATTGATTGTTGTTTCCTTTGAGCGTTTCCTGGGAGAACGGTATTAGATTCCGATGCACTACTGCAGCTTTACTCTATCCCTTGGACCATTACATTGACGATGTAACACAGAAAATGCGTCGGTATTTAATAGATATGGCACAATACCGACTTAACTACAAGAAGAGTAAATATTCTATTTGTTTGCGGTTTGCTTTGAGCGTTTCCTGGGAGAATAGTATTAGATTCCGATGCACTACTGCAGCTGTACTCTTTCCCTTTCACATTCGTATTGACAATGAAACACAGAAATTGCGTCGGGATTTAATACAAAAGGCACAATGCAGACTTAAGTACAAGAAGGTAAATCTTCTCATTGTTTGAGGATTGTTTGAGCGTTTCCTGGGAGATCAGTATTAGATTCCGATCCACTACTGCAGCTTTACTCTATCCCTTGGACCTTCACATAGCCGATGAAACACAGATATTGCGTCAGGATTTAATACAAAAGGCACAATGCAAACTTAAGTATAAGTAGAGTAAATCTTCTCATTGTTTGTGGTTGGCTTTGAGCGTTGCTGGGGAATCGGTACTTGATTCCGATGCACTACTGGAGCTTTACTCTATCCCTTGGACCTTTACATTGACGATGAAACACTGAGAATTCGTCGGGATTTAAGAGAAAAGGCACAATACCGACTTATGTACAAGAAGAGTAAATATACTCTTTGCTTGTGGTTTTTTTTGAGCGATCCTGGGAGATCAGTACTAGATTTCGATGCACTACTGCAGCTTTCTCTATCCCTTAGACCTTCACATTGACAATGGATCTCAGAAATAGCGACGGTGTTTAATACAAAGGCACAATGCCGACTTAACTACAAGACGAGTAAATTCTCTCATTGTTTGTGGTTTGCTATGAGCCTTTCCTGGGAGGTCACTATTAATTTTCCGATGCACTACTGCAGCTTTACTCTATCCCTTGGAGGCTCACATAGTAGATGAAACACAGAAATTTGCGTCGGGATTTAATAGAAAGACACAATGCCGACTTAAGTACAAGAAGAGTAAATCTTCTCACTGATTGTGGTTTGCTTTAAGCGTTTCCTGGGAGATCAGTATTAGATTCCGATGCACTACTGCCGCTTTACTCTATCCCTTGGACCTTCGCATTGACGATGGAACACAGAAATGGCATCGGGATTTAATTCAAAAGGCACAATGCTGACTTAAATCCAAGAAGGGTAGATCTTCTCATTGTTTCTGGTTTGCTTTGAGCGTTTCCTGGAAGATCAGTATTAGATTCATATGCATTACTGCAGCTTTACTCTATCCCTTGGATCCTCACATTGACGATGAAACATTGAAATTGCGTCGGGATTTAATACAAAAGGCACAATGCCGACTTAAGTACAAGTAGAGTAAATCTTCTCATTGTTTGTGGTTGGCTTGGAGCGTTCCTGGGGAATCAGTACTAGATTGCGACGCACTACTGCAGCTTCACTCTATTCCTTATAACTTCACATCGACGATGAACCTCAGAAATTGCGCTGGGATTTAATACACAAGGCACAACGCCGACTTAAGTACAAGAAGAGTAAATCACCTCATTGATTATGGTTTCCTTTGAGCGTTTCCTGGGAGATCAGTATTAGGTTCCGATGCACTACTGCAGCTTTACTCCATCCCTTGGACCTTCACATAGACGATAAAACACAGAAACTGCGTCGGGATTTAATACAAAAGCACAATGCCGACTTAAGTACAAGTAGAGTTAATCTTCCCATTGTTTGTGGTTGGCTTTGAGCGTTCCTGGGGAATCAGTATTGGATTCCGATGCACTACTGCAGCTTTACTCTATCCCTTGGACCTCCACATTGACGATGAATCACAGAAATTGCGTCGCGATTTAAAACGAAAGGCACAATGCCAACTTAAGTACAAGAGGGTTAAATTTTCTCATTGTTTGTGGATTGCTTTGAACGTTTCCTGGGAGATTAGTACTAGATTCAGATGCACTACTGCAGCTTTACTCTATCCCTTGGACCATTACATTGACGATGAAACACAGAAAATGCGTCGGGGTTTAATAGAAATGGTACAATACCGACTTATGTACAAGAAGAGTAAATATTCTCTTTGTTTGTGGTTTGTTTTGAGCGTTTCCTGGGAGATCACTATTAGATTCCGATGCACTACTGCAGCTTCACACTATCCCTTTCACCTTCACATTGACGATGAAACACCGAAACTGCATCGGGATATAAACAAAAGGCACAATGCCGACATATGGTTTCTTTGAGCAATTCCTGGGAGATCAGTATTAGATACCGATGCACTACTGCAGCTTTACTCCATACCTTGGACCTTCGCATTGACGATGAATCACAGAAATTGCGTCGGGATTTAATACCAATGGCACAATACCGACTTAAGTACAAGAAGAGTAAATTTTCTCATTGTTTGTGGTTTGCTTTGAGCGTTTCCTTGTTTATCAGTATTAGATTCCGATGCACTATTGCAGCTTTACTCTACCTCTTGGACCTTCACATTGACGATGAATCACAGAAATAGCGTCGGGATTTAATACAAAATGCACAATGCCGACTTAAGTACAAGTTGAGTAAATCATCATGTTGGTTGTGGTTTGCTTTAAGCGTTTCCTGGGAGATTAGTATCAGATTCCGATGCACTACTGCAGCTTTACTCTATCCCTTTCACCATCACATTGACGATGATACACAGATATTGCGTTTTGATTTAATACAAAAGGCACAATGGCAACTTAAGTACAAGAAGAGTAAATCTTCTCATAGATTATGGTTTCCTTTGAGCGTTTCCTCGGAGAACGGTATTAGATTCCGATGCACTACTGCAGCTTTACTCTTTCCCTGGACCTTTACATTGGCGATATAACACAGAAAATGCGTAGGGATTTAATAGATATGGCACAATACCGACTTAACTACAAGAAGAGTAAATATTCTCTTTGTTTGTGGTTTGCTTTGAGCGTTTCCTGGGAGAATAGTATTAGATTCCGATGCACTACTGCAGCTGTACTCTTTCCCTTTCACATTCATATTGACAATGAAACACAGAAATTGCGTCGGGATTTAATACAAAAGGCACAATGCAAACTTAAGTATAAGTAGAGTAAATCTTCTCATTGTTTGTGGTTGGCTTTGAGCGTTGCTGGGGAATCGGTACTTGATTCCAATGCACTACTGCAGCTTTACTCTATCCCTTGGAGGCTCACATAGTAGATGAAACACAGAAATTTGCGTCGGGATTTAATAGAAAGACACAATGCCGACTTAAGTACAAGAAGAGTAAATCTTCTCACTGATTGTGGTTTGCTTTAAGCGTTTCCTGGGAGATCAGTATTAGATTCCGATGCACTACTGCCGCTTTACTCTATCCCTTGGACCTTCGCATTGACGATGGAACACAGAAATGGCATCGGGATTTAATTCAAAAGGCACAATGCTGACTTAAATCCAAGAAGGGTAGATCTTCTCATTGTTTCTGGTTTGCTTTGAGCGTTTCCTGGAAGATCAGTATTAGATTCATATGCATTACTGCAGCTTTACTCTATCCCTTGGATCCTCACATTGACGATGAAACATTGAAATTGCGTCGGGATTTAATACAAAAGGCACAATGCCGACTTAAGTACAAGTAGAGTAAATCTTCTCATTGTTTGTGGTTGGCTTGGAGCGTTCCTGGGGAATCAGTACTAGATTGCGACGCACTACTGCAGCTTCACTCTATTCCTTATAACTTCACATCGACGATGAACCTCAGAAATTGCGCTGGGATTTAATACACAAGGCACAACGCCGACTTAAGTACAAGAAGAGTAAATCACCTCATTGATTATGGTTTCCTTTGAGCGTTTCCTGGGAGATCAGTATTAGGTTCCGATGCACTACTGCAGCTTTACTCCATCCCTTGGACCTTCACATAGACGATAAAACACAGAAACTGCGTCGGGATTTAATACAAAAGCACAATGCCGACTTAAGTACAAGTAGAGTTAATCTTCCCATTGTTTGTGGTTGGCTTTGAGCGTTCCTGGGGAATCAGTATTGGATTCCGATGCACTACTGCAGCTTTACTCTATCCCTTGGACCTCCACATTGACGATGAATCACAGAAATTGCGTCGCGATTTAAAACGAAAGGCACAATGCCAACTTAAGTACAAGAGGGTTAAATTTTCTCATTGTTTGTGGATTGCTTTGAACGTTTCCTGGGAGATTAGTACTAGATTCAGATGCACTACTGCAGCTTTACTCTATCCCTTGGACCATTACATTGACGATGAAACACAGAAAATGCGTCGGGGTTTAATAGAAATGGCACAATACCGACTTATGTACAAGAAGAGTAAATATTCTCTTTGTTTGTGGTTTGTTTTGAGCGTTTCCTGGGAGATCACTATTAGATTCCGATGCACTACTGCAGCTTCACACTATCCCTTTCACCTTCACATTGACGATGAAACACCGAAACTGCATCGGGATATAAACAAAAGGCACAATGCCGACATATGGTTTCTTTGAGCAATTCCTGGGAGATCAGTATTAGATACCGATGCACTACTGCAGCTTTACTCCATACCTTGGACCTTCGCATTGACGATGAATCACAGAAATTGCGTCGGGATTTAATACCAATGGCACAATACCGACTTAAGTACAAGAAGAGTAAATTTTCTCATTGTTTGTGGTTTGCTTTGAGCGTTTCCTTGTTTATCAGTATTAGATTCCGATGCACTATTGCAGCTTTACTCTACCTCTTGGACCTTCACATTGACGATGAATCACAGAAATAGCGTCGGGATTTAATACAAAATGCACAATGCCGACTTAAGTACAAGTTGAGTAAATCATCATGTTGGTTGTGGTTTGCTTTAAGCGTTTCCTGGGAGATTAGTATCAGATTCCGATGCACTACTGCAGCTTTACTCTATCCCTTTCACCATCACATTGACGATGATACACAGATATTGCGTTTTGATTTAATACAAAAGGCACAATGGCAACTTAAGTACAAGAAGAGTAAATCTTCTCATAGATTATGGTTTCCTTTGAGCGTTTCCTCGGAGAACGGTATTAGATTCCGATGCACTACTGCAGCTTTACTCTTTCCCTGGACCTTTACATTGGCGATATAACACAGAAAATGCGTAGGGATTTAATAGATATGGCACAATACCGACTTAACTACAAGAAGAGTAAATATTCTCTTTGTTTGTGGTTTGCTTTGAGCGTTTCCTGGGAGAATAGTATTAGATTCCGATGCACTACTGCAGCTGTACTCTTTCCCTTTCACATTCATATTGACAATGAAACACAGAAATTGCGTCGGGATTTAATACAAAAGGCACAATGCAAACTTAAGTATAAGTAGAGTAAATCTTCTCATTGTTTGTGGTTGGCTTTGAGCGTTGCTGGGGAATCGGTACTTGATTCCGATGCACTACTGGAGCTTTACTTTATCCCTTGGACCTTTACATTGACGATGAAACACAGAGAATGCGTCGGGATTTAAGAGAAAAGGCACAATACCGACTTATGTACAAGAAGAGTAAATATTCTCTTTGCTTGTGGTTTTCTTTGAGCGATCCTGGGAGATCAGTACTAGATTTCGATGCACTACTGCAGCTTTCTCTATCCCTTGGACCTTCACAGTGACGATGGAACACAGAAATGGCATCGGGATTTAATTCAAAAGGCACAATGCTGACTTAAGTACTAGAAGGGCAGATCTTCTCATTGTTTCTTATTCGCTTTGAGCGTTTCCTGGAAGATCAGTATTAGATTCATATGCATTACTGCAGCTTTACTCTATCCCTTGGATCTTCACATTGACGATGAAACAATGAAATTGCGTCGGGATTTAATACAAAAGGCACACTGCCGACTTAAGTACAAGTAGAGTAAATCTTCTCATTGTTTGTGGTTGGCTTGGAGCGTTCCTGGGGAATCAGTACTAGATTGCGACGCACTATTGCAGCTTCACTCTATTCCTTGGAGTTTCACATCGACGATGAAACTCAGAAATTGCGCTGGGATTTAATACAAAAGGCACAATGCCGTCTTAAGTACAAGGAGGGTAAATCTTCATGTTGTTTGTGGTTTGCTTTGAGCGTTTCCTGGAAGATCAGTATTAGATTCCGATGCACTACTGCAGCTTTACATTACCCCTTTCACCTTCACAGTAACGATAAAACACAGAATTTTCGTCGGGATTTAATACAAAAGGCACAATGCCGACTTAAGTACAAGAAGAGTAAATCTTCTCATTTTTTTGTGGTTTGCTTTGAGCGTTCCTGGGGAGTCAGTACTAGATTCCGATGCACTACTGCAGCTTTACTCTATCCCTTGGACCTTTAAATTGACGATGAAACACAGAAAATGGGTCGGGATTCAATAGAAATAGCGCAATACCGACTTAAGTACAGGAAGAGTAAATATTCTCTTTGTTTGTGGTTTGCTTAGAGCGTTTCCTCGGAGATTAGTATTAGATTCCGATGCACTAATGTAGTTTTACTCTATCCCTTTCACCTTTACATTGACGATAAAACACAGAACTTGCGTCGGGATTTATTACGAAAGGCACAATGCCAACTTAAGTACAAGAAGAGTAAATCTATTCATTGTTTGTGGTTTGCTTTAAGCGTTTCCTGCGATATCAGTATTATATTCCGATGCACTACAGCAGCTTCACTCTATCCCTTGAACCTTCGCATTGACGATGAAACACAGAAATTGCTTGGGGATTTAATACAAAAGGCACAATGCCGACTTAAGTACAAGAAGGTAAATCTACTCATTGTTTTGGGTTTGTTTGAGCGTTTACTGGGAGATAAGTATTAGATTTCGATGCACTACTGCAGCTCTACTCTATACCTTGGAACTTCACATTTACGATGAACCACAGAAATTGCGTCGCGATATAATACGAAAGGCACAGTGTCAACTTAAGAACAAGAAGGTTTAGTTTTCTCATCGTTTGTCGATTGCTTTGAGCGTTACCTGGGAGATCAGTATTAGATTCCGATGCACTACTGCAGCTTTACTCTATCTCTTGGACCTTTACATTGGCGATGAATCACAGAAATTGCGTCGGGATTTAATACAAAAGGCACAATGCCGACCTAAGTACAAGATGAGTAAATCATCATGTTGTTTGTGGTTTGCTTTGAGCGTCTCCTGGGAGATTAGTATCAGATTCCGATGCACTACTGCAGCTTTACTCTATCCCTTTCACCATCACATTGACGATAAAACACAGAATTGGCGTCGGGATTTAGTACAAAAGGCCCAACGCCGACTTAAGTACTAGAAGAGTAAATCTTCTCATTGATTAGGGTTCCCTTTGAGCGTTTCCTGGGAGATCAGTATTAGATTCCGATGCTTTACTGCAGCTTTATCCCTTGGATCTTCACATTGACGACAAAGCACAGAAATTGCGTCGGGATTTAATACAAAAGGCACAATGCCGACTTAAGTACATGAAGGTAAATCTTCTCATTGTTTGAGGTTTGTTTGAGCGTTTCCTGGGAGATCGGTATTAGATTCCGGTGCACTACTGCAGCTTTACTCTATCCCTTGGACCTTCACATAGACGATGAAACACAGAAATTGTGCCGGGATTTAATACAAAAGGCACAATGACGACTTAAGTACAAGAAGAGGAAATTTTCTCATTGTTTATGGCTTCCTTAGAGCGTTTCCTGGGAGATCAGTATTAGATTCCGATGCACTACAGCAGCTTTACTCTATCCCTTGGACCTTCACATTGACGATGAAACACAGATATTGCGTTGGGATTTAATACAAAAGGCACAATGCCGACTTAAGTACAAGAAGAGTAAATCTTCTCATTTTTGTGGTTTGCTTTGAGCGTTCCTGGGGAATCAGTACTAGATTCCGATGCACTACTGCAGCTTTACTCTATCCCTTGGACCTTTAAATTGACGATGAAACACAGCAATGGCTTCGGGATTTAATAGAAGTGGCACAATACCGACTTAAGTACAAGAAGAGTATAAATTCTCTTTGTTTGTGGTTTGCTTTGAGCGTTTCCTTGGAGATTAGTATAAGAATCCGATGCACTACTGCAGTTTTACTCTATCCCTTTCACCTTCACACTGACGATAAAACACAGAATTTGCGTCGGGATTTAATACAAAAGTCACAATGCCGATATAAGTACAAGAAGAGTAAATCTTCCCATTGTTTGTGGTTTGCTTTGAGCGTTTCCTGGGATATCAGTATTATATTCAGATGCACTACTGCAGCTTTACTCTATCCCTTGGACATTCACATTGACGATGAAACACAGAAATTGCGTCGGAATTTAATACAAAAGGCACAATTCCGACTTAAGTACAAGAAGAGTAAATCTTCTCATTGTTTGTGGTTTGCTTTGAGCGTTTAGTGGAGGATGAGTGCTAGATTCCGATGCACTACTGCAGCTTTACTCTATCCCTTGGACCTTCACATTGACAATGAAACACAGAAATTGCATCGGGATTTAATACAAAAGGCACAATGCCGACTTAAGTACAAGAAGAGTAAATCTTCATGTTGTTTGTGGTTTGCTTTGAGCGTTTCCTGGGAGATTTGTATTAGATTCCGATCCACTACTGCAGCTTTACTCTATCCCTTGGACCTGCACATAGAAGATGAAACACAGAAATTGCGTCGGGATTTTATACAAAAGGCACAATGCCGACTTAAGTACAAGACGGTAAATCTTCTCATTGTTTGTGGTTTGTTTCAGCGTTTCCTGGGAGATCAGTATTAGATTCCGATGCACTACTGCGGCTTTACTCTATCCCTTGGACTTGCACATAGAAGATGAAACACAGAAATTGCGTCGGGATTTAATACAAAAGGCACAATGCCGACTTAAGTACGAGTAAATCTTCTCATTGTTTGTGGTTGTCTTTGAGCATTCCTAGGGAACCAGAACTATATTCCGATGAACTACTGCAGCTTTTCTCTATCGCTAGGACCTTTACATTGACGATGAAACACAGGAAATGCGACGGGGTTTAATAGAAAAGGCACAATCCCGGCTTAAGTACAAGAAGAATAAATATTATCTTTGTTTTATGGTTTGCGTTGAGCGTTTCCTGGGAGATCAGTATTAGATTCCGATGCACTACTGCAGGTTTACTCTATCCCTTGGACCTTCACATTGACGTTGAAACACAGATATTGCGTCAAAATTTAATACAAAATGCACAATGCCGACTTAAGTACAAGAAGAGTAAATCTTCTCACTGCTTGTGGCTTGCTTTAAGCGTCTCCTGGGAGATCAGTAGTAGATTTCGATGCACTACTGAAGCATTACTCTATCCCTTGGATTTTCACATTGACGATGAAACACAGAAATTCCGTCGGGATTTAATACAAGAGGCACAATGCCGGCTAAAGTACAAGTAGAGTAAATCTTCTCATTGTTTGTGGTTTGATTCGAGCGTTTCCTGGGAGCTCAGTATTAGGTTACGATGCACTACTGCAGCTTAACTCTATCCCTTGGACCTTCACATTGACGACGAAACACAGTAGTTGCGTCGGGAATTAATACAAATAGCACAATGTCGACATTAGTACAAGAAGTGTAAATCTTCTTATTGTTTGTGGTTTGCTTTGAGCGTTTCCCGGGTGATCAGTTTTAGATTCCGATGCACTACTGCAGCTTTACTCTATCCCTTGGACTTTTACATTGACAATGTAACACAGAAAATGCGTCGGGATTTAATAGATGTGGCACAATACCGACTTAACTACAAGAAGAGTAAATATTCTCTTTGTATTTGGTTTGCTTTGAGCGTTTCCTGGGAGAATAGTATTAGATTCCGATGCGCTACTGCAGCTGTACTCTTTCCCTTTCACATTCATATTGACAATGAAACACAGAAATTGCGTCGGGATTTAATACAAAAGGCACAATGCAGACTTAAGTACAAGAAGGTAAATCTTCTCATTGTTTGAGGATTGTTTGAGCGTTTCCTGGGAGATCAGTATTAGATTCCGATCCACTACTGCAGCTTTCCTCTATCCCTTGGAACTTCACATAGACGATGAAACACAGAAATTGCGTCAGGATTTAATACAAAAGGCACAATGCAAACTTAAGTATAAGTAGAGGAAATCTTCTCATTGTTTGTGGTTGGCTTTGAGCGTTGCTGGGGAATCGGTACTTGATTCCGATGCACTACTGGAGCTTTACTCTATCCCTTGGACCTTTACATTGATGATGAAACACAGAGAATGCGTCGGGATTTAAGAGAAAAGGCACAATACCGACTGATGTACAAGAAGAGTAAATCTTCTCACTGATTGTGGTTTGCTTTAAGCGTTTCCTGGGAGATCAGTATTAGATTCCGAAGCACTACTGCCGCTTTACTCTATCCCTTGGACCTTCCCATGACGATGGAACACAGAAATGGCATCGGGATTTAATACAAAAGGCACAATGCCGACTTAAGTACAAGAAGAGTAAATGTTCTCATGTTTTGTGGTTTGCTTTGAGCGTTCCTGGGGAGTCAGTACTAGATTCCGATGCACCACTGCAGCTTTACTCTATCTCTTGGACCTTCACATTGCCGATGAAACACGGAAATTGCGTCAGGATTTATTATAAAAGGCACAATGCCGACTTAAGTACAAGAATGGTTAATCTTCTCATTGTTCGTGGTTTGCTTTGTGCGTTTCCTAGGAGATCAGTGTTAGATTCCGATGCACTATTGCAGCTTTAATCTATCCTTAGACCTTCACATTGATGATGAAACACAGAAATATCGCCGGGATATAATACAAAAGGCACAGTGCCGCCTAAGTACAAGAAGAGTAAATCTCCTCATGTTTGTGGTTTGCTTTGAGCGTTTCCTGGAAGATCAGTATTATTTTCCGACGCACTACTGCAGCTTTATACCATCCCTAGGACCTTCACAATGACGATGAAACACAGAAATATCGCCTGGATATAATACAAGAGGAACAATGCCTACTTAAGTACGAGAAGAATAAATCTTCTCATTGTTTGTGGTTTGCTTTGAGCGTTTCCTTGGAGATCGGTATTAGATTCCGATGCACTACTGCAGCTGTACTCTATCCCTTAGACCTTCACATTGACGATGAAACACAGAAATATCGACGGGAAATTATACAAAAGGCACAATGGCGACTTAAGTGCAAGAAAAGTAAATGTTCTCATTGTTTGTTGTTTGCTTTGAGCGTATCCTGGGAGATCAGTATTAGATTCTGATGCACTACTGCAGCGTTACTGTATCTCTTGGACCTTCACACAGCCGATGAAACACAGAAATTGCGTCGCGATTTAATGCGAAAAGCACAATGCCGACTTAAGTACCAGAAGAGTAAATCTTCTAATTGTTTGTGGTTTGCTTTGAGCGTTTCCTGGAAGATCGGTATTAGGTTCCGATGCACTACTGCTGCTCTACTCTATGACTTGGACCTTCAAATTGACGATGAAACAGAGAAATTGCGTCGGTATTTAATACAAAAGGCACAATGCCGACTCAAGAACGGGAAGAGTAAATCTTCTCATTGTCTTTGGGCAGATTTGAGCGTTTCCTGGGAGATCAGTATTAGATTCAGATGCAGTGCTGTAGCTTTACTCTATTCCTTGGACGTTCACATTGACGATGAAACACAGAAATTGCCTCGGGATTTAATACAAAAGGCACAATTCCAACTTAAGTACAAGAAGAAGAAATCCTCTCATTGTTTGTGGTTTGCTTTGAGCGTTTCCTGGGAGATCAGTATTAGATTCCGAAGCACCACTGCAGGTTTACTCTATACCTTGGACCTTCACAATGACGATGAAACAGAGATATTGCGTCGGGATTTACTACAAATGGCACAATGCCGACTTAAGTACAAGAAGAGTAGATCATTTCATTGTTTCTGGTTTGCTTTGAGCGTTGCCTGGGAGATCAGTATTAGAGTCCGATTAAGTACTGCAGCTTTACTCCGTCCCTTGGACCTTCACACTGACGAAGAAACACACAAATATCGCCGAGATATAAAACATAAGGCACAATGGCGACTTAAGTACAAGAAGAGTAAATCTTCTTATTGTTTGATGTTTGCTTCCAGCGCTTCCTGATAGATCAGTATCAGATTCCGAAACACTACTGCAGCATTACTCTGTCCCTTGGGTCTTCACAGTGACGACGAAAAAGAGAGATTGCGTCGGTATTTAATACAAAAGGCACAATACCGACTTAAGTACAAGAAGAGTAAATCTTCTCATTGTTTGTGGTTTCCTTTGAGCGATTCCTGGAAAATCAGTATTAGCTTCCGATGCACCACTGCAGCTTTAGTCTATCCCTCGGACCTTCACATTGACGATGAAACACAGAAATTGCGTCGGGATTTAATACAAAAGGCATAAAGCCGACTTAAGTAAAAGAAGAGTAATTCTTCTCATTGTTTGTGGATTCCTTTGAGCGTTTCCTCTAAAATCAGTATTAGCTTCCGATGCACCACTGCAGCTTTACTCTATTCCTTGAACCTTCACATTGACGAAAAAAAACAAAGAAATATTGCCTGGATATAATACAAGAGGCACAATGCCGCCTTTAGTACGAGAAGAGAAAATCTTCTCATTGTTTGTTGTTTGCTTTGAGCGTTTCCTGGGAGATCGGTATTAGATTCCGATGCACTATTGCAGCTTTACTCTATCCCTTGGACCTTCAAATTGACGATGAAACACAGAAACTGCTTCGGGATTTAATACAAAAGGCACAATGCCGACTTAAGTACAAGAGGAGTTAATCTTCTCATTGTTTTTGGTCAGTTTTGAGCGTTTCCTGGAGATCAGTATTAGATTCCGTTGCACTACTGCAGCTTTACTCTATCACTTGGACATTCACATTGACTATGAAACACAGAAATTGCCTCGGGATTTACAACAAAAATCTCAATGCCAACTTAAGTACAAGAAGAGTAAATATTCTCCTTGCCTGTGGTTTGCTTTGAGCGCTTGCTGGCAGATCAGCATTACATTCCGTTGCAGTGCTGCAGCTTCACTGTACACCTTGGACCTGCACATTGACGAGGAAACACAGATATTGCGTCTGGACTTAATACAAAAGGCGCAATGCCAACATAAGTACAAGAAGAGTTAATCTTCTCATTGTTTGTGGTTTGCTTTGAGCGTTTCCTGGGAGATCAGAATTAGATTCCGATGCACTATTGCAGCTTTACTCGATACCTTGGACCTTCACATTGACGATGAAACACTGAAATTGCGACGGGATTTAATACAAAAGGCACAATACGGACTTAAGTACAAGATGAGTAAATCATCTTATTGTTTGTGGTTTTCTTCGAGCGTTTCCTGATAGATCAGTATTTGATTCCGAAACACTACTGCAGCATTACTTTATCCCTAGGGTCTTCACAATGACGACGAAAAAGAGAGATTGCGTCGGTATTTAATACAAAAGGCATAAAACCGACTTAAGTACAAGAAGATTAATTCTTCTCATTGTTTGTGGTTTCCTTTGAGCGATTCCTGGAAAATCAGTATTAGCTTTCGATGCACCACTGCAGCTTTACTCTATCCCTTGTACCTTCACATTGACGATGAAACACAGAAATAGCGTCGGGATTTAATACTTAGGTACCAATGCCGACTTAAGTACAAGAAAAGTAATGCTTCTCACTGTTAGTGGTTTGCTTTGAGCGTTTCGTGGGAGATCAATATTAGATTCCGATGCGCTACAGCAGCTTTACTCTATCCCTTTGACCTTCACATTGACAATGAAACACAGAAATTGCGTCCGGATTTAATACAAAAAGCACAATGCCGACAAGAGGAGTAAATCTTCTCATTGTTTGTGGCTTGCTTCGAGCGTTTCCTGATAGACCAGTATTAGATTCCGATGCACTACTGCAGCTTTACTCTATCCCTTGGAACTTCACATTGACGACGAAATACAGAAATAGCGTCGGGATTTAGTACAAAAGGCACAATGCCGACTTAAGTACAAGAAGATGAAATCTTCTAATTGTTTGCGGTTTGCTTTGACCGTTTCATGGGATGTCACTATTACATTCTGATGCACTACAGAAGCTGTACTCTATCAATTGGACCTTCACATTGACAATGAAACACCGAAAATGCGGCGGGATTTAATACAAAAAAGCACAATGCCGACTTAAGTACAAGAAGAGTAGATCTTCTCACTGTTTTTGGTTAGCTTTGAGCGTTTCCAGGGGGTTCAGTATTACATTCCGATGCACTACTGCAGCTTTCCTCCATTCCTACGACCTTGACATTGACGATGAAAAACGGAAATTTCCTCGGGCTCTAATACAAAAGGCACAATGCCGTCATAAGAAAAAGAAGAGTAAATCTACTCATTGTTTGTGGATTGCTTTGAGTGTTCCTGGGAAATCAGTATTAGATTCCGATGCACTACTGCAGCTACACTCTATCCCTTGGACCTTCACATTGACGATGAAACACAGAAATTGCGGCGCGATATAATACAAAAGGCACAATTCCGTTTTAAGTACAATAAGAGTGAATCTTCTCATTGTTTTTGGTTTGCTTTGAGCGTTTTCTGTGAATCAGTATTAGATTCCGATGCACTACAGCAGCTTAACCCTATCCCTTGGACTTTCATATTGACGGTGAAACACAGATATTGCGTCGGGATGTAATACAAAAGGCACAATGGCGACTTAAGTACAAGAAGAGTAGATCTTCTCATTGTTTTTGGTTTGCTTTGAGCGTTTCCTGGGAGATCAGTATTAGCTTCCGATGCACTACTGCAGCTTTACTTTATCCCTTGGAACATCACATCGACGATGAAACACATAAATTGCGCCGGGATTTAATACAAATGGCACAATGCCGACTTAAGTACAAGAAGAGTAAATCTTCAAGTTGTTTGTGGTTTGCTTTGAGCGTTTCCTGGGAGATTAGTATTAGATTCCGATGCACTACAGCAACTTTACTTTACCCCTTTCACCTTCACATTGACGATAAAAAAAAAGAACTTGTGTCGGGATTTAATACAAAATGCACAATGCCTACATAAGTACAGGATGGTTAAATCTTCTCATTGTTTGTGGTTTGTTTGAGCGTTTCCTGGGAAATCAGCAGTAGATTCCGATGCACTACTGCAGCATTACTCTATACCTTGGACCTTCACATTGACGATGAAACACAGATATAGCGTAGGGATTTAATACAAAAGGCACAATGCCGACTTAAGTACAAGAAGAGTAAATCTTCTCATTGTTTGTGGTTTGCTTTGAGCGTTCCTGGGGAATCAGTACTAGATTCCGATGCACTACTGCAGCTTTACTCCATTCCTTGGACCTTTAAATGGACGATGAAACACAGAAAATGCGTCGGTATTTAATAGAAATGGCACAATACCGACTTAAGTGCAGGAAGAGTAAATATTCTCTTTGTTTGTGGTTTGCTTTGGGCATATCCTGGGAGATTAGTATTAGATACCGATGCACTACTGTAGTTTTACTCTATCCCTTTCACCTTCACATTGACGATAAAACACAAAAAAATTGCGTCTTGAATTAATACGAAAGGCACAATGCCGACTTAAGTACAAGAAGGTAAATTTTCTCATTGTTTGAGGTTTGTTTGAGCGTTTCCTGATAGATCAGTATTAGATTCCGATGCACTACTGCAGCCTTACTCTAACCCTTGGACCTTCACATAGGCCATGAAACACAGAAATTGAGTCGTTATTTAATACAAACGGCATAATGCCGACTTTAGTACAAGTAGATTAAATCTTCTCATTGTTTGTGGTTGGCTTTGAGCGTTCTTGGGAAATCAGTACTAGATTCCGATGCACTACTGCAGCTTTACCCTATGCCTTGGACCTTTAAATCGACGATGAAACACAGAAAATGCGTCGGGATTTAATAGAAATGGCACAATACCGACTTAAATACAGGAAGAGTAAATATTCTCTTTGTTTGTGGTTTGCTTTGAGCGTTTCCCGGGAGATTAGTATTAGATTCCGATGTACTACTGTAGTTTTACCCTATCCCTTTCACTATTACATTGACGATAAAACACAGAAATTGCGTCGGGGGTTTAATACGAAAGCGTTTCCTGTTATATCAGTATTATATTCCGATGCACTACTGCAGCTTTACTGTATCCCTTGGACCTTCACATTGACGTTGAAGCACAGATTCTCCGTCGGGATTTAATACAAAAGGCACAATGCCGACTTATGTACAAGAAGGTAAATCCTCTCACTGTTTGTAGTTTGTTTGAGCGTTTCCTGGGAGATCAGTATTAGATTCCGATGCACTACTGCTGCTTTACTCCTTCCCTTGGACCTTCACATAGACGATCAAACACAGAAACTGCGTCGGGATTTAATACAAAAACACAATGTCGACTTAAGTTCAAGTAGAGTTAATCTCCCCATTGTTTGTGGTTGGCTTTGAGCGTTCCTGGGGAATCAGTACTGGATTCCGATGCACTACTGCTGCTTTACTCTATCCCTTGGACCTTCACATTGACGATGAATCAAAGAAATTGCGTCGCGATTTAATACGAAATGCACAATGCCAACGTAAGTACAAGAAGGTTAAATTTTCTCATTGTTTGTGGATTGCTTTGAGCGTTTCCTGGGAGATTAGTACTAGATTCAGATGCACTACTGCAGCTTTTCTCTATCCCTTGGACCTTCTCAAGCGTAACACTTCTCATTCATTATGGTTTCCATTGAGCGTTTCCGGGAGATCAGCATTAGATTCCGATGTACTACTGCAGCTTTACTCTATCCCTTGGACCTTCGCATTGACGATGAAACACAGATATTGCGTCGGGACGTTATACAAAAGGCACAATGCTGACTTAAATACAAGAAGAGGAAATCTTCTCATAGTTTGTGGTTTGCTTTGAGTGTTTCCTGGGAGATCAGTACTAGATTTCGATGCACTACTGCAACTTTACTCTATCCCTTGGACCTTCACATTGACGATGGATCTCAGAAATAGCGCCGGTATTTAATACAAAGGCACAATGCCGACTTAAGTGCAAGTAAAGTAAATGTTCTCATTCTTTGTGGTTTGCTTTGAGCGTTTCATGGTATATCACGATTAGATTCTGATGTACTACTGCAGCTCTACTCTATCCCTTGGACCTATACAATGACAATGAAACACAGAAATGGCGTCGGGATTTAATTCAAAATGCACAATGAAGACTTAAGTACAGGAAGAGTAAATCTTCTCATAGTTTTTCGTTTGCTTCGAGCGTTTCCTGATAGATCAGTATTAGATTCCGATGCACTACTGCAGCTTTCCTCTATCCCTTGGATCTTCACATTGACGAAGAGACACAGAGATTGCCTCGGGATTTAATACAAAAGGCACAATGCCGACTTAAGTACAAGAAGAGTAAATCTTCTCATTGTTTGTGGTTTGCTTTGAGCGTTTCCTGGGAAATCAGTATTGGATTCCGATGCACTACAGCAGCTTTACTTTATCCCTCGGACCTTCACATTAACGATGAAACTTCGAAATTGGGTCGGGAATTAATACGAATGGCACAATGCCGACTTAAGTACAAGAAGAGTGAATCTTCTCATTGTTTGTGGTTTCATTTGAGCGTTTCCTGGGAGATCAGTATTAGATTCCGAAGCACCACTGCAGCTTTACTCTACACCTTGGACATTCACAATGACGATGAAACACAGATATTGCGTCGGGATTTACTACTAATGGCACAATGCCGACTTAAGTACAAGAAGAGTAAATCTTCTCTTTGCTTGTGGTTTGCTTTGAGCGTTTCCTGGGATTTCAGTATTAGAATCCGCTCCACTACTGCAGCTTTACTCTATCCCTTGGACCTTCAAAAAGACGATGAGACACAGAAATTGCGTCGGGATATAATACAAAAGGCACAATTCCGTCTTCAGTACATGAAGAGTAAATCTTCCCATTGTTTGTGGTTTGCTTAGAGCGTTTCCGGGAATATCGGTCTTAGGTTCCGAAGCACTAGTGCTGCTTTACTCTATACCTTGGACCTTCAAATTGACGATGAAACAGAGAAATTGCGTCGGTATTTAATACAAAAGGCACAAAGCCGACTCAAGAGCCAGAAGAGTAAATCTTCTCATTGCTTTTGGTCAGATTTGAGCGTTTCCTGGGAGATCAGTATTAGATTCCGATGCACTACTGCAGCTTTAATCTATCCTTGGACCTTCACATTGACGATGAAACACAGAAATATCGCAGGGATATAGTACAAAAGGCACAATGGCGACTTAAGTACAAGAAGAGTAAATCTTCTCATTGCTTGTGTTTTGCTTTGAGCGTTTCCTGGCAGATAAGTATTACACTCCGTTGCACTGCTGCGGCTTTACTGTACCCCTTGGTCCTTGACATTGACGACGAAACACAGATTTTGCGTCTGGACTTAATTCAAAAGGCGCAATGCTGACATAAGTACAAGAAGAGTTAAACTTCTCATTGTTTGTTGTTTGCTTTGATCGTCTCCTGGGTGATCTGTATTAGATTCCGATGCTCTACTGCAGCTTTACTATATCCATTGGGCCTTCACGTTGACGATGAATCAGAGAAATTGCGTCGGTATGTCAAACAAATTGCACAATACCGACCTAAGTCCTAGAAGTGAAAATTGTCCCATTGTTTCTGAATTATTTGAGCGTTTCCTGCTAGACCAGCATTTCATTACGATGCACTACTGCAGCTTTACTCTATACCTTGGACCTTCACGTTGACGAGGAAGCACAGAAATTGCGTCGGGATTTTATACAAAAGGCACATGGCCGACTTAAGTACAAGAAGAGTTTATCTTCTCATTGTTTTTGGTTAGCTTTGAGCGTTTCCTGGGAGATCAGTATTAGATTCCGATGCACTACTGTAGCTTTACTCTATCCCTTGGACCTCCACATTGACGATGAAACACAGAAATTTCCTCGGGCTTTAATACAAAGGCACAGTGCCGACTTAAGTATAAGAAGGGTAAATCTTCTCATTGTTTGTGGTTTGCTTTGAGCGTTTCCTGGGAGATCAGTATTGGATTCCGATGCACTACTGGAGCTTTACTCTATCCCTGGACCTTTACATTGACGATGAAACACAGAAATTGCGTCGGGATTTAATACAAAAGGCAGAATGCCGAGTTAAGTACAAGAAGAGTAAATCTTCTCAATGTTTCTGGTCTGCTTTGAGCGTATCCTGGTAGATTAGTATTAGATTCCGATACACTACTCCAGCTTTAATCTATCCCTTGGACCTTCACATTGACGATAAAAACGAGAAATTGCGTCGGGATTTAATACAAAAAGCACAATGCCGACGTAAATACAAGAAGAGTAAATCTTCTCAATGTTTCTGGTTTGCTTTGAGCGTTTCCTGGAAGATCGGTATTAGATTCCGATGCACTTCTGCAGCTTTACTCCATCCGTTGGTCATTCACATTGATGATGAAACATTGAAATTGCGTCGGGATTTAATCCAAAAGCACAATGCCGACTTAAGTATAAGAACAGTAAATCTTCTCATTGTTTGTGGTTTGCTTTGAGCGTTTCCTGGGAGATAAGTATTAAATTCCGATGCACTACTGCAGCTTTACTCTATCCTTGGACCTTCACATTGATCATGAAACACAGAAATATCGCACAGGATATAATAAAAAAGGCACAATGCCGACTTAAGTACAAGAAGAGTAAATCTTCTCATTGTATGTGGTTTTCTTAGAGCATTTCCTGGAAGATCTGTCTTAGGATCCGAAGCACTACTGCTGCTTTACTCTATCCCTTGGACCTTCAAATTGACGATGAAACAGAGAAATTGCGTCGGTATTTAATACAAAAGGCACAATGCCGGCCCAAGAGCCAGAAGAGTAAATCGAATCATTGTTTCTGGTCAGATTTGAGCGTTTCCTGGGAGATCAATATTAGATTCCGATGCACTACTGTAGCTTTACTCTATCTCTTGGACCTTCACATTAACGATGAAACTACGAAATTGGGTCGGGAATTAATACGAATGGTACAATGCCGACTTAAGTACAAGAAGAGTGAATCTTCTCATTGTTTGTGGTTTCCTTTGAGCGTTTCCTGGGATCTCAGTATTAGATTCCGAAGCACCACTTCAGCTTTACTCTATACCTTGGACATTCACAATGACGATGAAACACAGATATTGCGTCGGGATTCACTACTAATGGCACAATGCCGACTTAAGTACAAGAAGAGTAAATCTTCTCTTTGCTTGTGGTTTGCTTTGAGCGTTTCCTTGGATTTCAGTATTAGAATCCGCTGCACTACTGCAGCTTTACTCTATCCCTTGGACCTTCACATTGACGATGAGACACAGAAATTGCGTCGGGATATAATACAAAAGGCACAATTCCGTCTTAAGCACATGAAGAGTAAATCTTCTCATTGTTTGTGGTTTGCTTAGAGCGTTTCCTGGAAGATCGGTCTTAGGTTGCGAAGCACTAGTGCTGCTTTACTCTATACCTTGGACCTTCAAATTGACGATGAAACAGAGAAATTGCGTCGGTATTTAATACAAAAGGCACAATGCCGACTCAAGAGCCAGAAGAGTAAATCTTCTCAATGCTTTTGGTCAGATTTGAGCGTTTCCTGGGAGATCAGTATTAGATTCCGATGCACTACTGCAGCTTTACTCTATCCTTGGACCGTCACATTGACGATGAAACACAGAAAAATCGCTGGGATATAATGCGAAAGGCACAATATCGACTTAAGTACAAGAAGAGTAAGTCTTCTCATTGTTTGTGTTTTGCTTTGAGCGTTTCCTGGCAGATAAGTATTACACTCCGTTGCCCTGCTGCGGCTTTACTGTACCCCTTGGACCTTCACATTGACGATTAAACACAGATATATCGCAGGGTTATAATACAAAATGCACAATGCCGACTTAAGTACAAGAAGAGTAAATCTTCTCATAGTTTGTGTTTTGCTTTGAACGTTTCCTGGGTGATCAGTATTAGATTATGATGCACTACTGCAGCTTTACTCTATCCCTTGGACCTTCACATTGACGATGATACACAGATATTGCGGCGGGATATACTACAAATGGCACAATGCCGCCTTAAGTACAAGAAGAGTAAATATTCTCATTGCTTGTGGTTTGCTTTGAGCGTTTCGTGGGAGATCAGTATTAGATTCCGATGCACTACTGCAGCTTTACTCTATTCCTTGGACCTTCAGATTGACGATGAAACACAGAAATTGCGTCGGGATATAATAAAAAAGGCACAATGCGGACTTAAGTAGAAGAGGAGTATACTTCTCATTGTTTGTGGTTTGGTTTGAACTTTTCCTGGGAGATCAGTATTAGATTCCAATGCACTACTGCAGCTTTACTCTATCCCTTGGACCTTCTCATTGACGATGAAACACATAAAATGCGTCGGGATTGAATAGAAATGGCACAATACCGACTTAAGTACAAGAAGAGTTAATATTGTCTTTGTTTGTGGTTTGCTTTGAGCGTTACCTGGGAGATTAGTATTAGATTCCGATGCACTACTGCAGCTTTACTCTATCCCTTTCACCTTCACATTGACGATAAAACACAGAAATTGCGTCGGGATTTAATACAAAAGGCACAATACCGACTTAAGTACAAGAAGAGTAAATCTTCTCATTGTTTGTGGTTTGCTATGAGCGTTTCCTGGGATATCAGAATTAGATTCCGATGCACAACTGCAGCTTTACTCTATCCCTTTCACCTTCACATTGACGATAAAACACAGAAATTGCGTCGGGATTTAATACAAAAGGCACAATGCCGACTTAAGTACAAGAAAAGTAAATCTCAATGTCACTGGCTTGCTTTGAGCGTTTCCTGGGAGATGAGTATTAGATTCCGATGCACTACTGCAGCTTTACTCTCTCCTTGGACCTCTCCATCGTCGATGAAACAAGGAAATTGCGCCGGGATTTAATACAAAAGGCACAATGCCGACTTAAGTACAAGAAGAGTAATTCTTCTCATTGTTCGTGGTTTGCTTTGACTGTTTCCTGGAAGATCGGTACTAGATTCCGATGCACTACTGCAGCTTTACTCTATCACTTGGACCTTCACATTGACTATGAAACACAGAAATTGGGTCGGTATTTAATACGAAAGGCACAATGCAGACATAAGTACAAGAAGAGTAAATTTTCTCATTGTTTTTATTCAGGTTTGAGCGTTTCCTGGGAGATCAGTATCGGATTCCGATGCACTACTGCAGCTTTACTCTAACCCTTGGACCTTCACATTGACGATGGAACAAAGAAGTGGCATCGGGATTTAATACAAAAGGCACAATGGCGACTTAAGTACAAGAAGAGTAGATCTTCTCATTGTTTTTGGTTTGCTTTGAGCGTTTCCTGGGAGATCAGTATTAGCTTCCGATGCACTACTGCAGCTTTACTTTATCGCTTGGAACATCACATCGACGATGAAACACATAAATTGCGCCGGGATTAAATACAAATGGCACAATGCCGACTTAAGTACAAGAAGAGTAAATCTTCAAGTTGTTTGTGGTTTGCTTTGAGCGTTTCCTGGGAGATTAGTATTAGATTCCGATGCACTACAGCAGCTTTACTTTACCCCTTTCACCTTCACATTGACGATAAAAAAAAAGAACTTGTGTCGGGATTTAATACAAAATGCACAATGCCTACATAAGTACAGGATGGTTAAATCTTCTCATTGCTTGTGGTTTGTTTGAGCGTTTCCTGGGAAATCAGCAGTAGATTCCGATGCACTACTGCAGCATTACTCTATACCTTGGACCTTCACATTGACGATGAAACACAGATATAGCGTAGGGATTTAATACAAAAGGCACAATGCCGACTTAAGTACAAGAAGAGTAAATCTTCTCATTGTTTGTGGTTTGCTTTGAGCGTTCCTGGGGAATCAGTACTAGATTCCGATGCACTACTGCAGCTTTACTCCATTCCTTCGACCTTTAAATCGACGATGAAACACAGAAAATGCGTCGGTATTTAATAGAAATGGCACAATACCGACTTAAGTGCAGGAAGAGTAAATATTCTCTTTGTTTGTGGTTTGCTTTGGGCATATCCTGGGAGATTAGTATTAGATACCGATGCACTACTGTAGTTTTACTCTATCCATTTCACCTTCACATTGACGATAAAACACAAAAAAATTGCGTCTTGAATTAATACGAAAGGCACAATGCCGACTTAAGTACAAGAAGGTAAATTTTCTCATTGTTTGAGGTTTGTTTGAGCGTTTCCTGATAGATCAGTATTAGATTCCGATGCACTACTGCAGCCTTACTCTAACCATTGGACCTTCACATAGGCCATGAAACACAGAAATTGAGTCGTTATTTAATACAAACGGCATAATGCCGACTTTAGTACAAGTAGATTAAATCTTCTCATTGTTTGTGGTTGGCTTTGAGCGTTCTTGGGAAATCAGTACTAGATTCCGATGCACTACTGCAGCTTTACCCTATGCCTTGGACCTTTAAATTGACGATGAAACACAGAAAATGCGTCGGGATTTAATAGAAATGGCACAATACCGACTTAAATACAGGAAGAGTAAATATTCTCTTTGTTTGTGGTTTGCTTTGAGCGTTTCCCGGGAGATTAGTATTAGATTCCGATGTACTACTGTAGTTTTACCCTATCCCTTTCACCATTACATTGACGATAAAACACAGAAATTGCGTCGGGGGTTTAATACGAAAGCGTTTCCTGTTATATCAGTATTATATTCCGATGCACTACTGCAGCTTTACTGTATCCCTTGGACCTTCACATTGACGTTGAAGCACGGATTTTCCGTCGGGATTTAATACAAAAGGCACAATGCCGACTTATGTACAAGAAGGTAAATCCTCTCACTGTTTGTAGTTTGTTTGAGCGTTTCCTGGGAGATCAGTATTAGATTCCGATGCACTACTGCTGCTTTACTCCATCCCTTGGACCTTCACATAGACGATCAAACACAGAAACTGCGTCGGAATTTAATACAAAAACACAATGTCGACTTAAGTTCAAGTAGAGTTAATCTTCCCATTGTTTGTGGTTGGCTTTGAGCGTTCCTGGGGAATCAGTACTGGATTCCGATGCACTACTGCTGCTTTACTCTATCCCTTGGACCTTCACATTGACGATGAATCAAAGAAATTGCGTCGCGATTTAATACGCTAAGCACAATGCCAACTTAAGTACAAGAAGGTTAAATTTTCTCATAGTTTGTGGATTGCTTTGAGCGTTTCCTGGGAGATTAATACTAGATTCAGATGCACTACTGCAGCTTTTCTCTATCCCTTGGACCTTCTCAAGCGTAACACTTCTCATTCATTATGGTTTCCATTGAGCGTTTCCGGGAGATCAGCATTAGATTCCGATGCACTACTGCAGCTTTACTCTATCCCTTGGACCTTCGCATTGACGATGAAACACAGATATTGCGTCGGGACGTTATACAAAAGGCACAATGCTGACTTAAATACAAGAAGAGGAAATCTTCTCATAGTTTGTGGTTTGCTTTGAGTGTTTCCTGGGAGATCAGTACTAGATTTCGATGCACTACTGCAACTTTACTCTATCCCTTGGACCTTCACATTGACGATGGATCTCAGAAATAGCGCCGGTATTTAATACAAAGGCACAATGCCGACTTAACTACAAGACGAGCAAATTCCCACATTGTTTATGGTTTGCTATGAGCCTTTCCTGGGAGGTCACTATTAATTTTCCGATGCACTACTGCAGCTTTACTCTATCCCTTTCACCATCACATTGACGATGATACACAGATATTGCGTTTTGATTTAAAACAAAAGGCACAATGGCAACTTAAGTACAAGAAGAGTAAATCTTCTCATTGATTGTTGTTTCCTTTGAGCGTTTCCTGGGAGAACGGTATTAGATTCCGATGCACTACTGCAGCTTTACTCTATCCCTTGGACCATTACATTGACGATGTAACACAGAAAATGCGTCGGTATTTAATAGATATGGCACAATACCGACTTAACTACAAGAAGAGTAAATATTCTATTTGTTTGCGGTTTGCTTTGAGCGTTTCCTGGGAGAATAGTATTAGATTCCGATGCACTACTGCAGCTGTACTCTTTCCCTTTCACATTCGTATTGACAATGAAACACAGAAATTGCGTCGGGATTTAATACAAAAGGCACAATGCAGACTTAAGTACAAGAAGGTAAATCTTCTCATTGTTTGAGGATTGTTTGAGCGTTTCCTGGGAGATCAGTATTAGATTCCGATCCACTACTGCAGCTTTACTCTATCCCTTGGACCTTCACATAGCTGATGAAACACAGATATTGCGTCAGGATTTAATACAAAAGGCACAATGCAAACTTAAGTATAAGTAGAGTAAATCTTCTCATTGTTTGTGGTTGGCTTTGAGCGTTGCTGGGGAATCGGTACTTGATTCCGATGCACTACTGGAGCTTTACTCTATCCCTTGGACCTTTACATTGACGATGAAACACTGAGAATTCGTCGGGATTTAAGAGAAAAGGCACAATACCGACTTATGTACAAGAAGAGTAAATATACTCTTTGCTTGTGGTTTTTTTTGAGCGATCCTGGGAGATCAGTACTAGATTTCGATGCACTACTGCAGCTTTCTCTATCCCTTAGACCTTCACATTGACAATGGATCTCAGAAATAGCGACGGTGTTTAATACAAAGGCACAATGCCGACTTAACTACAAGACGAGTAAATTCTCTCATTGTTTGTGGTTTGCTATGAGCCTTTCCTGGGAGGTCACTATTAATTTTCCGATGCACTACTGCAGCTTTACTCTATCCCTTGGAGGCTCACATAGTAGATGAAACACAGAAATTTGCGTCGGGATTTAATAGAAAGACACAATGCCGACTTAAGTACAAGAAGAGTAAATCTTCTCACTGATTGTGGTTTGCTTTAAGCGTTTCCTGGGAGATCAGTATTAGATTCCGATGCACTACTGCCGCTTTACTCTATCCCTTGGACCTTCGCATTGACGATGGAACACAGAAATGGCATCGGGATTTAATTCAAAAGGCACAATGCTGACTTAAATCCAAGAAGGGTAGATCTTCTCATTGTTTCTGGTTTGCTTTGAGCGTTTCCTGGAAGATCAGTATTAGATTCATATGCATTACTGCAGCTTTACTCTATCCCTTGGATCCTCACATTGACGATGAAACATTGAAATTGCGTCGGGATTTAATACAAAAGGCACAATGCCGACTTAAGTACAAGTAGAGTAAATCTTCTCATTGTTTGTGGTTGGCTTGGAGCGTTCCTGGGGAATCAGTACTAGATTGCGACGCACTACTGCAGCTTCACTCTATTCCTTATAACTTCACATCGACGATGAACCTCAGAAATTGCGCTGGGATTTAATACACAAGGCACAACGCCGACTTAAGTACAAGAAGAGTAAATCACCTCATTGATTATGGTTTCCTTTGAGCGTTTCCTGGGAGATCAGTATTAGGTTCCGATGCACTACTGCAGCTTTACTCCATCCCTTGGACCTTCACATAGACGATAAAACACAGAAACTGCGTCGGGATTTAATACAAAAGCACAATGCCGACTTAAGTACAAGTAGAGTTAATCTTCCCATTGTTTGTGGTTGGCTTTGAGCGTTCCTGGGGAATCAGTATTGGATTCCGATGCACTACTGCAGCTTTACTCTATCCCTTGGACCTCCACATTGACGATGAATCACAGAAATTGCGTCGCGATTTAAAACGAAAGGCACAATGCCAACTTAAGTACAAGAGGGTTAAATTTTCTCATTGTTTGTGGATTGCTTTGAACGTTTCCTGGGAGATTAGTACTAGATTCAGATGCACTACTGCAGCTTTACTCTATCCCTTGGACCATTACATTGACGATGAAACACAGAAAATGCGTCGGGGTTTAATAGAAATGGCACAATACCGACTTATGTACAAGAAGAGTAAATATTCTCTTTGTTTGTGGTTTGTTTTGAGCGTTTCCTGGGAGATCACTATTAGATTCCGATGCACTACTGCAGCTTCACACTATCCCTTTCACCTTCACATTGACGATGAAACACCGAAACTGCATCGGGATATAAACAAAAGGCACAATGCCGACATATGGTTTCTTTGAGCAATTCCTGGGAGATCAGTATTAGATACCGATGCACTACTGCAGCTTTACTCCATACCTTGGACCTTCGCATTGACGATGAATCACAGAAATTGCGTCGGGATTTAATACCAATGGCACAATACCGACTTAAGTACAAGAAGAGTAAATTTTCTCATTGTTTGTGGTTTGCTTTGAGCGTTTCCTTGTTTATCAGTATTAGATTCCGATGCACTATTGCAGCTTTACTCTACCTCTTGGACCTTCACATTGACGATGAATCACAGAAATAGCGTCGGGATTTAATACAAAATGCACAATGCCGACTTAAGTACAAGTTGAGTAAATCATCATGTTGGTTGTGGTTTGCTTTAAGCGTTTCCTGGGAGATTAGTATCAGATTCCGATGCACTACTGCAGCTTTACTCTATCCCTTTCACCATCACATTGACGATGATACACAGATATTGCGTTTTGATTTAATACAAAAGGCACAATGGCAACTTAAGTACAAGAAGAGTAAATCTTCTCATAGATTATGGTTTCCTTTGAGCGTTTCCTCGGAGAACGGTATTAGATTCCGATGCACTACTGCAGCTTTACTCTTTCCCTGGACCTTTACATTGGCGATATAACACAGAAAATGCGTAGGGATTTAATAGATATGGCACAATACCGACTTAACTACAAGAAGAGTAAATATCCTCTTTGTTTGTGGTTTGCTTTGAGCGTTTCCTGGGAGAATAGTATTAGATTCCGATGCACTACTGCAGCTGTACTCTTTCCCTTTCACATTCATATTGACAATGAAACACAGAAATTGCGTCGGGATTTAATACAAAAGGCACAATGCAAACTTAAGTATAAGTAGAGTAAATCTTCTCATTGTTTGTGGTTGGCTTTGAGCGTTGCTGGGGAATCGGTACTTGATTCCGATGCACTACTGGAGCTTTACTTTATCCCTTGGACCTTTACATTGACGATGAAACACAGAGAATGCGTCGGGATTTAAGAGAAAAGGCACAATACCGACTTATGTACAAGAAGAGTAAATATTCTCTTTGCTTGTGGTTTTCTTTGAGCGATCCTGGGAGATCAGTACTAGATTTCGATGCACTACTGCAGCTTTCTCTATCCCTTGGACCTTCACAGTGACGATGGAACACAGAAATGGCATCGGGATTTAATTCAAAAGGCACAATGCTGACTTAAGTACTAGAAGGGCAGATCTTCTCATTGTTTCTTATTCGCTTTGAGCGTTTCCTGGAAGATCAGTATTAGATTCATATGCATTACTGCAGCTTTACTCTATCCCTTGGATCTTCACATTGACGATGAAACAATGAAATTGCGTCGGGATTTAATACAAAAGGCACACTGCCGACTTAAGTACAAGTAGAGTAAATCTTCTCATTGTTTGTGGTTGGCTTGGAGCGTTCCTGGGGAATCAGTACTAGATTGCGACGCACTATTGCAGCTTCACTCTATTCCTTGGAGTTTCACATCGACGATGAAACTCAGAAATTGCGCTGGGATTTAATACAAAAGGCACAATGCCGTCTTAAGTACAAGGAGGGTAAATCTTCATGTTGTTTGTGGTTTGCTTTGAGCGTTTCCTGGAAGATCAGTATTAGATTCCGATGCACTACTGCAGCTTTACATTACCCCTTTCACCTTCACAGTAACGATAAAACACAGAATTTTCGTCGGGATTTAATACAAAAGGCACAATGCCGACTTAAGTACAAGAAGAGTAAATCTTCTCATTTTTTTGTGGTTTGCTTTGAGCGTTCCTGGGGAGTCAGTACTAGATTCCGATGCACTACTGCAGCTTTACTCTATCCCTTGGACCTTTAAATTGACGATGAAACACAGAAAATGGGTCGGGATTCAATAGAAATAGCGCAATACCGACTTAAGTACAGGAAGAGTAAATATTCTCTTTGTTTGTGGTTTGCTTAGAGCGTTTCCTCGGAGATTAGTATTAGATTCCGATGCACTAATGTAGTTTTACTCTATCCCTTTCACCTTTACATTGACGATAAAACACAGAACTTGCGTCGGGATTTATTACGAAAGGCACAATGCCAACTTAAGTACAAGAAGAGTAAATCTATTCATTGTTTGTGGTTTGCTTTAAGCGTTTCCTGCGATATCAGTATTATATTCCGATGCACTACAGCAGCTTCACTCTATCCCTTGAACCTTCGCATTGACGATGAAACACAGAAATTGCTTGGGGATTTAATACAAAAGGCACAATGCCGACTTAAGTACAAGAAGGTAAATCTACTCATTGTTTTGGGTTTGTTTGAGCGTTTACTGGGAGATAAGTATTAGATTTCGATGCACTACTGCAGCTCTACTCTATACCTTGGAACTTCACATTTACGATGAACCACAGAAATTGCGTCGCGATATAATACGAAAGGCACAGTGTCAACTTAAGAACAAGAAGGTTTAGTTTTCTCATCGTTTGTCGATTGCTTTGAGCGTTACCTGGGAGATCAGTATTAGATTCCGATGCACTACTGCAGCTTTACTCTATCTCTTGGACCTTTACATTGGCGATGAATCACAGAAATTGCGTCGGGATTTAATACAAAAGGCACAATGCCGACCTAAGTACAAGATGAGTAAATCATCATGTTGTTTGTGGTTTGCTTTGAGCGTCTCCTGGGAGATTAGTATCAGATTCCGATGCACTACTGCAGCTTTACTCTATCCCTTTCACCATCACATTGACGATAAAACACAGAATTGGCGTCGGGATTTAGTACAAAAGGCCCAACGCCGACTTAAGTACTAGAAGAGTAAATCTTCTCATTGATTAGGGTTCCCTTTGAGCGTTTCCTGGGAGATCAGTATTAGATTCCGATGCTTTACTGCAGCTTAATCCCTTGGATCTTCACATTGACGACAAAGCACAGAAATTGCGTCGGGATTTAATACAAAAGGCACAATGCCGACTTAAGTACATGAAGGTAAATCTTCTCATTGTTTGAGGTTTGTTTGAGCGTTTCCTGGGAGATCGGTATTAGATTCCGGTGCACTACTGCAGCTTTACTCTATCCCTTGGACCTTCACATAGACGATGAAACACAGAAATTGTGCCGGGATTTAATACAAAAGGCACAATGACGACTTAAGTACAAGAAGAGGAAATTTTCTCATTGTTTATGGCTTCCTTAGAGCGTTTCCTGGGAGATCAGTATTAGATTCCGATGCACTACAGCAGCTTTACTCTATCCCTTGGACCTTCACATTGACGATGAAACACAGATATTGCGTTGGGATTTAATACAAAAGGCACAATGCCGACTTAAGTACAAGAAGAGTAAATCTTCTCATTTTTGTGGTTTGCTTTGAGCGTTCCTGGGGAATCAGTACTAGATTCCGATGCACTACTGCAGCTTTACTCTATCCCTTGGACCTTTAAATTGACGATGAAACACAGCAATGGCTTCGGGATTTAATAGAAGTGGCACAATACCGACTTAAGTACAAGAAGAGTATAAATTCTCTTTGTTTGTGGTTTGCTTTGAGCGTTTCCTTGGAGATTAGTATAAGAATCCGATGCACTACTGCAGTTTTACTCTATCCCTTTCACCTTCACACTGACGATAAAACACAGAATTTGCGTCGGGATTTAATACAAAAGTCACAATGCCGATATAAGTACAAGAAGAGTAAATCTTCCCATTGTTTGTGGTTTGCTTTGAGCGTTTCCTGGGATATCAGTATTATATTCAGATGCACTACTGCAGCTTTACTCTATCCCTTGGACATTCACATTGACGATGAAACACAGAAATTGCGTCGGAATTTAATACAAAAGGCACAATTCCGACTTAAGTACAAGAAGAGTAAATCTTCTCATTGTTTGTGGTTTGCTTTGAGCGTTTAGTGGAGGATGAGTGCTAGATTCCGATGCACTACTGCAGCTTTACTCTATCCCTTGGACCTTCACATTGACAATGAAACACAGAAATTGCATCGGGATTTAATACAAAAGGCACAATGCCGACTTAAGTACAAGAAGAGTAAATCTTCATGTTGTTTGTGGTTTGCTTTGAGCGTTTCCTGGGAGATTTGTATTAGATTCCGATCCACTACTGCAGCTTTACTCTATCCCTTGGACCTGCACATAGAAGATGAAACACAGAAATTGCGTCGGGATTTTATACAAAAGGCACAATGCCGACTTAAGTACAAGACGGTAAATCTTCTCATTGTTTGTGGTTTGTTTCAGCGTTTCCTGGGAGATCAGTATTAGATTCCGATGCACTACTGCGGCTTTACTCTATCCCTTGGACTTGCACATAGAAGATGAAACACAGAAATTGCGTCGGGATTTAATACAAAAGGCACAATGCCGACTTAAGTACGAGTAAATCTTCTCATTGTTTGTGGTTGTCTTTGAGCATTCCTAGGGAACCAGAACTATATTCCGATGAACTACTGCAGCTTTTCTCTATCGCTAGGACCTTTACATTGACGATGAAACACAGGAAATGCGACGGGGTTTAATAGAAAAGGCACAATCCCGGCTTAAGTACAAGAAGAATAAATATTATCTTTGTTTTATGGTTTGCGTTGAGCGTTTCCTGGGAGATCAGTATTAGATTCCGATGCACTACTGCGGGTTTACTCTATCCCTTGGACCTTCACATTGACGTTGAAACACAGATATTGCGTCAAAATTTAATACAAAATGCACAATGCCGACTTAAGTACAAGAAGAGTAAATCTTCTCACTGCTTGTGGCTTGCTTTAAGCGTCTCCTGGGAGATCAGTAGTAGATTTCGATGCACTACTGAAGCATTACTCTATCCCTTGGATTTTCACATTGACGATGAAACACAGAAATTCCGTCGGGATTAAATACAAGAGGCACAATGCCGGCTAAAGTACAAGTAGAGTAAATCTTCTCATTGTTTGTGGTTTGATTCGAGCGTTTGCTGGGAGCTCAGTATTAGGTTACGATGCACTACTGCAGCTTAACTCTATCCCTTGGACCTTCACATTGACGACGAAACACAGTAGTTGCGTCGGGAATTAATACAAATAGCACAATGTCGACATTAGTACAAGAAGTGTAAATCTTCTTATTGTTTGTGGTTTGCTTTGAGCGTTTCCCGGGTGATCAGTTTTAGATTCCGATGCACTACTGCAGCTTTACTCTATCCCTTGGACTTTTACATTGACAATGTAACACAGAAAATGCGTCGGGATTTAATAGATGTGGCACAATACCGACTTAACTACAAGAAGAGTAAATATTCTCTTTGTATTTGGTTTGCTTTGAGCGTTTCCTGGGAGAATAGTAATAGATTCCGATGCGCTACTGCAGCTGTACTCTTTCCCTTTCACATTCATATTGACAATGAAACACAGAAATTGCGTCGGGATTTAATACAAAAGGCACAATGCAGACTTAAGTACAAGAAGGTAAATCTTCTCATTGTTTGAGGATTGTTTGAGCGTTTCCTGGGAGATCAGTATTAGATTCCGATCCACTACTGCAGCTTTCTTCTATCCCTTGGAACTTCACATAGACGATGAAACACAGAAATTGCGTCAGGATTTAATACAAAAGGCACAATGCAAACTTAAGTATAAGTAGAGGAAATCTTCTCATTGTTTGTGGTTGGCTTTGAGCGTTGCTGGGGAATCGGTACTTGATTCCGATGCACTACTGGAGCTTTACTCTATCCCTTGGACCTTTACATTGATGATGAAACACAGAGAATGCGTCGGGATTTAAGAGAAAAGGCACAATACCGACTGATGTACAAGAAGAGTAAATCTTCTCACTGATTGTGGTTTGCTTTAAGCGTTTCCTGGGAGATCAGTATTAGATTCCGATGCACTACTGCCGCTTTACTCTATCCCTTGGACCTTCCCATGACGATGGAACACAGAAATGGCATCGGGATTTAATACAAAAGGCACAATGCCGACTTAAGTACAAGAAGAGTAAATGTTCTCATGTTTTGTGGTTTGCTTTGAGCGTTCCTGGGGAGTCAGTACTAGATTCCGATGCACTACTGCAGCTTTACTCTATCCCTTGGACCTTTAAATTGACGATGAAACACAGAAAATGCGTCAGGATTTAATAGAAATAGCGCAATACCGACTTAAGTACAGGAAGAGTAAATATTCTCTTTGTTTGTGGTTTGCTTAGAGCGTTTCCTGGGAGATCAGTATTAGATTCCGATGCACTACTGCAGCTTTACTCTATCTCTTGGACCTTTACATTGGCGATGAATCACAGAAATTGCGTCGGGATTTAATAGAAAAGGCACAATGGCGACCTAAGTACAAGATGAGTAAATCATCATGTTGTTTGTGGTTTGCTTTGAGCGTTTCCTGGGAGATTAGTATCAGATTCCGATGCACTACTGCAGCTTTACTCTATCCCTTTCACCATCACATTGACGATAAAACACAGAATTGGCGTCGGGATTTAGTACAAAAGGCCCAACGCCGACTTAAGTACTAGAAGAGTAAATCTTCTCATTGATTAGGGTTTCCTTTGAGCGTTTCCTGGGAGATCAGTATTAGATTCCGATGCTTTACTGCAGCTTTATCCCTTGGATCTTCACATTGACGACAAAGCACAGAAATTGCGTCGGGATTTAATACAAAAGGCACAATGCCGACTTAAGTACAAGAAGGTAAATCTTCTCATTGTTTGAGGTTTGTTTGAGCGTTTCCTGGGAGATCGGTATTAGATTCCGGTGCACTACTGCAGCTTTACTCTATCCCTTGGACCTGCACATAGAAGATGAAACACAGAAATTGCGTCGGGATTTAATACAAAAGGCACAATGCCGACTTAAGTACGAGTAAATCTTGTCATTGTTTGTGGTTGGCTTTGAGCATTTCTAGCGAAACAGATCTATATACCGATGGACTACTGCAGCTATACTTTGACAATAGGACCTTTACATTGACGATGAAACACAGAAAATGCGTCTAGATATAATAGAAAAGGCACAATCCCGACTTAAGTACAAGAAGAATAAATATTCTCTTTGTTTTATGGTTTGCGTTGAGCGTTTCCTGGGAGATCAGTATTAGATTCCGATGCACTACTGCAGGTTTACTCTATCCCTTGGACCTTCACATTGACGTTGAAACACATATATTGCGTCAAAATTTAATACAAAATGCACAATGCCGACTTAAGTACAAGAAGAGTAAATCTTCTCACTGCTTGTGGCTTGCTTTAAGCGTCCCCTGGGAGATCAGTACTAGATTTCGATGCACTACTGAAGCTTTACTCTATCCCTTGGATTTTCACATTGATGATGAAACACAGAAATTCCGTCGGGATTTAATACAAAAGGCACAATGCCGGCTAAAGTACAAGTAGAGTAAATCTTCTCGTTGTTTGTGGTTTGATTCGAGCGTTTCCTGGGAGCTCAGTATTAGGTTAGGATGCACTACTGCAGCTTTACTCTATCCCTTGGACCTTCACATTGACGACGAAACACAGTAGTTGCGTCGGGAATTAATACAAATAGCACAATGTCGACATTAGTACAAGAAGTGTAAATCTTCTTATTGTTTGTGGTTTGCTTTGAGCGTTTCCCGGGTGATCAGTTTTAGATTGCGATGCACTACTGCAGCTTTGCTCTATCCCTTGGACTTTCACACTGCTGATGAATCACAGAAATTGCGTCGCGATTTAATACAAAAGGCACAATGCCGACTTGAGTACAAGAAGACTAAATCTTCTAATTGTTTGAGGTTTGCTTTGAGCGTTTCCTGAGAGTTCAGTATTAGATTCCGATACACTACTGCAGCTTTACTCTATTCCTGGGACCTTCACATTGACGTTGAAACACAGAAATTGCGTCGGGATTTAATACGAAACGCACAATGCCGACTTAAGTACAAGAAGGTTAAGTAATCTCAACGTTTGTGGTTTGCGTTGAGGGTTTCCTGGGAGATCAGTATTAGATTCCGAAGCACTACTGCAGCTTTACTCTATCTCTTGGACCTTCAATTTGACGATGAAACACAGAAATTGCGTCGGAATTTAATTCAAAAGGCACAATGCCGACTTAAGTACAAGAAGAGTAAATCTTCTCATTGTTTGTGGTTTGCTTTGAGCGTTTAGTGGAGGATCAGTGCTAGATTCCGATGCACTACTGCAGCTTTACTCTATCCCTTGGACCTTCACATTGACGATGAATCACAGAAATTGCTTCGGGATTTAATACAAATGGCACAATGCAACTTAAGTACAAGAAGAGTGAATGTTCTCATTGTTTGTGGCTTCCTTTGATCGTTTCCTGGGGGATCAGTACTACATTCCAATGCACAACTGCAGGTTTACTCTATCCCTTGGACCTTCACATTGACGATGAAACACGGAAATTGCGTCGGGATTTAATACGAAAGGCACAATGACGACTTAAGTACAAGAAGGTTAATTCTACTCAACGTTTGTGGTTTGCTTTGAGCGTTTCCTGGGAGATCAGTACTAGATTCTGATGCACTACTGCAGCATTACGCTATCCCTTGGATCTTCACATTGACGATGAAACACAGAAATTGCGTCGGGATTTAATACAAATTGCACAAAGCCGACTTTAGTAGAAGAAGGATTAATCTTCTAATTGTTTGTGGTTTGTTTGAACGTTCATTGGGAGTTCAGTATTGGTCTCTGATGCACTACTGCAGCTTAGCTCTATCCCTTGGAGTCTCACATAGTCGATGATACACAGAAATTGCGTCGGGATTTAATACAAAAGACACAATGCCGACACAAGTACAAGAAGAGTAAATCTTCTCACTGTTTGTGGTTTGCTTTGAGCGTTCCCTGTGAGATTAGTACTAGATTCCGATGCACTACTGCAGCTTTACTCTATCCCTCGGACCTTCAGATTGACGATGAAACACAGAAATTGCGTCGGGATTTAATCCGAAAGGCACAATGCCGTCTTAAGTACAAGAAGGTTATCTCTACTCAACGTTTGTGGTTTGCTTGAGCGTTTGCTGGGAGATCAGTACTTGATTCTGATGCACTACTGCAGCATTACGCTATCCCTTGGAACTTCACATTGACGATGAAACACAGATATTGCGTCGGGATTTCATACAAAATGCACAATGGCGACTTAATTTCAAGAGGAGTAAATCTTCTCACTGTTTGTGGTTTGCTTTGAGCATTTCCTGGGAGATCAGTCTTCGATTAAGATGCACTACTGCAGCTTTACTCTATCCCTTGGACCTTCACATTGTCGATGAAACACAGAAATAGTGTCGGGATTAAACACAAAAGGCAAAATGCCGAATTAAGTACAAGAAGAGTAAATCATCTCATCGTTTGTGGTTTGCTTTGAGCGTTTCCTGGGTATCAGTATTAGGTTTCGATGCACTACTGCAGCTTTACTCTATCCCTTGGACCTAAACATTGACAATGAAACACAGAAATTGCGTCGGGATTTAGTACAAAACGCCCAATGCCATCTTAAGTACAAGAAGAGTATATCTTCTCATTGTTTGTGGTTTGCTTTGAGCGTTTCGTGGGAGATCAGTACTAGATTCGGATGCACTACTACTGCTTTATTCTATCCCTTGGACCTTCGCATTGACGATGACACTCAGAAATTGCGTCGGGATTTAATACTAAAGCCACAATGCCGACTTAAGTACAGGAGGAGTCAATCTTCTCATTGTCTGTGGTTTGCTTTGAGCGTTTCCTGGGAGGTCAGTGTTAGATTCCGATGCACTACTGCAACTTTAATCTATCCCTTGGACTTTCACATTGTCGATGAAACACAGAAATTGCGTCGGGATTAAATACAAAAGGCACAATCCCAACTTGAGTACAAGAAGAGTAAATCCTCTCATTGTTTGTGGTTTGCTTTGTGCGATTTCTGGGATATCAGTATTGCATTCCGATGCTCTACTGCAGCATTACTCTATCCCTTGGACCCTCACATTGGCGATGAAACACAGAAATGGCGTCGGGATTTAATACAAAAAGCACAATGCCGACTTAAGTACAAGAAAGTTAAATCTTCTCACTGTTTGTGGTTTGCTTTGAGCGTTTCCTGGGAGATCCGTATTATATTCTGATGCACTACTGCAGCTTTACTGTATCCCTTGCACCTTCACATTGACGATGGAACTCAGAAATAGAGTCGGTATTTAATACAACAGGCCCAATTCCGGCTTAAGTACAAGAAGAGTAACTATTCTCATTGTTTGTGATTTGCTTTGAGAGTTTCCTTGGAGATCACTATTTGATTCCGATGCACTACTGCAGTTTGACTCTAACTCTTGGGGTCTCACATAGTCGATGAAACACAAAAATTACGTTTGGATTTAATACAAAAGACACAATGCCGACATAAGTGCAAGAAGTGTAAATCTTCTCACTGTTTGTTGTTTGCTTTAAGCGTTTCCTGGGAGATCAGTATTAGATTCCGATGCACTACTGCAGCTTTACTCTATCCCTTTGATCTTCACATTGACGATGAAACACAGAAATTGCGTCACGATTTAATACAAATGCACAAAGCCGACTTAAGTACAAGAAGTGTCAATCTTCTCATTGTTTGTGGTTTGCTTTGAGCGTTTCCAGGGAGATCAGTGTTAGATTCCGATGCACCACTGCAGCTTGACTCTATCCCTTGGACTTTCACATTGTTGATGAATCACAGAAATTGCGTCTTGATTTAATTCAAAAGGCACAATGCCGACTTGTGTACAAGAAGTGTAAATCTTCTCATTGCTTGTGGTTTGCTTTGAGTGTTTCCTGGGAGTTCAGTATTAGTTTCCCATGCACTACTGTAGCTTTCCGCTATCCCTTGGTCCTTCACATTGATGATGAAACACAGATAATGCGTCCGGATTTAATACATAATGCACAATGCTGACCTGAGTACAAGTGGAGTAAATATTCTATATCTTTGTGGTTTGCTTTGAGCAATTCCTGGGAGATCAGTATTAGACTCCGATGCACTGCTGCAGCTTTACTCTATCCGTGGGACCTTCACATAGACGATGAAACACAGATATTGCTTCTGCATTTAATACAAAAGGCACAATGCCGACTTGAGTACAAGAGGAGTAAATGTTCTCATTGTATGTGGTTTGCTTTGAGCGTTTCCAGGTGGCTCAGTACTAGATTCCGATGCACAACTTCAGGTTTACTCTATCCCTTGGACCTTCACATTGACGATGAAACACAGAAAATGCGTCGGGATTTAATAGAAAATGCTCAATGCCAACTTAAGTACAAGGAGAGTAAATCTTCTCATTGTTTGTGGTTTGTTTTAAGCGTTTCTTGGGAGATCAGTATTAGATTCCGATCCACTAATGCAGCTTTACTCTATCTCTTGGACCCTCACGATGACGACGAAACACAGAAATTGCGTCGGGATTTAATACAAAAGGCACAATGCCGAGTTATGTACAAGATGAGTAAATGTTCTCATTGTTTGTGGTTTCCTTTGACCGTTTCCTGGGGGTTCAGTACTAGATTCCGATGCACAACTGCAGGTTTACTCTATCCTTTGGACCTTCACATTGACGATGAAACACAGAAAATGCGTCGGGATTTAATGCAGAAGGCACAATGCCGACTTGAGTACAAGAGGAGAAAATAATCTCTTTGTTTGTGGTTTGCCATGAGCGTTTCCTTTGGGATCAGTATTAGATTCCGAAGCACTACTTCAGCTTTACTCTATCCCTTGGACCTTCACATTGGCACTGAATCACAGAAATTGAATCGGGATTTAATACAAAAGGCCCAATTCCGGCTTAAGTACAAGAAGAGTAACTATTCTCATTGTTTGTGATTTGCTTTGAGCGTTTCCTGGGAGATCACTATTTGTTTCCGATGAACTACTGCAGCTTGACTCTAACTCTTGGGGTCTCACATAGTCGATGAAACACAGATATTACGTCTCGATTTAATACAAAAGACACAATGCCGACATAAGTGCAAGACGTGTAAATCTCCTCACTGTTTGTTGTTTGCTTTAAGCGTTTCCTGGGAGATCAGTATTAGATTCCGATGCACAACTGCAGCTTTACTCTGTCCCTTGGACCTTCACATTGACGATGGAACACAAATGGCATCGGGATTTCATACAAAAGGCACAAAGCCGACTTAAGTACAAGAAGAGTAGAACGTCTCATTGTTTCTGGTTTGCTTTGAGCCTTTCCTGGGAGATCAGTATTAGATTCCGATGCACAACTGCAGCTTTACTCTATCCCTTTGATCTTCACATTGACGTTGAAACACAGATATTGCGTCTGCATTTAATACAAAAGGCACAATGCCGACTTAAGTACAAGAGGAGTAAATGTTCTCATTGTATGTGGTTTGCTTTGAGCGTTTCCAGGGGGCTCAGTACTAGATTCCGATGCACAACCGCAGGTTTACTCTATCCCTTGGACCTTCACATTGACGATGAAACACAGAAAATGCGTCGGGATTTAATACAAAAGGCGCAATGACAACTTAAGTACAAGGAGAGTATATCTTCTCATTGTCTGTAGTTTGCATTGAGCGTTTCGTGGGAGATCAGTACTAGATTCTTATGCACTACTACTGCATTAATCTATCCCTTTGACCTTCTCATTGACGATGAAACACAGAAATTGCGTCGGGATTTAATACAAAAGGCACAATGCCAACTTGAGTACAAGAAGAGTAAATCTTCTCCTTGTTTGTGGTTTGCTTTGAGCGTTTCCTGGGAGATCAGTATTAGATTCCGATGCACTACTGTAGCTTTACTCTATCCCTTGGACCTTCACATTGACGAAAAATGACATAAATTGCGTCGGGATATGATACAAAAAGCACAATGCCGACTTTAGTACAAGAAGGGTAAATCTTCTCATTGTTTGTGGTTTGCTGTGAGTGTTTCCTGGGAGTTCAGTATTAGTTTCCTATGCACTACTGCAGCTTTACGGTATCCCTTGGACCTTCACATTGATGATGAAACACAGATAATGCGTCGGGATTTAATACAAAATGCACAATGCTGACCTAAGTACAAGAGGAGTAAATATTCACTATCTTTGTGGTTTGCTTTGAGCTATTCCTGGGAGATCAGTATTAGATTCCGATGCAATACTGCAGCTTTACTCTATTCCTCGGACCTTCACATAGACGACGAGACACAGAAATTGCGTCAGGATTTAATAGAAAACGCTCAATGCCGACTTAAGTACAAGAGGAGTAAATGTTCTCATTGTATGTGGTTTCCTTTGACCGTTTCCAGGGGGCTCAGTACTAGATTCCGATGCACCACTGCAGCTTTACTCTATCCCTTGGACCTTCACATTGACAATGAAACACTGAAATTGCATCGGGATATAATAAAATACGCCCAATGCCGTCTTAAGTAGAAGAAGAGTATATCTTCTCATTGTTTGTGGTTTGATTTGAGCGTTTCGTGGGAGATCAGTGCTAGATTCTTATGCACTACTACCGCTATAATCTATCCCTTGGACCTTCTCATTGACGATGAAACACAGAACTTGCGTCGGGATTTAATACAAAAGGCACAATGCCAACTTGAGTACAAGATGAGTATATCTTCTCATTGTTTGTGGTTTGCTTTGTGCGATTCCTGGGATATCAGTATTACATTCCGATGCACTACTGCAGCTTTACTCTATCCTTTGGACCTTCACATTGACGATGAAACACAGACATTGCATCGGGATTTAATACAAAACGCACGATGCCGACTTAAGCACAGGCAGGGGAAATCTTTTCATTGTTTGTGGTTTGCTTTGAGCGTTTCCTGGGAGTTCAGTATTAGATTGCGATTCACAACAGCAGGTTTACTCTATCCCTTGGACCTTCACATTGACGATGAAACACAGAAATTGCGTCGGGATTTAATACAAAAGGCACAATGCCAAATTAAGTACAAGAAGGTTAAATCATCTCATTGTTTGTGGGTTGTTTTGAGCGTTTCCTGGGAGTTCAGTATTAGATTCTGAAGCACTACTACAGCTTTACTCTATCCCTTTCACCTTCACATTGACGATAAAACAAAGAAATTGTGTCGGGATCTAATACAAAATACACAAAGCCGACTTAAGAACAAGGAGAGTAAATCTTCTCATTGTTTGTGGTCTACTTTGAGCGTGTCGTGGGTGCTCAGTATTAGATTCCGAAGCACTACTGCAGCTTTACTCTATCACTTGGACCTTCACATTGACGATGAAACACAGAAATTGCGTCGGGATTTACTACAAATTGCACAAAGCCGACTTAAGTAGAAGAAGGTTAAATCCTCCTATTGTTTGTGGTTTGTTTGAACGTTCCCTGTGAGTTCAGTATTGGACCCTGATGCACTACTGCAGCTTTGCTCTATACCTTGGAGTCTCACATAGTCGATGATACACAGAAATAGCGTCGAGATTTGATACAAAAGACACAAAGCTGACGTAAGTACAGGAAGAGCAAATCTTCTCACTGTTTGTGGTTTGCTTTGACCGTTCCCTGTGGGATCAGTACTAGATTCCGATGCACTACTGCAGCTTTACTCTATCCCTTGTACCTTCTCATTGACGGTGAAACCAGAAATTGCGTCGGGATTTAATACGAAAGGCACAATGCCGACTTAAGTACAAGAAGGTTAAATCTTCTCATAATTTGTGGTTTGCTTTGAACGTTTCCTGGGAGATCCGTATTAGAATCTGATGCACTACTGCAGCTTTACTCTATCCCTTGGACCTTCACATTGACGATGGAACTCAGAAATAGAGTCGGTATTTAATACAAAAGGCACAATGCCGGCTTAAGTACAAGAAGAGTAAATATTCTCATTGTTTGTGGTTTGCTTTGGGCGTTTTCTGGGAAATCACTATTAGATTCCGATACACTACTGCAGGTTGACTCTAAATCTTGGAGTCTCACATAGTCGATGAAACTACGAAATTACGTCTGGATTTATTAGAAAAGGCACAATGCCGGCATAAGTGCAAGAAGTGTAAATCTTCTCGCTGTTTGTTGTTTGCTTTAAGCGTTTCCTGGGAGATCAGTATTAGATTCCGATGCACTACTGCAGCTTTACTCTATCCCTTGGACCTTCACATTGACGATGGAAAACAGAAATGGCATCGGGTTTTAATACAAAAGGCACAAAGTCGACTTAAGTACAAGAAGAGTAGATCTTCTCATTGTTTCTGGTTTGCTTTGAGCGTTTCCTGGGAGATCAGTATTAGATTCCGATGCACTACTGCAGCTTTACTCTATCCCCTGGACCTTCACATTGACGATGAAACTCAGAAAATGCGTCGCGATTTAATACATAAGGCATAATGCCGCCTTAAGTACAAGTAGATTAAATCTTCTCATTGCTTGTGGTTTGCTTTGAGCGTTTCCTGGGAGATCAGTATCAGATTCAGATGCACTACTGCAGCTTGACTCTATCCCTTGGAACATCACATTGAAGATGGAAGACAGAAATAGCGTGGGGATTTAAAACAAAAGGCACAATGCCAACTTAAGTACAAGAATAGTAAATCTTCTCATTGTTTGTGGTTTGCTTTGGGCGTTTCCTGGGAGATCAGTATTAGATTCCGATCCACTACTGGAGCTTTACTCTATCCCTTGGACGTTCACATTGACGATGAAACTCAGAAATTGCGTCGGGATATAAAGCAAAAGGCACAATGCCAACTTAAGTACAAATTTAGTAAATCTTCACATTGTTTGAGGTTTGCTTTGAGCGATTCCTGGGGGATCAGTATCAGATTCCGATTCACTACTGCTGCTTTACTCTATCCCTTGGACCTTTACATTGACGATGAAACCAGAAATTGCGTCGGGATTTAATACGAAAGGCACAATGCCGACTTAAGTACAAGAAGGTTAATTCTTCTCAATGTTTGTGGTTTGATTTAAGCGTTTCCTGGGAGATCAGTATTAGATTCTGATGCACTACTGCAGCTTTACTCTGTCCCTTGGACATTTACTTTGTCGATGAAGCAGAGTATTAGTTTCGGGATTTAACACAAAAGGCACAATGCCGAATTAAGTACAAGAAGAGTAAATCTTCTCATCGTTTGTGGTTTGCTTTGAGCGTTTCCTGGGTATCAGTATTAGGTTCCGATGCTCCACTGCAGCTTTACTCTATCCCTTGGACCTTCTCTTTGACGATGACACACAGAAATTGAGTCGGATTTAATACAAAACGCTCAATGACGACTTAAGTACAAGAGGAGTAAATGTTCTCATTGTATTTGGTTTGGTTTGAGCGTTTCCCGGGGGCTCAGTACTAGATTGCGATTCACAACAGCACGTTTACACTATCCCTTGGACCTTCACATTGACGATGAAACACAGAAATTGCGTCGGGATTTAATACAAAAGGACAATGCCAAATTAAGTACAAGAATAGTAAATCTTCTCATTGTTTGTGGTTTGCTTTGGGCGTTTCCTGGGAGATCAGTATTAGATTCCGATCCACTACTGGAGCTTTACTCTATCCCTTGGACGTTCACATTGACGATGAAACTCAGAAATTGCGTCGGGATATAAAGCAAAATGCACAATGCCAACTTAAGTACAAATTTAGTAAACCTTCACATTGTTTGTGGTTTGTTTTGAGCGTTTCCTGGGAGTTCAGTATTAGATTCTGAAGCACTACTGCAGCTTTACTCTATCCCTTTCACCTTCACATTGACGATAAAACAAAGAAATTGTGTCGGGATCTAATACAAAATACACAAAGCCGACTTAAGAACAAGGAATGTAAATCTTCTCATTGTTTGTGGTTTACTTTGAGCGTGTCGTGGGTGCTCAGTATTAGATTCCGATGCACTACTGCAGCTTTACTCTATCCCTTGGACCTTCACATTGACGATGAAACACAGAAATTGCGTCGGGATTTACTACAAAGTGCACAAAGCCGACTTAAGTAGAAGAAGGTTAAATCCTCCTATTGTTTGTGGTTTGTTTGAACGTTCCCTGTGAGTTCAGTATTGGACTCTGATGCACTACTGCAGCTTTGCTATATACCTTGGAGTCTCACATAGTCGATGATACACAGAAATAGCGTCGAGATTTGATACAAAAGACACAAAGCTGACATAAGTACAAGAAAAGTACATCTTCTCACTGTTTGTGGTTTGCTTTGAGCGTTCCCTGTGGAATCAGTACTAGATTCTGATGCACTACTGGAGCTTTACTCTATCCCTTGTACCTTCACATTGACGATGAAACCAGAAATTGCGTCGGGATTTAATACGAAAGGCACAATGCCGCCTTAAGTACAAGTAGATTAAATCTTCTCATAATTTGTGGTTTGCTTTGAGCATTTCCTGGGAGATCTGTATTAGATTCCGATGCACTACTGCAGCTTTACTCTATCCCTTGGAACATCACATTGACGATGGAACACAGAAATAGCGTGGGGATTTAAAACAAAAGGCACAATGCCAACTTAAGTACATGAATAGTAAATCTTCTCATTGTTTGTGGTTTGCTTTGGGCGTTTCCTGGGAGATCAGTATTAGATTCCGATCCACTACTGGAGCTTTACTCTATCCCTTGGACGTTCACATTGACGATGAAACTCAGAAATTGCGTCGGGATATAAAGCAAAAGGCACAGGGCCAACTTATGTACAAATTTAGTAAATCTTCACATTGTTTGAGGTTTGCTTTGAGCGATTCCTGGGGGATCAGTATCAGATTCAGATTCACTACTGCAGCTTTACTCTATCCTTTGGACCTTCACATTGACTATGAAACACAGAAATTGCGTCGGGATTTAATACAATAGGCACATTGCCGACTTAAGTACAAGAAATGTAAATCTTCTCATTGTTTGTGGTTTGCTTTGAGCGTTTCCTGGGAGAACAATATTAGATTCCGATGCACTACTGCAGCCTTACTCCATCCCTTGGACCTTCACATTGACGATGAAACACAGACATTGCGTCGGGATTTAATACAAAAGGCAGAATGCCGACTTAAGTACAGGCAGGGGAAATCTTTTCATTGTTTGTGGTTTGCTTTGAGCGTTTATAGAGAGATCAGTATTAGATTCTGATGCACTATTGCAGCTTTTCTCTATCCCTTGGAGCTTCACATTAACGATGAACCTCAGAAATTGCATCTGGATTTAATACGAAAGGCACAGTGCCAAATTAAGTACAAGAAGGTTAAATCATATCATTGTTTGTGGTTTGATTTGAGCGTTTCCTGGGAGATCAGTATTAGATTCTGAAGCACTACTTCAGCTTTACTCTATCCCTTTGACCTTCACATTAACGATAAAACACAGAAATTGTGTCGGGATCTAATACAAAATACACAATGCCGACTTAAGAACAAGGAGAGTAAATCTTCTCATTGTTTGTGGCTTGCTTTGAGCGTGTCGTGGGTGATCAGTATTAGATTCCGATGCACTACTGCAGCTTTACTCTATCCCTTGGTCCTTCACATTGACGATGAAACACAGAAATTGCGTCGGGATTTAATACAAATTGCACAAAGCCAAATAAGTAGAAGAAGGTTAAGTCTTCTCATTGTTAGTGGTTTGTTTGAACGTTCCCTTGGAGTTCAGTATTGGACTCTGATGCCCTACTGCAGCTTTGCTCTATCCCTTGGAGTGTCACATAGTCGATGATACACAGAAATTGCGTCGGGATTTAATACAAAAGACACAATGCTGGCATAAGTACAAGAAGAGTAAATCTTCTCACTGTTTGTGGTTTGCTTTGAGCGTTCCGTGTGAGATCAGTACTAGATTCCGAAGCACTACCGTAGCTTTACTCTATCCCTTGGACCTTCACATTGACGACGAAAGACATAAATTGCGTCGGGATATAATACAAAAAGCACAATGCCGACTTTAGTACAACAAGAGTAAATCTTCTCATTGTTTGTGGTTTGCTGTGAGCGTTTCCAGGGAGATCAGTGTTAGATTCCGATGCACTACTGCAGCTTTACTCGATCCCTTGGACTTCCACAGTGTCGATGAATCACAGAAATTGCGTCGCGATTTAATACAAAAGGCACAATGACGACTTGTGTACAAGAAGAGTAAATATTCTCATTGTGTGTGGTTTGCTTTGAGTGTTTCCTGGGAGTTCAGTATTAGTTTCCTATGCACTACTGCAGCTTTACGCTATCCCTTGGACCTTCGCATTGATGATGAAACACAGATAATGCGTCGGGATTTAATATAAAATGCACAATGCTGACCTAAGTACAAGAGGAGTAAATATTCTGCATCATTGTGGTTTGCTTTGTGCTATTCCTGGGAGATCCGTATTAGATTCCGATGCAATGCTGCAGCTTTACTCTATCCCTTGGAACTTGATATAGACGATGAAACACAGAAATTGCGTCGGGATTTAACACAAAACGCCCAATGCCACCTTGAGTACAAGGAGAGTAAATATTCTCGTTGTTTGATTTTTGCTTTGAGCATTTCTCGGGATATCAGTATTAGAGTCCGATGCACTAATGCAGCTTTACTCTATCCCTTGGACCTTCACATTGACGAGGAACACTGAAATTGCGTCGGGATTTAATACAAAAGGCACAATGCCGACTTAAGTACAAGAGGAGTAAATGTTCTCATTGTATTTGGTTTGCTTCGAGCGTTTCCAGGGGGCTCAGTACTAGATTCCGATGCACAACTGCAGGTTTACTCTATCCCTTGGACCTTCACATTGACGATGAAACACAGATAATGCGCCGGGATTTAATACAGAAGGCACAATGCCGACTTAAGTACACGAAGAGGAAAAAATCTCTTTCTTTGTGGTTTGATTTGAGCGTTTCTTGGGAGATCAGTATTAGATTTCGATGCACTACTGCAGCTTTACCCTTTCCTTGGACCTTCACATTGACGATGAAACACAGAAATTGCGTCTGGATTTAATACAAAAGGCACAATGCCGACTTAAGGACAAGGAGAGTACATCTTCTCATTGTTTGTGGTTTGTCATGAACGTATCCTTTGGGATCAGTATTAGATTCCGATGCACTACAGCAGCATTACTCTATCCCTTGGACCTTCACATTGACGATGAGACACAGAAATTGCGTCGGGATTGAATCCAAAAGGCCCAATGCCGTCTTAAGTACAAGGAGAGAATATCTTCTCATTGTTTGTGGTTTGCTTTGGGCGTTTCGTGAGAGAACAGTACTAGATTCGGGTGCACCACTGCTGCTTTAATCTATCCATTGGACCTTCTCATAGTAGATGACACACAGAAATTGCGTCGGGATTTAATACTAATTTCACAAACCGACTTAAGTACAAGAAAACTAAATCTTCTCAGTGTCTGTGGTTTGCTTTGAGCGTTTCCTTGGAGATCAGTGTTCGATTCCGATGCACTACTGCAAGTTTACTCTATCCCATGGACTTTCACGTTGTCGATAAAATACCGAAATGGCGTCGGGATTTAAGACAAAGGGCACAATGCTGACTTAAGTACAAGATTGTTAAATCTTCTCATTGTTTGTGGTTTGCATTGAGCGTACCCTGGGGGATCAGTAGTAGATTCCGATGCACTACTGCAGCTTTACTCTATCGCTTGGACCTTCACATTGACGATGAAACACAGAAATAGCGTCGGGATTTAATACAAAACGCACAATGCCGACTTAAGTACAAGAAGAGTAAATCTTCTCATCGTTTGCGGTTTGTTTTGAGCGTTTCCTGGGAGATCAGTATTAGATTCCGATGCACTACTGCAGCTTTACTCTATCCCTTGGACCTTCACATTGACGATGAAACACAAAAGTGCGTCGGGATTTAATTCAAAATGCACTATGCCTACATAAGTACAGGAAGGATAAATCTTCTCATTGTGTGTGGTTTGTTTGAGCGTTTCCTGAGAGATCAGTATTAGATTCCGATGCACTACTGCAGCTTTACTCTATCCCTTGGACCCTCACATTGAGGATGAAACACAGAAATTGCGTCGGGATTTAATACAAAAGGCACAATGCCGACATAAGTACAAGAAGAGTAAGTCTTCTCACTGCTTGTGGTTTGATTTGAGCTTATCCTGGGAGATCAGTATTAAATTCCGATGCACTACTGCAGCTTTACTCTATTCCTTGGACATTCACATTGACGATGAAACACAGAAATTGCATCGGGATTTAATACAAAAGGCACAATGCCGACCTAAGTACAAGAAGAGTAAATCTTCTCATTGTTTGTGGTTTGCTTTGAGCGTTTCCTGTGGTATCACTACTTGATCCCGATGCACTACTGCAGTTATACCCTATCCCTTTCACCTTCACATTGACGATAAAACACAGAAATTGCGTCGGGATTTAATACAAAAGGCACAATGCCGACTTAAGTATTAGAAGAGTAAACCTTCTCATTGTTTGTGGTTTGCCTTGAGCGTTACCTGGGAGGTCAGTAATAGATTCCGACGCACTACTGCAGATTTACTCCATCCCTTGGACCTCCACATGGACGATGAAACACAGAAATTGCGTCGGGATTTAATACAAAATGCACAATGCCGACTTAAGTACAAGAAGGTTAAATCTTCTCATTGTTTGTGGTTTATTTGAGCTTTTCCTGGGAGAACAGTATTAGATTCCGATGCACTACTGCAGCTTTACTCTATCTCTTGGACCTTCACATTGACGATGAAACACAGAAATTACGTTGCGATTCAATACAAAAGGCACAATGCCGACTTAAGTACAAGAAGATTAAATCTTCTCATTGTGTGTGGTTTGCTTTGAGCGTTCCTGGGTAAACAGTACTAGATTCCGATGCACTACTGCAGCTTTCCTCTATCCCTTGGACCGTTACATTGACGGTGAAACACAGAAAATGCGTCGGGATTTAGTAGAAAAAGCACAATACCGACATACGTACAAGAAGAGTAAATGTTCTCTTCGTTACTGGTTTGCTTTGAGCGTTTCCTGGGAGATCTGTATTACATTCCGATACACTAACGCAGCTTTACTCTATCCCTTGGAGCTTCACATTGGCGATGGAACGCAGAAATGGCGTCGGGATTTAATACTAAAGGCAAAATGCCTACTTAAGTACAAGAAGAGTAATTCTTCTCATTGTTTGTTGTTTGCTTTGTGCGTTCCTGGAATATCAGTATTACATTCCGATGCACTACTGCAGCTTTCCTCTATCCCTTGGACCTTCACATTGACGTTGGATTGCAGAAATGACGTCGGGATTTAATACAAAAGGCCCAATGCGAACTTAAGTACAAGAAGGTTAAATCTTCTCATTGTTTGTGGTTTGCTTTGAGCGTTTCCTTTGATATCAGTATTTCATTCCGATGCCCTACTGCAGCTTTACTCTATCCCTTGGAACTTCACATTAACGATGATCCACAGAAATTGCATCGTGATTTAATAGGAAAGGCACAATGCCAACTTAAGTACAAGAAGAGTAAATCTTCTCATTGTTTGTGGTTTGCTTTGAGCGTGTCCTGGGAGATCAGTATTAGATTCCGATGCACTACTGATGCTTTACTCTATCCCTTGGACATTCACATTGACGATGATACACATTAAATGCGTCGGGATTTAATGCAAAAGGCACAATGCCGACATGGGTACAAGAAGAGCAAGTCTTCTCACTGCTTGAGGTTCTTTGGGCGTTTCCTGGGATATCAGTCTTAGGTTCCAATGCACTACTCCAGCTTAACTCTATACCTTGGACATTCACACTGACAATGAAACACAGAAATAGAGTCGGGATTTAATACAAAAGGCACAATGCCGACTTAAGTAAAAAAAGAGTAAATCTTCTCATCGCTTGTGGTTTACTTGAGCTAATCCTGGGAGATCAGTATTAAATTCCGATGTACTATCGCAGCATTACTCTATTCCTTGGCCTTCACATTGCCGATGAAACTCAGAAATTGCATCGGGATTTAATACAAAAGGCACAATGCCGACCTCAGTACAAGAAGAGTAAATCTTCTCATTGTTTGTGGTTTGTTGGGCGTTTCCTGGAGGATCACTACTAGATCCCGATGCACTACTGCAGTTATACTCTATCCCTTTCACCTTCACATTGACGATAAAACACAGAAATTGCGTCTGGATTTAATACAAAAGGCACAATGCCGACTTAAGTACTAGAAGAGTAAAACTTCTCATTGTTTGTGGTTTGCCTTGAGCGTTTCCTGGGAGATCAGTAATAGATTCCGACGCACTACTGCACCTTTACTCCATCCATTGGACCTTCACATTGACGATAAAACACAGAAATTGCGTCGGGATTTAGTACAAAATGCACAATGCCGACTTAAGTACAAGAAGGTTAAATCTTCTCATTGTTCGTGGTTTATTTGAGCTTTTCCTGGGAGAACAGTATTAGATTCCGATGCACTACTGCAGCTTTACTCTATCTCTTGGACCTTCACATTGACGATGAAACACAGAAACTGCGTTGCGATTTAATACAAAAGGCACAATGCCGACATAAGTACAAGAAGAGTAAATCTTCTCATTGTGTGTGGTTTGCTTTGAGCGTTGCTGGGGAAACAGTACTAGATTCCGGTGCACTACTGTAGCTTTCCTCTATCCCTTGGACCGTTACATTGACGGTGAAACACAGAAAATGCGTCGGGATTTAGTAGAAAAAGGACAATACCGACATGAGTACAAGAAGAGTAAATATTCTCATTGTTAGTGGTTTGCTTTGAGCGTTTCCTGGGAGATCTGTATTACATTCCGATGCACTACTGCAGCTTTACTCTATCACTTGGAGCTTCACATTGACGATGAAACACAGAAATAGCGTCGGGGTTTAAAACAAAAGGCAAAATGCCGACTTAAGTACTAGAAGAGTAAATCTTCTCCTTGTTTGTGGTTTGCCTTGAGCGTTTCCTGGGAGATCAGTATTAGATTCCGATGCACTACTGCAGCTTTACTATATCCCTTTCACCTTCACATTGGCGATAAAACACCAAAAGTGCGTCGGGATTTAATACAGATGGCATAATGCCGACTTAAGTACAAGAAATCTTCTCATTGTTTGCGGTTTGCTTTGAGCGTTTCCTGGGAAATTAGTATGAGATCCCGAAGCACTGCTGCAGCGTTACTCCATCCCTTGGACCTTCACATTTACGATGAGACAAAGATATTGGATTGGGATTTAATACAAAAGGCACTATGCGGACTTACGTACAAGAAGAGTAAATCTTCTCATTGTTTGTGGTTTGCTTTGGGCGTTTCCTGGGAGATCAGTATTTGATTCCGATGCACTTCTGCAGCCTTACTCCATCCCTTGGACCTTCACATTTACGATGAGACACAGATATTGCATTGGGATTTAATACAAAGGCACTAAGCGGACTTACGTACAAGAAGAGTAAATCTCCTCATTGTGTGTGGTTTGCTTTGAGCGTTCCTGGGGAAACAGTACTAGATTCCGATGCACTACTGCAGCTTTCCTCTATCCCTTGGACCGTTACATTGACGGTGAAACACAGAAATAGCGTCGGGATTTAGTACAAAACGCACAATGCCGACTTAAGTACAAGAAGAGTAAATCTTCTCATCGTTTGCGGTTTGTTTTGAGCGTATCCTGGGAGATCAGTATTAGATTCCGATGCACTACTGCAGCTTTACGCTATCCATTGGACCTTCACATTGACGATGAACCACAAAAGTGCGTCGGGATTTAATTCAAAATGCACAATGCCTACATAAGTACAGGAAGGATAAATCTTCTCATTGTGTGTGGTTTTTTTTAACGTTTCCTGAGAGATGAGTATTAGATTCCGATGACTACTGCAGCTTTACTCCATTATTTGGACCCTCACATTGAGGATGAAACACATAAATTGCGTTGTGATATAATACAAAAGGCACAATGCCGACTTAAGTAGAAGAAGAGTATATCATCTCATTGTTTGTTGTTTGCTTTGAGCTTTCCTGGTGAATCAGTACTAAATTCCGATGCACTACTGCAAATTACTGAATCCCTTGGGCCTTAACATTGACGATGAAACACAGAAATTGCGTCGGGATTTAAAACAAAAGGCACAATGCCGACATAAGCACAAGAAGGGTAAGTCTTCTCACTGCTTGAGGTTCTTTGGGCGTTTCCTGGGATATCAGTCTTAGGTTCCGATGCACTACTCCAGCTTAACTCTATACCTTGGACTTTGACACTGACAATGAAACACAGAAATAGCGACGGGATTTAATACAAAAGGCACAATGCCTACTAAAGTAAAAAAAGAGATAATCTTCTCATCGCTTGTGGTTTGCTTTGAGCTTATCCTGGGAGATCAGTATTAAATTCCGATGCACTACTGCAGCTTTACTCTATTCCTTGGACCTTCACATTGACGATGAAACACAGAAATTGCATCGGGATTTAATACAAAAGGCACAATGCCGACCTAAGTACAAGAAGAGTAAATCTTCTCATTGTTTGTGGTTTGCTTTGAGCGTTTCCTGGGGTATCACTACTTGATCCCGATGCACTACTGCAGTTATACCCTATCCCTTTCACCTTCACATTGACGATAAAACACAGAAATTGCGTCGGGATTTAATACAAAAGGCACAATGCCGACTTAAGTATTAGAGGAGTAAACCTTCTCATTGTTTGTGCTTTGCCTTGAGCGTTCCCTGGGAGATCAGTAATAGATTCCGACGCACTACTGCAGCTGTACTCCATCCCTTGGACCTCCACATGGACGATGAAACACAGAAATTGCGTCGGGATTTAATACAAAATGCACAATGCCGACTTAAGTACAAGAAGGTTAAATCTTCTCATTGTTTGTGGTTTATTTGAGCTTTTCCTGGGAGAACAGTATTAGATTCCGATGCGCTACTGCAGCTTTACTCTATCTCTTGGACCTTCACATTGACGATGTAACACAGAAATTACGTTGCGATTCAATACAAAAGGCACAATGCCGACTTAAGTACAAGAAGATTAAATCTTCTCATTGTGTGTGGTTTGCTTTGAGCGTCCCTGGGTAAACAGTACTAGATTCCGATGCACTACTGCAGCTTTCCTCTATCCCTTGGACCGTTACATTGACGGTCAAACACAGAAAATGCGTCGGGATTTAGTAGAAAATGCACAATACCGACATACGTACAAGAAGAGTAAATATTCTCTTTGTTACTGGTTTGCTTTGAGCGTTTCCTGGGAGATCTGTATTACATTCCGATGCACTAACGCAGCTTTACTCTATCCCTTGAAGCTTCACATTGGCGATGGAACGCAGAAATGGCGTCGGGATTTAATACTAAAGGCATAATGCCTACTTAAGTACAAGAAGAGTAATTCTTCTCATTGTTTGTTGTTTGCTTTGTGCGTTCCTGGAATATCAGTATTACATTCCGATGCACTACTGCAGCTTTACTCTATCCCTTGGACCTTCACATTGTCGTTGGAACGCAGAAATGACGTCGGGATTTAATACAAAAGGCCCAATGCGAACTTAAGTGCAAGCAGGTGAAATCTTCTCATTGTTTGTGGTTTGCTTTGAGCGTTTCCTTTGGTATCAGTATTTCATTCCGATGCCCTATTGCAGCTTTACTCTATCCCTTGGAACTTCACATTAACGATGAACCACAGAAATTGCATCGGGATTTAATAGGAAAGGCACAATGCCAACTTAAGTACAAGAAGAGTAAATCTGCTCATTGTTTGTGGTTTGCTTTGAGCGTGTCCTGGGAGATCAGTATTAGATTCCGATGCACTACTGCAGCTTTACTCTATCCCTTGGAGGTTCACATTGACGATGAAACACAGAAATAGCGTCGGGGTTTAAAACAAAAGGCAAAATGCCGACTTAAGTACTAGAAGAGTAAATCTTCTCCTTGTTTGTGGTTTGCCTTGAGCGTTTCCTGGGAGATCAGTATTAGATTCCGATGCACTACTGCAGCTTTACTATATCCCTTTCACCTTCACATTGGCGATAAAACACCAAAAGTGCGTCGGGATTTAATACAGATGGCATAATGCCGACTAAAGTACAAGAAATCTTCTCATTGTTTGCGGTTTGCTTTGAGCGTTTGCTGGGAAATTAGTATGAGATCCCGAAGCACTGCTGCAGTGTTACTCCATCCCTTGGACCTTCACATTTACGATGAGAGACAGATATTGCATTGGGATTTAATACAAAAGGCACTATGCGGACTTACGTACAAGAAGAGTAAATCTTCTCATTGTTTGTGGTTTGCTTTGGGCGTTTCCTGGGAGATCAGTATTTGATTCCGATGCACTTCTGCAGCCCTACTCTATCCCTTGGACCTTCACATTCACGATGAAACACAGAAATATCGCCAGGATATATTACGAAAGGCACAACGCCGACTTAAGTACAAGAAGAGTAAATCTTCTCATTGTTTCTGGTTAGCTTGGAGCGTTTCCTGGGTGATCAGTATTTGATTCCGTTGCACTACCGCAGGTTTGCCCTATCCCTAGGACCTTAACATTGACGATGAAAAACAGAAATTGTGTCGGGATACAATACAAAAGGCACAATGCCGACTTATGTACAAGAAGAGTAAATATTCTCTTTGTTTGTGGTTTGCTTGGAGCGTTTCCTGGGAGATCAATATTACATTCCGATACACTGCTGCAGCTTTACTCTATCCCTCGGGTCTTCACATTGACGAGAAACAGAGTAATTGAGTCTGTTTTTAATACAATAAGAACAATACCGTTTTAAGTACAAGAAGAGAAAATTGTCTCATTGTTTGTGGTTTGCTTTGAGCGTTTCCTCGGAGATCAGTATTAGATTCCGATGCACTACTGCAGCTTTACTCCATCCCTTGGTCATTCACATTGACGATGAAACACTGAAATTGCGTCGGGATTTGATACAAAAGGCACAATGCCAACTTAAGTACAAGAAGAGTAAATCCTCTCACCGTTTGTGGTTTGCTTTGAGCGTTTCCTGGGATATCAGTCTTAGATTCAGAGGCACTACCGCTGCTTTACTCCATCACTTGGACCTTCATATTTACGATGAAACACAGAAATGGCGTCGGGTTTTAATACAAAAGGCACAATGCCGACATAAGTAATAGAGGAGTAAATACTCTCTTTGTTTGTGGTTTGCTTTGGGCGTTTCCTGGGATATCAGTATTAGATTCCGATGCACTACTGCAGCTTTACTCTATTCCTTGGACCATCACAGTGACGATGAAAAACAAAATCTGCGTCAGGATTTAATACAAAAGGCACAATGCCAACGTAAGTACAAGAAGAGTAAATGATCTTTTTGTTTGTGGTTTGCTTTGAGCGTTTCCTGGAAGACCAGATTAGATTCCCATGCACTACTGCAGCTTTTCGCTATCCCCTGGACCTTCACAATGACGATGACACACAGAAATTGCGTCGGGATTTAATACAAAAGGCACAATGCCGACATAAGTACTAGAAGAGTACATCTACTCATTGTTTGTGGTTTGCTTTGAGCGTCTCCTGGGGGATCAGTATTAGATTCCGATGCACTACTGCAGCTCTGCTCTATCACTTGGACCTTCACATTGACGATGAAACACAGAAAATGCGTCGGGAATTAATACAGAAGGCACAATGCCGACTTAAGCACACGAGGAGAAAAAAATCTCTTTCTTTGTGGTTTGATTTAAGCGTTTCCTGTGAGATCAGTATTAGATTTCGATGCACTACTCTAGCTTTTCCCTTTCCTTGGACCTTCACATTGACGATGAAACACAGAAATTGCGTCTGGATTTAATACTAATGACACAATGCCGACTTAAGTACAAGAAGACTAAATCTTCTCATTGCCTGTGGTTTGCTTTGAGCGTTTCCTTGGAGATCAGTGTTCGATTCCGATGCACTACTGCAAGTTTACTCTCTCTCTTGGACGTTCACATTGTCGATGAAACACCGAAATGGCGTCGGGATTTAAGACAAAGGGCACAATGCCGTCTTAAGTACAAGAAGGATCAATCTTCTCATTGTTTGTGATTTGTTTGAGCGTTTCCTGGGAGATCCGTATTAGATTCCAATGCACTACTGCAACTTTACTCCATCCCTTTAAACTTCACATTGACGATGGAACACAGTAATTGCGTTGGGATTTTAAACAAAAGGCACAATGCCTATTTAAGTACAAGATCAGTAAATCTTCACATTGTTTGTGGTTTTTTTGAACATTTCCTGGGAGATCGGTATTAGATTCCGATGTACTACTGCAGCTTTACTCTATCCCTTTAAACTTCACATTGACGATGGAACAGAGAAATTGCGTCGGGATTTTAAACAACAGGCATAATGCCTACTTAAGTACAACAGTAGTAAATCATCTCATTGTTTGTGGTTTGCTTTGGGCGTTTCCTGGGAGATCAGTATTAGATTCAGATGCACTACTGCAGCTTTACACTATCCCTTGGACCATCACATTAACGATGAAACACAGACATTGCGTCGGGATTTAATAGAAAAGGCACAATGCCGACTTCAGTACAAGCTAGGGAAACCTTCTCATTGTTTCCGGTTTGCTTTGAGCGTTTCCATAGAGATCAGTATTAGATTCCGATGCACTACTGCAGCTTTACTCAATCCTTTGGAACTTCACATTATCGACGAACCACAGAAATTGTGTCGGGATTTAATACGAAAGGCACAATGCCAAATTTAGTACAACAAGGGTAAATCTTCTGATTGTTTGTGGTTTGCTTTGAGCGTTCCCTAGGAGATCAGTATTAGATTCCGTTGCACTACTGCAGCTTTACTCTAACCCTTTCACCCTCACATTGACGATAAAACACAAAAATTGCGTCGGGGTTTAGTAATAATGCACAATGCCGACTTAAGTACAATGACAGTAAATCTTCTCATTGTTTTTGGTTGTCTTTGACTGTTTCCTGGGAGATCGCTATTAGATTCCGATGCACTACTGCCGCTCCCTCTATCATTTGGTCTTTCACATAGTGGATGAAATACATAAATTGCGTCGGGATTTAATACAAAAGGCACAATGCCGACTTAAGTACAAGAAGGGTAAATCTTCTCACTGTTTGTGGTTTGCTTTGAGCGTTTCGTGGGAGATCAGTACTAGTAGCGGATACACTACTGCTGCTTTAATATATCCCTTGGACGGTCTCATTGACGATGAAACACAGAAATTGCGTCGGGATTTAATACTAAAGGCACAATGCCGACTTAAGTACAAGAAGAGTAAATCTTCTCATTGTTTGTTGTTTGCTTTGTGCGTTCCTGGGATATCAGTGTTACATTCCGAAGCACTACTGCAGCTTTACTCTATCACTTGGACCTTCACATTGGCGATGAAACGCAGAGATGGCGTGGGGACTTAATACAAAAGGCCCAAAGCCGTCTTAAGTGCAAGGAGACTACATCTTCTCATTGTGTGTGGTTTGCTTTGAGCGTTTCGTGAGAGATCAGTACCAGATTCGGGTTCATTACTGCTGCTTTAATCTATCCCTTGGATGTTCGCATTGACGATGACACACAGATATTGCGTCGGGATTTAAAACTGAAGGCACAATCCCAACTTAAGTACAAGAAGATTAAATCTTCTCATTGTCAGTGGTTTGCCTTGAGCGTTTCCTGGGAGATCAGTGTTCGATTGCAATGCACTACTGCAACTTTACTCTATCCCTTGGACTTTCACATTGTCGATGAAACACAGATATTGCGTCGGTATTTAATACAAAAGGAACAAGGCCAACTTGAGTACAAGAAGAGTAAATCTTCTCATTGTTTGTGGTTTGCTTTGTGCGTTTCCTGGGATATCAGTATTACATTCCGATGCACTACTGCAGCCTTACTCTAGCCTTTGGTCCTTCACATTGGCGATGAAACACCGAAATGGCGTCGGGATCTAAGACTAAAGGCACAATGCCGACTTCAGTACAAGAAGGTTAAATCTTCTGATTGTTTGTGGTTGGTTTGAGCGTTTCCTGGGAGATCCGTGTTAGATTCCGATGCACTACTTCAGCTTTACTCTAACCCTTGGACCTTCACATTGACGAAGAAACACAGATATTGCGTCGGTATTTAATACAAAAGGGACAATGCCGACTTAAGTGCAAGAAGAGTAAATCCTCTCATTGTTTGTGGTTTGCTTTAATCGTTTCCTGGGAGATCAGTATTAGATTCCGATGCACTACTGCAGCTTTACTCTATCCGTCGGACCTTCACAAAGACGATGAAACACTGAAATGGTGTCGGGATTTAATACAAAAGGCACAATGTCGACTTAAGTAGAAGAAGAGTAAATCATCTATTTGTTTATGGTTTGCTTGGAGCGTTCCTGGGGAATCAGTACTAGATTTCGATGCACTACTCCAGCTGTACTCTATCCCTTGGACCTTTACATTGACGATGAAACACAGGAAATGCGTCAGGATTTAATAGAAAAGGCACAGTACCGACATAAGTAAAAGAAGAATAAATATTCTCTTTGAATGTGGTTGCTGTGAGCGTTTCCTGGGAGATCGGTATTAGATTCCGATGCACTACTGTAGGTTTACTCTATCGCTTGGACCTTCACATTGACGATGAAACACAGAATAAGCGTCATGATTTAATACAAAATGCACAATGCCGACTTAAGTACTAGAAGAGTAAATCTTCTCATTGTTTGTGGTTTGCTTTGAGCGTCTCCTGGGGAATCAGTATTAGATTCCGATGCACTACTGCAGCTTTACTCTATCCCTCGGACCCTCACATTGAGGATGAAACACATAAATTGCGTTGGGATTTAATACAAAAGGCACAATGCCGACATAAGTACAAGAAGAGTAAGTGTTCTCACTGCTTGAGGTTTGCTTTGGGCGTTTCCTGGGATATTAGTCTTAGGTTCCGCTGCACTTCTCCAGCTTCACTCTATACCTTGGACTTTCACACTGACAATGAAACACAGAAAATGCATCGGGATTTAGTACAAAAGGCACAATGCCAACTTAAGTACAAGAAGAGTAAATCTTCTCATTGTGTGTGGTTTGCATTGAGCTATCCTGGGGAAGCAGTACTAGATTCCGATGCACTACTGCAGCTTTCCTCTATCCCCTGGACCGTTACATTGACGGTGAAACACAGAAAATGCGTTGGGATTTAGTAGAAAAAGCACAATACCGACATAAGTACAAGAAGAGTAAATATTCTCTTTGTTAGTGGTTTGCTTTGAGCATTTCCTGGGAGATCTGTATTACATTCCGATGCACTACTGCAGCTTTACTCTATCCCTTGGAGCTTCACATTGACGATGAAACACGGAAATAGCGTCGGGGTTCAAAACAATAGGCATAATGCCGACTTAAGTACTAGATGAGTAAATCTTCTCATTGTTTGTGGTTTGCCTTGAGCGTTTCCTGGGAGATCAGTATTAGATTCCGATGCACTACTGCAGCTTTTCTCTATACCTTGGACCTTTACATTGACGATGAAACACAGAAATTGTGTCGGGAATAAATACAAAAGGCACAATGCGGACTTAAGTGCAACAAGAGTAAATCTTCTTATTGTTTGTGGTTTGATTTGGGCGTTTCGTGGGAGATCAGTATTTGATTCCGATGCACTACTGCAGCTTCACTCTATCCCTTGGACCTTCACAGTGACGATGAAACACAAAAATTGCGTCGGGATTTAATACAAAAGGCACAATGCCAACTCAAGTACAAGAAGAGTAAATCTTCTCGTTGTTTGTGGTTTGCTTTAAGCGTTCCTGGGTATCAGTACAAGATTCCGAAGCACTACTGCAGCTTTACTCTATCCCTTTCACATTCACATTGACGATAAGACGCAGAAATTGCGTCGGGATTTAATACAAAATGCACTATGCCGACTTAAGTACAAGAAGAATAGATCTTCTCGTTGGTTGTGGTTTGCTTTGAACGTTTCCTGGGAGATCAGTATTTGATTCCGTTGCACTACTGCAGCTTTGCGCGATCTTTCGGACCTTCTCATTGACGATGAAACACAGATATTGCTTCGGGATTTAATACGAAATGCAGAATGCCCACTTAAGTACAAGAAGGTTAAATCATCTCATTGTTTGTGGTTTGTTTGAACGTTTCCTGGGAGATCAGTATTAGATTCCGATACACTACTGCAGCTTTACTCTATCCCTTGGAGCTTCGCATTGACGATGAAACATAGAAATATCGCCGGGATATAATTCGAAAGGCACAACGCCGACTTAAGTACAAGAAGAGTAAATCTTCTCATTGTCTTTGGTTAGCTTTGAACGTTTCCTGGGAGATAAGTATTTGATTCCGTTGCACTACTGCAGCTTTGCCCTATCCCTTGGACCTTCTCATTGACGATGAAACACTGAAATAGTGTCGGGATACATTACAAAACGCACAATGCCGAAATAAGTACAACAAGAGTTAATATTCCCTTTGTTTGTGGTTTGCTTTGAGCGTTTCCTGGGAGATCAGTATTAGATTCCGATGCACTACTGCAGCTCTACTCTATCCCTTGGACATTCACATTGACGATGAGACTCTGATATTGCGTCGGGATTTGATACAAAAGGCACAATGCCAACTTAAGTACAAGAAGAGTAAATCTTCTCACCGTTTGTGGTTTGCTTTGAGCGTTTCCTTGGAGATCAGTCTTAGATTCGGATGCACTACCGCTGCTTTACTCCATTACTTGCACCTTCACATTGACGATGAAACACAGAAATGGCGTCGGGAGTTCATACAAATGGCACAGTGCCGACTTAAGTACAAGTAGAGTAAATTTTCTCATTGTTTGTGGCTTGCTTTGAACGTTTTGTTGGGGATCAGAACTAGATTCCGATGAACTACTGCAGCTTTACTCTATCCCTTGGACCTTTACATTGATGATGAAACACAGAAAATGCGTCGGGATTTAGTACAAAAGGCACGATGCCGACATATGTACAAGAGGCGTAAATACTCTCTTTGTTTGTAATTTGCTTTGAGCGTATCCTGGGAGATCAGTATTAGATTCCGATACACTACTGCAGCTTTACTCTATCCCTTGGAGCTTCACATTGACGATGAGACACAGAAAAATCGCCGGGATATAATACGAAAGGCACAACGCCGACTTAAGTACAAGAAGAGTAAATGTTGTCATTGTTTCTGGTTGGCTTTGAGCGTTTCCTGGGAGATCAGTAATTGATACCGTTGCATTACTGCAGCTTTACCCAATCCCTAGGACCTTCACATTGACGATGAAACACAGAAATTGTGTCGGGATATAATACGAAAGGCACAATGCCGACTTAAGTACACGAAGAGTAAATCTTCTCAATGTTTGTGGTTTGCTTTGAGCGTTTCCTGAGAGATCAGTATTAGATTCCGTTGTTAGATTCCAGAAATTGTGTCGGGGTTTAATGCAAAAGACACAATGCCGTCTTAAGTACAAGAAGAGTAAATCTTCTAATTAGTTGTGGTTTGCTTTGGGCGTTTCCTGGGTTATCAGTATTAGATTCCGATGCACTACTGCAGCCTGACTCCATCACTTGGTCCTTCACATTGACGAAGAAAAAAGAAATTGCATCGGAATGTAATACAAAAGGCACAATGCCGACATATAGTACAACTAGAGTAATTCTTCCACTGTTTGTGGTTTGCTTTGAGCGTTTCCTGAGGGATCTGTATTAGATTCCGATTCACTACTGCAGCTTTACTCTATCCCTTGGACATTCGCATTTACGATGAAACACAGAAATAGCGTCGGGAAATAATAGAAAAGGTACAAAGCCGACTTAAGTACAAGAAGATTAAATCTTCTCATTGTCTGTGGTTTGTTTTGAGCGTTTCCTGGGAGATCAGTATTAGATTCCGATGCACTACTGCAGCGTTACTGTATCCCTTGGACCCTCACTTTGACGATGAAAAACAGAAATTCCGTCGGGATTTAATGCAAAAGACACAATGCCGACTTAAGTACAAGAAGAGTAAATCTTCTAATTGTTTGTGGTTTGCTTGGAGCGTTTCATGGGTTATCGCTATTAGATTCCGATGCACTACTGCAGCTTTATTCTATCCCTTGGGCGTTCACAATGACGATGAAACACAGAAATTGGGTCGGGATTTAATACAAAAGGCACAATGCTGACTTCAGTACAGGAATGTAAATACTCTCATTGTTTGTGGTTTGGTTTGAGCGTTTCCTTTGCGATCCGTATTAGATTCCGATGCACTACTGCAGCTTTACTCCATCCCTTGTACCTTCACACCAACAATAAAACACAGATATTGCGTCGGGTTTTAATACAAAAGACACAATGCCGAATTAAGTACAAGAAGAGTATATCTTCGCATTATTTGTGGTTTGCTTTGAGCGTTTCCTGGGAGATCAGTATTAGATTCCGATGCACTACTGCAGATTTAATCTATCCCTTGGACCTCCACATTGACGATGAAACACATAAATTGCGTCGGGACTAAATACAAAAGGCACAATGCCGACTTAAGTACAAGAGGAGTATATATTCTTATTGATTGTGGTTTGCTTAGAGCGTTTCCTGGGGTTCAGTATTAGATTCCGATTCACTACTGCAGCTTTACTCCATCCCTTGGTCCTTCACTTTGACGATGAAACACAGAAATTGCGTCGGGATATAATACAAACGGCACAATGCAGACTTAAGTACAAGAAGTGTAATTCTTCTCACTATTTGTGGTTTGTTTTGAGTGTTTTCTGGGAGTTCAGTATTAGATTCCGATGCACTACTGCAGCATTACTCTATCCCTTGGACCTTCACATTGACGATGAAACGCAGAAATTGCCTCGGGATTTAATACAAAATGCACAATGTCGACTTAAGTACAAGAAGAGTAAATCTTCTAATTATTTGTGGTTTGCTTTGAGCGTTTCCTACGGGATCAGTATTAGATTCCGATGCACTACTTCGGCCTTACTCCGTCCCTTGGTCCTTCACATTGACGAAGCAACACAGAAATTGCGTCTGGATGTAATCCAAAAGGCATAATGCCGACTTAAGTACAAGAAAAGTCATTCTTCTCACTGTTTGTGGTTTGCTTTGGGCGTTTCCTGAGAGATCTGTATTAGATTCCGATGCACTACTGCAGCTTAACTCTATCCCTTGGACCTTCACATTTACGATGAAACACAGAAATAGCGTCGGGATTTAATACAAAAGGCACAATGCCGACTTAAGTACAAGAAGAGTAAATCTTCTGATTGTTTGTGGTTTGCGGTGAGCGTTTCCTGGGAGATCAGTATTAGATTCCGATGCACTACTGCCGTTTTAGTCTATCCCTTTGAACTTCACATTAACGATAAACCACAGAAATTGCGTCGGGATTTAATACGGAAGGCACAATGCCGACTTAAGTACAAGAAGTTTAAATCTTCCCTTTGTTTGTGGTTTGATTTAAGCGATTCCCGGGAGTTCGGTATTAGATTCCGATGCACTACTGCAGCTTTACTCTATCCCTTTCACCTTCACATTAACGATAAAACACAGAATTTCCTTCGGGATGTATTACAAACGGCACAATGCCGACTTCTGTACAAGAAGAGTAAATCTTCTCATTGTTTGTGGTTGGCTTTGAGCGTTTCCTGGGAGATCAGAATTAGATTCCGATGCACTACTCCAGCTTTACTCTAACCCTTGGAACTGCACATTGACGATGAGACACAGAAATATCGCCGGGATATAATACGAAAGGCACAGTGACGACTTAAGTGCAAGAAGAGTAAATCTTTATATTGTTTGTGGTTTGCTTTGAGCGTTTCTTGGGAGATCAGTATTGGATTCAGATGTACTACTGCAGCGTTACTGTATCCCTTGGAACTTCACATTGAAGATGATACACAGAAATTGCGTCGGGATTTAATGCAAAGACACAATGCCGACATAAGTACAAGAAAAGTGAATTTTTTAAGTTTTTGTGGTTGCTTTGAGCGTTTCCTGGGATATCACTATTAGATTTCGATGCACGACTAAAGTTCAAGAAGGTTAAATCTTGTCATTGTTTGTAATTTGCTTTGAGCGTTTCCTGGGAGATCAGTATTAGATTCCGATGCACTACTGCAGCCTCACTGTATACCTTAGACCTTCACATTAATGATGAACCACAGAAATTGCGTCGGGATTTAATACGGAAAGCACAGTGCAGACTTAAGTACAAGAAGGTTAAATCTTCTCATTGTTTGTGGCTTGTTTTGAGCGTTTCCTGGGGGATCAGTATTAGATTCCGATGCTCTACTGCAGCCTTACTCCATCCCTTGTACCTTCACGTTGACGATGAAACACAGAAATTGCGTCGGGTTTTAATACAAAAGGGTCAATGCCGACTTAAGTACAAAAAGAGTAAATCTTCTCATTGTTTGTGTTTTGCATTGAGCGTTTCCTGGGGGATCAGTATTAGATTCCGATCCACTAGTGCAGCTTTACCCCATCCGTTGGACATTCACATTGACGATGAAACACAGAAATTACGTCGGGATTTTTTACAAAAGGCACAATGCCGACCTCAGTACTGGAAGTGTAAATCCTCTCATTGTTTGTGGTTTGCTTTGAGCGTTTCCTGGGAGTTCAGTATTAGATTCCGATGCACTACTGCAGCTTTACTCTGTCCCTTGGACCTTCACATCGACAATGAGACACAGAAATTGCGTCGGGTTTTAATACAAAAGGCACAATGCCGACTTAAGTACAAGAAGAGTTAATCTACTCAGTGTTTGTGGTTTGCTTTGAGAGTTTCCTGGGAGATCAGTATTAGTTCCGAAACACTACTGCAGCTTTACTCTGCCACTTGGAGCTTCACATAGACGATGAAACACAGAAATTGCGTCGGGATTTAATACAAAAATCATATTGCCGACTTAAGTACAAGAAGAGTAAATCATGTCATTGTTTGTGGTTTTCCTTGAGCGTATCCTGGGAGATCAGTATTAGATTCCGACGCACAACTGCACGTTTCCTCTATCCCTTGGTCCTTCACTTTGACGATGAAACACAGATATACCGTCGGGATTTAATACAAAAGGCACAATGCCGACTTAAGTACAAGAAGAGTAGATCTTCTCAATGTTTCTGGTTTGCTTGAGCGTTTCCTGGGAGATGAGGATTAGATTCCGATGCACTACTGCAGCTTTACTCTATCCCTTGGACCACATTGACGATGAAACACAGAAATATCGCCGAGAAAAAATAAAAAAAGCAAAATGCCGACTTAAATACAAGAAGAATAAATCTTATCATTGTTTGTGGTTTGCTTTGACCGTATCCTGGGAGATCAGTATTAGGTTCCGATGCACTACTGCAGCCTAACTCCATCCCTTGGTCCTTCACAGTGACCATGAAAAACAGAAATTTCGTCGGGAAGTAATACAAATGGCACAATGCCGACTTAAGTACAAGAAGAGTAATTCTTCTCACTCTTTGTGGTTTGCTTTGAGCGTTACCTGGGGGACCACTATTAGATTCCGATGCACTACTGCAGCGTTACTCAATCCCTTGCACCTTCACATTTCCGATGAAACACAGAACTAGTGTCGGGATTTAATACAAAAGCCACAACGACAACTGAAGTGCAAGGAGAGTAAATCTTCTTATTGTTTGTGGTTTGCTTTGAGAGTTTCCTGGGAGATCAGTATTAGTTTCGAAACACTACTGCAGCTTTGCTCTACCACTTGGACCTTCACATTGACGATGAAACCCAGAAATTGCGACGGGATTTAATACAAAAAGCACAATGCCGACTTAAGTACAAGAAGAGTAAATCTTCTCAATGTTTCTGGTTTGCTTGAGCGTATCATGGGAGATCAGTATTAGTTCCGAAGCACAACTGCAGCTTTACTCTGCCACTTGGACCTTCACATAGACGATGAAACACAGAAATTGCGTCGGGATTTAATACAAAAGTCATATTGCCGGCTTAAGTACAAGAAGAGTAAATCTTGTCATTGTTTGTGGTTTTCCTTGAGCGTATCCTGGGAGATCAGTATTAGATTCCGACGCACAACTGCACGTTTCCTCTATCCCTTGGTCCTTCATTTTGACGATGAAACACAGATATATCGTCGGGATTTAATACAAAAGGCACAGTGCCGTCTGAAGTACAAGAAGAGTTAATCTTCTCACTGTTTGTCTTTTACTTTGAGCGTTTCCTGGGAGATCACTATTAGATTCCGATGGAATACTGCAGCGTTACTCTATCCCTTGGAACTTCACATTTACGATGAAACACAGAAATAGTGTCGGGATTTATCACAAAAGGCACAATGATGACTCAAGTGCAAGGAGAGTATATCATCTTATTGTTTGTGGTTTGCTTTGAGAGTTTCCTGGGAGATCAGTATTAGTTTCGAAACAATACTGCAGCTTCACTCTACCACATGGACCTTCACATTGACGATGAAACCCAGAAATTCCATCGGGATTTAATACAAAAATCACAATGCCGACTTAAGTACAAGAAGAGTAAATCTTCTCAATGTTTCTGGTTTGCTTGAGCGTTTCCTGGGAGATGAGTATTAGATTCCGATGCACTACTGCAGCTCTACTCTATCCCGTGGACCACATTGACGATGAAACATAGAAATATCGCCGAGAAAAAATACAAAAAGCAAAGTGCCGTCTTAAATACAAGAAGAATAAATCTTATCATTGTTTGTGGTTTGCTTTGAGCGTATCCTGGGAGATCAGTATTAGGTTCCGATGCACTACTGCAGCCTAACTCCATCCATTGGCCCTTCACAGTGACCATGAAACACAGAAATTTCGTCGGGAAGTAATACAAAAGGCACAATGCCGACTTAAGTACAAGAAGAGTAATTCTTCTCACTGTTTGTGGTTTGCTTTGAGCGTTACCTGGGGGACCACTATTAGATTCCGATGCACTACTGCAGCGTTACTCAATCCCTTGGCCCTTCAAATTTCCGATGAAACACAGAAATAGTGTCCGGATTTAATACAAAAGGAACAATGACGACTCAAGTGCAAGGAGAGTAAATCTTCTTATTGTTTGTGGATTGCTTTGAGAGTTTCCTGGGAGATCAGTATTAGTTTCGAAACACTCCTGCAGCTTTACTCTACCACTTGGACCTTCACATTGACGATGAAACCCAGAAATTGCGACGGGATTTAATACAAAAAGCACGATGCCGACTTAAGTACAAGAAGCGTAAATCTTCTCAATGTTTCTGGTTTGCTTTGAGCGTTTCCTGGGATATGAGTATTAGATTCCGATGCCCTACTGCAGCTTTACTCTATCCCTAAGTACCTTCACAATGACGATGAAACACAGAAATTGCGTCGGGATTTAATTCAAAAGGCATAATGCCGACTTAAGTACAAGAAGAGTAAATCTTCTCATTGTTCGTGGTTAGTTTGAGCGTTTCCGGGGAGATCAGTATTAGATTCCGATGCACTACTGCAGTTTTTCTCTATCCCTTGGACCCTCTCATTGACGATGAAACACAGAAATTGCGTCGTGATTAAATACAAAAAGCACATTGCCGACGTAAGTACATTAAGAGTAAATCTTCTCAATGTTTGTGGTTTGCATTGAGCGTTTCCTGGGATATAAGTATTAGATTCCGATGCCCTACTGCAGCTTTACTCTATCCCTAAGTACCTTCACAATGACGATGAAACACAGAAATTGCGTCGGGATTAAATAGAAAAGGCACATTGCCGACGTAAGTACAAGAAGAGTAAATCTTGTCATTGTTTGTGGTTTGCTTTGTGCATTTCCTGGGAGATCAGTATTAGTTCCGAAGCACAACTGCAGTTTTACTCCATCCTTTGGACCTTCACATCGTCGATGAAACCAAGAAATTGCGTCGGGATTTAATACAAAAGGCACAATGCCGACTTAAGCACAAGACGAGTAACTCTTCTCATTGTTTGTGGTTTGCTTTGAGCATTTCCTGGGAGATCAGTACTACATTCCGATGCACTACTGCAGCTTAACTCTATCCCTTGGACCTTCACATTGACGATGAAACACATTAAATGCGTCGGCATTTAATACTAAAGGCGCAATGCCATCTTAAGTACAGGAGGAGTAAATATCCTCTTTGTTTGTTGTTTGCTTTGTGCGATTCCTAGGTGATCAGTATTAGATTCCATTGCACTACTGCAGCTTTACTTTATACCTTGGACCTTCTCATTGACGATGAGACACAGTAATTTCGTCAGGATTTAAAACAAATGGCACAATGCCATCTAAAGTACAAGGACAGTAAATCTTCTCATTGTATGTGGTTTGCTTTGAGCGTTTCCTGGGAGATCAGTATTAGATTCCGATGCACTACTGCAGCTTTACTCTATCTTTTGGACCTTCACAATGACGATGAAACACAGAAATTGCGTCGAGATTAAATAGAAAAGGCACATTGCCGACGTAAATGCTAGAAGAGTAGATCTTCTCATTGTTTGTGGTTTGCTTTGTGCGTTTCCTGGGTGATCAGTATTAGTTCCGAATCGCAAATGCAGATTTACTCCATCCCTTGGACCTTCAAATTGACGATGAAACCCAGAAATTGCGTCGGGATTTAACATAAAAGGCACAATGCCGACTTAAGTACATGAAGAGTAAACCTTCTCAGTGTTTGAGGTTTGCTTTGAGCATTTCCTGGGAGATCAGTATTAGATTCCGATGCACTTCTGCAGCTGTACTCCACCCCTTGGACTTTCTCATTGACGATTAAACACAGAAATTGCGTCGGGATTTAATACAAAATGCACAATGCCGACATAAGTTCAAGAAGGGTAAATCTTCTGATTGTTTGTGGATTGCTTTGAGCGTTTCCTGGGAGATCAGAATTAGATTCCGATGCACTACTACTGCTTTACTCTATCCCTTGGACCTTCACATTGACGATTAAACACAGAAATATCGCCGCGATATAATACAAAAGGCACAATGCCGACTTAAGTAATAGAAGAGAAAATATTGTTACTTTTTGTGGTTTGATTTGAGCGGTGCCTGGGGGATCAGTACTAGATTCCGATGCACTACTGCAGCTTTACTCTATCCTTAGGACCTTCACATTTCCGATGAAACACAGTAAATGCGACGGGATTTAATAAAAAAGGCACAATCCCGACTTAAGTACAGGAGGATTAAATCTTCTCATTGTTTGTGGTTTGCTTTGTACGTTTCCTGGGAGATCAGTAATAGTTCCGAAGCACAAATGCAGTTTTACTCCATCCTGTGGACCTTCACATTGACGATGAAACCCTGAAATTGCGTCGGGTTTCAATACAAAAGACACAATGCCGACTTAAGTACAAGATGAGTAAATCTTCTCATTGTTTGTGGTTTGCTTTGAGCGTTTCCTGGGAGATCAGTATTAGATTCCGATGCACTACTGCTACTTTACTCTATCCCCTGGACTTTCACATTGACGATGAAACACAGAAATTGCGTCGGAATTCAATGCAAAAGGCACAATGGGGACTTAAGTGCAAGAAGAGTAAATCGTTTCATTTTTTGTAGTTTGATTTGAGCGTTTCCTGGGAGATCAGTACTGGATTCGAATGCACTACTGTAGCTTTAATCTATCCTTTGGGCCTTAACATTGTCGATGAAAGACAGAAATTGCGTCGGGATTTAATACAAAAGGCACAATGCCGACTTAAGTACAAGAGGAGTACATATTCTCTTTGAGGTTTGGTTTGAGCGTTTCCTGGGAGATCAGTATTAGATTCCGATGCACTACTGCAACTTTACCGCTTGGTCCCACATATTGACGATGAAACACAGAAATTGCGTCGGGATTTAATACAAAAGGCACAATGATGACTTAAGTACCAGAAGAGTAAATGTTCTTATTGTTTTTGGTATGCTTTGAGCGTTTCCTGGGGGATCAGTAATAGATCCCGATGTACTACTGCAGATTTACTCAAACCTTTGGACCTTCACATTGAAGATGAAACACAGAAAACGCGTCGGGATTTAATAGAAAAGGCACAATGCCGACTTAAGTACAATAGTAGAAAATATTCTTTTTGTTTGTGGTATGCTTTAAGCGTTTCCTCAGAGATCAGTATTAGATTCCGATGCACTACAGCAGCTTCACTCTACCCCTTGGACCTCCACATTGACGACGAAACACAGAAATTGCGTCTGTATTTAATGCAAATGGCACAATGCCGACTAAAGTAAGAGGAGAGAAAATCTTCTCATTGTTTGTATTTTGCTTTGAGCGTTTCCTGGGAGATCAATATTAGATTCCCATGCACTACTGCAGTTTTACTCTATCCCTTGGACCCTCCCATTGACGTTGAAACATAGAAATTGTGTCGGGATTTAATACAAAAGGCACAATGCCGTCCTAAGTACAAGAAGAGTAAATCTTCTCATTGTTTGTGCTTTGATTTGAGTGTTTCCTGGGAGATCAGTACTGGATTCGAATGCACTACTGTAGCTTTAATCTATCCCTTGGACCTTAACATCGGCGATGAAACACAGAAATTGCGTCGGGATATAATGCAAAATGCACAATGGCGACTTAAGTAAAAGAGGAGTAAATATTCTCTTTGTTTGTGGTTTGGTTTTAGCGTCTCCTGGGAGATCAGTATTAGATTCCGATGCACTACCGCAGCTTTACTCTATTCCTTGGACGTTCACATTGACGAAGACTCACAGAAATTGCGTCGGGATTTAATACAAAAGGCACAATGCTGACTTAAGTGCAAGAAGAGTAAATCTTCTCACTGTTTGTGGTTTGCTTTGAGCGTTTCCTGCGAGATCAGTTTTAAATTCCGATGCATTTCTGCAGCTTTACTCCATCCCTTGGATCTTCACATTAACGATGAAACACAGAAATAGCGTCGGGATTTAATACAAAAGACACGATGATGACTTAAGAACAAGAAGAGTAAATCTTCTCTTCGCTTGTGGTTAGCTTTTAGCGTTACCTGGGAGATCAGTATTAGATTCCGATGCACTACTGCAGCTTTACTCTATCCCTTGGACCTTCACATTGACGATGAAACACAGTAATTGCGTCAGGATTTAGTACAAAAGGCACAATGCCAACTTAAGTAGAAGGAGAGAGAATCTTCTCATTGTTTGTGGTTTGCTTTGAGCGTTTCCTGGGAGATCAGTATTAGATTCCGATGCACTACTACAGCCTTACACTATCCCTTGGGCCTACACAATGACGATGAAACACAGATATTGCGTCGGGATTTAATACAAAAGGCACAATGCCGACTTAAGTACCAGAAGAGTAAATACTCTTATTGTTTATGGTTTGCTTTGAGCGTTTCCTGGGGGATCAGTACTAGATTCCGATGCACTACTGCAGCTTTACCAATCCTTTGGAACTTCACATTGACAATGAAACACAAAAATGCGTCGGGATTTAATACAAAAGGCACAATGCCAACTTAAGTACAAGGAGAGAGAATCTTCTCATTGTTTGTGGTTTGCTTAGGGCGTTTCCTGGGAGATCAGTATTAGATTCCGATGTACTACTACAGCCTAACACTATCCCTTGGACCTACACAATGACGATGAAACACAGATATTGCGTCGGGATTTAATACAAAAGGCACAATGCCGACTAAAGTACAAGGAGAGTAGACCTTCTCATTGTTTGTGGTTTGCTTTGAGCGTTTCCTGGGAGAACAGTATTAGATTCCGATGCACTACTGCAGCTTTACTCTATCCCTTGGACCTTCACATTGACGATGAAACACAGTAATTGCGTCAGGATTTAGTACAAAAGGCACAATGCCAACTTAAGTACAAGGAGATAGAATCTTCTCATTGTTTGTGGTTTGCTTTGAGCGTTTCATGGGAGATCAGTATTAGATTCCGATGTACTACTACAGCCTAACACTATCCCTAGGACCTACACAATGACGATGAAACACAGAAATTGCATCGGGATTAAACACAAAACGCACAATGCCGACTCAAGTACCAGAGGAGTAAATCATCCCGTTGTCTGCGTTTTGCTTAGAGCGTTTTCTGGGGGATCAGTATTAGATTCCAATGCACTACTGCAGCCTTACTCCATCCCTTGCTCCTTTACATTGACGATGAAACACAGAAATAACATCAGGATGTAATAAAAAAGGCACAATGACGACTTAGGTACAAGAAGAGTAATTCTTCTCACGGTTTGTGGTTTGCTTTGAGCGTTTCTTGGGAGATCAATATTAGATTCCGATTCACTACTGCAGCTTGATGCTATCCCTTGGACCTTTACATTTACGATGAAACACAGAAAGTGCCTCGGGATTTTATACCAAAGGCACAAAGCCGACTTAAGTACAAGAAGATTGAATCTTCTCATTGATTGTGGTTTGCTTTGAGCGTTTCCTGGGAGATCAGTATTAGATTCCAATGCACTACTGCAGCTTTACTCTATCCCTTGGACCTGCACATTGCCGATGAAACACAGAAATTGTGTCGGGATGTAATACAAAATGCACAATGACGACTTAAGTGGAAGAAGAGTAAATCTTCTTATTGTTTGCGGTTTGCTTTGAGCGATTCCTTGGAGATCAGCATTTGATTCTGATGCACTACTGCAGCCTGACTGTATCCCTTGGACCTTCACATTGAAGATGAAACACAGAAATTGCGTGGGGATTTAATGCAAAAGACACAATGCCGACTTAAGTACAAGAAGAGTAAATCTTCTCATTCTTTGCGGTTTGCTTTGAGCGTTTCCTGCGAAATCAGTCTTAAATTCCGATGCATTCCTGCAGCTTTACTCCATCCCTTGGATCTTCACATTGACGATGAAACACATAAATAGCGTCGGGATTTAATACAAAAGACACGATGATGACTTAAGTACAAGAAGAGTAAATCTTCTCATCGTTTGTGGTTAGCTTTTAGCGTTACCTGGGAGATCAGTACTAGATTCCGATGCACTACTGCAGCTTTTCTCTATCCCTTGTGCCTTCACATTGACGAAGAAACACAGAAATTGCAATGGGATTTAATACGAAAGGCACAATGCCGACTTGAGTACAAGAGGAGTAAATCCTCTCATTGTTTGGGGTTTGGTTTGAGCGTTTCTTGGGGTATCAGTACTAGATTCCGATGCACTACTGCAGCTTTACTCTATCCCTTGGGCTTTCACATTGTTGATGAAACAAAGAAAATGCGTCGGGATCTAATACAAAAGGCACAATGCCGACTTAAGGACAAGAAAAGTATATATTCTATTTGTTTGTTGTATGCTTGGAGCGGCTCCTGGGAGATCAGTATTAGATTCCGATGCACTACTGCAGCTTTACTCTATCCCTTGGACCTTCACATTGACGATGAAACACAGTAATTGCGTCAGGATTTAATACAAAAGGCACAATGCCAACTTAAGTACAAGGAGAGAGAATCTTCTCATTGTTTGTGGTTTGCTTTGAGCGTTTCCTGGGAGATCAGTATCAGATTCCGATGCACTACTACAGTCTTACACTATCCCTTGGACCTACACAATGACGATGAAACACAGATATTGCGGCGGGATTTAATACAAAAGGCACAATGCCGACATAAGGACCAGAAGAGTAAATACTCTTATTGCTTATGGTTTGCTTTGAGCGTTTCCTGGGGGATCAGTACTAGATTCCGATGCACTACTGCAGCTTTACCAATCGTTTGGAACTTCACATTGACAATGAAACACAGAAAATGAGTCGGGATTTAATACGAAAGGCACAATGCCAACTTAAGTACAAGGAGAGAGAATCTTCTCATTGTTTGTGGTTTGCTTTGAGCGTTTTCTGGTAGATCAGTATTAGATTCCGATGTAGTACTACAGCCTAACACTATCCCTTGGACCTACACAATGACGATGAAACACAGATATTGCGTCGGGATTTAATACAAAAGTCACAATGCCGACTACAGTACAAGGAGAGTAGACCTTCTCATTGTTTGTGGTTTGCTTTGAGCGTTTCCTGGGAGAACAGTATAGATTCCGATGCACTACTGCAGCTTTGCTCTATCCCTTGGACCTTCACATTGACGACGAAACACAGAAATTGCGTCGGGATTTTTTACAAAAGGCACAATGCCGACTTACGTACAAGAAGCGTAGATCTTCTCATTGTTCTTGGTTAGTTTTGAGCGTGTCCTGGGAGATGAGTATGAGATTCCGATGCACTACTGCAGCTTCACTCTATCCCTTGGACCTTTACATTGACGTTGGAACACAGAAATAGCCACGAGATTTAATACAAAAGGCACAATGCCGACTTAAGTACATGAAGAGTAAATCTTCTCATTGTTTGTGGTTTGCTTTGAGCGTTTCCTGGGAGATCAGTATTGGATTCCGATGCACTGCTGCAGCTTTACTCTATCCCTTGGATCTTCACATTATCGATGAAACACAGAAATTGCGTCGGGATTTAGTACGAAAAGGAAAATGCCGGCTTAAGTACAAGAAAGTTAAATGTTTTCATTTTTTGTGGTTTGTTTGAGCGTTTCCTGGAAGATCACTATTATATTCCAATGCACTACTGCATCTTTACTCTATCCCTTGGACCTTCACATAGACGATGAAACACAGAAATTGCTTCGGGATTTAATGCAAAAGACACAATGCCGACTTAAGTACAAGAAGAGCAAATCTTCTCATTGTTTGAGGTTTGCTTTGAGCGTTCCTGGGGAATCAATACCAGATTCCGATGCATCACTGCAGCTTTACTCTATCCCTTGGACCTTCACATTGACGATGAAACACATAAATTGCGTCGGGATTCAATACAAAAGGCACAATGCCGACTTAAGTACAAGAAGAGTAAATCTTCTCATTGTTTGTGGTTTGCTCTGAGCGTTTCCAGGGAGATCAGTAATTGATTGCGATGCACTACTCTAGCTTAACCTTATCCCTTGTACCTTCACATTGACGATGACTTACAGAAATTGCGTCGGGATTTAATACAAAAGGCAGAATGACGACTTAAGTACAAGCAGGTTAAAGCTTCTCATTGTTTGTGGTTTGTTTGAGCGTTTCCTGGGAGATCACTATTATATTCCGATGCACTACTGCAGCTTTAGTCTATCCCTTTGACCTTCACATTGACGATGAAACACAGATATTGCGCTGGGATTTAATACAAAAGGCACAATGCCGACATAAGTACAAGAGGAGTAAGTCTTCTCTTCGTTTGTGGTTTGCTTTGAGCGTTCCTGGGGAATCAGTACTAGATTCCGATGCACTACTGCAAATTTACTCTATCCCTAGGACCTTTATATTGACGATGAAAGACAGATATTGCTTCGGGATTTAATGCAAAACGCACAATGCCGACTCATGTACAAGAAGCGTAGATCTTCTCATTGTTTTTGGTTTGTTTTGAGCGTGTCCTGGGAGATGAGTATGAGATTCCGATGCACTACTGCAGCTTCACTCTATCCCTTGGACCTTCACATTGACGATGAAACACAGAAATTGCATCGGGATTAAACACAAAACGCACAATGCCGACTCAAGTACCAGAGGAGTAAATCATCCCATTGTTTGCGGTTTGCTTAGAGCATTTTCTGGGGAATCAGTATTAGATTCCGATGCACTACTGCAGCCTTACTCCATCCCTTGCTCCTTCACATTGACGATGAAACACAGAAATTACATCGGGATGTAATAAAAAAGGCACAATGCCGACTTAGGTACAAGAAGAGTAATTCTTCTCACTGTCTGTGGTTTGTTTTGAGCGTTTCTTGGGAGATCAGTATTAGATTCCGATTCACTACTGCAGCTTGACGCTATCCCTTGGACCTTTACATTTACGATGAAACATAGGAATTGCGTCGGGATTTTATACCAAAGGCACAAAGCCGACTTAGGTACAAGAAGAGTAATTCTTCTCACTGTCTGTGGTTTGTTTTGAGCGTTTCTTGGGAGATCAGTATTAGATTCCAATGCACTACTGCAGCTTTACTCTATTCCTTGGGCCTTCACATTGAATATGAAACATAGAAATTGCGTCGGGATTTAATACAAAAGGCACAATGCCCACTTAAGTACCGGAAGAGTAAATATTCTTATTGTTTGTGGTTTGCTTTGAGCGTTTCCTGGGGGATGAGTACTAGATTCCGATGCACTACTGCAGCTTTACTCTATCTTTTGGACCTTCACATTGACGATGCAACACAGAAATAACGTTGGTATTTAATACCTAAGGCACAATGCCGACTTAAGTAGAAGAAAAGAAAATCTTCTCATTGTTTGTGGTTTGCTTTGAGCGTTCCTGAGAGATCAGTATTAGATTCCGATGCACTACTGCAGCTTTACTCCATCCCATGGACATTCACATTGACGATCAGACACAGAAATTGCTTCGGTATTTAATACAAAAGGCACAATAAAGACTTAAGAACAAGAATACCAAATCTTCTCATTGTTTGAGGTTTGCTTTGAGCGTTTCCTGGGAGATGAGTATTAGATTCCGATGCACTACTGCAGGTTTACTCTATTTCCTGGTCCTACACATTGACGAGGAAACACAGAAATTGCATCGGGATTTAATACAAAAGGCACAATGCAGACAAAGGTACAAGAAGAGTAAATCTTCTCTTTGTTTGTGGTTTGCTTTGAGCGTTTCCTGGGAGATCAGTATTAGATTCCGATGCACTACTGCTGCTTAGCTCTATCTCTCGGAACTTCACATTGACGATGAAACACAGAAATTGCGTCAGGATTTAATACAAAAGGCACAATGCCGACTTAAGTACAAGAAGAGTAAATGTTCTCACTGTTTGTGGGTTGCTTTGAGCGTGTACTGGGAGATCTGTATTAGATTCCGATGCACTACTGCACCTTCACTCAATCCCTTGGACCTTCACACTGACGATGAAACACAGAAATATCTTCGGGATTTAATACAAAAGCCACAATGCCGACTTAAGTACAAGAAGAGTAAGTCTTCTCATCGTTTGTGGTTTGCTTTGATCGTTTCCTGGGAGATCAGAACTAGATTCCGATGCACTACTGCAGCTTTACTCTATCCCTTGGACCTTCACATTGACGATGAAACACAGAAATTGCGTCGTGATATAATACAAAACCATAATGCCGACTTAAGTACAAGAAGAGTAATTCTTCTCATTGTTTGTGGTTTGCTTTGAGCGTTTGCTGGGAGATCTGAATTAGTTCCGAAGCACAACTGCAGTTTTACTCTATTCATTGGGCCTTCACATAGATGATGAATCTTAGACGTTGCGTCGGGATTTAATACAATAGGCACAGCGCCATCTTTGTGGTATGTTTGAGCGTTTCCAGGGAGATCAGAATTAGATCCCGATGCACTACTGCAGCTTTACTATATCCCTTGGACCTTCACATTGACGATAAAACACAGAAATTGCGTCTGGATTTAATACAAAATGCACAATGCCGACTTCAGTACAAGCGGGATAAATCTTCTCATTCTTTGTGGTTTGTATGAGCGTTTCCAGGGAGAACAGTATTACACTCCGATACTCAACCGCAGCTTTACTGTACCCCTTGGACCTCCACATTGCCGATGAAACACAGATATTGCGTCGGGATTTAATACAAATGGCACAATGCCGACTTAAGTACAAGAGGAGTAAATCTTCGCATTGTTTATGATTTACTTTGAGCGTTCCTGGGGAATCAGTACCAGATTCCGATGCACTACTGCAAATTTACTCTATCCCTAGGACCTTTATATTGACGATGAAAGACAGATATTGCTTCGGGATTTAATGCAAAACGCACAATGCCGACTCATGTACAAGAAGCGTAGATCTTCTCATTGTTTTTGGTTTGTTTTGAGCGTGTCCTGGGAGATGAGTATGAGATTCCGATGCACTACTGCAGCTTCACTCTATCCCTTGGACCTGCACATTGACGATGAAACACAGAAATAGTGTCAGGATTTAATACAAAATGCGCAATGACGACTTAAGTGCAAGAAGAGTAAATTTCTTATTGTTTGCGGTTTGCTTTGAGCGGTTCCTGGGAGATCAGTATTTGATTCAGATGCACTACTGCAGCCTGACTGTATCCCTTGGACCTTCACATTGACGATGAAACACAGAAATTGCGTCGGGATTTAATGCAAAGGACACAATGCCGACTTAAGTACAAGAAGAGTAAATCTTCAAATTGTTTCTGGTTTGCTTTGGCGTTTCCTGTGATATCACTATTTGTTTCCGATGCACTACTGCAGCTTTACTCTATCCCTTGGACAATCAAAGATAGGATGGAACATAGAAATTGCGTCGGGGTTTAATACAAAGGGCATAATGATGACTTAAGTACAAAGAAAGTAAATCTTCTCATCGTTTGTAATTTGCTTTTTGCGTTCCTGGGAGATCAGTACTAGATTCCGATGCACTACTGCAGCTTTACTCTATCCCTTGGAACTTCACATTGACGATGAAACACATATATTGAGTTGGGATTTAATACAAAAGGCACAAAGCCGACCTAAGTACAAGAGGAGTATATATTCTCTTTGTTTGTGGTTTGCTTTGAGCGTTTCGTGGGGGATCAGTATTAGATTCCGTTGCACTACTGCAGCTTTACTCAATTCCTTGGGCCTTCACATTGACGATGAAACACAGTAATTGCGTCAGGATTAAATACAAAAGGCACAATGCCAACTGAAATACAAGGAGAGTAAATCCACTCATTAATTGTGGTTTGCTTTGAGCGTTTCCTGATAGATCAGTATTAGATTCCGTTGCACTACTGCAGCTTTACTCTATTCCTTGGGCCTTCACATTGACGATGAAACATAGAAATTGCGTCGGGATTTAATACAAAATGCACAATGCCCACTTAAGTACCGGAAGAGTAAATATTCTTATTGTTTGTGGTTTGCTTTGAGCGTTTCCTGGGGGATGAGTACTAGATTCCGATGCACTACTGCAGCCTTACTCTATCTTTTGGACCTTCACATTGACGATGCAACACAGAAATAGCGTCGGCATTTAATACCAAAGGCACAATGCAGACAAAGGTACGAGAAGAGTAAATCTTCTCTTTGTTTGTGGTTTGCTTTGAGCGTTTCCTGGGAGATCAGTATTAGATTCCGATGCACTAATGCTGCTTAACTCTATCTCTCGGACCTTCACATTGACGATGAAACACAGAAATTGCGTCGGGATTTAATACAAAAGGCACAATGCCGACTTAAGTACAAGAAGAGTAAATGTTCTCACTGTTTGTGGTTTGCTTTGAGCGTGTCCTGGGAGATCAGTATTAGATTCCGATGCACTACTGCACCTTCACTCAATCACTTGGACCTTCACATTGACGATGAAACACAGAAATAGCTTCGGGATTTATTACAAAAGCCACAATGCCGACTTAAGTACAAGAAGAGTAAGTCTTCTCATCGTTTGTGGTTTGCTTTGATCGTTTCCTGGGAGATCAGAACTAGATTCCGATGCACTACTGCAGCTTTACTCTATCCCTTGGACCTTCACATTAACGATGAAACACAGAAATTGCGTCGTGATATAATACAAAAGCACAATGCTGACGTAAGTACAAGAAGAGTAATTCTTCTCATTGTTTGTGGTTTGCTTTGAGCGTTTCCTGGTGGATCAGTACTACATTCCGATGCACTACTGCAGCTTCACTCTATCCCTTGGACCTTCACATTGACGATGAAACACATTAAATGCGTCGGGATTTAATACTAAAGGCACAATGCCATCTGAAGTACAGGAGGAGTAAATATCCTCTTTGTTTGTTGTTTGCTTTGTGCGATTCCTGGGTGATCAGTATTAGATTCCAAAGCACTACTGCAGATTTACCTTATTACTTGGACCTCCACATTGAGGAGGAAACACAGATATTGCGTCGGGATTTACTACAAAAGGCACAATGCCAACTTAAGTACAAGGAGAGCAAATCTTCACATGGTTTGTGGTTTGCTATCAAGGTTTCCTGGGAGATCAGTATTAGTTTCCGATGCACTACTGCAGCTTTACTCTATCCTTTGGACCTTCACATTGACGATGAAACACAGAAATTGCATCGGGATTTAATACAAATGGCACAATGCCGAATTAAGTACAAGAGGAGAAAATATTCACTTTGTTTGTTGTCTGCTTTGAGAGTTTCCTGGGAGATCAGTATTAATTTCCGATGCACTACTGGAGCTACACTATATCCCTTGGACCTCCACATTGACGATAAAACACAGAAATTGCGTCTGGATTTAATACAAAAGGCACAATGCCGACTTAAGTACAAAGAGAGTCAAAGAGAGTAAGTCTTCTCATTGGTTGTGGTTTGCTTTGAGCGTTTGCTGGGAGATCTGAATTAGTTCCGAAGCACAACTGCAGTTTTACTCTATTCATTGGGCCTTCACATAGATGATGAAACTCAGACATTGCGTCGGGACTTAATACAATAGGCACAGCGCCATCTTAAGTAAAAGAAGAGTAAATCTTCTCATTGTTTGTGGTATGTTTGAGCGTTTCCAGGGAGATCAGAATTAGATTCCGATGCACTACTGCAGCTTTACTATATCCCTTGGACCTTCACATTGACGATAAAACACTGAAATTGCGTCTGGATTTAATACAAAATGCACAATGCCGACTTCAGTACAAGCAGGATAAATCTTCTCATTCTTTGTGGTTTGTATGAGCGTTTCCAGGGGGAACAGTATTACATTCCGATACTCAACCACAGCTTTACTGTACCCCTTGGACCTTCACATTGCCGATGAAACGCAGATATTGCGTCGGGATTTAATACAAATGGCACAATGCCGACTTAAGTACAAGAGGAGTAAATCTTCTCATTGTTTATGATTTACTTTGAGCGTTCCTGGGGAATCAGTACCAGATTCCGATGCACTACTGCAAATTTACTCTATCCGTAGGACCTTTATATTGACGATGAAAGACAGATATTGCTTCGGGATTTAATGCAAAACGCACAATGCCGACCCATGTACAAGAAGCGTAGATCTTCTCATTGTTTTTGGTTTGTTTTGAGCGTGTCCTGGGAGATGAGTATGCGATTCCGATGCACTACTGCAGCTTCACTCTATCCCTTGGACCTTCACATTGACGATGAAACACAGAAATTGCATCGGGATTAAACACAAAACGCACAATACCGACTCAAGTACCAGAGGAGTAAATCATCCCATTGTTTGCGGTTTGCTTAGAGCGTTTTCTGGGGGATCAGTATTAGATTCCGATGCACTACTGCAGCCTTACTCCATCCCTTGCTCCTTCACATTGGCGATGAAACACAGAAATTACATCGGGATGTAATAAAAAAGGCACAATGCCGACTTAGGTACAAGAAGAGTAAATCTTCAAATTGTTTGTGGTTTGCTTTGGCGTTTCCTGTGATATCACTATTTGTTTCCGATGCACTACTGCAGCTTTACTCTATCCCTTGGACAATCACAGATAGGATGGAACACAGAAGTTGCGTCGGGGTTTAATACAAAGGGCATAATGATGACTTAAGTACAAGGAAAGTAAATCTTCTGATCGTTTGTAATTTGCTTTTTGCGTTCCTGGGAGATCAGTACTAGATTCCGATGCACTACTGCAGCTTTACTCTATCCCTTGGAACTACACATTGACGATGAAACACATAAATTGAGTTGGGATTTAATACAAAAGGTACAAAGCCGACCTAAGTACAAGAGGAGTATATATTCTCTTTGTTTGTGGTTTGCTTTGAGCGTTTCCTGGGGGATCAGTATTAGATTCCGTTGCACTACTGCAGCTTTACTCTATTCCTTGGGCCTTCACATTGACAATGAAACACAGTAATTGCGTCAGGATAAAATACAAGAGGCACAATGTCAACTGAAATACAAGGAGAGTAAATCCACTCATTAATTGTGGTTTGCTTTGAGCGTTTCCTGATAGATCAGTATTAGATTCCGTTGCACTACTGCAGCTTTACTCTATTCCTTGGGCCTTCTCATTGACGATGAAACATAGAAATTGCGTCGGGATTTAATACAAAAGGCACAATGCCCACTTAAGTACCGGAAGAGTAAATTGTCTTTTTGTTTGTGGTTTGCTTTGAGCGTTTCCTGGGGGATCAGTACTAGATTCCGATGCACTACTGCAGCTTTACTCTATCTTTTGGACCTTCACATTGACGATGCAACACAGAAATAGCGTCGGCATTTAATACCAAAGGCACAATGCCAACTTAAGTAGAAGAAAAGTAAATGTTCTCATTGTTTGTGGTTTGCTTTGAGCGTTCCTGAGAGATCAGTATTAGATTCCGATGCACTACTGCAGCTTTACTCCATCCCATGGACATTCACATTGACGATGAGACACAGAAATTGCTTCGGTATTTAATACAAAAGGCACAATGCAGACTTAAGAACAAGAATACTAAATCTTCTCGTTGTTTGAGGTTTGCCTTCAGCGTTTCCTGGGAGATGAGAATTAGATTCCGATGCACTACTGCAGGTTTACTCTATTTCCCGGTCCTACACATTGACGAGGAAACACAGAAATTGCATCGGGATTTAATACAAAAGGCACAATGCAGAAAAAGGTACAAGAAGAGTAAATCTTCTCTTTGTTTGTGGTTTGCTTTGAGCGTTTCCTGGGAGATCAGTATTAGATTCCGATGCACTACAGCTGCTTAACTCTATCTCTCGGACCTTCACATTGACGATGAAACACAGAAATTGCGTCGGGATTTAATACAAAAGGCACAATGCCGACGTACGTACAAGAAGAGTAAATGATCTCACTGTTTGTGGTTTGCTTTGAGCGTGTCCTGGGAGATCAGTATTAGTTTCCGATGCACTACTGCAGCTTTACTCTAACCATTGGACCTTCACATTGATGATGAAACACAGAAATTGCATCGGGATTTAATACAAATGGCACAATGACGAATTAAGTACAAGAGGAGAAGATATTCACTTTGTTTGTTGTGTGCTTTGAGAGTTTCCTGGGAGATCAGTATTAAATTCCGATGCACTACTGGAGCTATACTATATCCCTTGGACCTCCACATTGACGATAAAACACAGAAATTGCGTCTGGATTTAATACAAAGGGCACAATGCCGCCTTAAGTACAAAGAGAGTCAAAGACAATAAGTCTTCTCATTGTTTGTGGTTTGCTTTGAGCGTTTGCTGGGAGATCTGAATTAGTTCCGAAGCACAATTGCAGTTTTACTTTATTCATTGGGCCTTCACATAGATGATGAAACTCAGACATTGCGTCGGGACTTAATACAATAGGCACAGCGCCACCTTAAGTAAAAGAAGAGTAAATCTTCTCATTGTTTGTGGTATGTTTGAACGTTTCCAGGGAGATCAGAATTAGATTCCGATGCACTACTGCAGCTTCACTATATCCCTTGGACCTTCACATTGACGATAAAACACTGAAATTGCGTCTGGATTTAATACAAAATGCACAATGCCGACTTCAGTACAAGCAGGATAAATCTTCTCATTCTTTGTGGTTTGTATGAGCGTTTCCAGGGAGAACAGTATTACATTCCGATACTCAACCGCAGCTTTACTCTACCACTTGGACCTTCACATTGCCTATGAAACACAGATATTGCGTCGGGATTTAATACAAATGCCACAATGCCGACTTAAGTACAAGAGGAGTAAAACTTCTCATTGTTAATGTTTTCCTTTGAGCGTTCCTGGGGAATCAGTACCAGATTCCGATGCACTACTGCAGCTTTACTCTATCCCTTGGACCTTCTCATTGACGTTGGAACACAGAAATAGCTTCGGGATTTAATACAAAAGGCACAATGCCGACATACGTACACGAGGAGTAAGTCTTCTCTTTGTTTGTGGTTCGCTTTCAGCGTTCCTGGGGAATCAGTACTAGACTCCAATGCACTACTGCAAATTTACTCTATCCCTAGGACCTTTATATTGACGATGAAAGACAGATATTGTTTCGGGATTTAATGCAAAACGCACAATGCCGACTTATGTACAAGAAGAGTAAATCTTCTCATTGTTTGTGGTTTGCTTTGGTCGTTTCTTGGGAGATCAGTATAAGTATCCGAAGCTCTGTTGCAGCTTTACTCTATCCCTTTCCCCTTCAGATTGACGATGAGATACTGAAATTGCGTCGGGATTTAAAACAAAAGGCACAATGCCACTTAAGTACAAAAATAGTAAATCTTCTCATTGTTTGTGGTTTGCTTTGAGCTTCCTGGGATATCAGTATTAGATTCCGATTCACTACTGCAGCTTTACTCTATTCCTTGGACCTTCACATTGACGATGAAACACAGAAATTGCGCCGGGATTTAATACAAAAGGGACAATGCCGACGTAAGTGCAAGAGGAGTAAATCTTCTCTTGGTTTGTGGTTTGCCTTGAGCGTTCCTGGGGAATCAGTACAAGATTCCAATGCACTAGGGCAGCCTTACTCTATCCCTTGGACCTTTACATTGACGATGAAACACAGAAAATGCGTCGGGATATAATACGAAAGGCACAATGCCGACTTAAGTACAAGAAGAGTAAATCTTCTCATAGTTTGTGGTTTGCTTTGAGCGTCTCCTGTGAGATCAGAACTAGATTGAGATGCACTACTGCAGCTTTACTCTATCCCGTGAAACTTCACTTTGACGATGAAACACATAAATTGCGTCGGGATGTAATACAAGAGGCATAATGCCGACTTAAGTACAAGAAGAGTCAATCTTCTCATTGTTTGTGTTTCCCTTTGAGCGTTCCTCGGGAATCAGTACCAGATTCCGATGCACTACTGCAGCCTTACTCTATCCCTTGGACCTTTACATTGACGATGAAACACAGAAATCGCGTCGGGATTTAATACAAAAGGCACAATGCCGACATAAGTTTAAGAAGAGTAAATCTTCTCATTGTTTGTGTTTTCCTTTGAGCGTTCCTCGGGAAACAGTACCAGATTCCGATGGACTACTGCAGCTTTACTCTATCCCTTGATCCGTCACATTGACGATGAAACACAGATATTGTGTCGGGATTTAATAAAAAAGGCACAATGACGACTTAAGTACAAGCAGGTTAAATCTTCTAATTGTTTGTGGTTTGTTTGAGCGTTTCCTGCGAGATCACTATTATATTGCGAAGCACTACTGCAGCTTTACTCTACCCCTTGGACCTTCACATTGACGATGAAACACAGAAATTTCGTCAGGATGTAATGCAAAGGCATAATGCCGAGTTAAGTATAAGATGGGTATATCTTCTCATTGTTTGTGGTTGGCATTGAGCGTTTCCTGGGAGATCAATATTAGATTCCGATGCACTTGTGCAGCTTTACTCTATCCCTTGTACCTTCACATTGACGATGAAACACAGAATTTGCGTCATGAATTAATACAAAAGGCACAATGCCGACTTAAGTACAAGAATAGTAAATCTACTCATTGTTTGTGGTTTGCTTAGAGCGTTTCCTGGGAGATCAGTATTAGATTCCGAAGCACTATGGCAGTGTTGCTCTATCCCTTGGACCTTCAGATTGACGACGAACTACAGAAATTCCGTCGGGATTGAAAACAAACGGCACAATGCCAACTTATGTACAAGAATAGTATATCTTCACATTGTTTATGGTGTGCTTTGAGCGTTCCCTGTGAGATCAGTATTAGATTCCGATTCACTACCGCAGCTTTACTCTATCCCTTGGACCTTGTCACTGACGATGAAACACCTAAATTGCGTCGGGATTTAACACAAAAGGCACAATGCCGACTTAAGTACAAGAAGAGTAAATTTTCTCATTGTTTGTGTTTTCCTTAGAGCGTTTCCTAGGAGATCAGTATTAGATTCCGATGCGCTACTGCAGCTTTACTCTATCCCTTGGACCTTCACCTTGACGTTGGAACACAGAAATAGCGTCGGGATTTAATACAAAAGGCACAATGCCGACTTGAGTGCAAGAAGAGTAAATCTTCTCATTGTTTGTTGTTTGCTCTGAGCGTTTCCTGGAAGATCAGTATTAGATTCCGGTGCATTACTCTAGCATAACCCTAACCCTTGTACATTCACATTGACGATGAAACACAGAAATTGCGTCGGGATTTAATACAAAAGGCATAATGCCGACTTAAGTACAAGCAGGATATATCTTCACATTGTTTGTGGTTTGTATGAGCGGTTCCTGGGAGATCAGTATTGCATTCCGATGCACAACTGCAGCTTTACTCTATCCCTTGGACTTTCACATTGAAGATGAAACACAGAAATTGCTTCGGGATTTAATACAAAAGGCACAATGCCGACTTAAGTACAAGAAGACTAAATCTTCTCATTGTTTGTGTTTTCCTTTGAGCGCTCCTCGGGAATCAGTACCTTGAATCCGATGCACTACTGCAGCTTTACTCTATCCTTTGGACCTTTACACTGACGATGAAACAGAGAAATTGCGTCGGAATTAAATACAAAATCACAATGCCGACTTAAGTACATGAAGATTAAATCTTCTCATTGTTTGTGGTTTGCTTTGAGCGTTTCCTGGGTGATCAGTATTAGATTCCGATGCACTGCTGCAGCTTTACTCTAACCCTTGGACCTTCACATTAACGATGAAACACGGAAATTGCGTCTGGATTTAGTACGAAAAGGAAAATGCCGGCTTAAGTACAAGAAGGTAAAATCTTTTCATTTTTTGTGGTATGATTTAAGCGTCTCCTGGGAGTTCAGGATTAGATTCCGATGCACTACTGCAGCTTTACTCTATCCCTTGGACCTTCACATTGACGATGAAACACAGAAATTGTTTCGGGATTTAATGCAAAAGACACAAAGACGACTTAAGTACAAAAAGAGTAAATCTTCTCATTGTTTGTGGTTGGCCTTGAGCGTTTCCTGGGAGAACAATATTGGATTCCGATGCACTAGTGCCGCTTTACTCTATCCCTTGGATCTTCACATTGACGATGAAATACAGAATTTGCGTCGGGAATTAATACAAAAGGCACAATGCCGACTTAAGTACAAGAAGAGTAAATCTACTCATTGTTTGTTGTTCGCTTTGAGCGTTTCCTGGGAGATCAGGATTAGATTTCGAAGCACTACTGCAGCTTTACTCAATCCCTTGGGCCTTCAGATTGACGATGAAACACAGAAATTCCGTCGGGATTTAAAACAAACGGCACAATGCCAACAAAAGTACAAGAATAGTAAATCTTCTCATTGTTTGTGGTTTGTTTGAGCGTTCCCTGGGAGATCAGTATTAGATTCCGATTAACTACTGCAGCTTTACTCTATCCCTTGGACCTTCACATTGACGATGAAACACAGATATTGCGCCGGGATCTAATACAAAAGGCAAAATGCCGACTTAAGTACAAGAAGAGTAAATCTTCTCATCGTTTGTGGTTTGCTTTGATCGTTCCCTGAGAGATCAGTATTAATTTCCGATGCACTACTGCTGCTTTACTCTATCCCTTGAACCTTCACATAAACGATGAAACACAGAAAGTTTGTCGGGATTTAATACGAAAGGCACAATGCCGACTTAAGTACAAGGAGAGTAAATCTTCTCATTGTTTGTGGTTTCCTTTGAGCGTTTCCTGGGAGATCAGAACTTGATTCGGATGCACTACTGCAGCTTTTATCTATTCCTTGGACCTTCTCATTGACGATGAAACACATAAATTGCGTCGGGATTTAACACAAAAGGCACAATGCAGACTTATGTACAAGCAGTATAAATCTTATCATTGTTTGTGGTTTGAATGAGTGTTTCCTGGGAGATCAGTATTACATTCCGATGCACAACTACAGCTTTATTCTATCCCTTGGACCATCACATTGCCGATGAAACACAGAAATTGCGTCGGGATTTAATACAAAAGGCACAATGCCAGCTTAAGTACAAGAGGAGTAAATCTTCTCATTGTTTGTGTCTTCCTTTGAACGTTCCTCGGGAATCAGTACCAGATTCCGATGCACTACTGCAGCTTTACTCCATCCCTTGGACCTTTACATTGACGATGAAACACAGATATTGCGTCGGGATTAATTACAAAAGCACAATGCCGACTGCAGTACAAGAAGAGTAAATCTTCTCATTGTTTGTGGTTTGCTTTGAGCGTTTCCTGGGAGATCAGTATTAGTTTCCGATGCACTACTGCAGCTTTACTCTATCCTTTGGACCTTCACGTTGACGTTGGAACACAGATATAGCGTCGTTATTTAATACAAAAGGCACAATGCCGACTTAAGTACATGAAGAGTAAATCTTCTCATTGTATGTGGTTTGCTTTGAGCCTTTCCTGGGAGATCAGTATTAGATCCCGTTGCACTGCTGCAGCTTTACTCTATCCCTTGGACCTTCACATTAACGATGATACACAGAAATTGCGTTATGATTTAGTACGAAAAGGAAAATGCCATCTTATGTACAAGAAGGGTAAATCTTCTCATTGCTTGTGGTTGGCTTTGAGCGTTTCCTGGGAGATCAGTATTAGATTCCGATGCACTACTGCAGCTTTACTCTATCCCTTGGACCTTCACATTGACGATGAAACACAGAACTTGCGTCGGGATTTAATACAAAAGGCACAAAACGGACTTAAGTGCAAGAAGAGTAAATCTTCTCATTGTTTGTGGTTTGCTTTGAGCGTATCCTGAGAGATCAGTATTAGTTACCGATGCAATACTGCAGCTTTACTCTATCCCTTGGACCATCACATTGACGTTGGATCACAGAAATAGCGTCGGGATTTAATACAAAATGCACAATGTGGACTTAAGCACTTGAAGAGTAAATCTCCTCATTGTTTGTGGTTTGCTTTGAGAGTTTCCTGGGAGATCAGTATTAGATTCCGATGCACTGCTGTAGCTTACTCTATCCCTTGGAACTTCACATTGCCGATGAAACACAGAAATTGCGTCGGGATTTAATACAAAAGGCACAATGCCGACTTAAGTACAAGAAGAGTAAATTTTCTCATTGTTTGTGTTGCACTTTGAGCGTTCCTCGGGAATCAGTACCAGATTCCGATGCACTACTGCAGCTTTACTCTATCCCTTGGACCTTTACATTGACGATGAGACACAGAAATCGCGTTGGGATTTATTACAAAATCACAATGCCGACTTCAGTACAAGAAGAGTAAATCTTATCATTGTTTGTGGTTTGCTTGGAGCGTTTCCTGGGAGATCAGTATTAGTTTGAGATGCACTGCTGTAGCTTTACTCTATCCCTTGGACCTCCGCATTAACGATGAAACACATAAATTGTGTCTGGATTTAGTACGAAAATGAAAATGCCGGCTGAAGTACAAGAAGGTAAAAACTATTCATTTTTTGTGATATGCTTTGGGCGTCTCCTGAGAGATCAGATTTAGATTCCGATGCACTACTGCAGCTTTACTCTATCCCTTGGACCTTCCCATTGACGATGAAACACAGAAATAGAGTCGGGATTTAATACAAAAGCCACAATGCCGACTTAAGTAGAAGAAGAGTAAATCTTCTCATTGTTTGTGGTTTGCTCTGAGCATTTCCTGGGAGATCAGTATTAGATTCCGGTGCACTACTCTAGCTTAACCCTATCCCTTGTACCTTCACATTGCCGATGAAACACAGAATTTGCGTCGGGATTTAATACAAAAGGGACAATGCCGACTTAAGTACAAGAAGTGTAAATCTACTCATTGGTTGTGGTTCGTTTGAGCGTTTCCTGGGAGATCACTATTATATTGCGATGCACTACTGCAGCTTTACTCTATCCCTTCGGCCTTCACGTTGACGATGAAACACAGAAATTGCGTCGGGATGTAATGCAAAAGGCACAGTGCCGACTTAAGTACAAGACGAGTAAGTCTTCTCATTGTTTGTGGTTGGCTTTGAGCGTTTTACCGGGAGATCAGTATTAGACTCCGATGCACTAGTACAGCTTTACTCTATCCCTTGGACCTTCACATTGACGATGAAAGACAGAATTAGCGTCGGGAATTAATACAAAAGGAACAATGCCGACTTAAGTACAAGAAGAGGAAATCTTCTCATTGTTTGTGGTATGCTTTGAGCGTTCCTGGGGAATCAGTACTAGATTCCGATGCACTACTGCCGCTTTACTCTATGCCTAGGACCTTTACATTGACGATGAAACACAGATATTGCGTCGGCATTTAATGCAAAACGCACAATGCCGACTTAAGTACAAGATGAGTAAATCTTCTCATTGTTTGTGGTTTGCTTTGAGCGATTCCAGGGATAACCGTATTAGATTCCGAAGCACTACTGCAGCTATACTTTATCCCTTGGACCTTCGCATTGACGATGAAACACAGATATTGCGTTGGCATTTAATACAAAATTTACAATGCCGACTTAAGTACAAGAAGAGTAAATCTTCTCATTGTTTGCGGTTTGCTTTGAGCGTTGCTTAGGAATCAGTACTAGATTCCGATGCACTAGTGCAGCTTTACTATACACCTTGGACCTTTACATTGACGATGAAACACAGAAAGTGCGTCGGGATTTAATACAAAAGGCACAATGCCGACTTAAGTACAAATGGAGAAAATATTCTCCTTGTTTGTAGTTGGCTTTGATCGTTTCCTGGGAGATGAGTATTATATTCCGATGCACTAATGCAGCCTTACTCTATCCCTTCGACCGTCACATTGACGATGAAACACAGAAATTGCGTCGGGATGTAATGCAAAAGGCACAATGGCGACTTAAGTATAAGAAAAGAAATTCTTGTCATTGTTTGTGGTTAGCTTTGAGCGTTTCCTGGGAGATCAGTATTAGATTCCGATTTACTACTGCAGCTTTACTCTATCCCTTGGACCTTCACATTGACGTTGGAACACAGAAATAGCGTCGGGATTTAATACAAAGGCACAATGCGGACTTAAGCACATGAAGAGTAAATCTCCTCATTGTTTGTGGTTTGCTTTGAGAGTCTCCTGGGAGATCAGTATTAGATTCCGATGCACTGCTGTAGCTTACTCTATCCCTTGGACCTTCACATTGCCGATGAAACACAGAAATTGCGTCGGGATATAATGCAAAATGCACAATGCCGACTTAAGTACAAGAAGAGTAAATCTTCTCATTGTTTGTGTTTCCCTTTGAGCGTTCCTCGGGAATCAGTACCAGATTCCGATGCACTACTGCAGCTTTACTATATCCCTTGGACCTTTACATTGACGATGAAACACAGAAATCGCGTCGGGATTTATTACAAAATCACATTGCCGACTTCAGTATAAGAGGAGTAAATCTTCTCATTGTTTGTGGTTTGCTTGGAGCGTTTCCTGGGAGATCAGTATTAGTTTCCGATCCACTACTGCAGCTTTACCCTATCCCTCGGACCATCACATTGACGTTGGAACACAGAAGTAGCGACGGGAATTAATACAGAAGGCACAATGCCGACTTAAGCACATGAAGAGTAAATGTTCTCATCGTTTGTGGTTTGCTTTGAGAGTTTCCTGGGAGATCAGTATTAGATTCCGGTGCACTACTCCAGCTTAACCGTATCCCTTTTACCTTCACATTGACGATGAAACACAGAATTTGCGTCGGGATTTAATACAAAAGGGACAATGCCGACGTAAGTACAAGAAGGGTAAATCTACTCATTGGTTGTGGTTCGTTTGAGCGTTTCCTGGGAGATCACTAATATATTGCGATGCACTACTGCAGCTTTACTCTATCCCTTCGGCCTTCACATTGACGATGAAACACAGAAATTGCGTCGGGATGTAATGCAAAAGGCACAATGCCGACTTAAGTATAAGAAGAGTTAATCTTCTCATTGTTTGTGGTAGCATTTGAGCGTTTCCTGGGAGATCAGTATTTGATTCCGTTGCACTAGTGCGGCTATACTCTATCCCTTGGACCTTCACATTGACGATGGGACACAGAAATTTCGTCGGGAATTAATACAAAAGGCACAATGCCGACTTAAGTACAAGAAGAGTAAACCTACTCATTGTTTGTGGTTTGCTTTGAGCGTTTCCTGGGAGATCAGTATTAGATTACGAAGCGCTACTGCAGCTTTACTCTATGCCTTGGACCTTCAGATTGACGATGAAACACAGAAATTCCGTCGGGATTTAAAACAAATGGCACAATGCCAACTTAAGTACAACAATAGTAAATCTTCTCACTGTTTGTGGTTTGCTTTGAGCGTTCCCTGGGAGATTAGTATTAGATTACGATTTACTACTGCAGCTATACTCTATCCCTTGGAGCTTCACATTGACGATGAAACACAGATATTGCTCCGGGATCTAATACAAAAGGCACAATGCCGACTTATGTACAAGCAGTATAAATCTTCTCATTGTTTGTGGTTTGTATGAGTGTTTCCTGGGAGATCAGTATAACATTCCGAAGCACAACTGCAGCTTTACTCAATCCCTTGGACCTTTACATAGACGATGAAACACAGAAATTGCGTCGGGATTAATTACAAAAGCACAATGCCGACGTCAGTAAATGAAGAGTAAATCTTCTCACTGTTTGTGGTTTGCTTTGAACGTTTCTTGGGAGATCAGTATTGGTTTCCGATTCACTACTGCAGCTTTACCCTCTCCCTTGGACCTTCACATTCACGTTGGAACACAGAAATAGCGTCGGGACTTAATACAAAAGGCAGAATGCCGACTCAAGTACATGAAGCGTAAATCTTCTCATTGTTTGTGATTTGCTTTGAGCGTTTCCTGCGAGATCAGTATTAGATCCCGATGCACTGCTGCAGCTTCACTGTATCCCTTGGACCTTCACATTAACGACGAAACACAGAAATTGCGTTGGGATTTAGTAATGAAAGGAAAATGCCGTCTTAAGTACACGAAGGTTAAATCTTTTCATTATTTGTGGTATGCTTTGAGTGGCTCCTGGGAGATCAGCATTAGATTCTGATGCACTACTGCAGCTTTACTGTATCCCTAGGACCTTCACATTGACAATGAAACACAGAAATTGCGTCGGGATAAAATACAAAAGGCACAATGCAGACTTAAGTGCAAGAAGAGTAAATCTTCTCATCGTTTGTTGTTTGCTCTGAGCATTTCCTGGGAGATCAGTATTAGATTCCGATGCACTTCTCTGGCATAACCCTAAACCTTGTACATTCACACTGACGATGAAACACAGATATTGCGTCGGGATTTAATACAAAAGGCACAATGACGATATAAGTACAGGCAGGTAAAATCTTCTCATTGTTTGCGGATTGTTTGAGCGTTCCCTGGGAGATAAGTATTAGTTTCCGATGCACAACTGCAGCTTTACTCTATCCCTTGGACCTTCATATTGATGATGAAACACAGGAAACTTGTCGGGATTTAATACGAAAGGCTTAATGCCCACATAAGTACGAGAAGAGTAAATCTTCTCATTGTTTGTGGTTTGCTTTGAGCGTTTCCTGGGAGATCAGAACTAGATTGGGATGCACTAATGCAGCTTTTATCTATTCCTTGGACCTTCTCATTGACGAAGAAACACAGAAATTGCGTCGGGATTTAATACTAAAGGCACAATGCAGACTTAAGTACAAGAAGAGTAAATCTTCTCATTGTTTGTGTTTTCCTTTCAGCGTGCCTGAGGAATCAGTACCAGATTCCGATGCACTACTGCAGCTTTACTCTATCTCTTGGACCTATACATTGACGATGAAACACAGAAATTGTGTCGCGATTAAATACAAAAACACAATGGCGACTTATGTACAAGAATAGTAAATCATTTCATTGTTTGTGGTTTGCTTTGAGCGTATCCTGGGAGATCAGTATTAGTTACCGATGCACTTCTGCAGATTTACTCTATCCCTTGGACCATCACATTGACGTTGGAACACAGTTATAGCGTCGCGATTTAATACAAAAGGCACAATGCCGACTTAATCAGATGAAGAGTAAATCTTCCCATTGTTTGTGGTTTGCTTTGAGAGCTTAATGGGAGATCAGTATTAGATCCGATGCACTGCTGTAGCTTTACCTTATCCTTTGGACCTTCACATTGCCGATGAAATACAGAAATTGCGTCGGGATTTAATACAAAATGCACAATGCCGACTTCAGTACAAGAAGAGTAAATCTTTTCATTGTATGTGTTTTCCTTTGAGCGTTCCTCGGGAATCAGTACCAGATTCCGATGCACTACTGAAGCTTTACTCTATCCCTTGCACCTTTACATTGACGATGAAACACAGAAACTGCGTCGGGATTAATTACAAAAGCACAATCCCGACTTCAGTATTAGAAGAGTAAATCTTCCCTTTGTTTGTGGTTTGCTTTAAAAGTTTCGTGGGAGATCAGTATTAGTTTCCGATGGACTGCTGTAGCTTTACTCAATCCCTTGGACCTCCACATTATCAAAGAAACACAGAAATTGTGTCGGGATTTAGTATGAAAAGGAAAATGCCGGCTTATGTACAAGAAGGTAAAAACTTTTCATTTTTTGTGGTATGCTTTGAGCGTCTCCTGGGAGATCAGGTTCAGATTCCGATGCACTACTGCAGCTTTACTCCATCTCTTGGACCTTCACATTGACGATGAAACGCAGAAATTGCGTCCGGATTAAATACAAAAGGCACAATGCCGACTTAAGTAGAAGAAGAGTAAATCTACTTATTGTTTGTGGTTTGTTTGAGTGTTTCCTGGGAGATCACTATTATATTCAGATGTACTAATGCAGCTTTACTCTATCCCTTGGACCTTCACATTGACGATGAAACGCAGAAATTGCGTCGGGATTAAATACAAAAGGCACAATGCCGACTTAAGTAGAAGAAGAGTAAATCTTCTCATTGTTTGTGGTTTGCTTTGAGCGTTCCTGGGGATTCAGTACTAGATTGCGATACACTATTGCAGCTTTTCTCTATCCATAGGACCTTTACTTTGACGATGAAACACAGATATTGCGTCGGGATTTAATGCAAAACGCACAATGAAGACTTAAGTACATGAAGAGTAAATTATCTGATGGTTTGTGGTTTGCTTTGAGCGTTTCTTGGAAGGTCAGTATAAGTTTCCGAAGCACTATTGCATCTTTACTCTACCCTTGGACCTTCTGATTGACGACGAAATACTGAAATTGCGTCGGAATACAACACAAAAGGCACAATGCCAACTTAAGTACAAATATGGTAAATCTTCTCATTGTTTGAGGTTTGCTTTGAGCGTTTGCTGGGAGATCAGTATAGGATTCCGATTCACTACTGCAGCTTTACTCTATTCCCTGGACCTTCACATTGACGATGAAAGACAGATTTTGCGCCGGGATCTAATACAAAAGGCACAATGCCGACTTAAGTACAAGAAGAGTAAATCTTCTCATCGTTTCCGGATTGCTTTGAGCGTTCCCTGGGAGATCAGTATTAGTTTCCGATGCACTACTGCAGCTTTACCACATCCCTCGGACCATCACATTGACTTCGGAACACAGAAATAGCGTCGGGATTTAATACAAAAGGCACAATGCCGACTTAAGCACATGAAGAGTAAATCTTCTCAATGTTTGTGGTTTGCTTTGAGAGTTTCCTGGGAGGTCAGTACTAGATTCCGGTGCACTGCTCTAGCTTAACCCTATCCCTTGTACCTTCACATTGACGATGAAACACAGAATTTGTGTCGGGATTTAATACAAAAGGCACAATGCCGACTTAAGTACAGGAAGAGTAAATCTTCTCATCGTTTGTGGTTTGCTTTGAGCGTTACCTGGGAGATCAGTATTAGATCCCGATGCACTGCTGCAGCTTTACTCTATCCCTTGGACCATCACATTAGCGATGAAACACAGAAATTGCGTTGGGATTTAGTACGAAATGCAAAATTCCGTCTTAAGTACACGAAGGTTAAATCTTTTCATTATTTGTGGTATGTTTTGAGTGGCTCCTGGGATATCAGTTTTAGATTCTGATGCACTACTGCAGCTTTACTGTATCCCTAGGACCTTCACATTGACGATGAAACACAGAAATTGCGTCGGGATAAAATAAAAAAGGCACAATGCCGACTTAAGTGCAAGAAGAGTAAATCTTCTCATTGTTTGTTGTTTGCTCTGAGCGTTTCTGGGAGATCAGTATTAGATTCCGATGCACTTCTCTAACATAACCCTAACCCTTGTGCATTCACATTGACGATGAAATACTGAAATTGCGTCGGGATTTAAAACAAATGGCACAATGCCAACTTAAGTACATATATAGTAAATCTTCTCATTGTTTGTGGTTTGCTTTAAGCGTATCCTGGTAGATCAGTATTATGTACCGATGCACTACTGCAGCTTTACTCTATCCCTTTGACCATCACATTGACGTTGGAACACAGAAATAGCGTCGGGATTTAATACAAAAAGCACAATGCCGACTTAAGCACATGAAGAGTAAATCTTCTCATTGTTTGTGGTTTGCTTTGAGATCTTAATGGGAGATCAGTATTAGATCCGATGCACTGCTGTAACTTTACTCTATCCCTTGGACCTTCACATTGCCGATGAAACACAGAAATTGCGTCGGGATTAATTACAAAAGCACAATGCCGACTTCAGTACAAGAAGAGTAAATCTTTTCATTGTTTGTGGTTTGCTTTGAGAGTTTCCTGGGAGATCAGTATTATATTCCGATGCACTACTGCAGCTTTACTCTATCCCATGGTTTGCTTTGTACATTTCCCAGGAGATAAGTATTAGTTTCCGATGCACTACTGCAGCTTTACTATATCCCTCGGACCATCACATTGACGTTGGAAGACAGAAATAGGGTTGGGATTTAAGACAAAAGGCACAATGACGACTTAAGCACAAGAAGAGTAAATCTTCTCATTGTTTGTGGTTTGCTTTGAGAGTTTCCTGGGAGATCAGTATTAGATTCCGATGCACTGCTGTAGCTGTACTCTATCCCTTGGACCTCCACATTAACGATGAAACACAGAAATTGTGTCGGGATTTAGTATGAAAAGGAAAATGCTGGCTAAAGTACAAGAAGGTAAAAACTTTTCATTTTTTGTGGTATGCTTTGAGCGTCTCATGGGAGATCAGGTTCAGATTCCGATGCACTACTGCAGCTTTACTCTATCCCTTGGACCTTCACATTGACGATGAAACGCAGAAATAGCGCCGGGATTAAATACAAAAGGCACATTGCCGACTTAAGTACAAGAAGAGTAAATCTTCTCATTGTTTGTGGTTTGCTCTGAGCGTTTCCTGGGAGATCAGTATTAGATTCCGGTGCACTACTCTAGCTTAACCCTATCCCTTGTACCTTCACATTGACGATGAAAAACAGAATTTGCGTCGTGATTTAATACAAAAGGCACAATGCCGACGTAAGTACAAGAAGAGTAAATCTACTCATTGTTTGTGGTTTGTTTGAGCGCTTCCTGGGAGATCACTATTATATTGCGATGCACTACTGCAGCTTTAGTCTATCCCCTGGACCTTCACATTGACGATGAATCACAGATATTGCGCCGGGATATAATACAAAAGGCACAATGCCGACTTAAGTACAAGAGGAGTAAATCTTCTCATTGTTTGTGGTTTGCTTTGAGCGTTCCTGGGGAATCAGTACTAGATTCCGATGCACTAGTGCAGCTTTACTCTATCCCTTGGACCTTTACATTGACGATCAAACACTGAAAATGCGTCGGGATTTAATACAAATGCATAATGCCGACTTACGTACAAGAGGAGAAAATATTCTCTTTGTTTGTGGTTTGCTTTGATCGTTCCCTGGGAGATGAGAATTAGATTCCGATGCGCTACTGCAGCCTTACTCTAGCCCTTCGACCTTCACATTGACGATGAAACACAGATATTGCGTCGGGATGTAACGCAATAGGCACAATGTCGACTTAAATACAAGAAGAGTAAATCTTCTCATTGTTTGTGGTTTGCTTTGAGCGTTTCCTGGGAGTACAGTATTAGATTCCGATGCACTAGTGCAGCTTTACTCTACCCCTTGGACCTTCACATTGACGATGAAACACAGATATTGCGCCGGGATTTAATACAAAAGGCACAACGCCGACTTATGAACAAGAAGAGTAAATCTTCTAATTGTTTGTGGTATGCTTTGAGCGTATCCTGGGAGATCAGTATTAGTTACCGATGCACTACTGCAAGTTTACTCTATCCCTTGGACCGTCACATTGGCGTTGGATCACAGAAATAGCGTCGGGATTTGATACAAAAGGCACAATGCCGACTAAAGCACATGAAGAGTAAATCTTCTCATTGTTTGTGGATTCCTTTGAGAGTTTCCTGGGAGTTCAGTATTAGATTCCCATGCACTGCTGTAGCTTTACTCTATCCCTTGGACCTTCACATTGCCGATGAAACACAGAAATTGCGTCGGGATTTAATACAAAAGGCAAAATGCCGACATAAGTACAAGAAGAGTAAATCTTCTCATTGTTTGGGATTTCCTTTAAGCGTTCCTCGGGAAACACTACCAGATTCCGATCCACTACTGCAACTTTACTCAATCCCTTGGACCTTTACATTGACGATGAAACACAGAAATTGCGTCGGGATTAATTACAAAAGCACAATGCCGACTTCAGTACAAGAGGAGTAAATCTTCTCATTGTTTGTGGTTTGCTTTGAGCGTTAGCTGGGAGATCAGTATTAGTTTCCGATGCACTACTGCAGCTTCACTCTATCCCTCGGACCATCACATTGACGTTGGAACACAGAAATAGCGTCGGGATTTAATACAAAAGGCACAATGCCGACATAAGCACATGAAAAGTAAATCTTCCCATTGTTTGTGGTTTGCTTTAAGAGTTTCCTGGGAGATCAGTATTAGATTCCGATGCACTGCTGTACCTTAACCCTATCCCTTGTACCTTCACATTGACGATGATACACTTAATTTGCGTCGGGATTAAATACAATAGGCACAATGCCGACTTAAATAGAAGAAGAGTAAATCTTCTCATTGTTTGTGGTTTGCTCTGAGCGTTTCCTGGGAGATCAGTATTAGATTCCGGTGCACTGCTCTAGCTTAACCCTATCCCCTGTACCTTCACATTGACGATGAAACACAGAATTTGCGTTGGATTTAATACAATAGGCACAATGCCGACTTAAGTAGAAGAAGAGTAAATCTACTTATTGTTTGTGGTTTGTTTGAGCGTTTCCTGGGTGATCACTATTATATTCCGATGCACTACTGCAGGTTTACTCTATCCCTTGGACCTTCACATTGACGAAGAAACACAGAAATTGCTTCGGGATTTAATGGAAATGACACAATGCCGACTTAAGTAGAAGAAGAGTAAATCTTCTCATTGTTTGTGGTTTGCTTTGAGTGGCTCCTGGGATATCAGTATTAGATTCTGATGCACTACTGCAGCTTTACTGTATCCCTAGGACCTTCACATTGACGATGAAACACAGAAATTGCGTCGGGATAAAATAAAAAAGGCACAATGCCGACTTAAGTGCAAGAAGAGTAAATCTTCTCATTGTTTGTTGTTTGCTCTGAGCGTTTCTTGGGAGATCAGTATTAGATTCCGATGCACTTCTCTAACATAACCCTAACCCTTGTGCATTCACATTGACGATGAAATACTGAAATTGCGTCGGGATTTAAAACAAATGGCACAATGCCAACTTAAGTACATATATAGTAAATCTTCTCATTGTTTGTGGTTTGCTTTAAGCGTATCCTGGTAGATCAGTATTATGTACCGATGCACTACTGCAGCTTTACTCTATCCCTTTGACCATTACATTGACGTTGGAACACAGAAATAGCGTCGGGATTTAATACAAAAGGCACAATGCCGACTTAAGCACATGAAGAGTAAATCTTCTCATTGTTTGTGGTTTGCTTTGAGATCTTAATGGGAGATCAGTATTAGATCCGATGCACTGCTGTAACTTTACTCTATCCCTTGGACCTTCACATTGCCGATGAAACACAGAAATTGCGTCGGGATTAATTACAAAAGCACAATGCCGACTTCAGTACAAGAAGAGTAAATCTTTTCATTGTTTGTGGTTTGCTTTGAGAGTTTCCTGGGAGATCAGTATTATATTCCGATGCACTACTGCAGCTTTACTCTATCCCATGGTTTGCTTTGTACATTTCCCAGGAGATAAGTATTAGTTTCCGATGCACTACTGCAGCTTTACTATATCCCTCGGACCATCACATTGACGTTGGAAGACAGAAATAGGGTTGGGATTTAAGACAAAAGGCACAATGACGACTTAAGCACAAGAAGAGTAAATCTTCTCATTGTTTGTGGTTTGCTTTGAGAGTTTCCTGGGAGATCAGTATTAGATTCCGATGCACTGCTGTAGCTGTACTCTATCCCTTGGACCTCCACATTAACGATGAAACACAGAAATTGTGTCAGGATTTAGTATGAAAAGGAAAATGCTGGCTAAAGTACAAGAAGGTAAAAACTTTTCATTTTTTTGTGGTATGCTTTGAGCGTCTCATGGGAGATCAGGTTCAGATTCCGATGCACTACTGCAGCTTTACTCTATCCCTTGGACCTTCACATTGACGATGAAACGCAGAAATAGCGCCGGGATTAAATACAAAAGGCACATTGCCGACTTAAGTACAAGAAGAGTAAATCTTCTCATTGTTTGTGGTTTGCTCTGAGCGTTTCCTGGGAGATCAGTATTAGATTCCGGTGCACTACTCTAGCTTAACCCTATCCCTTGTACCTTCACATTGACGATGAAAAACAGAATTTGCGTCGTGATTTAATACAAAAGGCACAATGCCGGCGTAAGTACAAGAAGAGTAAATCTACTCATTGTTTGTGGTTTGTTTGAGCGCTTCCTGGGAGATCACTATTATATTGCGATGCACTACTGCAGCTTTACTCTATCCCCTGGACCTTCACATTGACGATGAAACACAGATATTGCGCCGGGATATAATACAAAAGGCACAATGCCGACTTAAGTACAAGAGGAGTAAATCTTCTCATTGTTTGTGGTTTGCTTTGAGCGTTCCTGGGGAATCAGTACTAGATTCCGATGCACTAGTGCAGCTTTACTCTATCCCTTGGACCTTTACATTGACGATCAAACACTGAAAATGCGTCGGGATTTAATACAAATGCATAATGCCGACTTACGTACAAGAGGAGAAAATATTCTCTTTGTTTGTGGTTTGCTTTGATCGTTCCCTGGGAGATGAGAATTAGATTCCGATGCACTACTGCAGCCTTACTCTAGCCCTTCGACCTTCAAATTGACGATGAAACACAGATATTGCGTCGGGATGTAACGCAATTGGCACAATGTCGACTTAAATACAAGAAGAGTAAATCTTCTCATTGTTTGTGGTTTGCTTTGAGCGTTTGCTGGGAGTACAGTATCAGATTCCGATGCACTAGTGCAGCTTTACTCTACCCCTTGGACCTTCACATTGACGATGAAACACAGATATTGCGCCGGGATTTAATACAAAAGGCACAATGCCGACTTATGAACAAGAAGAGTAAATCTTCTAATTGTTTGTGGTATGCTTTGAGCGTATCCTGGGAGATCAGTATTAGTTACCGATGCACTACTGCAAGTTTACTCTATGCCTTGGACCATCACATTGGCGTTGGATCACAGAAATAGCGTCGGGATTTGATACAAAAGGCACAATGCCGACTAAAGCACATGAAGAGTAAATCTTCTCATTGTTTGTGGATTCCTTTGAGAGTTTCCTGGGAGTTCAGTATTAGATTCCCATGCACTGCTGTAGCTTTACTCTATCCCTTGGACCTTCACATTGCCGATGAAACACAGAAATTGCGTCGGGATTTAATACAAAAGGCAAAATGCCGACATAAGTACAAGAAGAGTAAATCTTCTCATTGTTTGGGATTTCCTTTAAGCGTTCCTCGGGAAACACTACCAGATTCCGATCCACTACTGCAACTTTACTCAATCCCTTGGACCTTTACATTGACGATGAAACACAGAAATTGCGTCGGGATTAATTACAAAAGCACAATGCCGACTTCAGTACAAGAGGAGTAAATCTTCTCATTGTTTGTGGTTTGCTTTGAGCGTTAGCTGGGAGATCAGTATTAGTTTCCGATGCACTACTGCAGGTTCACTCTATCCCTCGGACCATCACATTGACGTTGGAACACAGAAATAGCGTCGGGATTTAATACAAAAGGCACAATGCCGACATAAGCACATGAAAAGTAAATCTTCCCATTGTTTGTGGTTTGCTTTAAGAGTTTCCTGGGAGATCAGTATTAGATTCCGATGCACTGCTGTACCTTAACCCTATCCCTTGTACCTTCACATTGACGATGATACACTTAATTTGCGTCGGGATTAAATACAATAGGCACAATGCCGACTTAAATAGAAGAAGAGTAAATCTTCTCATTGTTTGTGGTTTGCTCTGAGCGTTTCCTGGGAGATCAGTATTAGATTCCGGTGCACTGCTCTAGCTTAACCCCATCCCCTGTACCTTCACATTGACGATGAAACACAGAATTTGCGTTGGATTTAATACAATAGGCACAATGCCGACTTAAGTAGAAGAAGAGTAAATCTACTTATTGTTTGTGGTTTGTTTGAGCGTTTCCTGGGTGATCACTATTATATTCCGATGCACTACTGCAGCTTTACTCTATCCCTTGGACCTTCACATTGACGAAGAAACACAGAAATTGCTTCGGGATTTAATGGAAATGACACAATGCCGACTTAAGTACAAGAAGAGTAAGTCTTCACATTGTTTCTGGTTTGCTTTGAGCGTTTACTGGGAGATCAGCATTAGATTCCGAAGCACTACTGCAGCATTACTCGATCCCTCGGACCTTCAGAATGACGAAGAAACACAGAAATCCGTCGGGATTTAAAACAAACGGGACAATGCCAACTTAAGTACAAGATTAGTAAATCTTCTCATTGTTTGTGGTTTGCTTTGAGCGTTCCCTGGGAGATCAGTATTAAATTCCGATTCACTACTGCAGCTTTACTCTATCCCTTGGACCTTCACATTGACGATGAAACACAGATATTGCGCCGGGATCTAATACAAAAAGCACAATGCCGACTTAAGAACAGGAAGAGTAAATCTTCTCATCGTTTGAGGTTTGCTTTGAGCGTTCCCTGGGAGATCAGTATTAATTTCCGATGCACTACTGCTGCTTTACGCTATCCCTTGAACCTTCACATTGAAGATGAATCACAGAAAGTTTGTCGGGATTCAATACGAAAGGCACAATGCCGACATAAGTACAAGAAGAGTAAATCTTCTCATTGTTGTGGTTTGCTTTGTGCGTTTCCTGGGAGATCAGAACTAGATTCGGATGCACTACTGCGGATTTTTTCTATTCCTTGGACCTTCTCATTGACGATGAAACTCATAAATTGCGTCGGGATTTAATACAAAAGGCACAATGCCGACTTATGTGCAAGCAGTATATATCTTCTCATTGTTTGTAGTTGGTATGAGTGTTTCAAGGGAGATCAGTATTACATTCCGATGCACAACTGCAGCTTTACTCTATCCCTTGGACCTTCACATTGCCGATGAAACACAGAAATTGCGTCGGGATTTAATACAGGAGGCACAATGCAAACTTAAGTACAAGAAGAGTAAATCTTCTCATTGTTTGTGTTTTCCTGTGAGCGTTCCTCGGGAATCAGTACCAGATTCCGATGCACTACTGCAGCTTTACTCTATCCCTTGGACCTTCTCATTGACAATGAAATACAGAAATTGCTTCGGGATTTAATGGAAATGACACAATGCCGACTTAAGTACATGAAGAGTAAGTCTTCCCACTGTTTGTGGTTTGCTTTGAGCGTTCCTGGGGAATCAGTACTAGATTCCGATGCACTAGTGCAGCTTTACTCTATACCTTGGACCTTTACATTGACGATGAAACACAGAAAATGCGTCAGGATTTAATACAGAAGGCATAATGCCGACATAAGTACAAGAGGAGAAAATTTTCTCTATGTTAGTGGTTTGCTTTCAGCGTTCCCTGGGAAATGAGAATTAGATTCCGATGCACTACTGCCGCCTTACTCTATCGCTTCGACCTTCACATTGACGATGAAACACAGAAATTCCTTCGGGATTTAAAACAAAAGGCACAATGCCAACTTAAGCACAAGAATAGTTAATCTTCTCATTGTTTGTGGTTTGCTTTGAGCGTTTCCTGGGAGATCAGTATTAGAGTCCGATTCACTACTGCAGCTTTACTCTATTCCTTGGCCCTTCACATTGACGATGAAACACAGAAAATTTGTCGGGATTTAATTCGAAAGGCTTAATGCCGACTTAAGTACAAGAAGAGTAAATCTTCCCATTGTTTGTGGTTTGCTTTGAGCGTTTCCTGGGAGATCAGAACTAGATTGGAATGCACTACTGCAGCTATTATCTGATTTTGGACCTTCTCATTGACGATGAAACACAAAAATTTCGTCGGTAATTAATACAAAACGCACAATGCCGACTTAAGTACAAGCAGGATTAATCTTCTCACTGTTTGTGGTTTGTATGAGCGTTTCCTGGGACATCATTATTACATTCCGATGCACAACTGCAGCTTTACTCTATCTTTTGAAACTTCACATTGCTGATGAAACACAGATATTGCGTCGGGATTTAATACAGAAGGCACAATGCCGACTTAAGTACAAGAAGAGTAGATCTTCTCATTGTTTGTGTTTTCCTTTGAGCGTTCCTCGGGAATCAGTAACAGATTCTGATACACTACTGCAGCTTTACTCTATCCCTTGGACCTCCACATTGACGTTGGAACACAGAAATAGCGTCGGGATTTAATACAAAAGGCACAACACCGACTTAAGTACATGAAGGGTAAATCTTCTCAATGTTTGTGGTTTGCTTTGAGCGTTTCCTGGGAGATCAGTATTAGATTCCGATGCACTACTCTAGGATAACCCTAACCCGTGTACATTCACATTGACGATGAAACACGGTAATTGCGTCGGGATTTAATACAAAAAGCACAATGACGACATAAGTACAAGCAGGTAAAATCTTCTCAATGTTTGTGGATTGTTTGAGCGTTTCCTGGAAGATCACTATTATATTCCGATGCACGACTGCAGCTTTACTCTATCCCTTGGGCCTTCACATTGACGATGAAACACAGAAATCGTTTCGGGATTTAAAGGAAAAGTCACAATGCCGACTTAAGTACAAGAAGAGTAAATCTTCTCATTGTTTGTGGTTTGCTTTGACCGTTGCTGGGGAATCAGTACTAGATCCTACGACGGTACGGCATGGCTGAGTGCTGCGTGCTGCTGCCTGCAGTCGACTGATGCAGAAACAGGAAGCGCGCCGAGCGCTCCATTCACGAGCGTCTTATCACTACGTCACTTCCGCTGATAAACTTTGATTTTTGCCCGACGCGGCCCTAGTAATATTAGGGGCCGCGTCTCTCTGCCTGCCTCGGTAAACGGCTAAGTCCCGCTCAAGGTCACCCGCCTATAAGGCGGCGCACACAGCCATAGAAATAACCCACCCACCTCCCCAGGGGTCGGGACCCCTGCAACCCACAGAAGAGAAAGATGCTTCAGTAGCTGATTTTGTTTATAGATAAGGATTTTGAAAGGAGATAAGGAATTATGAAGGAAAGATAAGGAATTAGGAAAATTTATTAAGAATGATAATATACAGTAACATCTCCTTGTACAACAATATATTTTGATAAAGTACCACTTATTTTACACCAAAGATTAACTCTTTCATTGGTATTAATCTTTCTTCTGTTCCTGGTATACAATAAAAAAGGCTTGTCTGTAGTTACAATAGCAGTACCATAATCTCTGCTTCCAACAACACCAATCTCCTGTTGCGAGACAGGGCTTGGTGTCTCATCAAAACTGAAAACAGTTTTATAAACTGGCATTCTGCTCCTCCTAGTGTATCTCCTACGACGGTACGGCATGGCTGTGTGCTGCGTGCTGCTGCCTGCAGTCGACTGATGCAGAAACAGGAAGCGCGCCGAGCGCTCCATTCACAGAAAGCTTATCGCTACGTCACTTCCGCTGATAAACTTTGATTTTTGCCCAACGCGGCCCTAGTAATACTAGGGGCCGCGTCTCGCTGCCTGCCTCGGTAAACGGCTAAGTCCCGCTCAAGGTCACCCGCCTATAAGGCGGCGCACACAGCCATAGTAAGCCTCCAATCCTTGCAAAGGCTTCTCACTTCCTCTCACCAAAGCAAGTGTCATCCATGAATTGCCTGGAACAACTTCATTTGTGGTACAGGAGAACGTAATTTTACAGCCAACAAATGTTATTGGACCAGACAGTATCTCCTGTTGCGAGACAGGGCTTGGTGTCTCATCAAAACTGAAAACAGTTTTATAAACTGGCATTCTGCTCCTCCTAGGCGGGTGACCTTGAGCGGGACTTAGCCGTTTACCGAGGCAGGCAGCGAGACGCGGCCCCTAGTATTACTAGGGCCGCGTCGGGCAAAAATCAAAGTTTATCAGCGGAAGTGACGTAGTGATAAGACGCTCGTGAATGGAGCGCTCGGCGCGCTTCCTGTTTCTGCATCAGTCGACTGCAGGCAGCAGCACGCAGCACACAGCCATGCCGTACCGTCGTAGGAGATACACTAGGAGGAGCAGAATGCCAGTTTATAAAACTGTTTTCAGTTTTGATGAGACACCAAGCCCTGTCTCGCAACAGGAGATACTGTCTGGTCCAATAACATTTGTTGGCTGTAAAATTACGTTCTCCTGTACCACAAATGAAGTTGTTCCAGGCAATTCATGGATGACACTTGCTTTGGTGAGAGGAAGTGAAAAGCCTTTGCAAGGATTGGAGGCTTACTACGACAGGGATATTATCTGTTATAAAACATTTTCGATTCTATCCCTAGGAACTTTACATTGACGATGAAACACAGATATTGCGTCGGGAATTAATGCAAAACGCACAATGCAGACTTAAGTACAAGTAGAGTAAATCCTCTCATAGTTTGTGGTTTGCTTTGAGCGTTTCTTGGGAGATCAGTATAAGTTTCCAAAGCGCTATTGCAGCTTTACTCTATCCCTTGGACCTTCAGATTGGCGATGAAATACTGAAATTGCGTCGGGATTTAAAACAAAAGGCACAATGCCATCTTAAGTAGTTATATTGTAAATCTTCTCATTGTTTGTGGTTTGCTTTGAGCGTTTCCTGGGAGATCAGTATTAGATTCCGATTCACTACTGCAGCTTTACTCTATTCCTTGGACCTTCACATTGACGATGAAACACAGAAATTGCGCTGGGACTTAACACAAAAGGCACAATGCCGACTTAAGCACATGAAGAGTAAATCTTCTCAATGTTGTGGTTTACTTTGAGAGTTTCCTGGGAGATCAGTATTAGATTCCGATGCACTGCTGTAGCTTTACTCTAACCCTTGGACCTCCACATTAACGATGAAACACAGAAATTGTGTCTGGATTTAGTACGAAAAGGAAAATGCCGGCTTAAGTACAAGAAGGTAAAAACTTTTCATTTTTTGTGGATTGTTTTGAGCCTCTCCTGGGAGATCAGGTTGAGATTCCGATGCACTACTGCAGCTTTACTCTATCCCTTAGACCTTCACATTGACGATGAAACACAGAATTTGCGTCGGGATTTAATACGAAAGGCACAATGCCGACTTAAGTACAAGAAGAGTAAATCTTCTCATTGTTTGTGGATTGCTTTGAGGGTTCCCTGGGAGATCAGTATTAGTTTCCGATGCACTACTGCAGCTTTACTCTATCCCTTGGACCTTCGCGTTGACGATGAAACACAGAAAATTTGTCGGGATTTAATACGAAAGGCTTAATGCCGAGTTAAGTACAAGAAGAGAAAATCTTCTCATTGTTTATGGTTTGCTTTGAGCGTTTCCTGGGAGATCAGTACTAGATTGGAATGCACTACTGCAGCTTTTATCTGTTTTTGGACCTTCTCATTGACAATGAAACACATAAATTGCGTCGGGACTTAATACAAAAGGCACAATGCCGACTTAAGTACAAGCAGGATTAATCTTCTCATTATTTGTGGTTTGTATGAGCGTTTCCTGGGAGATCAGTATTACATTCCGATGTACAACTGCAGCTTTACTCTATCCCTTGGACCTTCACATTACCGAAGAAACACGGAAAATGCGTCGGGATTTAATACAAAAGGCACAATGCCGACTTAAGTACAAGAAGAGTAAATCTACTCATTGTTTGTGGTATGTTTGAGCGTTTCCTGGGAGATCACTATTATATTCCGATGCACTACTGCAGCTTTACTCTATCCCTTGGACCCCTCACATTGACGATGAAACACAGAAATTGCTTCGGGATTTAATGGAAAAGACACAATGCCGACATAGGTACAAGAAGGGTAAGTCTTCTCATTGTTTTTGGTTTGCTTTGAGTGTTCCTGGGGAATCAGTACTAGATTCCGATACACTATTGCAGCTTTACTCTATCCATAGGACCTTTACTTTGACGATGAAACACAGATATTGCGTCGGGATTTAATGCAAAACGCACAATGCAGACTTAAGTACAAGAAGAGTAAATTTTCTCATAGTTTGTGGTTTGCTTTGAGCGTTTCTTGGGAGATCAGTATTAGATTCCGATGCACTGCTGCAGCCTTACTCTATCCCTTGGACCTTCACATTAACGATGAAACACAGAAATTGCGTCGGGATTTAGTACGAAACGGAAAATGCTGACTTAAGTACAAGAAGGTTAAATCTTTTCTTTTTTTGTGGTATGCTTTGAGCGGCTCACGGGAGATCAGTATTAGATTCCGATGAACTACTGCAGCCTTACTGTATCCCTAGGACCTTCACATTGACGATGAATCACAGAAATTGCCTCGGGATAAAATACAAAAGGCATAATGCCGTTGTAAGTGCAAGAAGAGTAAATCTTCTCATTGTTTGTGGTTTGCTCTGAGCGTTTCCTGGGAGATCAGTATTAGATTCCGATGCACGACTCTAGCATAACCCCTAATCTTGTACATTCACATTGACGATGAAACACTGAAATTAAGTCGGTTTTTAATACAAAAGGCACAATGACGACATAAGTATAAGCAAGTTAAATCTTCTAATTGTTTGTGGATTGTTTGTGCGTTTCCTGGGGATCACTATTATATTCCGATGCACTACTGCAGCATTACTCTATCACTTCGACCTTTACATTGACGATGAAACACAGAAATTGCGTCGGGATGTAATGTAAAAGGCACAAAGTCGACTTAAGTACAAGAAGAGTAAATCTTCTCATTGTTTGTGGTTAGCTTTGAGCGTTTCCTGGGAGATCAGTATTAGATTCCGATGCACTAGTGCAGCTTTACTCTACCCCTTGGACCTTCACATTGACGATGAAACACAGATTTTGCGTCGGGATTTAAAACAAAAGGCACAATGCCAACTTAAGTACAAGAATAGATAATCTTCTCATTGTTTGAGGTTTGCTTTGAGCGTTTCCTGGGAGATCAGTATTAGATTCCGATTCACTACTGCAGCTTTACTCTATCCCTTGGACCTTCACATTGACGATGAAACACAGATATTGCGCCGGGATTTAATACAAAAGGGACAATGCCGACTTAAGAACAAGAAGAGTAAATCTTCTCATTGTTTGTTGATTGCTTTGAGCGTTCCCTGGGAGATCAGTATTACTTTCCGATGCACTACTGCAGCTTTACTGAATCCCTTGCAAATTTAAATTGACGATGAAACGCAGAAATTGCGTCGGGATTAAATACAAAAGCACAATGCCGACTTAAGTACAAGAAGAGTAAATCTTCTCATTGTTTGTGTTTTCCTTTGAGCGTGCCTGGGGAATCAGTAACAGATTCCGATGCAATACTGCATCTTTACTCTATCCCTTGGACGTCTACGTTGACGATGAAACACAGAAATTGCATCGGGATTAAATACAAAAGCACAATGCCGACTTAAGTACAAGAAGAGTAAATCTTCTCATTGTTTGTGGTATGCTTTGAGCGTATCCTGGGAGATCAGTATTAGTTACCGATGCACTACTGCAGGTTTACTCTATCCCTTGGACCATTACATTGACGTTGGATCACAGAAATAGCGTCGGCATTTAATACAATAATCACAATGCCGACTAAAGCACATGAAGAGTAAATCTCCTCATTGTTTGTGGTTTCCTTTGAGAGTTTCCTGGGAGGTCAATATTAGATTCCCATGCACTGCTGTAGCTTCACTCTACCCCTTGGACGTTTACATTGACGATGAAACACAGAAATTGCATCGGGATTAAATACAAAAGCACAATGCCGACTTCAGTACAAGACGAGTAAATTTTCTCATAGTTTGTGGTTTGCTTTGAGCGTTTGCTGGGAGATCAGTATTAGATTCCGATGCACTACTGCAGCTTTACTCTGTCCCTCGGAATATCACATTGACGTTGGAACACAGAAATAGCGTCGGGATTTAGTACAAAAGGCACAATGCCTTCTTAAGCACATGAAGAGTAAATCTTCCCATTGTTTGTGGTTTGCTTTGAGAGTTTCCTGGGTGATCACTATTATATTCCGATGCACTACTGCAGCATTACTCTATCCCTTGGACCTTCACATTGACGACGAAACACAGAAATTGCTTCGGGATTTAATGGAAATGGCACAATGCCGACTGAAGTACAAGAAGATTAAGTCTTCACATTGTTTGTGGTTTGCTTTGTGCGTTCCTGGGGAATCAGTACTAGATTCCGATGCACTACTGCAGCTTTACTCTATCCCTAGGACCTTTACATAGACGATAAAACACAGATATAGCGTCGGGATTTAATGCAAAACGCGCAATGCCGACTTAAGTACAAGAAGAGTAAATCCTCTCATTGTTTGTGGTTTGCTTTGAGCGTTGCTTAGGAATCAGTACTAGATGCCGATGCACTAGTGCAGCTTTACTATATACCTTGGACCTTTACATTGACGATGAAACACAGAAAATTCGTCGGGATTTAATACAAAAGGCACAATGCCGACTTAAGTACAAGAAGAGTAAATCTACACATTGTTTGTGGTTTGTTTGAGCGTTTCCTGGGAGATCACTATTATATTCCGATGCACTACTGCAGCTTTGCTCTATCCCTTGGACCTTCACATTGACGATGAAACACAGAAATTGCTTCGGAATTTAATGGAAAAGACACAATGCCGACTTAAGTAAAAGAAGAGTAAGTCTTCTCACTGATTGTGGTTTGCTTTGAGCGTTCCTGGGGAATCAGTACTAGATTCCGATGCACTAGTGCAGCTTTACTGTATCCCTTGGACCTTTACATTGACGATGAAAAACAGAAAATGCGTCGGGATTTAATACAAAAGGCATAATGCCGACATAAGTACAAGAGGAGAAAATTTTCTCTATGTTAGTGGTTTGCTTTGAGCGTTCCCTGGGAAATGAGAATTAGATTCCGATGCACTACTGCCGCCTTACTCTATCCCTTCGACCTTCACATTGACGATGAAACACAGAAATTCCGTCGGGATTTAAAACAAAAGGCACAATGCCAACTTAAGTACAAGAATAGTTAATCCTCTCATTGTTTGTGGTTTGCTTTGAGCGTTTCCTGGGAGATCAGTATTAGATTCCGATTCACTACTGCAGCTTTACTCTATCCCTTGGACCTTCACATTGACGATGAAACACAGATATTTCGCCGGGACTTAATACAGAAGGCACAATGCCGACTTAAGTAGAAGTATAGTAAATCTTCTCATTGTTTGTATTTTCCTTTGAGCGTTCCTCGGGCATCAGTACCCGATTCCGATGCACTACTGCAGCTTTACTGTATTCCTTGGACCTTCACATTGACGATGAAACACAGAAATTGCGCTGGGATTTAACACAAAAGGCACAATGCCGACATAAGCACATGAAGAGAGAATCTTCTCATTGTTTGTGGTTTGCTTTGAGAGTTTCCTGGGAGATCAGTATTAGATTCCGATGCACTGCTGTAGCTTTACTCTATCCCTTGGACCTCCACATTAACGATGAAACACAGAAATTGTGTGTGGATTTAGTACGAAAAGGAAAATGCCGGCTTAAGTACAAGAAGGTAAAAACTTTTCATTTTTTGTGGATTGCTTTGAGCCTCTCCTGGGAAATCAGGTTTAGATTCCAATGCACTACTGCAGCTTTACTCTATCCCTTGGACCTTCACATTGACGATGAAACACAGAAAATGTGTCGGGATTTAATACGAAATTCTTAATGTCGACTTAAGTACAAGAAGAGTAAATCTTCTCATTGTTTGTGGTTTGCTTTGAGCGTTTCCTGGGAGATCAGAACTAGATTGGAATGCACTACTGCAGCTTTTATCTGTTTTTGGACCTTCTCATTGACGATGAAACACTTAAATTGCTTCGGGAATTAATACAAAAGGCACAATGCCGACTTAAGTACAAGCAGGATTAATCTTCTCATTGTTTGTGGTTTGTATGAGCGTTTCCTGGGAGATCAGTATTAGATTCCGATGCACTGCTGTAGCTTTTCTCTAATTCTTGGACCTCCACATTAACGAGGAAACACAGAAATTGTGTCTGGATTTAGTACGAACAGGAAAATGCCGGCTTAAGTACAAGATTGTAAAACATTTCATTTTTTGTGGATTGCTTTGAGCGGCTCCTGGAGATCAGGTTTAGATTTCGAAGCACTACTGCAGCTTTACTCTATCCCTTGGACCTTCACATTGACGATGAAACACAGAAATTGCGTCGGGATGAAATACAAAAGGCACAATGCCGACTTAAGTAGAAGAAGAGTAAATTATCTCATAGTTTGTGGTTTGCTTTGCCAGTTTCTTGGGAGGTCAGTATAAGTTTCCGAAGCACTCGTGCATCTTTACTCTATCCCTTGGACCTTTTGATTGACGATGAAATACTGAAATTGCGTCGGAATTTAACACAAAAAGCACAATGCCAACTTAAGTACAAATATAGTAAATCTTCTAATTGTTTGTGGTTTGCTTTGAGCGTTAGCTGGGAGATCAGTATTGGAATCCGATTCACTGCTGCAGCTTTATTCTATTCCTTGGACCTTCACATCGACGATGAAACACAGAAATTGCGCCGCGATGTAACACAAAAGGCACAATGCCCACTTAAGTACAAGTGGAGTAAATCTTCTCATTGTTTGTGGTTTGCTTTGAGCGTTCCTGGGGAATCAGTACTAGATTCAGATGCACTAGTGCAGCTTTACTCTATCCCTTGGACCTTTACAATGACGATGAAATATAGAAAATGCGTCGGGATTTAATACAAAAGGCATAATGCCGACGTAAGTACAAGAGGAGAAAATTTTCTCTATGTTAGTGGTTTGCTTTGAGCGTTCCCTGGGAAATGAGAATTAGATTCCGATGCGCTACAGCAGCCTTACTCTATCCCTTCGACCATCACATTGACGATGAAACACAGACATTGCGTCGGGATGTAATGCAAAAGGCACAATGCCGACTTAAGTACAAGAAGAGTAAATCTTCTCATTGTTTGTGGTTGGCTTTGAGCGTTTCCTGGGAGATCAGTATTAGATTCCGATGCACTAGTGCAGCTTTACTCAATCCCTTGGACCTTCACATTGACGATGAAACACAGAATTTGCGTCGGGATTTAATACAAAAGGCACAATGCCGACTTATGTACAAGAAGAGTAAATCTACTCATTGTTTGTGATTTGCTTTGAGCGTTTCCTAGGAGATCAGTATTAGATTCCGAAGCACCACTGAAGCTTTTCTCCATCTCTTGGACCTTCAGAATGAAGATGAAACACAGAAAATACATCGGGATTTAAAACAAAAGGCACAATGCCAACTTAAGTACAAGAATAGTTAATCTTCTCATTGTTTGTGGTTTGCTTTGAGCGTTTCCTGGGAGATCAGTATTAGATTCCGATGCACTACTGCAGCTTTACTCTATCCCTTGGACCTTCACATTGACTTTGAAACAGATATTGCCCCGTTACTTAATACGAAAGACACAATGCCGACTTAAGTACAAGAAGAGTAAGTCTTCTCATTGTTTGTGGATTGCTTTGAGCGTTCCCTGGGAGATCATTATTAGTTTCCGATGCACTACTGCAGCTTTACTCTATCCCTTGGACCTTCACATTGACGATGAAACACAGAAAATTTCTCGGGATTTAATACGAAAGGCACAACGCCGACCTAAGTACAAGAAGAGCTAATCTTCTCATTGTTAGTGGCTTGCTTTGAGCGTTTCCTTGGAGATCAGAACTAGATTTGGATGCACTCCTGCAGCTTTTGTCTATTCCTTGGACCTTCGCATTGACGATGAAACACATAAAATGCGCCGGGAATTAATACAAACGGCACAATGCCAACATAAGTACAAGGAGGATTAATCTTCTCATTGTTTGCGGTTTGTATGAGCGTTTCCTGGGAGCACTGTATTACATTCAGATGCACAACTGCAGCTTCACTCTATCCCTTGGACCTTCACATTGCCGAAGAAACACAGAAATTGCGTCGGGATTAAATACAAAAGCACAATGGCGACTTCAGTACAAGAAGAGTAAATCTTTTCATTGTTTGTGGTTTGCTTTGAGCGTTTCCTGGGAGATCAGTATAAGTTTCCGATGCACTACTGCAGCTTTACTCTATTCCTTGGACCATCACATTGACGTTCAAACACAGAAATAGTGTCGGGATTTAATACAAAAGGCACAATGCCGACTTAAGCACATGAAGAATAAATCTTCTCATTGTTTGTTGTATGCTTTGAGAGTCTCCTGGGAGATCAGTATTAGATTCCGATGCACTGCTGCAGCTTTACTCTATGCCTTGGTCTTCCACGTTCACGATGAATCACAGAAATTGTGTCGGGATTTACTACGAAAGGGAAAATGCCGGCTTATGTAGACGAAGGTAAAATCTTATCATTTTTTGCGGTATGCTTTGAGCGTCTCCTGGGAGATCAGGTTTAGATTCCGATGCACTACTGCAGCTTTACTCTATCCCTTGGACCTTCACATTGACGATGAAACACAGAAATTGCGTCGGGATTAAATACAAAATGCACAATGCCGACTTAAGTACAAGAAGAGTAAATTTTCTCATTGTTTGTGGTTTGCTCTGAGCGATTCCAGGGAAATCAGTATTAGATTCCGATGCACTACTCCAGCTTAACCCTATCCCTTGTACCTTCACATTGACGATGAAACACAGAATTTTGCGTCGGGATTTAATACAAAAGGCACAATGCCAACTTAAGTACAAGAAGAGCAATTCTACTCATTGTTTGTGGATTGTATTGAACGTTTCCTGGGAGATCACTATTATATTATGATGCACTACTGCAGATTTACTCCATCACTTGGACCTTCACATTGAGGTTCGAACACAGAAATAGCGTCGGTATTAAATACAAAAGGCACAATGCCGACTTAAGCACATGAAGAATAAATCTTCTCATTGTTTGTGGTTTGCTTTGAGAGTCTCCTGGGAGATCAGTATTAGATTCCGATGCACTGCTGCAGCTTTACTCTATCCCTTGGTCATCCACATTCACGATGAATCACAGAAATTGTGTCGGGATTTAGTACGAAAGGGAAAATGCCGGCTTATGTACAAGAAGGTAAAAACTTGTCATTTTTTGTGGTATGATTTGAGCGTCTCCTGGGAGATCAGGTTTAGATTCCGATGCACTACTGCAGCTTTACTCTATCCCTTGGACCTTCACATTGACGATGAAACACAGAAATTGCTTCGGGATTTAATGGAAAAGACACAATGCCGACTTAAGTACAAGAAGAGTAAGTCTTCCCATTGTTTGTGGTTTGCTTTGAGCGTTCCTGCGGAATCAGTACTAGACTCCGATACACTATTGCAGCTTCACTCTATCCCTAGGACCTTTACTTTGACGATGAATCACAGATATTGCGTTGGGATTTAATGCAAAAGACATAATGCCGACATAAGTACAAGAGGACAAAATATTCTCTTTGTTTGTGGTTTGCTTCGAGCGTTCCCTGGGAAATGAGAACTAGATTCCGATGTACTACTGCAGCCTTACTCTATCCCTTCGACCTTCACATTGACGATGAAACACTGAAATTGCGTCGTGATGTAATGCAAAAGGCACAATGCCGACTTAAGTACAAATATAGTAAATCTTCTCACTGTTTGTGGTTGGCTTTGAGGTTTTCCTGGGAGAACAGAATTAGATTCCGATGCACTAGTGCAGCTTTACTCTATCCCTTGGACCTTCACATTGACGATGAAACACAGAATTTGCGTCGGGATTTAATACAAAAGGCACAATGCCGACTTAAGTACATCAAGAGTAAATCTTCTCATTTTTTGAGGTTTGCTTTGAGCGTTTCCTGAGAGATCAGTATTACATTCCGATGCACTGCTGCAGCTTTACTCTATCCCTTGGACCTTCACATTAACGATGAAACACAGAAATTACGTCGGGATTTAGTACGAAAAGGAAAATTTCGTCTTAAGTACAAGAAGGTTAAATCTTTTCATTTTTTGTGGTATGCTTTGAGCGGTTCCTGGGAGATCAGTATTAGATTCCGATGCACTACTGCAGCTTTACTGTATCCCTAGGACCTAACATTGACGATGAAACACAGATATTGAGTCGGGATAAAATACTAAAAGCACAATGCCGACTTAAGTGCAAGAAGAGTAAATCTTCTCATTGTATGTGGTTTGCTCTGAGCGTTTCCTGGGAGATCAGTACTAGATTCCGATGCACTACTCTAGCATAACCCCAACCCTTGTACATTCACATTGGCGATGAAACACAGAAATTGCGTTGGGATTTAACACAAAACCACAATGAAGGCGTTAGTATAAGCAGGTTACATCTTCTCATTGTTTGTGGATTGTTTGAGCGTTTCCTAGGAGATCACTATTATATTCCGATGCACTACTACAGCTTTACTCTATCCCTTGGACATTCACATTGACGATGAAACACAGAAATTGCTTCGGGATTTAATGAAAAGGACACAATACCGACTTAAGTACAAAAAGAGTAAATCTTCTCATAGTTTGTGGTTTGCTTTGAGCGGTCCTGGGGAATTAGTACTAGATTCCGATGCACTAGTGCAGCTTCACTCTATGCCTTGGAAATTTACATTGACGATGAAACACAGAAAATGGGTCGGGATTTAATACAAAATGCACAATGCCGACTTGAGTACAAGAGGAGAATATATACTCTTTGTTTGTGGTTTGCTTTGAGCGCCTCCTGGGAGGTGAGTAAGAGATTCCGATGCACTATTGCAGCCTTACTCTATCCCTTCGACTTTCACATTGACGATGAAATACAGAAATTGCGTCGGGATGTAATGCAAAAGGCACAATGCCGACTTAAGTACAAGAAGAGTAAATCTTCCCATTGTATGTTGTTGGTTTGAGCGTTTCCTGGGTGATCAGTATTAGATTCGTATGCACTAGTGCAGCTTTACTCTATCCCTTGGACCTTCAGATTGGCGATGAAACACAGATATTGCGCCGGGATTTAATACAAAAGGCTGAGTGCCGAGTGAAGTACAAGAAGAGTAAATCTTCTCATTGTTTGTGGATTGCTTTGAGCGTTCCCTGGGAGATCAGTATTAGTTTCCGATGCACTACTGCAGCTTTAGTCTATCCCATGGACCTTCACATTGACGATGAAACACAGAAAATTCGGCGGAATTTAATACGAAATTCACAATGCCGACTTAAAAACAAGAAGAGTAAATCTTCTCATTGTTTGTGGTTTGCTTTGAGCGTTTCCTGGGAGATCAGTATTAGTCTCCGATGCACTACTGCAGCTTTACTCTATCCCTTGGACCTTCACATTGACGTTGGAACATGGAAATAGCGTCGGGATTTAATACAAAGGCCACAATGCCGACTTAAGCACATGAAAAGTATATCTTCTCATTGTTTGTGGTTTGCTTTGAGCGTTTCCTGGGAGATCAGTATTAGATTCCGATGCACTACTCAAGCTTAACCCTATCCCTTGTACCTTCACATTGACGATGAAACACGGAAATTGCGTCGGGATTTAATGCTAAAGGCACAATGACGACTTAAGTACAAGCAGGTTAAATCTTCTCATTGTTCGTGGTTTGTTGGAGGGTTTCCTCGGAGATCACTCTTATATTTCGATGCACTACTGCAGCTTTACTGTATTCCTTGGAACTTCACAACGACGAAGAAACACAGATATTGCTTCGGGATTTAATGCAAAAGACACTATGCCGACTTAAATACAAGAAGAGTAAGTCTTCTCATTGTTTGTGGTTTGCTTTGAGCGTTCCTGGGGAATCAGTACTAGATTCCGATGCACTACTGCAGCTTTACTCTAACCCTAGGACCTTTACATTGACGACGAAACACAGATATTGCGTCGGGATTTAATGCAAAACGCACAATGCTGACTTAAGTACAAGAAGAGTAAATCTTCTCATTGTTTGTGGTTTGCTTTGAGCGTTTCCGGGGAGAACCGTATTAGATTCCGATGCACTAGTGCAGCTCTACTCTATCCCTTGGATCTTCGCATTGACGATGAAAGACAGATATTTCGTTAGGATTTAATTCAGAAGGTACAATGCCGACTTAAGTACAAGAAGAGTAAATCTTCTCATTGTCTGTGGTTTGCTTTGAGCGGTCCTGGGGAATCAGTACTAGATTCCGATGCACTAGTGCAGCTTTACTCTATCCCTTGGACATTAACATTGTCGAGGAAACACGGAAATTGCGTCAGGAATTTAAACAAAAGGCACAATGCCGAGTTAAGTACAAGAAAAGTAAATCTTCTCATTGTTTGTGTTTACCTTTGAGCGTTCCTGGGGAATCAGTACCAGATTCCGATGCACTACTGCAGCTTTATCTATCCCTTGGACTTTTACATTGACGTTGGAACATAGAAATAGCGTCGGGATTTAATACAAAAGGCACAATGCCGACTTAAGTACATGAAGAGTAAATCTTCAATTGTTTGTGGTTTGCGTAGAGCGTTTCCTGTAAGATCAGTATTAGATTCCGATGCACTGCTGCACCCTTACTCTATCCCTTGGACCTTCACTTTAACGATGAAACACAGAAATTGCGTCGGGATTTAGTACGAAAAGGAAAATGCCGGCTTAAGTACAAGAAGGTTAAAACTTTTCATTATTTTTCGTATGCTTTGAGCGTCTCCTGGGAGATCAGCATCAGATTCCGATGCACAACTGCAGCTTTTTTCTATCCATTGGACGTTCACATTGACGACGAATCACAGAAAGAGCGTCGGGATCTAAAACCAAAGGCACCATGCCAACTTAAAGACAAGAAGAGTAAATCCTCTCATTGTTTGTGGTTTCCTTTGAGCGTTTCTTGGGAGATCAGTATAAGTTTCCGAAGTACTATTGCAGCTTTACTCTATCACTTGGACCTTCAGATTGACGATGAAATACTGAAGTTGCGTCGAGATTTAAAACAAAAGGCACAATGCCAACTTAAGTACAAAAATAGTAAATCTTCCCTTTGTTTGTGGTTTGCTTTGAGCGTTTCCTGGGATATCAGTATTAGATTCCGATTCACTACTGCAGCTTTACTCTATTCCTTGGACCTTCACATTGACGATGAAACACAGAAATTGCGCCGGGATTTAATACAAAAGGCACAATGCCGACTTAAGTACAAGAAGAGCAAAACTTCTCATTGTTTGTCGTTTGCATTGAGCGTTTACTGGGAGATGAGTATTAGATTGCGATGAACTACTGCAGCTTTACTCTATCCCTTGGACCTTCACATTGACGATGAATCACAGAAATTGCTTCGGGATTTAATACAAAAGGCACAATGCCGACTTAAGTACAAGAAGAGTCAATCGTTGCATTGTTTGTGGTTAGCTTTGAGCGTATCCTTGGTGATCAGCGTTCGATTTCGATGCACTACTGCAGCTTTACCCTATCCCTTGGACTTTCACAATGGCGATGAAACACAGATATTGCGTCGGGATTTAATACAAAATGCACAACGCCAACTTGAGTACAAGAAGAGAAATCTTCTCATTGTTCGTGATTTGCTTTGATCGTTTCCAGGGATGTCAGTATTACATTCCGATGCACTACTGCAGCTTTATTCTATCCCTTTGACCTTCATATTGACGATGAAGCACAGAAATGGCGTCGGGATTTAATACGAAAGGCACAATGCCTACTTAGGTACATTAAGGTTAAAGCTTCTCATTGTTTGTGGTCTCCTTTGAGCGTTACCTGGGAGATCAGTATTAGATTCCGATGCACTTCTGCCGCTTTACTCTATCCCTTGGACCTTCACTTTGACGATGAAACACAGAGATTGCGTCGGCATTTAATACAAAAGGCACAATGCCGACTTAAGTAAAAGAAGAGTAAATCTTCTCATTGTTTTTGGTTGTGCGTTTCCTGGGAGATCAGTATTAGATTCCGATGCACTACTAGAGCTGTACCCTATCCCTTGGACTTTCCCATTGACGATGAAACGCAGAAATTGCCTAGGGATTTAACACAAAAAGCACAATGCCTACTTAAGTACAAGAAGAGTAGATCCTCTCATTGTTTGTGGTTTGCTTTGAGGATTTCCTGGGAGATTGGTATTAGATTCCGACGCACTACTGCAGCTTAACTCTATCCCTTGGAAGTTCACATTCACAATGAAACACAGAAATTGCGCCGGAATTTAATCCAAAGACAAAATGCCGACTTAAGTACAGGAAAAGTATATCTTCTCATTGTTGTGGTTTGCTTTGAGCGTTTCCTTGGAGATCAGTAGTAGATTCGGATATACTACTGCAGCTTTAATCCATTACTTGGTCCTTCTCACTGACGATGAAACCCACAAATTGCGTCGGGATTTAATACGAAACGCACAATGCTGACTTAAGTACAAGAAGGTTAAATCTTCTTATTGTTTGTGGTTTGCTTTGAGCATTTCCTTGGAGGTCAGTGTTAGATTCCGATGCACTACTGCAGCTTTACTCTAACCCCTGGACTTTCACATTGTCGATGAAACACAGAAATTGAGTCGGAATTTAATACAATAGGAACAACGCTAACCTTAGTACACGAAGACTAAATCTTCTCATTGTGTGTGGTTTGATTTGAGTGTTTCCAGGGATGTCAGTATTACATTCCGAGGCACTACTGCAGCTTTACTCTATCCCTTGGACCTTCAAACAGACGATAAATCACAGAAATGGCGTCGGGATATAATACGAAAGACACAATGCCGACTTCAGTACTAGAAGGTTAAAACTTCTCATTGTTTGTGGTTTGATTTGAGGGTTTCCTGGGAGATTAGTATTACACTCCGATGCACTTCTTCCGATTTACTCTATCCCTTGGTCCTTCACATTGACGATGAAACATAGAAATTGCGTCAGGATTTAATACAAAAGGCACAATGCCAACTTAAGTACGCGAAGAGTATTTCTTCTCATTGTTTTTGGTTGAGTGTTTCCTGGGAGATCAGTATTAGATTCCGATGCACTACAGCAGCTTTACTGTATCCCTTGGACCCTCACATTGTCGACTGAACACAGAATTGCGTCGGGATTTAATACAAAAAGCATAATGCCGACTTAAGTACAAGAAGCGTAAATCTTCTCATTGTTTGTGGTTTGCTTTGCGCGTTTCCTGGGAGTTCACTATTAGATTCCGATGCACTACTGCAGCTTTACTCTATCCCTATTACCTTCACATTGACGATGGAACACAGAAATAGCGTGGGGATTTAATATAAAAGGCAAAATGTCGACTTAGGTACATGAAGAGTATATCTTCTTGTTGTTTGTGGTTTGCTTTGAGCGTTTCGTGGGAGATCAGTATTAGATTCCGATGCACTGCTGCAGCTTTACTCTATCCCTTGAACCTTCACACTGACGATGAAACATAGAAATTGCGTCGAGATTTAATACAAAGGGCACAATGACGACTTAAGTACAAGAAGAGTAAATCTTCCCATTGTTTGTGGTTTGCTTTGGTCGTTTCCCGGGAGTTCAGTATAAGTTTCCGAAGCACTATTGCAGCTCTACTCTATCCCTTGGACCTTCAGATTCACGATGAAACACAGAAATTGCATCGGGATTTAATACGAAAAGGAAAATGCCGGCTTAAATACAAGAAGGCTAAATCTTCTCATTTTTTGTGGTATGCTTTGAGCGGCTCCTGGGAGATCAGTATTAGATTCCGATGCACTACTGAAGCTTTACTCTATGCCTTGGACCTTCACATTGACGATGAAACACAGAAATTGCGTCGGGATTAAATACAAAAGGCCCAGCGCCGACTTAAGTACAAGAAGAGTAAATCTTCTGATTGTTTGTCGTCTGCTCTGAGCGTTTCCTGGGAGATCAGTATTAGATTCCGATGCACTACTGCAGCTTTACTCTATCCCCTGGACCCTCACATTGTCGACTGAACACAGAAATAGCGTCGGGATTTAATACAGAAAGCATAATGCTGACTTAAGTACAAGAAGCGTAAATCTTCTCATTGTTTGTGCTTTGCTTTGCGCGTTTCCTGGGAGTTCACTATTAGATTCCGATGCACTACTGCAGCTTTACTCTATCCCTAGGACCTTCACATTGATGATGAAACATAGAAATTGCGTCGGGATTTAATACAAAAGGCACAATGCCGACTTAAGTAAAAGACGGTTAACACTTCTCATTGTTTGTGGTATGTTTGAGCGTTTCCGGGTGGATTGGTATTTGAGTCCGATGCACTGTTGCACCTTTTCTCTATCCCTAGGACCTTCACATTCACGATGAAACTCAGAAATTTTGTTGGGATTTAATACAAAAGGCACAATGCCGACTTAAGTACAAGAGGAGAAAATATTCTCTTTGCTTGTGGTTTGCTTTCAGCGTTCCCTGGGAGATGAGTATTAGATTCCGATGCACTACTGCAGCCTTACTCTATCCCTTGCCCCTTCCCATAGACGATTTAGCACAGAAATTGCGTCGGGATGTAATGCAAAAGGCACAATGCCGACTTAAGTACAAGAAGAGTAAATCCTCTCATTGTTTGTGGTTTGCTTCAAGCGTGTCCTGGGATATCAGTATTAGATTCCGATGCACTAGTGCAGCTTTACTATATGCCTTGGTCCTTCACATTGATGATGAAACACAGAATTTGGGTCGGGATTTGTTACAAAAGGCACAATGCCGACTTAAGTACAAGAAGAGTAAATCTTCCCATTGTTTTTGGTTTGCTGTGAGCGTTTCCTGGGAGATCAGTATTAGATTCCGAAGCACTACTACTGCTTTACTCTATCCATTGGACACTTCAGATTGACGATGAAACACAGATATTCAGGCGGGATTTAAAACAAAAGGCACAATGCCAACTTAAGTACAAGAATAGTAAATCATCTCATTGTTTGTGGTTCGCTTTTAGCGTTTCCTGGGAGATCACTATTACATTCCGAATCACTACTGCAGCTTTACTCTATCCCTTGGACCTTCACATTGACAATGAAACACAGATATTGCGGCGGGATTTAATACAAAAGGCACAATGCCGACTTAAAGACAAGAAGAGAAAATCTTCTCATTGTTTGCGGATTGATTTGAGCGTTTCCTGGGAATTCAGTATTAGTTTCCGATGCACTAATGCAGCTTTACTCTATCCCTTGGACCTTCACATTGACGATGAAACACAGAAATTGCGTCGTGATATAATAAAAAAGGCACAATGCCGACTTCAGTACAAAAAGAGTAAATCTTCTCATTGTTTGTGTTTTTATTTGTGCGTTCCTGGGGAATCAGTACTAGATTCCGATTCACTACTGCAGCTTTACTCTATCCCTTGGACCTTTACATTGGCGATGAAACACATAAATTGCGTCGGGATTTAATACAAAATGCATAATGCCGACTTAAGTAAAATAAGAGTAAATATTTTGTATGTTTGTGGTTTGCTTTGGGCGTTTCCTGGGAGATCAGTATTAGATTCCGATGCACAAATGCTGCTTTACTCTATACCTTGGACCTTCACATTGACGATGAAGCACAGAAATTGCGTCGGGATTAAATACAAAAGGCACAATGCCAACTTAAGTACAAGACGAGTATAACTACTCATTGTTTGTGGTTTGCTTTGAGCGTTTCCTGGGAGATCACTATTAGATTCCGATGCACTACTGCAGCTTTACGCTATCGCCTGGACCTTCAAATTGACGATGGAACACAGAAATTGAGTCGGGATTTATTACAAAAGGCAAAATGCCGACTTAGGTACATGAAGAGTATATCTTCTCATTGTTTGTGGTTTGCTTTGAGCGTTTCGTGGGGGATCAGTAAGAGATTCCGATGCACTGCTGCAGCTTTGCTCTATCCCTTGAACCTTCACACTGACGATGAAACATAGAAATTGCATCGAGATTTAATACAAAGGGCACAATGCCGACTTAAGTACAAGAAGAGTAAATCTTCCCATTGTTTGTGGTTTGCTTTGGGCGTTTCCCGGGAGTTCAGTATAAGTTTCCGAAGCACTACTGCAGCTTTACTCTATCCCTTGGACCTTCATACTGACGATGAAACCCAGAGATTGCGTCGGGATTTAAAACAAAAGGCACAATGCCAACTTAAGAACAAGAATAGTAAATCTTCTCATTGTTTGTGGTTTGCTTTGCGCGTTTCCTGGAAGTTCACTATGAGATTCCGATGCACTACTGCAGCTTTACTCTATCCCTAGGACCTTCACATTGAAAATGAAACACAGATATTGCGCCGGGATATAATACAAAAAGCACAATGCCGGCTTAAATACAAGAAGAGAAAATCTTCTCATTGTTTGCGGATTGATTTGAGCGTTTCCTGGGAGTTCAGTATTAAATTCCGATGCACTAATGCAGCTTTACTCTATCCCTTGGACATTCACATTGACGATGAAACACAGAAATTGCGTCGTGATTTAATAAAAAAGGCACAATGCCGACTTCAGTACAAGAAGAGTAAATCTTCTCATTGTTTGTGTTTTCCTTTGTGTGTTCCTGGGGAATCAGTATTAGATTCCGATGCACTACTGCAGCTTTACTCTATGCCTTGGACCTTTACATTGGCGATGAAACACATAAAATGCGTCGGGATTTAATACAAAATGCATAATGCCGACTTAAGTAAAATAACAGTAAATATTCTGTTTGTTTGTGGTTTGCTTTGAGCGTTTCCTGGGAGATCAGTATTAGATTCCGATGCACAACTGCTGCTTTACTCTATACTTTGGACCTTCACACTGACGATGAAGCACAGAAATTGCGTCGGGATTAAATACAAAAGGCACAATGCCAACTTAAGTACAAGACGAGTATAACTACTCATTATTTGTGGTTTGCTTCGAGCGTTTCCTGGAAGATCAGTAATAGATTCCGATGCACTACTGCAGCTTTACTCTATCCCCTCGATGTTCAGATAGACGATGAAACACAGAAATTGCGTCGGGATTTTAAACAAAAGGCACAATGCCAACTTCAGTACAAGAAGAGTTAATCTTCTCATTGTTTGTGGTTTCCTTTGAACGTTTCCTGGGAGATCACTATTAGTTTCCGATGCACTACTGCAGCTTTACTCTATCCCTTGAACCTTCACATTGACGTTGGAACATGGAAATAGCGTCGGGATTTAATACAAAGGCCACAATGCCGACTTAAGCACATGAAAAGTATATCTTCTCATTGTTTGTGGTTTGCTTTGAGCGTTTCCTGGGAGATCAGTATTAGATTCCGATGCACTACTCAAGCTTAACCCTATCCCTTGTACCTTCACATTGACGATGAAACACGGAAATTGCGTCGGGATTTAATACTAAAGGCACAATGACGACTTAAGTACAAGCAGGTTAAATCTTCTCATTGTTCGTGGATTGTTGGAGGGTTTCCTCGGAGATCACTCTTATATTTCGATGCACTACTGCAGCTTTACTGTATCCCTTGGAACTTCACAATGACGATGAAACACAGATATTGCTTCGGGATTTAATGCAAAAGACACTATGCCGACTTAAATACAAGAAGAGTAAGTCTTCTCATTGTTTGTGGTTTGCTTTGAGCGTTCCTGGGGAATCAGTACTAGATTCCGATGCACTACTGCAGCTTTACTCTAACCCTAGGACCTTTACATTGACGATGAAAGACAGATATTTCGTTAGGATTTAATTCAAAAGGTACAATGCCGACTTAAGTACAAGAAGAGTAAATCTTCTCATTGTCTGTGGTTTGCTTTGAGCGGTCCTTGGGAATCAGTACTAGATTCCGATGCACTAGTCAGCTTTACTCTATCCCTTGGACATTAACATTGCCGAGGAAACACGGAAATTGCGTCAGGAATTTAAACAAAAGGCACAATGCCGAGTTAAGTACAAGCAAAGTAAATCTTCTCATTGTTTGTGTTTTCCTTTGAGCGTTCCTGGGGAATCAGTACCAGATTCTGATGCACTACTGCAGCTTTATCTATCCCTTGGACCTTTACATTGACGTTGGAACATAGAAATAGCGTCGGGATTTAATACAAAAGGCACAATGCCGACTTAAGTACATGAAGAGTAAATCTTCAATTGTTTGTGGTTTGCGTAGAGCGTTTCCTGTAAGATCAGTATTAGATTCCGATGCACTGCTGCACCCTTACTCTATCCCTTGGACCTTCACTTTAACGATGAAACACAGAAATTGCGTCGGGATTTAGTACGAAAAGGAAAATGCCGGCTTAAGTACAAGAAGGTTAAAACTTTTCATTATTTTTCGTATGCTTTGAGCGTCTCCTGGGAGATCAGCATCCGATTCCGATGCACAACTGCAGCTTTTTTCTATCCATTGGACGTTCACATTGACGACGAATCACAGAAATAGCGTCGGGATCTAAAACAAAAGGCACCATGCCAACTTAAATACAAGAAGAGTAAATCCTCTCATTGTTTGTGGTTTCCTTTGAGCGTTTCTTGGGAGATCAGTATAAGTTTCCGAAGTACTATTGCAGCTTTACTCTATCACTTGGACCTTCAGATTGACGATGAAATACTGAAGTTGCGTCGAGACTTAAAACAAAAGGCACAATGCCAACTTAAGTACAAAAATAGTAAATCTTCCCTTTGTTTGTGGTTTGCTTTGAGCGTTTCCTGGGATATCAGTATTACATTCCGATTCACTACTGCAGCTTTATTCTATCCCTTTGACCTTCATATTGACGATGAAGCACAGAAATGGCGTCGCGATTTAATACGAAAGGCACAATGCCTACTTAGGTACATTAAGGTTAAAACTACTCATTGTTTGTGGTTTGCTTTGAGCGTTACCTGGGAGATCAGTATTAGATTCCGATGCACTTCTGCCGCTTTACTCTATCCCTTGGACCTTCACTTTGACGATGAAACACAGAGATTGCGTCGGCATTTAATACAAAAGGCACAATGCCGACTTAAGTAAAAGAAGAGTAAATCTTCTCATTGTTTTTGGTTGTGCGTTTCCTGGGAGATCAGTATTAGATTCCGATGCACTACTAGAGCTGTACCCTATCCCTTGGACTTTCCCATTGACGATGAAACGCAGAAATTGCCTAGGGATTTGATACAAAAGGCACAATGCCTACTTAAGTACAAGAAGAGTAGATCCTCTCATTGTTTGTGGTTTGCTTTGAGGATTTCCTGGGAGATTGGTATTAGATTCCGACGCACTACTGCAGCTTTACTCTATCCCTTGGACCTTCACATTGACAATGAAACACAGAAATTGCGCCGGAATTTAATCCAAAGACAAAATGCCGACTTAAGTACAGGAAAAGTATATCTTCTCATTGTTGTGGTTTGCTTTGAGCGTTTCCTGGGAGATCAGTAGTAGATTCGGATGCACTACTGCAGCTTTAATCCATTACTTGGTCCTTCTCACTGACGATGAAACCCACAAATTGCGTCGGGATTTAATACGAAACGCACAATGCTGACTTAAGTACAAGAAGGTTAAATCTTCTTATTGTTTGTGGTTTGCTTTGAGCATTTCCTTGGAGGTCAGTGTTAGATTCCGATGCACTACTGCAGCTTTACGCTAACCCCTGGACTTTCACATTGTCGATGAAACACAGAAATTGAGTCGGAATTTAATACAATAGGAACAACGCTAACCTTAGTACACGAAGACTAAATCTTCTCATTGTGTGTGGTTTGATTTGAGTGTTTCCAGGGATGTCAGTATTACATTCCGAGGCACTACTGCAGCTTTACTCTATCCCTTGGACCTTCAAACAGACGATAAATCACAGAAATGGCGTCGGGATATAATACGAAAGACACAATGCCGACTTCAGTACTAGAAGGTTAAAACTTCTCATTGTTTGTGGTTTGATTTGAGCGTTTCCTGGGAGATTAGTATTACATTCCGATGCACTTCTGCCGATTTACTCTATCCCTTGGTCCTTCACATTGACGATGAAACATAGAAATTGCGTCAGGATTTAATACAAAAGGCACAATGCCGACTTAAGTACGCGAAGAGTATTTCTTCTCATTGTTTTTGGTTGAGTGTTTCCTGGGAGATCAGTATTAGATTCCGATGCACTACAGCAGCTTTACTGTATCCCTTGGACCCTCACATTGTCGACTGAACACAGAATTGCGTCGGGATTTAATACAAAAAGCATAATGCCGACTTAAGTACAAGAAGCGTAAATCTTCTCATTGTTTGTGGTTTGCTTTGCGCGTTTCCTGGGAGTTCACTATTAGATTCCGATGCACTACTGCAGCTTTACTCTATCCCTATTACCTTCACATTGACAATGGAACACAGAAATAGCGTGGGGATTTAATATAAAAGGCAAAATGTCGACTTAGGTACATGAAGAGTGTATCTTCTTGTTGTTTGTGGTTTGCTTTGAGCGTTTCGTGGGAGATCAGTATTAGATTCCGATGCACTGCTGCAGCTTTACTCTATCCCTTGAACCTTCACACTGACGATGAAACATAGAAATTGCGTCGAGATTTAATACAAAGGGCACAATGACGACTTAAGTACAAGAAGAGTAAATCTTCCCATTGTTTGTGGTTTGCTTTGGTCGTTTCCCGGGAGTTCAGTATAAGTTTCCGAAGCACTATTGCAGCTCTACTCTATCCCTTGGACCTTCAGATTCACGATGTAACACAGAAATTGCATCGGGATTTAATACGAAAAGGAAAATGCCGGCTTAAATACAAGAAGGCTAAATCTTCTCATTTTTTGTGGTATGCTTTGAGCGTCTCCTGGGAGATCAGTATTAGATCCCGATGCACTAGTGAAGCTTTCCTCTATGCCTTGGACCTTCACATTGACGATGAAACACAGAAATTGCGTCGGGATTAAATACAAAAGGCCCCAGCGCCGACTTAAGTACAAGAAGAGTAAATCTCCTGATTGTTTGTCGTCTGCTCTGAGCGTTTCCTGGGAGATCAGTATTAGATTCCGATGCACTACTGGAGCTTTACTCTATCCCCTGGACCCTCACATTGTCGACTGAACACAGAAATAGCGTCGGGATTTAATACAAAAAGCATAATGCCGACTTAAGTACAAGAAGCGTAAATCTTCTCATTGTTGTGCTTTGCTTTGCGCGTTTCCTGGGAGTTCACTATTAGATTCCGATGCACTACTGCAGCTTTACTCTATCCCTAGGACCTTCACATTGATGATGAAACATAGAAATTGCGTCGGGATTTAATACAAAAGGCACAATGCCGACTTAAGTAAAAGACGGTTAACACTTCTCATTGTTTGTGGTATGTTTGAGCGTTTCCGGGTGGATTGGTATTTGAGTCCGATGCACTGCTGCAGCTTTTCTCTATCCCTAGGACCTTCACATTCACGATGAAACTCAGAAATTTTGTTGGGATTTAATACAAAAGGCACAATGCCGACTTAAGTACAAGAGGAGAAAATATTCTCTTTGCTTGTGGTTTGCTTTCAGCGTTCCCTGGGAGATGAGTATTAGATTCCGATGCACTACTGCAGCCTTACTCTATCCCTTGCCCCTTCCCATAGACGATTTAGCACAGAAATTGCGTCGGGATGTAATGCAAAAGGCACAATGCCGACTTAAGTACAAGAAGAGTAAATCCTCTCATTGTTTGTGGTTTGCTTCAAGCGTGTCCTGGGATATCAGTATTAGATTCCGATGCACTAGTGCAGCTTTACTATATGCCTTGGTCCTTCACATTGATGATGAAACACAGAATTTGCGTCGGGATTTATTACAAAAGGCACAATGCCGACTTAAGTACAAGAAGAGTAAATCTTCCCATTGTTTTTGGTTTGCTGTGAGCGTTTCCTGGGAGATCAGTATTACATTCCGAATCACTACTGCAGCTTTACTCTATCCCTTGGACCTTCACATTGACAATGAAACACAGATATTGCGGCGGGATTTAATACAAAAGGCACAATGCCGACTTAAATACAAGAAGAGAAAATCTTCTCATTGTTTGCGGATTGATTTGAGCGTTTCCTGGGAATTCAGTATTAGTTTCCGATGCACTAATGCAGCTTTACTCTATCCCTTGGACCTTCACATTGACGATGAAACACAGAAATTGCGTCGTGATATAATAAAAAAGGCACAATGCCGACTTCAGTACAAGAAGAGTAAATCTTCTCATTGTTTGTGTTTTTATTTGTGCGTTCCTGGGGAATCAGTACTAGATTCCGATTCACTACTGCAGCTTTACTCTATCCCTTGGACCTTTACATTGGCGATGAAACACATAAATTGCGTCGGGATTTAATACAAAATGCATAATGCCGACTTAAGTAAAATAAGAGTAAATATTTTGTATGTTTGTGGTTTGCTTTGGGCGTTTCCTGGGAGATCAGTATTAGATTCCGATGCACAAATGCTGCTTTACTCTATACCTTGGACCTTCACATTGACGATGAAGCACAGAAATTGCGTCGGGATTAAATACAAAAGGCACAATGCCAACTTAAGTACAAGACGAGTATAACTACTCATTGTTTGTGGTTTGCTTTGAGCGTTTCCTGGGAGATCACTATTAGATTCCGATGCACTACTGCAGCTTTACGCTATCGCCTGGACCTTCAAATTGACGATGGAACACAGAAATTGAGTCGGGATTTATTACAAAAGGCAAAATGCCGACTTAGGTACATGAAGAGTATATCTTCTCATTGTTTGTGGTTTGCTTTGAGCGTTTCGTGGGGGACCAGTAAGAGATTCCGATGCACTGCTGAAGCTTAGCTCTATCCCTTGAACCTTCACACTGACGATGAAACATAGAAATTGCATCGAGATTTAATACAAAGGGCACAATGCCGACTTAAGTACAAGAAGAGTAAATCTTCCCATTGTTTGTGGTTTGCTTTGGGCGTTTCCCGGGAGTTCAGTATAAGTTTCCGAAGCACTACTGCAGCTTTACTCTATCCCTTGGACCTTCATACTGACGATGAAACCCAGAGATTGCGTCGGGATTTAAAACAAAAGGCACAATGCCAACTTAAGAACAAGAATAGTAAATCTTCTCATTGTTTGTGGTTTGCTTTGCGCGTTTCCTGGAAGTTCACTATTAGATTCCGATGCACTACTGCAGCTTTACTCTATCCCTAGGACCTTCACATTGACAATTAAACACAGATATTGCGCCAGGATATAATACAAAAAGCACAATGCCGGCTTAAATACAAGAAGAGAAAATCTTCTCATTGTTTGCGGATTGATTTGAGCGTTTCCTGGGAGTTCAGTATTAAATTCCGATGCACTAATGCAGCTTTACTCTATCCCTTGGACATTCACATTGACGATGAAACACAGAAATTGCGTCGTGATTTAATAAAAAAGGCACGATGCCGACTTCAATACAAGAAGAGTAAATCTTCTCATTGTTTGTGTTTTCCTTTGTGCGTTCCTGGGGAATCAGTATTAGATTCCGATGCACTACTGCAGCTTTACTCTATGCCTTGGACCTTTACATTGGCGATGAAACACATAAAATGCGTCGGGATTTAATACAAAATGCATAATGCCGACTTAAGTAAAATGACAGTAAATATTCTGTTTGTTTGTGGTTTGCTTTGAGCGTTTCCTGGGAGATCAGTATTAGATTCCGATGCACAACTGCTGCTTTACTCTATACTTTGGACCTTCACATTCACGATGAAGCACAGAAATTGCGTCGGGATTAAATACAAAAGGCACAATGCCAACTTAAGTACAAGACGAGTATAACTACTCATTATTTGTGGTTTGCTTCGAGCGTTTCCTGGAAGATCAGTAATAGATTCCGATGCACTACTGCAGCTTTACTCTATCCCCTCGATGTTCAGATAGACGATGAAACACAGAAATTGCGTCGGGATTTTAAACAAAAGGCACAATGCCAACTTCAGTACAAGAAGAGTTAATCTTCTCATTGTTTGTGGTTTCCTTTGAACGTTTCCTGGGAGATCACTATTAGATTCCGATGCACTACTGCAGCTTTGCTCTATCCCTTGGACCTTTACATTGACGATGAAACACATAAAATGCGTCGGGATTTAATACAAAATCCATAATGCCGACTTAAGAAAAATAAGTGTAAATATTCTGTTTGTTTGTGGTTTGCTTTGAGCGTTTCCTTAGCGATCAGTATTAGATTTTATATACTACTGCAGCTTTACTCTATCCCTTGGACGTTCAAATTGACGATGGAACACAGAAATACTGTCGGGATTTAATACGAAAGGCTAAATGCCGACTAAAGTACAAGAAGAGTGAATCCTCCCATTGTTTGTGGTTTGCTTTGGGCGTTTCCCGGGAGTTCAGTATAAGTTTCCGAAGCACTATTGCAGCTCTACTCTATCCCTTGGACCTTCAGATTCACGATGAAACACAGAAATTGCATCGGGATTTAATACGAAAAGGAAAATGCCGGCTTAAGTAGAAGAAGGTTAAATCTTCTCATTTTTTGAGGTATGCTTTGAGCGACTCCTGGGAGATCAGTATTAGATTCTGATGCACTACTGCAGCTTTACTCTATGCCTTGGACTTTCACATTGACTATGAAACACAGAAATTGCGTCGGGATTACATACAAAAGGCCCAGTGCCGACTTAAGTACAAGAAGAGTAAATCTTCTGATTGTTTGTGGTTTGCTCTGAGCGTTTCCTGGGAGATCAGTATTAGATTCCGATGCACTACTGCAGCTTTACTCCATACCTTGGACCTTCACATCGACGATGAAATTTAAAATTTGCATCGGGATTTAATACAAAAGGCACAATGCCTACTTAAGTACAAGCAGGTTAAATCGTCTCATTGTTAGTGGTTTGTTTGAGCGTTTCCTGGGAGATCACTATTATATTCCGATGCACTACTGCAGCTTTACTCAATCCCCTGGACCTTCACATTGACGATGAAACACAGATATTGCGTCGGGATTTAATATAAACCGCACACCGCCGACTAAAGTACAAGAAGAGTAAATCTCATTGTTATGGTTTGCTTTGAGCGTTTCCTGGGAGATCAGTATTCGATTCCGTTGCACTACTGCGGCATTACTCTATCCTTTGGACGTTCACATTGATGATGAAACACAGAAATTGCGTCGGGACTTAATACAAAAGCACAATGCCGACTTAAGTACAAGAAGAGTAAATCTTCTCATTGTCTGTGGTTTGCTTTGAGCATTTCCTGGGAGATCAGTATTAGACTCCGATGCACTACTGCAGCTTTACTGTATCCCTTGGACCTTCATACTGACGATGAAACCCAGATATTGCGTCGGGATTTAAAACAAAAGGCACAATGCCAACTTAAGAACAAGAATAGTAAATCTTCTCATTGTTTGTGTTTTCCTTTGTGTGTTCCTGGGGAATCAGTATTAGATTCCGATGCACTACTGCAGCTTTACTCTATGCCTTGGACCTTTACATTGGCGATGAAACACATAAAATGCGTCGAGATTTAATACAAAATGCATAATGCCGACTTAAGTAAAATAACAGTAAATATTCTGTTTGTTTGTGGTTTGCTTTGAGCGTTTCCTGGGAGATCAGTATTAGATTCCGATGCACAACTGCTGCTTTACTCTATACTTTGGACCTTCACATTGACGATGAAGCACAGAAATTGCGTCGGGATTAAATACAAAAGGCACAATGCCAACTTAAGTACAAGACTTTTATAACTACTCATTATTTGCGGTTTGCTTCGAGCGTTTCCTGGAAGATCAGTAATAGATTCCGATGCACTACTGCAGCTTTACTCTATCCCCTCGATGTTCAGATAGACGATGAAACACAGAAATTGCGTCGGGATTTTAAACAAAAGGCACAATGCCAACTTCAGTACAAGAAGAGTAAATCCTCTCATTGCTTGTGGTTTGCTTTAAGCGTGTCCTGGGAAATCAGTATTAGATTCCGATTCACTACTGCAGCTTTACTCTATCCCTTGGACCTTTACATTGGCGATGAAACACATAAATTGCGTCGGGATTTAATACAAAATGCATAATGCCGACTTAAGTAAAATAAGAGTAAATATTCTGTTTGTTTGTGGTTTGCTTTGAGCGTTTCCTGGGAGATCAGTATTAGATTCCGATGCACAAATGCTGCTTTACTCTATACCTTGGACCTTCACATTGACGATGAAGCACAGAAATTGCGTCGGGATTAAATACAAAAGGCACAATGCCAACTTAAGTACAAGACGAGTATAACTACTCATTGTTTGTGGTTTGCTTTGAGCGTTTCCTGGGAGATCACTATTAGATTCCGAAGCACTATTGCAGCTTTACTCTATCCCTTGGAACTTCAGATTCACGATGAAACACAGAAATTGCATCGGGATTTAATACGAAAAGGAAAATGCCGGCTTAAGTACAAGAAGGTTAAATCTTCTCATTTTCTGTGGTATGCTTTGACCGACTCCTGGGAGATCAGTATTAGATTCCGATGCACTACTGCAGCTTTACTCTATGCCTTGGTCCTTCACATTGACGATGAAACACAGAAATTGCGTCGGGATTAAATACAAAAGGCCCAGTGCCGACTAAAGTACAAGAAGAGTAAATCTTCTGATTGTTTGTGGTTTGCTCTGAGCGTTTCCTGGGAGATCAGTATTAGATTCCGATGCACTACTGCAGCTTTACTCTATCCCTTGGACCTTCACATTGACGATGAAACTTAAAATTTGCATCGGGATATAATACAAAAGGCACAATGCCTACTTAAGTACAAGCAGGTTAAATCGTCTCATTGTTAGTGGTTTGTTTGAGCGTTTCCTGGGAGATCACTATTATATTCCGATGCACTACTGCAGCTTTACTCTATCCCCTGGTCCTTCACATTGACGATGAAACACAGATATTGCGCCGGGATTTAACATAAACGGCACACCGCCGACTAAAGTACAAGGAGAGTAAATCTTCTCATTGTTTATGGTTTGCTTTGAGCGTTTCCTGGGAGATCAGTATTCGATTCCGTTGCACTACTGCAGCATTACTCTATCCTTTGGACGTTCACATTGATGATGAAACACAGAAATTGCGTCGGGATTTAATACAAAAGCACAATGCCGACTTAAGTACAAGAATAGTAAATCTTCTCATTGTTTGTGGTGTGCTTTGAACGTTTCCTGGGAGATCAGTATTAGATTCCGATTCACTGCTGCAGCTTTACTCTATCCCTTGGAACAACTCATTGACGATGAAACACAGAAATAGCGCCGGGATTTAATACAAAAGTCACAATGCCGACTTCAGTACAGGGAGAGTAAATCTTCTCATCGTTTGTGGTTTGCTTTGAGCGTTTCCTGGGACATAAGTACTAGATTCGGATGCACTACTGCAGCTTTAATCAATTCCTTGGACCTCCTTATTGACGATGAAACACAGAAATATCGTCGAGATTTAATACAAAAGGCACAATGCCGACTTACGTACAAAAAAGTTAAATCTTCTCATTTTTTGTTGTTTGGTTTGAGCGTTTACTTGGAGTTCAATGTTAGATTCCGATGCACTACTGCAGCTTTATCCTATCCCTTGGACTTTCTCATTGTTGATGAAACACCGAAATTGTGTCGGGATTTAATACAAAAGGCACAATGCTGACTTATGTACAAGAGGGGTAAATCTTCTCATTGTTTTTGGGTTAGCGTTTCCTGGGAGATCAGTATTAGATTCCGATGCACTACTGCAGCTTTACTCTATCCCTTGGACCTTCACATTGACGACGAAACACAGAAATAGCGTCGGGATATAATGCAAAATGCACAATGCCGACTTAAGTACAAGAAGAGTAAATCTTCTCATTGTTTGTGGTTTGCTTTGAGCGTTTCCTGGAAGATCAGTATTACATTCCAATGCACTACTGCAACTTTACTCTACCGCTTGGACCTTCAGATAGACGATGAAACACAGAAATTGTGTCTGGATTTAATAAAAAAAGGCACAATGCCGACTGAAGTACATGAAGAGTAAATCTTCTCATTTTTTGTATTTCGCTTTGAGCGTTTCCTGGGAGATCAGTATGAGATTCCGATGCACTACTGCAGCTTTACTCTATCCCTTGGACCTTCAAATTGACGATGGAACACAGAAATTGCGTCGGTATTAAATACAAAAGGCACAATGTCGACTGAAGTACAAGTAGGTTAAATCTTCTCATTGTGGTTTGTTTGAGCGTTTCCTGGGAGATCACTATTATATTCCGATGCACTACTGCAGCTTTACTCTATCCATTGGACCTTCACACTGACGATGAAACACAGAAATTGCGGCGGGATTTTAAACAAAAGGCACAATGCCAACTTCAGTACAAGAAGAGTTAATCTTCTCATTGTTTGTGGTTTCCTTTGAACGTTTCCTGGGAGATCACTATTAGATTCCGATGGACTACTGCAGCTTTGCTCTATCCCTTGGACGTTTACATTGACGATGAAACACATAAAATGCGTCGGGATTTAATACAAAATCCATAATTCCGACTTAAGTAAAATAAGTGTAAATATTCTGTTTGTTTGTGGTTTGCTTTGAGCGTTTCCTTAGCGATCAGTATTAGATTCTATATACTACTGCAGCTTTACTCTATCCCTTGGACGTTCAAATTGACGATGGAACACAGAAATACTGTCGGGATTTAATACAAAAGGCAAAATGCCGACTTAGGTACATGAAGAGTATATCTTCTTATTGTTTGTGGTTTGCTTTGAGCGTTTCGTGGGAGATCAGTATTAGATTCCGATGCACTGCTGCAGCTTTACTCTATCCCTTGAACCTTCACACTGACGATGAAACATAGAAATTGCGTCGAGATTTAATACAAAGGGCACAATGCCGACTAAAGTACAAGAAGAGTAAATCCTCCCATTGTTTGTGGTTTGCTTTGGGCGTTTCCCGGGAGTTCAGTATAAGTTTCCGAAGGACTATTGCAGCTCTACTCTATCCCTTGGACCTTCAGATTCACGATGAAACAAAGAAATTGCATCGGTATTTAATACGAAAAGGAAAATGCCGGCTTAAGTACAAGAAGGTTAAATCTTCTCATTTTTTGTGGTATGCTTTGAGCGACTCCTGGGAGATCAGGAGATCAGTATTAGATTCCGATGCACTACTGCAGCTTTACTCTATGCCTTGGACCTTCACATTGACGATGAAACACAGAAATTGCGTCGGGATTAAATACAAAAGGCCCAGTGCCGACTTAAGTACAAGAAGAGTAAATCTTCTGATTGTTTGTGGTTTGCTTTGAGCGTTTCGTGGGAGATCAGTATTAGATTCCGATGCACTGCTGCAGCTTTACTCTATCCCTTGAACCTTCACACTGACGATGAAACATAGAAATTGCGTCGAGATTTAATACAAAGGGCACAATGCCGACTAAAGTACAAGAAGAGTAAATCCTCCCATTGTTTGTGGTTGGCTTTGGGCGTTTCCCGGGAGTTCAGTATAAGTTTCCGAAGCACTATTGCAGCTCTACTCTATCCCTTGGACCTTCAGATTCACGATGATACACAGAAATTGCATCGGGATTTAATATGAAAAGGAAAATGCCGGCTTAAGTACAAGAAGGTTAAATCTTCTCATTTTTTGTGGTATGCTTTGAGCGACTCCTGGGAGATCAGGAGATTAGTATTAGATTCCGATGCACTACTGCCGCTTTACTCTATCCCTTGGACCCTCATATTGTCGACTGAACACAGAAATAGCGTCGGGATTTAATACAAAAAGCATAATGCCGACTTAAGTACAAGAAGCGTAAATATTCTCATTGTTTGTGGTTTGCTTTGCGCGTTTCCTGGGAGTTCACTATTAGATTCCGATGCACTACTGCAGCTTTACTCTATCCCTAGGACCTTCACATTCACGATGAAACTCAGTAATTTAGTTGGGATTTAATACAAATGGTACAATGCCGACTTAAGTACAATAAGATTAAATCTTCTAAATGTTTGTGGTTTGCTTTGAGCGTTCCTGGGGAATCAGTATTAGAATCCGTTGCACTAGTGTAGCTTTACTCTATCCTTGGACCTTTACATTGACGAAGAAACACAGAAAATGTGTGGGGATTTAATACAAAATGCACAATGCTGACTTAAGTACAAGAGGAGAAAGTATTCTCTTTGCTTGTGGTTTGCTTTCAGCGATTCCTGGGAGATGAGTATTAGATTCCGATGCACTACTGCAGCCTTACTCTATCCCTTGCCCCTTCCCATAGCCGATTTAACACAGAAATTGCGTCGGGATGTAATGCAAAAGGCACAATGCCGACTTAAGTACAAGAAGAGTAAATCCTCTCATTGTTTGTGGTCTGCTTTAAGCGTGTCCTGGGAAATCAGTATTAGATTCCGATTCACTACTGCAGCTTTACTCTATCCCTTGGACCTTTACATTGGCGATGAAACACATAAATTGCGTCGGGATTTAATACAAAATGCATAATGCCGACTTAAGTAAAATAAGAGTAAATATTCTGTTTGTTTGTGGTTTGCTTTGAGCGTTTCCTGGGAGATCAGTATTAGATTCCGATGCACAAATGCTGCTTTACTCTATACCTTGGACCTTCACATTGACGATGAAGCACAGAAATTGCGTCGGGATTAAATACAAAAGGCACAATGCCAACTTAAGTACAAGACGAGTATAACTACTCATTGTTTTTGGTTTGCTTTGAGCGTTTCCTGGGAGATCACTATCAGATTCCGATGCACTACTGCAGCTTTACTCTATCGCTTGGACCTTCAAATTGACGATGGAACACAGAAATTGCGTCGGGTTTTATTACAAAATTCAAAATGCCGACTTAGGTACATGAAGAGTATATCTTCTCATTGTTTGTGGTTTGCTTTGAGCGTTTCGTGGGAGATCAGTATGAGATTCCGATGCAATGCTGCAGCTTTACTCTATCCCTTGAACCTTCACACTGACGATGAAACATAGAAGTTGCATCGAGATTTAATACAAAGGGCACAATGCCGACTTAAGTACAAGAAAAGTAAATCTTCCCATTGTTTGTGGTTTGCTTTGGGCGTTTCCCGGGAGTTCAGTATAAGTTTCCGAAGCACTATTGCAGCTTTACTCTATCCCTTGGAACTTCAGATTCACGATGAAACACAGAAATTGCATCGGGATTTAATACGAAAAGGAAAATGCCGGCTTAAGTACAAGAAGGTTAAATCTTCTCATTTTTTGTGGAATGCTTGACCGACTCCTGGGAGATCAGTATTAGATTCCGATGCACTATTGCAGCTTTACTCTATGCCTTGGTCCTTCACATTGACGATGAAACAAAGAAATTGCGTCGGGATTAAATACAAAAGGCCCAGTGCCGACTTAAGTACAAGAAGAGTAAATCTTCTGATTGATTGTTGGTTGCTCTGAGCGTTTCCTGGGAGATCTGTATTAGATTCCGATGCACTACTGCAGCTTTACTCTATCCCTCGGACCTTCACATTGACGATGAAACTTAAAATTTGCATCGGGATATAATACAAAAGGCACAATGCCTACTTAAGTACAAGCAGGTTAAATCGTCTTATTGTTAGTGGTTTGTTTGAGCGTTTCCTGGGAGATCACTATTATATTCCGATGCACTACTGCAGCTTTACTCTATCCCCTGGTCCTTCACATTGACGATGAAACACAGATATTGCGCCGGGATTTAATATAAACCGCACACCTCCGACTAAAGTACAAGAAGAGTAAATCTTCTCATTGTTTATGGTTTGCTTTGAGCGTTTCCTGGGAGATCAGTATTCGATTCCGTTACACTACTGCAGCATTACTCTATCCTTTGGATGTTCACATTGATGATGAAACACAGAAATTGCGTCGGGATTTAATACAAAAGCACAATGCCGACTTAAGTACAAGAAGAGTAAATCTTCTCATTGTTTGTGGTGTGCTTTGAGCGTTTCCTGGGAGATCAGTATTAGATTCCGATTAACTGCTGCAGCTTTACTCTATCCCTTGGAACAACTCATTGACGATGAAACACAGAAATAGCGCCGGGATTTAATACAAAAGTCACAATGCCGACTTCAGTACAGGAAGAGTAAATCTTCTCATCGCTTGTGGTTTGCTTTGAGCGTTTCCTGGGACATAAGTACTAGATTCGGATGCACTACTGCAGCTTTAATCAATTCCTTGGACCTCCTTATTGACGATGAAACACAGAAATATCGTCGAGAATTAATACAAAAGGCACAAAGCCGACTTACGTACAAAAAGGTTAAATCTTCTCATTTTTTGTTGTTTGGTTTGAGCGTTTACTTGGAGTTCAATGTTAGATACCGATGCACTACTGCAGCTTTATCCTATCCCTTGGACTTTCACATTGTTGATGAAACACCGAAATTGTGTCGGGATTTAATACAAAAGGCACAATGCTGACTTATGTACAAGAGGGGTAAATCTTCTCATTGTTTTTGGGTTAGCGTTTCCTGGGAGATCAGTATTAGATTCCGATGCACTACTGCAGCTTTACTCTATCCCTTGGACCTTCACATTGACGACGAAACACAGAAATAGCGTCGGGATTTAATGCAAAATGCACAATGCCGACTTAAGTACAAGAAGAGTAAATCTTCTCATTGTTTGTGGTTTGCTTTGAGCGTTTCCTGGGAGATCACAATTAGATTCCGATGCACTACTGCGGGTTTACTGTTTCCCTTGGACCTTCACATTGACGACGAAACACAGAAATAGCGTCGGGATCTTAAACAAAAGGCACCATGCCAACTTAAATACAAAAAGAGTAAACCATCACACTGTTTGTGGTTTGATTTCAGCGTTTCCTGGGAGATCAGAATTAGTTACCGATGCACTACTGCAGCTTTACTCTATCCCTTTGACCCCCACATAGGCAATGAAACAAAGAAATGGCGTCCGGATTTAAAACAAAAGGCACATTGCTGACTTAAGTACAAGAAGAGTAAATCTTCACATTGTTTGTCGTTTGCTTTGAGCGTTTCCTGGGAGATCACTATTATATTCCGATGCACTACTGCAGCTTTACTCTATCCATTGGACCTTCACACTGACGATGTAACACAGAAATTGGGTCGGGATTTAAAACAAAGGGCACAATGCCGACTTAAGTACAAGAAGAGACAATCTTCCCATTGTTTGTGGTTTGCTTTGAGCGATTCCTGAGAGATCAGTATAAGTTACCGAAGCACTATTGCAGCTTTACTCTATCCCTCGGACCTTCACATTGACGATGAAACACAGAAATTGCGTCGTGATTTAATACAAAGGGTTACAATGCCGACTTAAGTACAAGAAGAGTAAACCTTCTCATTGTTTGTGGTCTGTTTTGAGCGTTTCCTGGGAGATCAGTACTAGATTCGGATGCACTACTGCAGCTTTACTCTATCCCTTTGACCTTCCCATTGACGATGAAACGAAGAAATTGCCTAGGGATTTAATACAAAAGGCACAATGCCTACTTAAGTACAAGAAGAGTAGATCTTCTCATTGTTTGTGGTTTGCTTTTGAGCATTTCCTGCGAGATCAGTATTAGATTCCGATGCACTACTGCGGCTTTACTCTTTCCCTTGGACCTTCACATTGACGACGAAAAACAGAAATAGCGTCGGGATCTAAAACAAAAGGCACCATGCCAACTTAAATACAAAAAGAGTAAACCTTCACATTGTTTGTGGTTTGATTTCAGCGTTTCCTGGGAGATCAGATATAGTTTCCAATGCACTAATGCACCTTTACTCTATCCCTTGGACCCCCACTTAGGCGATGAAACAAAGAAATGGCGTCCGGATTTAAAACAAAAGGCACATTGCTGACTTAAGTACAAGGAGAGTAAATCTTCACATTGTTTGTCGTTTGCTTTGAGGGTTTCCTGGGAGATCAGTATTAGATTCCCGTTCACTACTGCAGCTTTACACTATCCCTTGGACCTTCTGATTGACGATGAAACACAGAAATTGCGCCGGGATTTGATCCAAAAGGCACAACGCCAACTTCAGTACAAGAAGAGTAGATCTTCTCATTGTTTACGGTTTGCTTCGGCATTTCCAGGTATATCAGTATTACATTCCGATGCACTAATATAGCTTTACTCAATCCCTTGGACCTTCACATTGACGATGAAACACAAAATTTGAGCCAGGATTTAATCGAAAGGCACAATCCCGACTTAAGTACGAGAAGAGTATACCTTCTGATTGTTTGTGGTTTACTTTGAGCGTTTCCTGGGATATCAGTAGTAGATTCGGATGCACTACTGCAGCTTCAAGCTGTTCCTTGGACCTTCTCTTTGACGATGAAACACAGAAAGTGCGTCGAGATTTAATACAAAAGGCAAACTGCCGACTTAAGTACAAGAAGGTTAAATCATCGAATACTTTGTCACTTGCTTTGAGCAGTTCCTTGGAGATCAGTGTTAGATCCGTTGCACTACTGCAGCTTTACTCTTACCCTCGGAATTTCACATTGTCGATGAAACACAGAAATTGCGGCGGGATTTAGTACAAAAATCACAACGCCAACTGGAGTACAAGAAGAGTAAATCCTCTTATTGTTTGTGGTTTGATTTGAGTGTTCCACGGATATCAGTATGGTATACCATTCCGATGCACTACTGCAGCTTTACTCTATCAATTGGACCTTCATATTGACGATGAAAGACAGAAATTGCGTCGGGATTTAATACGAAAAGGAAAATGCCAACTTAAGTACAAGAAGGTTAAATCCTCTCATTTTTTGTGGTATGCTTTGAGCGACTCCAGGGAGATCAGTATTAGATATCGATGCACTACTGCAGCTTTACTCTATCCCTTGGACCTTCACATTGACGATGAAACTTAGAATTTGCATCGGGATTTAATACAAAAGGCACAATGCCGACTTAAGTACAAACAGGTTAAATCGTCTCATTGTTTGTGGTTTGTTTGAGCGTTTCCTGGGGGATCACTATTGTATTCCGATGCACTACTGCAGCTTTACTCTATCCCTTGGTACTTCACAATGACGATGAAACACAGAAATTGCGTTGGGATTTAATGCAAAAGACAAATGGCCGACTTAAGTAATAGAAAAGTAAATCTTCTCATTGTTTGTGGTTTGCTTTGAGCGTTCCTGGGGAATCAGTACTAGATTCCGATGCACTACTGCAGCTATACTCTATCACTTGGACCTTCTCATTGACTTTGAAACACAGATATTGCGTCGGGATTTAACGCAAAACCCACAATGCCGACTTAAGTACAAGAAGAGTAAATCTTCTCATTGTTTGCGGGGTTGGAACTGAGCGTTTCCTGGGAGATCAGTATTAAATTCCGATGCACCACTGTAGCTTTACTCTATCCGTTGGACCTTCACATTGACGAACAAACTCAGAATTTGCGTCGGGATTTAATACAAAAGGCACAATGCCGCCTTACGTACAAAAAGGTTAAATCTTCTCATTTTTTGTGGTTTGGTTTGAGCGTTTACTTGGAGTTCAATGTTAGATTCCGATGCACTACTGCAGCTTTATCCTATCCCTTGGACTTTCACATTGTTGATGAAACACCGAAATTGTGTCGGGATTTAATACAAAAGGCACAATGCTGACTTATGTACAAGAGGGGTAAATCTTCTCATAGTTTTTGGGTTAGCGTTTCCTGGGAGATCAGTATTAGATTCCGATGCACTACTGCAGCTTTACTCTATGCTTTGGACCTTCACACTGACGACGAAACACAGAAATAGCGTCGGGATGTAATACAAAATGCACAATGCCGACTTAAGTACAAGAAGAGTAAATCTTCTCATTGTTTGTGGTTTGCTTTGAGCGTTTCCTGGAAGATCAGTATTACATTCCAATGCACTACTGCAGCTCTACTCTACCGCTTGGACCTTCAGATAGACGATGAAACACAGAAATTGTGTCTGGATTTAATAAAAAAAGGCACAATGCCGACTTGAGTACCAGAAGAGTAAACCTTCTCACTGTTTGTGGTTTATTTTGAGCGTTTCCTGGGATATCAGTAGTAGATTCGGATGCACTACTGCAGCTTTACTCTATCCCTTGGCCCTTCACATTCACGACGAATCACAGAAATTGCGTCGGCATTTAATACAAAATTCACATTGCCGACTGAAGTACAAGAAGAATAAATCTTCTCATTTTTTGTGGTTTGCTTTGAGCGTTTCCTGGGACATCAGTATGAGATTCCGATGCACTACTGCAGCTTTACTCAATCCCTTGGACCTTCAAATTGACGATGGAACACAGAAATTGCGTCGGTATTAAATACAAAAGGCACAATGCCGGCCTAAGTACAAGAAGAGTAAATCTTCTCATTGTTTGTGGTTTGCTCTGAGCGTTACAAGGGAGATCAGTATTAGATTCCGATGCACTACTGCAACTTTACTCTATCCCTTGGACCTTCACATTGAAGATGAACCACAGAAATTGCGTTGGGATTTAATACAAAAGGCACATAGTCGACTGAAGTACAAGTAGGTTAAATCTTCTCATTGTGGTTTGTTTGAGCGTTTCCTGGGAGATCACTATTATATTCCGATGCACTACTGCAGCTTTACTCTATCCATTGGACCTTCACACTGACGATGTAACACAGAAATTGGGTCGGGATTTAAAACAAAGGGCACAATGCCGACTTAAGTACAAGAAGAGACAATCTTCCCATTGTTTGTGGTTTGCTTTGAGCGATTCCTGGGAGATCAGTATAAGCTACCGAAGCACTATTGCAGCTTTACTATATCCCTCAGACCTTCACATTGACGATGAAACCCAGAAATTGCGTCGTGATTTAATACAAAGGGTTACAATGCCGACTTAAGTACAAGAAGAGTAAACCTTCTCATTGTTTGTGGTCTGTTTTGACCGTTTCCTAGGAGATCAGTACTAGATTCGGATGCTCTACTGCTGCTTTACTCTATCCCTTTGACCTTCCCATTGACGATGAAACGAAGAAATTGCCTAGGGATTTAATACAAAAGGCACAATGCCTACTTAAGTACAAGAAGAGTAGATCTTCTCATTGTTTGTGGTTTGCTTTCAGCATTTCCTGCGAGATCAGTATTAGATTCCGATGCACTACTGCGGCTTTACTCTTTCCCTTGGACCTTCACATTGACGACGAAAAACAGAAATAGCGTCGGGATCTAAAACAAAAGGCACCATGCCAACTTAAATACAAAAAGAGTAAACCTTCACATTGTTTGTGGTTTGATTTCAGCGTTTCCTGGGAGATCAGAATTAGTTTCCGATGCACTAATGCACCTTTACTCTATCCCTTGGACCCCCACTTAGGCGATGAAACACAGAAATGGCGTCCGGATTTAAAACACAAGGCACATTGCTGACTTAAGTACAAGAAGAGTAAATCTTCACATTGTTTGTCGTTTGCTTTGAGGGTTTCCTGGGAGATCAGTATTAGATTCCCGTTCACTACTGCAGCTTTACACATTCCCTTGGACCTTCAGATTGACGATGAAACACAGAAATTGCGCCGGGATTTGATCCAAAAGGCACAACGCCAACTTCAGTACAAGAAGAGTAGATCTTCTCATTGTTTACGGTTTGCTTCGGCATTTCCAGGTATATTAGTATTACATTCCGATGCACTACTATAGCTTTACTCAATCCCTTGGACCTTCACATTGACGATGAAACACAGAAATTGAGCCAGGATTTAATCGAAAGGCACAATCCCGACTTAAGTACAAGAAGAGTATATCTTCTCATTGTTTGTGGTTTGCTTTGAGCGTTTCCTGGGAGATCAGTAGTAGATTCGGATGCACTACTGCAGCTTTAAGGTGTTCCTTGGACCATCTCATTGACGATGAAACACAGAAATTGCGTCGAGATTTAATACAAAAGGCAAAATGCCGACATAAGTACAAGAAGGTTAAATCATCGAATACTTTGTCACTTGCTTTGAGCAGTTCCTTGGAGATCAGTGTTAGATCCGTTGCACTACTGCAGCTTTACTCTTACCCTCGGAATTTCACATTGTCGATGAAACACAGAAATTGCGGCGGGATTTAGTACAAAAATCACAACGCCAACTGGACTACAAGAAGAGTAAATCCTCTTATTGTTTGCGGTTTGATTTGAGTGTTCCACGGATATCAGTATGGTATACCATTCCGATGCACTACCGCAGCTTTACTCTATCAATTGGACCTTCATATTGACGATGAAACACAGAAATGGCGTCGGGATTTAATACGAAATGCACAATGCCGACTTCAGTAGAAGAAGGTTAAAACTTCTCGTTGTGGTTTGTGTGAGCGTTTCCTGGGAGGTCACTATTATATTCTTATGCACTACTGCAACTTTACTCTATCAGTTGGACCTTCTTATTGACGATGAAAGACAGAAATTGCGTCGGGATTTAATACGAAAAGGAAAATGCCAACTTAAGTACAAGAAGGTTAAATCCTCTCATTTTTTGTGGTATGTTTTGAGCGACTCCAGGGAGATCAGTATTAGATATCGATGTACTACTGCAGCTTTACTCTATCCCTTGGACCTTCACATTGACGATGAAACTTAGAATTTGCATCGGGATTTAATACAAAAGGCACAATGCTGACTTAAGTACAAACAGGTTAAATCGTCTCATTGTTTGTGGTTTGTTTGAGCGTTTCCTGGGGGATCACTATTGTATTCCGATGCACTACTGCAGCTTTACTCTATCCCTTGGCACTTCACAATGACGATGAAACACAGAAATTGCGTTGGGATTTAATGCAAAAGACACATGGCCGACTTAAGTAATAGAAAAGTAAATCTTCTCATTGTTTGTGGTTTGCTTAGAGCGTTCCTGGGGAATCAGTACTAGATTCCGATGCACTACTGCAGCTATACTCTATCACTTGGACCTTCTCATTGACTTTGAAACACAGATATTGCGTCGGGATTTAATGCAAAACCCACAATGCCGACTTAAGTACAAGAAGAGTAAATCTTCTCATTGTTTGCGGGGTTGGATCTGAGCGTTTCCTGGGAGATCAGTATTAAATTCCGATGCACCACTGTAGCTTTACTCTATCCCTTGGACCTTCACATTGACGATCAAACTCAGAATTTGCGTCGGGATTTAATACAAAAGGCACAATGCCGACTTACGTACAAAAAGGTTAAATCTTCTCATATTTTGTGGTTTGGTTTGAGCGTTTACTTGGAGTTCAATGTTAGATTCCGATGCACTACTGCAGCTTTATCCTATCCCTTAGACTTTCACATTGTTGATGAAACACCGAAATTGTGTCGGGATTTAATACAAAAGGCACAATGCTGACTTATGTACAAGAGGGGTAAATCTTCTCATAGTTTTTGGGTTAGCGTTTCCTGGGAGATCAGTATTAGATTCCGATGCACTACTGCAGCTTTACTCTATCCCTTGGACCTTTACATTGACGACGAAACACAGAAATAGCGTCGGGATGTAATACAAAATGCACAATGCCGACTTAAGTACAAGAAGAGTAAATCTTCTCATTGTTTGTGGTTTGCTTTGAGCGTATCCTGGAAGATCAGTATTACATTCCAATGCACTACTGCAGCTTTACTCTACCGCTTGGATCTTCAGATAGACGATGAAACACAGAAATTGTGTCTGGATTTAATAAAAAAGGCACAATGCCGACCTGAGTACCAGAAGAGTAAACCTTCTCATTGTTTGTGGTTTGTTTTGAGCGTTTCCTGGGATATCAGTAGTAGATTAGAATGCACTACTGCAGCTTTACTCTATCCCTTGGCCCTTCACATTCACGACGAATCACAGAAATTGCGTCGGGATTTAATACAAAATTCACATTGCCGACTGAAGTACAAGATGAGTAAATCTTCTCATTTTTTGTGGTTTGCTTTGAGCGTTTCCTGGGACATCAGTATGAGATTCCGATGCACTACTGCAGCTTTACTCAATCCCTTGGACCTTCAAATTGACGATGGAACACAGAAATTGCGTCGGTATTAAATACAAAAGGCACAATGCCGGCCTAAGTACAAGAAGAGTAAATCTTCTCATTGTTTGTGGTTTGCTCTGAGCGTTACAAGGGAGATCAGTATCAGATTCCGATGCACTACTGCAACTTTACTCTATCCCTTGGACCTTCACATTGAAGATGAACCACAGAAATTGCGTTGGGATTTAATACAAAAGGCACAATGCCGACTGAAGTACAAGTAGGTTAAATCTTCTCATTGTGGTTAGTTTGAGCGTTTCCTGGGAGATCACTATTATATTCCGATGCACTACTGCAGTTTTACTCTATCCATTGGACCTTCACACTGACGATGTAACACAGAAATTGGGTCGGGATTTAAAACAAAGGGCACAATGCCGACTTAAGTACAAGAAGAGACAATCTTCCCATTGTTTGTGGTTTGCTTTGAGCGATTCCTGGGAGATCAGTATAAGTTACCGAAGCACTATTGCAGCTTTACTCTATCCCTCGGACCTTCACATTGACGATGAAACACAGAAATTGCGTCGTGATTTAATACAAAGGGTTACAATGCCGACTTAAGAACAAGAAGAGTAAACCTTCTCATTGTTTGTGGTCTTTTTTGACCGTTTCCTGGGAGATCAGTACTAGATTCGGATGCACTACTGCAGCTTTACTCTATCCCTTTGACCTTCCCATTGACGATGAAACGAAGAAATTGCTCAGGGATTTAATACAAAAGGCACAATACCTACTTAAGTACAAGAAGAGTAGATCTTCTCATTGTTTGTGGTTTGCTTTGAGCATTTCCTGCGAGATCAGTATTAGATTCCGATGCACTACTGCACCTTTACTCTATCCCTTGGATCCCCAGTTAGGCGATGAAACAAAGAAATGGCGTCCGGATTTAAAACACAAGGCACATTGCTGACTTAAGTACAAGAAGAGTAAATCTTCACATTGTTTGTCGTTTGCTTTGAGGGTTTCCTGGGAGATCAGTATTAGATTCCCGTTCACTACTGCAGCTTTACACTATCCCTTGGACCTTCAGATTGACGATGAAACACAGAAATTGCGCCGGGATTTGATCCAAAAGGCACAACGCCAACTTCAGTACAAGAAGAGTAGATCTTCTCATTGTTTACGGTTTGCTTCGGCATTTCCAGGTATATCAATATTACATTCCGATGCACTACTATAGCTTTACTCAATCCCTTGGACCTTCACATTGACGATGAAACACAGAAATTGAGCCAGGATTTAATCGAAAGTACAAGAAGAGTAAAACTCCTCATTGTTTGTGGTTTGCTCTGAGCGTTACAAGGGAGATCAGTATTAGATTCCGTTGCACTACTGCAACTTTACTCTATCCCTTGGACCTTCACATTGACGATGAACCACAGAAATGGCGTCGGGATTTAATACGAAAGGCACAATGCCGACTTCAGTACAAGAAGGTTAAAACTTCTCGTTGTGGTTTGTGTGAGCGTTTCCTTGGAGATCACTATTATATTGTTATGCACTACTGCAGCTTTACTCTATCAGTTGGACCTTCATATTGACGATGAAAGACAGAAATTGCGTCGGGATTTAATACGAAAAGGAAAATGCCAACTTAAGTACAAGAAGGTTAAATCCTCTCATTTTTTGTGGTATGCTTTGAGCGACTCCAGGGAGATCAGTATTAGATATCGATGCACTACTGCAGCTTTACTCTATCCCTTGGACCTTCACATTGACGATGAAACTTAGAATTTGCATCGGGATTTAATACAAAAGGCAGAATGCCGACTTAAGTACAAGCAGGTTAAATCGTCTCATTGTTTGTGGTTTGTTTGAGTGTTTCCTGGGGGATCACTATTATATTCCGATGCACTACTGCAGCTTTACTCTATCCCTTGGTACTTCACAATGACGATGAAACACAGAAATTGCATTAAGATTTAAAGCAAAAGACACATGGCCGACTTAAGTAACAGAAAAGTAAATCTCATTGTTTGTGGTTTGCTTTGAGCGTTCCTGGGGAATCAGTACTAGATTCCGATGCACTACTGCAGCTATACTCTATCCCTTGGACCTTCACATTGACGACGAAACACAGAAATAGCGTCGGGATTTAATACAAAATGCACAATGCCGACTTAAGTACAAGAAGAGTAAATATTCTCATTGTTTGTGGTTTGCTTTGAGCGTTTCTTGGAAGATCAGTATTACATTCCAATGCACTCTTGCAGCTTTACTCTACCGCTTGGACCTTCAGATAGACGATGAAACACAGAAATTGTGTCTGGATTTAATAAAAAAGGCACAATGCCGAGTTAAGTACCAGAAGAGTAAACCTTCTCATTGTTTGTGGTTTGCTTTGAGCGTTTCCTGGGAGATCAGTAGTAGATTCGGATGCACTACTGCAGCTTTACTCTATCCCTTGGCCCTTCACATTCACGATGAATCACAGACATTGCGTCGGGATTTAATACAAAATTCACATTGCCGACTGAAGTACAAGAAGAGTAAATCTTCTCATTTTTTGTGGTTTGCTTCGAGCGTTTCCTGGGAGATCAGTATGAGATTCCGATGCACTACTGCAGCTTTACTCTATCCCTTGGACCTTCAAATTGTCGATGGAACACAGAAATTGCGTCGGTATTAAATACAAAAGGCACAATGGCGGCCTAAGTACAAGAAGAGTAAATCTTCTCATTGTTTGTGGTTTGCTCTGAGCGTTACAAGGGAGATCAGTATTAGATTCCGATGCACTACTGCAACTTTACTCTATCGCTTGGACCTTCACATTGAAGATGATCCACAGAAATTGCGTTGGGATTTAATACAAAAGGCACAATGCCGACTGAAGTACAAGTAGGTTAAATCTTCTCATTGTGGTTTGTTTGAGCGTTTCCTGGGAGATTACTATTATATTCCGATGCACTACTGCAGCTTTACTCTATCCTTTGGACTTTCACATTGACGATGAAACACAGAAATTGTGTCGGGATTTTATACAAAAGGCACAATGCTGACTTATGTACAAGAGGGGTAAATCTTCTCATTGTTTTTGGGTTAGCGTTTCCTGGGAGATCAGTATTAGATTCCGATGCACTACTACTGCTTTACACTATCCCTTGAATCTTCACTTTGACGATGAAACACAGAAATAGCGTCGGGATTTAACACAAAGGGCACAATGCCGACTTAAGTACAAGAAGAGACAATCTTCCCATTGTTTGTGGTTTGCTTTGAGCGAATCCTGGGAGATCAGTATAAGTTACCGAAGCACTATTGCAGCTTTACTCTATCCCTCGGACCTTCACATTGACGATGAAACACAGAAATTGCGTCGTGATTTAATACAAAGGGTTACAATGCCGACTTAAGTACAAGAAGAGTAAACCTTCTCATTGTTTGTGGTCTGTTTTGACCGTTTCCTGGGAGATCAGTACTAGATTCGGATGCACTACTGCAGCTTTACTCTATCCCTTTGACCTTCCCATTGACGATGAAACGAAGAAATTGCCTAGGGATTTAATACAAAATGCACAATGCCTACTTAAGTACAAGAAGAGTAGATCTTCTCATTGTTTGCGGTTTGCTTTGAGCATTTCCTGCGAGATCAGTATTAGATTCCGATGCACTACTGCGGCTTTACTCTTTCCCTTGGACCTTCACATTGACGACGAAAAACAGAAATGGCGTCGGGATCTAAAACAAAAGGCACCATGCCTACTGAAATACAAAAAGAGTAAACCTTCACATTGTTTGTGGTTTGATTTCAGCGTTTCCTGGGAGATCAGAAATAGTTTCCGATGCACTAATACACCTTTACTCTATCCCTTGGACCCCCACTTAGGCGATGAAACAAAGAAATGGTGTCCGGATTTAAAACACAAGGCACATTGCTGACTTAAGTACAAGAAGAGTAAATCTTCACATTGTTTGTCGTTTGCTTTGAGGGTTTCCTGGGAGATCAGTATTAGATTCCCGTTCACTACTGCAGCTTTACACTATCCCTTGGACCTTCAGATTGACGATGAAACACAGAAATTGCGCCGGGATTTGATCCAAAAGGCACAACGCCAACTTCAGTACAAGAAGAGTAGATCTTCTCATTGTTTACGGTTGCTTCGGCATTTCCAGGGATATCAGTATTTCATTCCGATGCACTACTATAGCTTTACTCAATCCCTTGGACCTTCACATTGACGATGAAACACAGAAATTGAGCCAGGATTTAATCGAAAGGCACAATCCCGACTTAAGTACAAGAAGAGTATATCTTCTCATTGTTTGTGGTTTGCTTTGAGCGTTTCCTGGGAGATCAGTAGTAGATTCGGATGCACTACTGCAGCTTTAAGGTATTCCTTGGACCATCTCATTGACGATGAAACACAGAAATTGCGTCGAGATTTAATACAAAAGGCAAAATGCCGACTTAAGTACAAGAAGGTTAAATCTTCGAATAGTTTGTCACTTGCTTTGAGCAGTTCCTTGGACATCAGTGTTAGATCCGTTGCAGTACTGCAGCTTTACTCTAACCCTCGGAATTTCACATTGTCGATGAAACACAGAAATTGCGGCGGGATTTGGTACAAAAATCACAACGCCAACTTGAGTACAAGAAGAGTAAATCCTCTTATTCTTTGTGGTTTGATTTGAGTGTTCCACGGATATCAGTACAGTATACCATTCCGATGTACAACTGCAGCTTTGCTCTATCCCTTGGACCTTCACATTGACGATCAAACACAGAAATGGCGTCGGGATTTAATACGAAAGGCACAATGCCGACTTCAGTAGAAGAAGGTTAAAACTTCTCGTTGTGGTTTGTGTGAGCGTTTCCTGGGAGATCACTATTATATTCTTATGCACTACTGCAGCTTTACTCTATCAGTTGGACCTTCATATTGACGATGAAAGAGAGAAATTGCGTCGGGATTTAATACGAAAAGGAAAATGCCAACTTCACTTTGACGATGAAACACAGAAATAGCGTCGGGATTTAACACAAAGGGCACAATGCCGACTTAAGTACAAGAAGAGACAATCTTCCCATTGTTTGTGGTTTGCTTTGAGCGACTCCAGGGAGATCAGTAATAGATATCGATGCACTACTGCAGCTTTACTCTATCCCTTGGACCTTCACATTGACGATGAAACTTAGAATTTGCATCGGGATTTAATACAAAAGGCACAATGCCGTCTTAAGTACAAGCAGGTTAAATCGTCTCATTGTTTGTGGTTTGTTTGAGCGTTTCGTGGGGGATCACTATTATATTCCGATGCACTACTGCAGCTTTACTCTCTCCCTTGGTACTTCACAATGACGATGAAACACAGAAATTGCGTTGGGATATAATGCAAAAGACACATGGCCGACTTAAGTAATAGAAAAGTAAATCTTCTCATTGTTTGTGGTTTGCTTTGAGCGTTCCTGGGGAATCAGTACTAGATTCCGATGCACTACTGCAGCTATACTCTATCACTTGGACCTTCTCATTGACTTTGAAACACAGATATTGCGTCGGGATTTAATGCAAAACCCACAATGCCGACTTAAGTACAAGAAGAGTAAATCTTCTCATTGTTTGCGGGGTGGATCTGAGCGTTTCCTGGGAGATCAGTATTAAATTCCGATGCACCACTGCAGCTTTACTCTATCCCTTGGACCTTCACATTGACGATCAAACTCAGAATTTGCATCAGGATTTAATACAAAAGGCACAATGCCGACTTAAGTACAAGGAGGTTAAATCGTCTCATTGTTTGTGGTTTGTTTGAGCGTTTCCTGGGAGATCACTATTATAATCCGATGAACTACTGCAACTTTACTCTATCCCCTGGTCCTTCACATTGACGATTAAACACAGAAATTGCGTCGGGATTTAATATAATAGGCACAATGCCGACTTAAGTACAAGAAGAGTAAATATTTTCTTTGTTTGTGGTTTGCTTTGAGCGTTTCCATGGAGATCAGTATTAGATTCCGATGCACTATTGCAGCTTTACTCTATCAGTTGGACCTTCTCATTGACTTTGAAACACAGATATTGCGTCGGGATTTAATGCAAAACCCACAATGCCGATTTAAGTACAAGAAGAGTAAATCTTCTCATTGTTTGAGGTTTGCTTTGCGCGTTTCCTGGGACATCCGTATTAGATTCAAATGCACAAGTGCACCTTTACCCTATCCCTTGGACCGTCGCATTGATGATGAAACACAGAAATTGCGTCGGGATATAATACAAATGGCACAATGCCGACTTTAGTATAAGAAGAGTAAATCAACTCATTGTTTGTGGTTTCCATTGAGCGTTTCCTGGGATATCAGTATAAGATTCCGAAGCACTATTGCAGCTTTACTCTATCCCTTGGACCTTCAGATTGACGATGAAACACTGAAATTGCGTCGGTATTTAAAACAAAAGGCACAATGACAACTTCAGATCTATAGTAGTAAATCTTCTCATTGTTTGTGGTTTGCTTTGAGCGTTTCCTGGGAGATCAGTATTAGATTCCGATACACTTCTGCCGATTTACTCTATTACTTGGACCTTCACATTGACAATGAAACACCAAAATTGCGTCGGGATTTAATGCAAAAGGCACAATGCCGGCCTAAATCCAAGAAGAGTAAATCTCCTCACTGTCTGTGGTTTGCTCTGAGCGTTACAAGGGAGATCAGTATTAGATTCCGATGCACTACTGCAACCTTACTCTATCCCTTGGACTTTCACATTGACGATGAACCACAAAAATTGCGTCGGGATTTAATACAAAATGCGCAATGCCGACTTAAGTACAAGTAGGTTAAATCTTCTCATTGTGGTTTGTGTGAGCGTTTCCTGGGAGATCACTATTATATTCTTATGCACTACTGCAGCTTTACTCTATCAGTTGGACCTTCATATTGACGATGAAAGGCAGAAATTGCGTCCGGATTTAATACGAAAAGGAAAATGCCAACTTAAGTACAAGAAGGTTAAATCCTCTCATTTTTTGTGGTATGCTTTGAGCGACTCCAGGGAGATCAGTATTAGATGTCGATGCATTACTGCAGGTTTACTCTATCCCTTGGACCTTCACATTGACGATGAAACTTAGAATTTGCATCGGGATTTAATACAAAAGACACAATGCCGACTTAAGTACAAGAAGAGTAAATCTTCTCATTGTTTGCGGTTTGCTCTGAGCGTTTCCTGGGAGATCAGTATTAAATTCCGATGCACCACTGCAGCTTTACTCTATCCCTTGCTCCTTCACATTGACGATCAAACTCAGAATTTGCGTCGGGATTTAATACAAAAGGCACAATGCAGACTTAAGTACAAGCAGGTTAAATCGTCTCATTGTTTGTGGTTTGTTTGAGCGTTTCCTGGGGGATCACTATTATATTCCGATGCACTACTGCAGCTTTACTCTATCCCTTGGTACTTCACATTGACGATGAAACACAGAAACTGCGTCGGAATTTAATACAAATGGCACAATACCGACTTTAGTACTAGAAGAGTAAATCAACTCATTGTTAGTGGTTTGTTTGAGCGTTTCCTGGGAGATCACTATTAGATTCCGATGCACTACTGCAGCTTAACTCTATCCCTTTGACCTTCCCATTGACGATGAAACGCAGAAATTGCGCCGGGATTTAATACAAAAGGCACAACGCCAACTTCAGTAGAAGAAGAGTAAATCATCTCATTGTTTACGGTTTGCTTCGGCATTTCCAGGGATATCAGTATTACATTCCGATGCACTACTGCAGCTTTACTCTATCAGTTGGACCTTCATATTGACGATGAAACACGGAAATGGCGTCGGGATATAATACGAAAGGCACAATGCCGACTACAGTACAAGAAGGTTAAAACTTCTCATTGTTTTTGGTTTGTTTGAGCGTTTCCTGGGAGATCAGTATTAGATTCCGATGCACTACAGCAGCGTTACTCTATCCCTTGGACCTTCACAATGACGACTAAACACAGAAATAGCGTCGGGATTTAATACAAAAGGCATAATGCTGACGTAAGTACAAGAAGAGTAAATCTTCTCATTGTTTGTGGTTTGCTCTGAGCGTTACCTGGAGAGTCAGTATTACATTCCGATGCACTACTGCAGCTTTACTCTATCCCTTGGACCTTCAGAAAGACCATGAAACACAGAAATCGCGTCGGGATTTAAACAAAATGCACTATGCCAACATAAGTACAAGAAGAGTAAATCTTCTCACTGTTTGTGGTTTGCTTTGAGCGTTTCCTAGGAGATCAGTATTAGATTCCGATGCACTACTGCAGCTTTACTCTATCCCTTTCACCTTCACATTGACGATTAAACACAGAAATTGCGTCGGGATTTAATACAAAAGGCACAAAGCCGGCTTAAGTACTAGAAAAGTAAATCTTCTCATTGTTTGTGGTTTGCTTAGACTGTTTCCTGGGAGATCAGTGTTAGATTCCGATGCACTATTGCAGCTTTACTCTATCCCTTGGGGCCGGCCGAAGTGGCCGTGTGGTTAAAGGCGCTGCAGTCTGGAACCGGACGACCGCTACGGTCGCAGCTTCGAATCCTGCCTCGGGCATGGATGTTGGTGATGTCCTTAGGTTAGTTAGGTTTAACTCGTTCTAAGTTCTAGGGGACTAATGACCTCAGAAGTTGAGTCCCATAGTGCTAAGAGCCATTTGAACCATCAATCACTTGGACTTTCGCATTGTCGATGAAACACAGAAATTGCGTCGGAATTTAACACAAGAGGCACAATGCCAACTTCAGTACAAGAAGAGTAAATCTTCTCATTGTTTGTGGTTTGCTTTGAACGTTTCCTGGGATATCACTATTACAACCCGATGCACTACAGCAGCTTTAGTCTATCCCTTGGACCTACACATTGACGTTGAAGCACAGCAATGTCATCGGGTTTTAATAGAAAAGGCACAATGTCGACTTAAGAAGAAGAAGAGTAAATCTTCTCATTGGTTGTGGTTTTCTTTGAGCATTTCCTGGAAGATCAGTATTAGATTCCGATGCACTACTGCAGCCTTACTCTATCCCTAGGACCTTCAGATTGTCGATGAAACTCAGAAATTGCGTCGGGATTTAAAACAAAAGGCACAATGTCAACTTAAGTACAAAAATAGTAAATTCTTTCATTGTTTGTGGCTTGCTTCGATCGTTCCCTGGGAGATCAGTATTAGATTCCGATGCACTACTGCAGCTTCACTTAATACATTGGTCCTTCACATTGACGATGAAACACAGATATGGCGACGGGATTTAATCCAAAAGGCACAATGCCGACTCAAGTACAAGAAGAGTAAATCTTCCCATTGTTTGTGGTTTGCTTTGTGCGTTTCCTGGGAGATCAGTATTAGATTCCGATGCACTACTGCAGCTTTACTCTATCCCTCGGACCTTCACATTGACGATGAAACACAGAAATTGCGTCGGGATATAATACAAAATGCATATTGCCGTCTTAAGTACAAGAAGAGTAAATCTTCTCATTGTTTGTCGTTTGCTTTGAGCGTATCCTGGGAGATCTGTATTAGATTCCGATGCACTACTGCAGCTTTACTCTATCGCTTGGACCATCACATTGACGATGAAACACAGAAATTGCGTCGGGATTTAATACAAAAGGCACAATGCCGACATAAGTACAAGAAGAGTAAATCTTATCTCTGTTTGTGGTTTGCTTTGAGCGTTTCCTGGGAGATCAGTATTGGATTCCGATGCACTACTGCAGCTTGTCTCTATCCCCTGGACCTTCACATTGACGGTGAAACACAGAAATTGCGTCGGAAGTTAATACAAAAGGCACAATGCCGATTTAGGTACAAGAGGAGTAAATGTTCTCATTGTTTGTGGTTTGCTTTGAGCGTTTCTTGGAGGATCAGTACTAGAATCCGATGCTCTACCGCAGCTTTTCTCTATCCCTTGGAACTTCACATGGACGATGAAACACACAAAATGCGTCAGGATATAATACATAAGGCACAATGCCGACTTAAGTACAAGAAGAGTAAATATATATCTTTGTTTGTGGTTGGTTTTGAGCGTTTCCTGGGAGTTCAGTATTAGATTCCGTTGCACTACTGCAGCTTTACTCTATCCCTTGGACCTCCACAGTGACGATGGAACACAGAAATTGCGACGCGATTGAATACAAAAGGCACAATGCCGAATTAAGTACAAGAAGAGTAAATCTTCGCATAGTTTGTGGTTTGCTTTGAGCGTTTCCCGGCAGATCTGTATTAGATTCTTTTGCACTACTGCAGCTTTACTCTATAACTTGGACCTTCCGAATGACGATGAAACACAGAAATTGCGTCGGGATTTTATACAAAAGGCACAATGCCGACTTAAGTACAAGAAGGTTAAGTCTTCTCATTGTTTGTGGTTTGCTTTGATCGCTGCCTGGGAGATCAGTACTAGATTCCGATGCACTACTGTAGACTTACTCTATCCCTTGGACCTTGACATTGACGATGAAACACAGAAATAGGGCCTGGATTTAATACAAAAAGTACAATGCCGACTGAAGTACAAGAAGAGTAAATCATCTCATTGTTTGTGGTTTGCTTTGAGCGTTTCCTTGGAGATCTATATTAGATTCCGTTGCACTACTGCAGCTTTACTCCATCACTTGGACCTTCGCATTGACGATGAAACACAGAAAATGCGTCGGGGTTAAATACAAAAGGCACAATGCCGACTAAAGTACAAGAGGAGTAAATCTTCTCATTGTCTGTGGTTGCTTTGAGCGTATCTTGGGGGATCAGAACTAGATTCCGGTGCAGTACTGCAGCTTTACTCTATCCCTTGGATCTTCTCATTGATGATGAAACACAGATATTGCTTCGGGACTTAATACAGAAGGAACAATGTCGACTTAAGTACAAGAGGGATATATCTTCTCATTGTTTGTGGTTTACTTTAAGCGTTTACTTGGAGATCAGTGTTAGATTCCGATGCACTACTGCAGCTTTATTCTATCCCTTGGACTCTCACATTGACGATGAAACAGAGAAATTGCCTCGGCATTTAATACAAAAGGCACAATACCATCTTGAGTTCAAGAAGAGTAAATCTTCTCATTGCTTGTGGTTTGCTTTGTGCGTTTCCATGGATATCAGAATTAGATTCCAATGCACTACTACTGCTTTACACTATCCCTTGAATCTCCACTTTGACGATGAACCACAGAAATTGCGTCGGGATTTAATACAAAAGGCATAATGCCGACTTAAGTACAAGAAGAGTAAATCATCCCATTGATTGTGGTTTGCTTTGTGCATTTCCTAGGAGATCAGTATTAGATTCAGATGTACTACTGCAGCTTTACTCTATCCCTTGGACCTTCACATTGACGATGGACCACAGAAATAGCGACGGGATTTAATAGAAAAGGCACAATGCCGAATTAAGTACAAGAAGAGTAAACCTTCGCATCGGTTGTGGTTTGCTTTGAGCGTTTCCCGGAAGATCTGTATTAGATTCCCATGCACTACTGCAGCTATACTCTATCCCTGGGACCTTCCGATTGACGATGAAACACAGAAATTGCGTCGGGAAGTAAAACAAAAGGCACAATGTGATTTAAGTACAGGAAGAGTAAATCTTCTCGTTGTTTGCGGTTTGCTTTGAGCTTTTCCTTCGAGATCAGTATTAGATTCCGATGCACAGTTGCAGCTTTACTCTATCCCTTGGACCTTCACATTGACGATGAAACACAGAATTAGCGCCGGGATTTAATACAAACAGCACAATGTCGACTTAAGTACAAGAGGAGTAAAACTTCTCATTGTTTGTGGTTTGCATTGAGCGTTTCCTGGGAGATCAGTATTAGATTCCGATGAACTACAGCTGCTTTACTTTATCCCTTGGACCTACTCATTGACGATAAAACACAGATATTGCGTCGGGATTTAATACAGAAGGCTCAATGCTGACTTAAGTACAAGAGGGTTAAATCTTCTCATTGTTTGTGGTTTACTTTGAGCATTTCGTTGGAGTTCAGTGTTATAATCCGATGCACTACTGCAGCTTTACTCTATCCCTTGGACGTTCACATTTACGATGAAACACAGATACTGCGCCGGGATTTAATACAAAAGGCACAATGCCGACTTAAGTACAAGATGAGTAAATCTCTTAATTGTTTGTGGTTTACTTTGAGCGTTTCCTTGGAGGTCAGTGTTAGATTCCACTGCACTGCAGCAGCTTTACGATATCCCTTGGTCTTTCACATTGACGATGAAACACAGAAATTGAGTCAGGATTTAATACAAAAGGCACAATGCCGACTTATGTACAAGAAGAGCAAATCTTCTCATTGTATGCGGTTTGCTTTGAGCGCTTCCTGGGAGATTAGTATTAGATTCCGATGCACTACTGCAGCTTTACTCTATCCTTTGGACTTTCGCATTGGCGATGGAACACAGAAATAGCGACGGGATTCAATTCAAATGGCACAGTGCCAAATTAAGTACAAGAAGAGTAAATCTTCGCATTGTTTGTGGTTTGCTTTGAGCGTTTCCCAGAAGATCTGTATTAGATTCCCATGCAATACTACAGCTTTACTCTAGCCCTTGGACCTTCACATTGACGATGAAACACAGATATAGCGTCGGGAATTTATACAAAATGCACAATGCCGACATAAGTACAGGAAGGTTAGGTCTTCTCATTGTTTGTGGCTTGCTTTGATCGTTGTCTGGGAGATCAGTATTAAATTCCGATGCACGACTGTAGACTTACTCTATCACTTGGACCTTCAAATTGATGGTGAAACAAAGTAAACGCGTTGGGGTTAAATACAAAAGGCACAATGCCGATTTAAGTACAAGAGGAGTAAAACTTCTCACTCTCTGTGGTTTGCTTTGAGCGTTTCTTGGGGGATCAGTATTAGATTCCGATGCACCACTGCAGCTTTACTCCACCCCTTGGACGTTCACATTGAGGATGAAACACAGAAATTGCGTCGGGATTAGATACAAAAGGCAAAATGCCGTCATAAGGACAAGAAGAGTAAATCTTCTAATTGTTTGTGGTTTGCTTTGAGCGTTTCTTGGATGATCTGTATTAGATTCCGTTGCACTACTGCAGCTTTACTCTATCCCTTGGTCCTTCCGATTGACGATGAAACACAGATATTGTGTCGGGATTTAAAATAAAAGGCACAATGTGAACTTAAGTACAAAAGAGTAAATCTTCTCATTGCTTGCGGTTTGCTTTGAGAGTTTCCTGGGAGATCTGTGTTAGATTCCGATGCACTACTGCAGCTTTAATCTATCCGTTGGACCTACACATTGACGATGAAACACAGATATTGCGCAGGTATTTAATACAATTGGCACAATGCGGACTTAAGTACAGGATGAGTAAATCTTTTAATTTTTGGCAGTTTCATTTGAGCGTTGCCTAGGAGATCATTATTAGATTCCGATGCACTACTGCAGCTTTACTCTATCACCTGGACCTTCACATTCACGAAGAAACACAGAAATTGCGTCGTGATTTTATACTAAAAGCACAATGCCGACTTAAGTACAAGAGGAACAAATCTTCTCATTGTTTGTGGTTTGCTTTGAGCGTTTCTTAGGGGATCAGTACTAGATTCCGAAAGGCTACTGCAGCTTTACTCTATCCCTTGGACCTTCTCTTTGACTATGAAACTCAGAAATTGCGTCGGGATTTAATACAGATGGCACAATGCCGACTTAAGTACATTAAGGTTAAACCTTCTCATAGTTTGTGGTTTACTTTGAGCGTTTCCTTGGAGATCAGTGGTAGATTCCGATGCACTACTGCAGCTTTACTCTATCCTTTGGACTTTCACATTGACGATGAAACACAGATATTGCGTCGGGATCTAATACAAAAGACACAATGCCAACTTCAGTACAAGAACAGTAAATCCTCTCATTGCTTGTGGATTACTTTGTGCGTTTCCTGGGATATCAGTATTAGAATCCGATGCACGACTGCAGCTTAACTGTATCATTTGGACCTTCACATTGACGATGAAACACAGAAATGGCGCCGGGATTTAATACGAAAGGCACAATGCCGACTTAAGTAGAAGAAGAGTAAATCTTCTCATTGTTTGTGGTTTGCTTTAGGCGTTTCCTGGGATATTGAGTACTAGATTCGTTTGCACTACTGCTGTTTTACTCTATCCCTAGGACCTTCACATTCACGATGAAACACAGAAATTGCGTCGGGATTTAATACAAAAGGTACAATGCCGACTTAAGTACAAGAGGAGTAAATCTTCTCATTGTTTGTGGTTTGTTTGAGCGTTTCCTGGGATATCAGTAAGAGATTCCGATGCACTACTGCAGCTTTTCACTTTTACTCGGACCTTCACATTGACGATGAAACAAAGGAATTGCGTCGGGATTGAATACAAAAGGCACAATGCTGACTTAAATACAAGAAGTGTAAATCTTCACATTGTTTGTGGTTTGTTCTGAGCGTTTCCTGGGGGATCAGTACCAGATTCCGATGCACTACTGCAGCTTTACTCTATCCCTTGGACCTTCACATTGAAGATGAAACACAGAAAATTAGTCGTGATTTAATACAAAAGGCACAATGCCGACTTAAGTACAAGAAAAGTAAATCTTCTCATTGTTTGTGGTTTGCTTTGTGCGTTTCCTGGGAGATCAAAATTAAATTCCGATGCACTACTGCAACTTTATCCATTGCACGTTCATATTGACGTTGTAAAACAGAAATTGCGTCAGGATTTAATATTGAAAGCACAATGCCGACATAAGTACTAGAAGAGTAAAACTACTCATTGTTTGCAGTTTGCTTTGAGCGTTTCCTGCGAGATCAGTATTAGATTCCGATGCACAACTGCTGCATTACTCACTCCCTTGGACCTTCACATTGCGTTGAAACACAGAAATTGCGTCGGGATTTAATACAAAAGGCACAATGCCGACTTAAGTCCAAGAAGGTCAAATCTTCTCAATGCTTGTGGTTTGCTTTGGAAGTTTCCTTGGAGATCAATGTTAGATTTCGATGCACTACTGCAGCTTTACTCTATCCCTTGGACTTTCACATTGAAGGTGAAACACAGAAATTGCGTCGGAATATAATACAAAATTAACAATGCCAACTTGAGTACAAGTAGAGTAAATCTTCTCATTGGTTGTGGATTGCTTAGAGCGTTTCCTGATATATCAGTATCACATTCCGATGCACCACTGCAGCTTTACTCTATCCCTTGGACCTTCACACTCTCGATGGAACAAAGAAATTGCGTCGGGATTAAATACAAAAGGCACAATGCCGACTTATGTACATGAAGATTTAATCTTCTTATTGTTAGCGGTTTGCCTTGAGCACTTGCTGGGAGATCAGTATTAGATTACGAAGCACTAATGCAGATTTACTCTATCCCTTGGACCTTCACATTGGCGATATAACACAGAAATTGCATCGGGTTTTAATACAAAAGGCACAATGCCGACTTAAGTACGAGAAGAATAAATCTTCTCATTGGTTGTGATTTCCTTTGAGCGTTTCTGGGGAGATCAGTATTAGATTCCGATGCACTACTGCAGCTTTATTCTATCCCATGGACCTTCACCTTGACGATGAAACGCAGAAATTGCCTCGGGTTTTAATACCAAAGGCACAATGCCGACTGAAGTACAAGAATATTAAATTTTCTCATTGTTTGTGGTTTGATTGAGGGTTTCCTTGGAGATCAGTATTAGATTCCGATTGACTACTGCAGCTTTACTCTATCCCTTGGACCTTCACATTGACGATGTAACACAGAAATTGCGTCGGAAATTAATACGAAAGGCACAATGCCAACTTAAGAACAAGAAGTGTAAATTTTCTTGATAACTGTGGTTTATTTTGAGTGTTTCCTGGGAGATCAGAACTAGATTCGTTTGCACTACTGCAGCTTTACTCTATCCCCTGGACGTTCACATTGACGATGAAACACAGAAATTGCCCCGGAATTTAATACAAAAGGCACAATGCCGACTGAAGTACAAGAAGAGCAAATCCCCTCTTTGTTTGTGGTTTGCTTTGAGCGTTTCCTGGGAGGTCAGTATTAGATTCCGATGCGCTACTGAAGCTTTATTCTATCCGTTGGACCTTCACATGACGATGAGACACAGAAATAGCGTCGGTATTTAATACAAAAGGCACAATGCCGACTTAAGTACAAGAAGAGTAAACCTTCTCAATGTTTGAGGTACGCTTTGAGCGATTCCTGGGAGATCAGTATTAGATAGCGATGCACTACAACAGCTTTACTCTATCCCTTGGACGTTCACTTTGACGATGAAACACAAAAATTGCGACGGGATTTAATACAAGATGCACAATCCCGACTTAAAAACGAGAAGAGTAAATCTTCTCATCGTTTGTGGTTTGCTTTGTGCGTTTCCTGGGAGATCTGTATTAGATTCCGATGCACTACTGCAGCCTTACTCCATCCCTTGGAACTACACGTTGACGATGAAACACAGAAATTGCGTCGGGTTTTAATACGAAATCACAATGCCAACTTAACTACAGGAAGAGTAAATTTTCTCGATGTTTGTGGTTGGCTTTGAGCGTTTCCTGGGAGATCAGTACTAGATTCGTTGCACTACTGCAGGTTTACTCTATCCCTAGGACCTTAACATTCACGATGGAAAACAGAATTTGCGTCGGGATTTAATACAAAGGGCACAATGCAGACTTAAGTACAAGAAGAGTGAATTTTCTCGTTGTTTGTGGTTTGCTTTGAACGTTTCCAGGGTCAACAGTACTAGAATCGAAGGCACTAGTGCACCTTTATTCTATCCCTTGGACCTTCACATTCACGATGGAACACAGAAATTGCGTCGCGATTTAATACAAAAGACACAATCCCGACTTAAGTACAAGAAGATTGAATCTTCTCATTGTTTGTGGTTTGCTTTCAGCGTCTCCTGGGAGATCAGTATTGAACTCCGATGCACCACTTCAGCTTCACTATATCCCATGGACCTTTACATTGACATAGAAACACTGAAATTGTACGAGATTTAAGACGAAAGGCACAATGCCGACTTATGTACAAGAAGATTAAATCTACTCATTGTTTGTGGTTTGTTTGAGCGTTTCCTGGGAGATCAGTAATAGATTCCGATGCACAACTGCAGCTTTACACTATCCCTTGGATCTTCACATTGACGATGAAACACAGAAATAGCGTCGGGATTTAATACAAAAGGCACAATGCCGACTTAAGTACAAGATGAGTAAATCTCTTAATTGTTTGTGGTTTACTTTGAGCGTTTCCTTGGAGGTCAGTGTTAGATTCCACTGCACTGCAGCAGCTTTACTCTATCCCTTGGTTTTTCACATTGACGATGAAACACATCAATTGCGTCAGGATTTAATACAAAAGGCACAATGCCGACTTATGTACAAGAAGAGTAAATCTTCTCATTGTTTGTGGTTTGCTTAGACTCTTTCCTAGGAGATCAGTGTTAGATTCCGATGCACTACTGCAGCTTTACTCTATCCTTTGGACTTTCGCATTGTCGATGAAACACAGAATTTGCGTCGGAATTTAACACAAGAGGCACAATGCCAACTTGAGTACAAGAAGAGTAAATCTTCTCATTGTTTGTGGTTTGCTTTGAACGTTTCCTGGGATATCACTATTACATTCCGATGCACTACTGCAGCCTTACTCTATCCCTTGGACCTTCACGTTGACGATGAAACACAGCAATATCGTCGGGTTTTAATACAAAAGGCACAATGCCGACTTAAAAACAAGATGAGTAAATCTTCTCATTGTTTGTTGTTTTCTTTGAACGTTTTCTATAATATCAGTATTAGATTCCGATGTACTACTGCAGCTTTACTCTATCCCTAGGACCTTCAGCTTGACGATGAAACTCAGAAATTGCGTCGGGATTTAAAGCAAAAGGCACAATGTCAACTTAAGTACAAAAATAGTAAATTTCTTCATTGACTGTGGATTGCTTCTATCGTTACCTGGGAGATCAGTATTAGATTTCGATGCACTACTGCAGCTTTACTCTATACCTTGGTCCTTCACATTGACGATGAAACACAGAAATTGCGTCGGGATTTAATAGAAAAGGCACAATGCCAACTTAAGTACAAGAAGGTAAAGTCTTCTCATTGTTTGTGCTTTGCTTTGAGCGTTTCCTGGGAGATCAGTATTAGATTCCGATGCATTACTGCAGCTTTACTCTATCCCTAGGAGCTTCACATTGACGATGGAACACAGAAATAGCGACGGGATTTAATTCAAAAGGCACAGTGCCAAATTAAGTACAAGACGAGTAAATCTTCTCAGTGTCTGTGCTTTGCTTTGAGCGTTTCCGGAGAGATCAGTATTAGATTCCGATGCACTACTGCTGTTATACTCTGTCTCTTGGACCTTCACATTGACGATGAAACACAGAAATTGCACCGCGATTTAATACAAAAGGCACAATGCCGACTTAATTACAAGCAGAGTAAATCTTCTTATTGTTTGTGGTTTGCTTTGAGCACTTCCTGGGAGATTAGTATTAGATTCCGATGCACTACAGCACCTTTACTTTATCCCTTGGACCTTCACATTCACGATGAAACACAGAAATTACGTCAGGATTTGATACAAAAGGCACAATGCCGAGTTAAGTACAAGTAGAGTTAATCTGCTCATTGTTTATGGTTTGCTTTGAGCGTTTCCTGGGAGATCAGTATTAGATTCCGATGCACTACTGCAGTTTTACTCTATCCCTTGGACCTTCACATTGACGATGGACCACAGAAATAGCGACGGGTTGTAATACAAAAGGCACAATGCCGAATTAAGGACAAGAAGAGTAAATCATCGCATTGTTTGTGTTTTGCTTTGAGCGTTTCCCGCAAGATCTGTATTGGATTCCCACGCACTACTGCAGCTTTACTCTACCCCAGGGACCTTCCAATTTACGATGAAACGCAGATTTTGCGTCGGAAACTAAAACAAAAGGCACAATTTGAACTTAAGTACAAGAAGAGTAAGTCTTCCCATTGTTTGCATTTTGCTTTGAGCGTTTCCTGGGAGATCAGTATTAGATTCCGATGCACAACTGCAGCTTTACTCTATCCCTTGGACCTTCACATTACGATGAAACACAGAAATTGCGTCGGGATTTAATACAGGAGGCTCAATGCAAAATAAGTACAAGAGGGTTAAATCTTCTCATTGTTTGTGGTTTACTTGGAGCGTTTCGTTGGAGATCAGTGTAATATTTCGATGCACTACTGAAGCTTTACTCTATCACTTGGACGTTCACATTGACGATGACACACAGATATTGCTTCGGGATATAATACAAAAGGCACAATGCCGACATAAGTACAAGAAGAGTAAATCTTCTTATTGTTTGTGGTTTGCTTTGAGCGTTTCCTGGGAGATCAGGATTAGATTCCGATGCACTAGTGCAACTTTACTCTATCCCTTGGACCTTCACATTGACGATGGATCACAGAAATAACATCGGGATTTAATACAAAATGCACAATGCCGAATTATGTACAAGAAGAGTAAATCTTCCCATTGTTTGTGGTTTGCTTTGAGCGTTTCTTGGATGATCTGTATTAGATTCCGGTGCACTACTGCAGCTTTACTCTATCCCTTGGTCCTTCCGATTGACGATGAAACACAGATATTGTGTCCGGATTTAAAACAAAAGGCACAATGTGAACTTAAGTACAAAAGAGTAAATCTTCTCATTGCTTGCGGTTTGCTTTGAGCGTTTCCTGGGAGATCTGTGTTAGATTCCGATGCACTACTGCAGCTTTACTCTATCCCTTTTACCTTCACATTGACGACGAAACACAGAAATTGCGTCGAGATTTAATACGAAAGTCACAATGCCGTCTTACGTACAAGAAGTTTAAATCTTATTATTGTTTGTGGTTTGCTTTGTGCGTTTCCTGGGATATCAGTATTTCATTCCGCTGCACTACTGCTGCTTTACTCTATCCCATCGGCCTTCACATTGACGATGAAAGACAGACATTGCGTCGGGGATTAATACAATTGGCACAATGCCGACTTAAGTACGAGAAGAGTATATCTTCTCATTGTATGTGGTTTGCTTTGAGCGTTTCCTGGGATATCAGTATTAGATTCCGATGCACTACTGCAGCTTTACTACATCCCATGGACCTAAACATTCACGATGGAGCACAGAAATTACTTCGGGATTTAATACAAAATGCACCATGCCGTCTTAAGTACAAAAGGAGTAAAACTCCTCATTGTTTGAGGTTTGCTTTGAGCGTATCCTGGTAAATCAGTATTAAATTCCGATGCACCACTTCAGCTTTACTCTATCCATTGGAACTTCACAATCACGATGGAACACAGAAATCACGTCAGGATTTAATAAAAGACGCGCAATGCCGACTTAAGTACAAGAAGAGTAAATCTTCTCATTGTTTGTGGTTTGCTTTGAGCGTATCCTGAGAGATCAGTATTAGATTCCGATGCACTACTTTAGCTTTACTCTATCCCCTGGACCTTCACATTGACGATGATACACAGAAATTTAACGGGATTTAAGACGAAGAGCACAATGCCGACTTATGTACAAGATGGTTAAATCTTCTCATTGTTTGGGGTTCGTTTGAGCCTTTCTGGGAGATCGGTAATAGATTCCGATGCACTACTGCAGCTTTACACTATCCGTTGTACCTTCACATTGGCGATGTAACAAAGAAATTGCGTCGGAGTTGAATACTAAAGGCACAATGCGGACTTAAGTACAAGAAGAGTATATCTTCTCATTGTTTGAGGTTTGCTTTGAGCGATTCCTGGGAGATCAGGATTAGATACCGATGCACTACTGCAGGTTTACTCTATCCCTTGGACCTTCACATTGACGATGAAACACAGAAATTGCGTCAAGTTTTAATACGAAAGGCACAATGCCGACTAACGTACAAGAAGGTTAAATCTTATCATTGTTTGTGGTTTGCTTTGAACGTTTCCTGGGATATCAGTATTTCATTCCGCTGCACTACTGCAGCTTCACTCTTTCCCATAGACCTTCACATTGACGATGAAACATAGACATTGCGTCAGGAATTAATACAATTGGCACAATGCTGACTTAAGTACAAGAAGCGTAAATCTTCTCCTTGTTTGTGGTTTGCTTTGAGCGTTTTCTTTGAAATCAGTATTAGATTCCGACGCACTACTGCAGCTTTACTCCATCCCGTGGACCTTCACATTCACGCTGGAACACAGATAATGCGTCGGGATTCAATACATAAGGCACAATGCCGACTTAAGTACAAGAAAAGTAAATCTTCTCATTGTTTGTGGTTTGCTCTGAGCGTTTCCTCCGCGATCAGTACTAAGTTCCGATGCACTACTGCAGCTTCTCTCTATCTCTTGGACCTTCTCATTGACGATGAAACACAGAAATTGAACGGGATTTAATACTAAAGGCACTATTCCGACTTAAGTACAAGGAGAGTAAATCCTCTCTTTGATTGTGGTTTGCTTTGACCGATTCCTGGGAGATCTGTACAAGATTCCGATGCACTACAGCTGCTTTACTCTATCTCATGGACCTTCACATTGACGATGAAACGCAGACATTGCCTCGGGATTTAATACAAAAGGCACAATGCCTACTTACGTACAGGAAAATGTAAATCTTCTCATTGTTTGTGGTTTGCTCTGAGCGTTTCCTGGGAAATCAGTATTTGATTGCGCTGCACTACGGCAGCTTTACTCCAACCCTTGGACCTTCACATTGACGATGAAACACAGAAATTGAACGGGATTTAAAACGAAAGGCACAATGTCGACTTATGTACAAGAAACTTAAATCTTCACATTGTTTGTGGTTTGTTTGAGCGTTTCCTGGGAGATCAGTAATAGAGTCCAATGCACTACTGCAGCTTAACACTATCCCTTGGATCTTCACATTGACGATGAAACGAAGAAAATGTGTCGGGATTTAATACAAACGGCACATTGCCGACTTAATACAAAATGTGTAAATCTTCTCATTGACTGTTGTTTGCTCTGAGCGTTTCCTGGGGGATAAGTACTAGATTCCGATGCACTACTGGAGCTTTACTCTATCCCTTGGACCTTCACATTCACGATGGATCACAGATAATGCGTCAGACTTTAATACAAATGGCACAATGACGTCTTAAGTACAAGAAGAGTAAATCTTCTCATTGTTTGTGGTTTGCTTTTAGCGTTTCCTGGAAGATTAGTGTTAGATTCCGATGCATTACTGCATCTTTACTCTATCATTCGGACCTTCACATTGACGACGAGACACAGAAAATGAGTCGGGATTTAATACAAAGGGCACAATGAGGACTTAAGTACATTAAGAGTAAATATTGTCTTTGTTTGTGGTTTGCTTTGAGCGTTTCCTGAAAGATCAGTATTAGGTTCCAATGCACTACTGCAGCTTTACTCTATCCCTTGGACCTTTACATTGTCGATGAAACATAGAAATTGCGTTGGGATTTAATACAAGAGGCACAATGCCGACTTAAGTACAAGAAGAGTGAATCTTCTCAATGTTTGAGGTTTGCTTTGAGCGATTCCTGGGAGATCAGTACTAGATTTCGATGCACTACTGTAGCTTAACTCTATATCTTGGACCTTCTCATTGACGATTAAGCACAGATATTTCGTCGGGATTTAATACAAAATGCACAATGCCGACTTAAGCACAAGATGAGGAGAACTTCTCATTGTTTGTGGTTAGCTTTGAGCGTTTCGTGGAAGATCAGTATTAGATTCCGATGCACTACTGCAGCTTTATTCTATACCTTGGACCTTCAGATAGACAATGAAACACAGAAATTGCGTCGGGATTTAAAACAAAATTTACAATGTCAACATAAGTACAAGAAAAGTAAATCTCCTTATTGTTTGCGGTTTGCTCTGAGCGTTTCCTGGGAGAACTGTATTAGTTTCCGATGCACTACTGCAGCTTTACTCTATCCCTTGGACCTTCAGATTGACGATGAAACACAGAAATTGCGTGGCGATTAAATAAAAATGGCACAATGCCGATTTAAGTACAGGAGGTATAAATCATCTCATTGTTTGCGGTTTGCTTTGAACGTCTCCTGGGAGATCTGTATTGGATTCCGATGCACTACTGCAGCTTTACCCTATCCCTTGGACCTTCACATTGACGATGAAACACAGAAATAGCGTCCGGATTTAATACAAAAGGCATAATGATGACTTAAGTACAAGATGAATTAATCTTATCATTGTTTGTGGTTTGCTTTGAGCGTTTCCTGCGACAATAGTATTATATTCCGATGCACTACTGTAGCTTTACTCTATCCCTTGGACCTTCACATTGACGATGAAACACAGAAATTGGGTCGGGATTTAATACAAAATGCACATTGCCGATTTAGGTACAAAACGAGTAAATCTTCTCATTCTATGTGGTTTGCTTTGAGCGTTTCCTGTGAGATTAGTAGTAGATTGCGGTGTACTACTGTAGCTTTACTCTATCCCTTGGACCTTCACATTCACGATGAAACACAGATATTGCGTCGGGATTTAATGCAAAAGGCACAATGCCGACTTAAGCAGAAGAAAGGTAAATCTTCTCGATGTTTGTGGTTTGCCTTGATTGATTCCTGGGAGATCAGGATTAGATTCGGATGCAATACTGCAGCTTTAATCTATCCCTTGGACCTTCTTATTGACGAAGAAACACAGAAATTGCGTCTGGATTTATTACAAAAGGCACATAGTCGACATAAGTACAAGAAGAGTAAATCATCTCATTGTTTGCGGTTTGCTTTGAACGTTTCCTGGGAGATCTGTATCAGATTCCGATGCACTACTGCAGCTTTACCCTACCCCTTGGACCTTCACATTGACGATGAAACACAGAAATAGCGTCGGGATTTAATACAGAAGGCAGAATGCTAACTTAAGTACAAGATGAGTAAATCTTCTCATTGTTTGTGGTTTGCTTTGAGCGTTTTCTGGGAGAATAGTATTATATTCCGGTGCACTACTGCAGCTTTACTCTATCCCTTGGACCTTCACATTGACGATGAAACACAGAAATTGCGTCGGCATTTAATACAAAAGGAACAATGCCGTCTTAAGTACAAGAATAGTAAATCTTTTCATTTTTAGTTGTTTGCTTTCAGAGATTCCTGGGAGATCAGTATTAGATTCCGATGCACTACTGCAGCTTTACTCTATCCCTTGGACCTTCACATTGACGATGAAACACAGATATTGCGTCGGGATTTATTACAAATTGCACATAGCCGATATAAGTACAAGAAGAGAAAATCTCCTCGTTGTATGTAGTTTGGTTTGAGCGTTTCCTTGGAGATCTGTATTAGATTCCCATGCACTACTGCAGCTTTACCATATCCCTTGGACCTTCACATTGGCGATGAAACACAGATATAGCGTCAGGATTTAATACAAAACGCACAATGCACACTTAAGTACAAGAGGAGTAAATCTTCTCATTGTTTTTGGTTTGCTTTGAGCGATTCCTGTGAGATCAGTATTAGATTCCGGTGCACTACTGCAGCTTTAATCTATCCCTTGGACCTTTACATTGACGGTGAAACACAGATATTGCGTCGGGATATAATACAAAAGCCACAATGCCAACTTGAGTACAAGAACAGTAAATCTTCCCACTGTTTGTGTTTTGTTTTGGGCGTTTCCTGGGATATCAGTATTACAATTCCGATGCACTACTGCAGCTTTACTCTATCCCTTGGACCTTCACATTGACGATGAAACCCAGCAATTGCGTCGAGATTTAATACGAAAGGCACAATGCCGACTTACGTACAAGAAGATTAAAAATTCTCATTGTTTGTGGTTTGCTTTGAGCGTTTCCTGGGAGAATAGTATTATATTCCGATGCACTACTGCAGCTTTATTCTATCCCTTGGACCTTCACATTGACGATGAAACACAGAAATTGCGTCGGGATTTAAAACAAAATTTACAATGTCAACTTAAGTACAAGAAGAGTAAATCTTCTCATTGTCTGCGGTTTGCTTTGAGCGTTTCCTGGGAGATCAGTATTAGTTTCCGATGCACTACTGAAGCTTTACTCTATCCTTTGGATCTTCGTATTGACGATGAAACACAGAAATTGCGACGGGCTCTAATACAAAACGCACAATGCCGACTTAAGTACAAGAAGAGTAAATTTTCTCATTGGTAGTGGTTGGTTATGGACGCTTTCTTCGAGATCAGTATTACATTAAGATGCACTATTGCAGCTTTACTCTATCAATTGGACCCTCACATTGACGATGAAACACAGAAATTGCGTCGGGATTTGACACTAAGGGAACAATGCCGACTTAAGTACAAGAAGAGAAATTGTTCTCTTTGTTTGTGGTTTGCTTTGAGCGTTTCCTGATAGATCTGTATCAGATTCCGATGCTCTACTGCTGCTTTACTCTATCCCTTGGTCCGTCACCCTGACGATGAAACACAGAAATTGCGTCGGGATTTAATACAAAAGGCACAAGGCCGACATAAGTTCAAGAAGAGTAAATTCTCAAATTGTTTGTGGTTTTCTTTGAGCCTTTCCTGGTGGATAAGTACTAAATTGCGAAGCTCTACTGCAGCTTTACTCTATCTCATGGACCTTCACATTGACGATGAAACACAGAAGATGCGTCGGGATTTAATCCAATGGCACAATGCCGACATAAGTACATGAAGAATAAACCTTCTCATTGTTTGTGGTTTGCTTTGAGCGTTTCCTGGGAGATCAGTATTAGATTCAGATGCACTACTGGAGCTTTACTCCATCTCTTGAACCTTCACATTGACGATGAAACACAGACTCACCGTCGGGATTTAATACAAAAGGCACAATGCCGACTTAAGTACATGAGGAGTAAACCTTCTCATTGTTTGTGATTTGCATTGAGCGTTTCCCGTAAGATCAGTATTAGTTCCCGTTCCACTACTGCATCTTTACTCTATCCCTTGGACCTTCACATTGTCGATGAAACACAGAAAATGCGTCGGGATTTAATACAAAAAGCACAATGCCGACTTAAGTACAAGAAGAGTAAATCTTCTCAGTGTTTGTGGTTTGCTTTGAGCGTTTCCTGGAAGATCAGTATTAGATTCCGATGAACTACTGCAGGTGTACCCTATCCCTTGGACCTTCACATTGCCGATGAAAATCAGAAATTGCTTCGGGAATTAATACAAAAGTCACAATGCCGTTTTAAGTACAAGAAGAGTAAATCTTTTCATTGGTTGAGGTTTGCTTTGGGCGTTCCCTGGGAGATCAGTATTAGATTCTGATGCACTACTGCAGCTTAACTCTATCCCTTGAACCTTCACATTCACGATGAAACACTGAAATTGCGTCGGGATTTAATGCAAAAGGCACAATGCGGACTGAAGTACGTGATGAGTAAATCTTCTCAATGTTTGGGGTTTGCTTTGAGCGTTTCCTGGAAGATCAGACCTAGTTCCCGATGCACTACTGCAGCTTTACTCTATCCCTTGGTACTACACATTGACGACGAAACACAGAAATTGCGTCGGGATTTATTACAAAAGGCACAATGCACACTTAAATACAAGGAGAGTAACACTACTCATTGTTTTTGGTTTCCTTTGAGCGTTTCCTGGTCGATCAATGTTAGATTCCGATGCACTACTGCTGCATTACTCTAACACTTGGACCTTCACATTCACGATGGAACACAAAAATTGCGTTGGGAATTAAATACAAAAGGCACACTGCCGACTTAAGTACAGGAACAGTAAATCTTCTCATTGTTTGTAGTTTGCTTTGTGCGTTTCCTGGGGGAACGGTACTAGATTCCGATGCATACTTGCAGCTTTATTCTATCGCTTGGACCTTCACATTGACGATGAAACGCAGAAATTGCGTCGGGAATTAAAACAAAAAGCACAAAGCCGACTTAAGTACAAGAGGAGTTAATCTTCTCATTGTTAGTGGTTAGCTTGAACGGTTCCTGGGAGATCAGTATTTGATTCCGGTGCACTACTGCAGCTTTATTCTATCCCTTGGACCTTCACATTGACGATGACACATAGAAATTGCGTCGGGATTTAATACAAAAGGCACAATGCTGACTTAAGTACAAACAGGTTAAATCTTCTCATTGTATGTGGTTTGTTTGAGCGTTTTCTGGGGGATCAGTATTATTTTCCGATGCACTACTACAGCTTCACTCTATATCTTGGACCTTCAGATTGACGATTAAACACAGAAATTGCGTCGGGATTTAAAACAAAATTTACAATATCAACTTAAGTACAAGGAGAGTAAATCTTCTCATTGTTTGTGGTTTGTTTAGAGCATTTCCTGGGAGATCGGTATTAGGTTCCGATGCACTACTGCAGCTTTACTCTATCCTATGGACCTTCACATTGACGATGAATCACAGATATTGCGTCCAGATTTAATACGAAAGGCACAATGACGACTTAAGTCAAAGAAGGTTAAATCTTCTCATTGTTTGTGGTTTGTTTGAGTGTTTCCTGTTAGATCAGTAATAGATTCCGATGCACTACGTCACCTTTACACTATCCCTTGGACCTTCACATTGACGATGAAACGAAGAAATTGCCACGGGATTTAATACAAACGGCACAATGCCGACTAAAGAACAAGAAAAGTAAATCTTCTCATTGTTTGTGGTTTGCTTTGAGCGTTTCCTGGAAGATCAGTATTAGATTCTGCTGAACTACTGCTGCCTTACTCTATCCCTTTGACCTTCAGATTGACGATGAAACACAGATATTGCGTCGGGATTTGAAACAAATTTTACAATGTCAACTTAAGTACAAGAAGAGTAAATCTTCTCACTGTTTGCGGTTTGCTTTGAGCGATTCCTGGGAGATCAGTATTAGATTCCGATGCACTACTGCAGCTTTACTCTATCCCTTGGACCTTCACATTGACGCTGGAACACAGAAATTGTGTCGGGCTCTAATACAAAAGGCACAATTCCGACTTAAGTACAAAAAGAATAAATCCTCTCATTGTTTGTGGTTTGCTTTGAGCGTTTCCTGGGAGATCAGTATTAGATTCCGATGTGCTACTGCAGCTTTACTCCATCTCTTGAACCTTCACATTGACGATGAAACACTGAAACTACGTCGGGATTTAATACAAAAGGCACAATGCCGACTTAAGTACATGAAGAGTAAATCTTCTCATTGTATGTGGTTTGTTTGAGCGTTTTCTGGGGGATCAGTATTATTTTCCGATGCACTACTACAGCTTTACTCTATATCTTGGACCTTCAGATTGACGATTAAACACAGAAATTGCGTCGGGATTTAAAACAATATTTACAATATCAACTTAAGTACAAGGAGAGTAAATCTTCTCATTGTTTGTGGTTTGTTTTGAGCATTTCCTGGGAGATCGGTATTAGGTTCCGATGCACTACTGCAGCTTTACTCTATCCTATGGACCTTCACATTGACGATGAATCACAGAAATTGCGTCCAGATTTAATACAAAAGGCACAATGACGACTTAAGTAAAAGAAGGTTAAATCTTCTCATTGTTTGTGGTTTGTTTGAGCGTTTTCTGTTAGATCAGTAATAGATTCCGATGCACTACTTCAGCTTTACACTATCCCTTGGACCTTCACATTGACAATGAGACACAGAAATTGCGTCGGGAATTAATACAAAATTCACAATGCCGACTTAAGTACAAGAAGGGTAAATCTACTCATTGTTTGTAGTTAGCTTTGAGCGTTTCCTGGGAGATCAGTATTAGATTGCGATGCACTACTGCAGCTTTACTCTATCCCTTGAACCTTCACATTGACAATGAAACACTGAAATTGCGTTGGGATTTAATACAAAGGGTACAATGCCGACTAAAGTACATGATGAGTAAATCTTCTCGTTGTTTGGGGTTTGCTCTCAGCGTTTCCATGAGGATCAGTATTATTTCCCGATGCACTACTGCAGCTTTATTCTATCCCTTGGACCTTCACATTGACGATGAAACACAGAATTTGCTTCGGGATTTAATACAAAAGGCACAATGCCGACTTAAGTACAAAAGGCACAATGCACACTTAAATAGAATGAGAGTAACACTACTCATTGTTTTTGGTTTCTTTGACCGTTTCCTGGGCGATCAATGTTAGATTCCGATGCACTACTGCTGCTTTACTCTAACACTTGGACCTTCACATTCACAATGGAACACAAAAATTGCGTAGGGATTAAATACAAAAGGCACAACGCCGACTTCAGTACAAGAAGAGAAAAACATCTCATTGTTTGTTGTTTGCTTTGAGCGTTTATCGGGAGATCAGTAATAGATTCCGATGCACTACTGCAGCTTTACTCTGTCCCTTGGACCTTCACATCGACGATGAAACACGGAAATTGCGTCCAGATTTAATACGAAAGGCACAATGACGACTTAAGTAAAAGAAGGTTAAATCTTCTCATTGTTCGTGGTTTGTTTGAGTGTTTCCTGTTAGATCAGTAATAGATTCCGATGCACTACGTCACCTTTACACTATCCCTTGGACCTTCACATTGACGATGAAACAAAGAAATAGCCACGGGATTTAATACAAACGGCACAATGCCGACTAAAGAACAAGAAGAGTAAATCTTCTCATTGTTTGTGGTTTGCTTTGAGCGTTTCCTGGAAGATCAGTATTAGATTCTGATGAACTACTGCTGCCTTACTCTATCCCTTGGACCTTCAGATTAACGATGAAACACAGATATTGCGTCGGGATTTGAAACAAAATTTACAATGTCAACTTAAGTACAAGAAGAGTAAATCTTCTCACTGTTTGCGGTTTGCTTTGAGCGTTTCCTGGGAGATCAGTATTAGATTCCGATGCACTACTGCAGCTTTACTCTATCCCTTGGACCTTCACATTGACGCTGGAACACAGAAATTGTGTCGGGCTCTAATACAAAAGGCACAATTCCGACTTAAGTACAAAAAGAATAAATCCTCTCATTGTTTGTGGTTTGCTTTGAGCGTTTCCTGGGAGATCAGTATTAGATTCCGATGTGCTACTGCAGCTTTACTCCATCTCTTGAACCTTCACATTGACGATGAAACACTGAAACTACGTCGGGATTTAATACAAAAGGCACAATGCCGACTTAAGTACATGAAGAGTAAATCTTCTCATTGTTTGTGGTTTGCTTTGAGCGTTTCCTGGAAGATCAGTATTAGATTCCGATGAACTACTGCATCTTTACTCTATCCCTTGGACCTTCAGATTGACGATGAAACATAGAAATTGCGTCACGATTTAATACAGAAGGCACAATGCTGACTTAAGTACAAAAAGGTTAAATCTTCTCATTGTATGTGGTTTGTTTGAGCGTTTTCTGGGGGATCAGTTTTATTTTCCGATGCACTACTACAGCTTTACTCTATATCTTGGACCTTCAGATTGACGATTAAACACAGATATTGCGTCGGGATTTAAAACAAAATTTACAATATCAACTTAAGTACAAGGAGAGTAAATCTTCTCATTGTTTGTGGTTTGTTTTGAGCATTTCCTGGGAGATCGGTATTAGGTTCCGATGCACTACTGCAGCTTTACTCTATCCTATGGACCTTCACATTGACGATGAATCACAGAAATTGCGTCCAGATTTAATACAAAAGGCACAATGACGACTTAAGTAAAAGAAGGTTAAATCTTCTCATTGTTTGTGGTTTGTTTGAGCGTTTTCTGTTAGATCAGTAATAGATTCCGATGCACTACTTCAGCTTTACACTATCCCTTGGACCTTCACATTGACAATGAGACACAGAAATTGCGTCGGGAATTAATACAAAATTCACAATGCCGACTTAAGTACAAGAAGGGTAAATCTACTCATTGTTTGTAGTTAGCTTTGAGCGTTTCCTGGGAGATCAGTATTAGATTGCGATGCACTACTGCAGCTTTACTCTATCCCTTGAACCTTCACATTGACAATGAAACACTGAAATTGCGTTGGGATTTAATACAAAGGGTACAATGCCGACTAAAGTACATGATGAGTAAATCTTCTCGTTGTTTGGGGTTTGCTCTCAGCGTTTCCAGGAGGATCAGTATTATTTCCCGATGCACTACTGCAGCTTTACTCTATCCCTTGGACCTTCACATTGACGATGAAACACAGAATTTGCTTCGGGATTTAATACAAAAGGCACAATGCCGACTTAAGTACAAAAGGCACAATGCACACTTAAATAGAATGAGAGTAACACTACTCATTGTTTTTGGTTTCCTTTGACCGTTTCCTGGGCGATCAATGTTAGATTCCGATGCACTACTGCTGCTTTACTCTAACACTTGGACCTTCACATTCACAATGAAACACAAAAATTGCGTAGGGATTAAATACAAAAGGCACAACGCCGACTTAAGTACAAGAAGAGAAAAACATCTCATTGTGTGTGGTTTGCTTTGAGCGTTTCCTGGGAGGTCAGTATTAGATTCCGATGTGCTACTGCAGCTTTACTCCATCTCTTGAACCTTCACATTGACGATGAAACACTGAAACTACGTCGGGATTTAATACAAAAGGCACAATGCCGACTTAAGTACATGAAGAGTAAATCTTCTCATTGTTTGTGGTTTGCTTTGAGCGTTTCCTGGAAGATCAGTATTAGATTCCGATGAACTACTGCACCTTTACTCTATCCCTTGGACCTTCAGATTGACGATGAAACATAGAAATTGCGTCATGATTTAATACAGAAGGCACAATGCTGACTTAAGTACAAAAAGGTTAAATCTTCTCATTGTATGTGGTTTGTTTGAGCGTTTTCTGGGGGATCAGTTTTATTTTCCGATGCACTACTACAGCTTTACTCTATATCTTGGACCTTCAGATTGACGATTAAACACAGAAATTGCGTCGGGATTTAAAACAAAATTTACAATATCAACTTAAGTACAAGGAGAGTAAATCTTCTCATTGTTTGTGGTTTGTTTTGAGCATTTCCTGGGAGATCGGTATTAGGTTCCGATGCACTACTGCAGCTTTACTCTATCCTATGGACCTTCACATTGACGATGAATCACAGAAATTGCGTCCAGATTTAATACAAAAGGCACAATGACGACTTAAGTAAAAGAAGGTTAAATCTTCTCATTGTTTGTGGTTTGTTTGAGCGTTTTCTGTTAGATCAGTAATAGATTCCGATGCACTACTTCAGCTTTACACTATCCCTTGGACCTTCACATTGACAATGAGACACAGAAATTGCGTCGGGAATTAATACAAAATTCACAATGCCGACTTAAGTACAAGAAGGGTAAATCTACTCATTGTTTGTAGTTAGCTTTGAGCGTTTCCTGGGAGATCAGTATTAGATTGCGATGCACTACTGCAGCTTTACTCTATCCCTTGAACCTTCACATTGACAATGAAACACTGAAATTGCGTTGGGATTTAATACAAAGGGTACAATGCCGACTAAAGTACATGATGAGTAAATCTTCTCGTTGTTTGGGGTTTGCTCTCAGCGTTTCCAGGAGCATCAGTATTATTTCCCGATGCACTACTGCAGCTTTACTCTATCCCTTGGACCTTCACATTGACGATGAAACACAGAATTTGCTTCGGGATATAATACAAAAGGCACAATGCCGACTTAAGTACAAAAGGCACAATGCACACTTAAATACAATGAGAGTAACACTACTCATTGTTTTTGGTTTCCTTTGACCGTTTCCTGGGCGATCAATGTTAGATTCCGATGCACTACTGCTGCTTTACTCTAACACTTGGACCTTCACATTCACAATGGAACACAAAAATTGCGTAGGGATTAAATACAAAAGGCACAACGCCGACTTCAGTACAAGAAGAGAAAAACATCTCATTGTTTGTTGTTTGCTTTGAGCGTTTATCGGGAGATCAGTAATAGATTCCGATGCACTACTGCAGCTTTACTCTGTCCCTTGGACCTTCACATCGACGATGAAACACGGAAATTGCGTCCAGATTTAATACGAAAGGCACAATGACGACTTAAGTAAAAGAAGGTTAAATCTTCTCATTGTTCGTGGTTTGTTTGAGTGTTTCCTGTTAGATCAGTAATAGATTCCGATGCACTACGTCACCTTTACACTATCCCTTGGACCTTCACATTGACGATGAAACAAAGAAATAGCCACGGGATTTAATACAAACGGCACAATGCCGACTAAAGAACAAGAAGAGTAAATCTTCTCATTGTTTGTGGTTTGCTTTGAGCGTTTCCTGGAAGATCAGTATTAGATTCTGATGAACTACTGCTGCCTTACTCTATCCCTTGGACCTTCAGATTGACGATGAAACACAGATATTGCGTCGGGATTTGAAACAAAATTTACAATGTCAACTTAAGTACAAGAAGAGTAAATCTTCTCACTGTTTGCGGTTTGCTTTGAGCGTTTCCTGGGAGATCAGTATTAGATTCCGATGCACTACTGCAGCTTTACTCTATCCCTTGGACCTTCACATTGACGCTGGAACACAGAAATTGTGTCGGGCTCTAATACAAAAGGCACAATTCCGACTTAAGTACAAAAAGAATAAATCCTCTCATTGTTTGTGGTTTGCTTTGAGCGTTTCCTGGGAGATCAGTATTAGATTCCGATGTGCTACTGCAGCTTTACTCCATCTCTTGAACCTTCACATTGACGATGAAACACTGAAACTACGTCGGGATTTAATACAAAAGGCACAATGCCGACTTAAGTACATGAAGAGTAAATCTTCTCATTGTATGTGCTTTGTTTGAGCGTTTTCTGGGGAATCAGTTTTATTTTCCGATGCACTACTACAGCTTTACTCTATATCTTGGACCTTCAGATTGACGATTAAACACAGAAATTGCGTCGGGATTTAAAACAAAACGTACAATGTCAACTTAAGTACAAGGAGAGTAAATCTGCTCATTGTTTGTGGTTTGTTTTGAGCGTTTTCTGGGAGATCAATATTAGTTTCTGTTGCACTACTGCAGCTTTACTCTATCCTTTGGACCTTCACATCGACGATGAAACACGGAATTTGCGTCCAGATTTAATACAAAAGGCACAACGACGACTTAAGTAAAAGAAGGTTAAATCTTCTCATTGTTTGTGGTTTGTTTGAGCGTTTCCTGTTAGATCAGTAATAGATTCCGATGCACTACTTCAGCTTTACACTATCACTTGGACCTTCACATTGACGATAAAACAAAGAAATTGCCACGGGATTTAATACATAAGGCACAATGCCGACTTACGAATAAGAAGAGTGAATCTTCTCATTGTTTGTGGTTTGCTTTGAGCGTTTCCTGGAAGATCAGTATCAGATTCCGATGAAGTACTGCAGCTTTACTCTATCCCTTGGACCTTCAGATTGACGATGAAACACAAATATTGCGTCGGGAATTAAAACAAAATTTACAATGTCAACCGAAGTACAAGAAGAGTAAATCTTCTCACTGTTTGCGGTTTGCTTTGAGCGTTTCCTGGGAGATCAGTATTAGATTCCGATGCACTACTGCAGCTTTACTCTATCGCTTGGACCTTCACATTGACGACTGAACACAGAAATTGCGTCGGGCTCTAATACAAAAGGCACAATGCCGACTTAAGAACAAGAAGAGTGAATCTTCTCATTGTTTGTGGTTTGTTTTGGGCGTTTCCTGGGAGATCAGTATTAGATTCCGATGCACTACTGCAGCTTTAGTCTATCCCTTGCACCTTCAGATTGACGATTAAACACAGAAATTGCGTCGGGATTTAAAACAAAATGTACAATGTCAACTAAAGTACAAGGAGAGTAAATCTTCTCATTGTTTGTTGTTTGTTTTGAGCGTTTCCTGGAAGATCAGTATTAGATTCCGATGAAGTACTGCAGCTTTCCTCTATTCCTTGGACCTTCACATCGATGTTGAGACACAGACATTGCGTCGGACTGTAATACAAAACGCACAATGCCGACTTAAGTACAAGAAGAGTAAATCATCTCATTGTTAGTGGTTTGCTTTGAGCGCTTCCTACGAGATCATTATTAGATTACGATGCACTATTGCAGCTTTACTCTATCCCTTGGACCTTCACATTGACGATGAAACACAGAAATTGCGTTGGCATTTAATACAAAAGGCACATTCCTGACTTAAGTACAAAAGGGTTAAATTTTCTCATTGTAAGTGGTTTGTTTGGGCGTTTTCTGGGGGATCAGTACTATATTCCGATGCACTACTGCAGCTTTACTCTTTCCCTTGGAACCTCGCCCTGACGATGAAACACAGAAATTGCGTCGGGATTTAATACAAGGAGCACAATGCTGACTTAAGTACAAGAAGAGTAAATCTCCTCATTGTTTGTAGTTTGTTCTGAGCATTTCCTGGGAGATCAGTATTAGGTTCCGATGCACTACTGCAGCTTTACTCTATCCCTTGGACCTTCACATTGACGATGAAACACAGAAATTGCGTACGGATTTAACACAAAAGGCACAACGACGACTTAAGTAAAAGAAGGTTAAATCTTCTCATTGTTTGTGGTTTGTTTGAGCGTTTCCTATTAGATCAGTAATAGATTCCGATGCACTACTTCAGTTTCACACTATCCCTTGGACCTTCACTTTGACGATGAAACAAAGAATTAGCCACGGGATTTAATACAAAAGGCACAATGCCGACTTAAGGACAAGAAGAGTAAATCTTCTCATTGTTTGTGGTTTGCTTTGAGCGTTTCCTGGAAAATCAGTAATAGATTCCGATGAACTACTGCAGCTTTACTCTAACCTTGGACCTTCAGATTGACGATGAAACACAGATATTGCGTCGGGATTTAAAACAAAATTTACAATGTCAACTTCAGTACAAGCAGAGTAAATCTTCTCATTGTTTGTGGTTTGCTTTGAGCGTTTCGTTGGGGATCAGTACTAGATTCCGATGCACTATTGCAGCTTTACACTATCCCTCAGACATTCACACTGACGATAAAACACAGCAATTGCGTCGGGATTTAATACCAAAGGGACAATGCTGACTTAAGTACAAGAAGATAAAATCTTGTCATTGGATGTGGTTTGCTTTGGGCGTTTCCTCGGAGATCAGTAATAGATTCCGATGCACTACTGCAGCTTTACTCTAACACTTGGACCTTCACATTCACGATGGAACTCTGAAATTGCGTCGGGATTTAATACAAACAGCACAATGCCGACCTAAATACAAAAAGGTTAAATCTTCTCATTGAATATGGATTGTTTGAGCGTTTCCTGGGAGATCAGTATTAGATTCCGATGCACTACTGCAGCTTTACTCCATCCCTTGGTCCTTCTCCCTGACGATGAAACAGAGTAATTGCGTCGGGATTTAATACGAAAGGCACAATGCCGACTTTAGTACAAGAAGTATTAGACTCCGATGCACTACTGCAGCTTAACAATATCGCTTGGACTTTCCCATTGACGATGAAACACAAAAATGGTGTTGGGATTTAATACAAAGGGCACGATGCCGAGTTAAGTACAAGAAGAGTAAATCCTCTTATTGTTTGTGGTTTGCTTTGAGCGTTTCCTAGGGAGATCAGTATTAGATTCCCATGCACTACTGCAGCCTTACTCCATCTCTTGAACCTTCACATTGACGATGAAACACTGAAATTGCGTCGGGATTTAATACAAAATGCACAATACCACTTAAGTCCATGAAGAGTAAACCTTGTCATTGTTTGTGATTTGCTTTGAGCGTTTCCCGTAAGATCAGTATTAGTTCCCGTTTGCATTACTGCAGCTTTACTCTATACCTTGGACCTTCACATTGACGATGAAACACAGAAATTGCGTCGGGATTTAATACAAATGGCACAATGCCAACTTGAGTATAAGTAGAGTAAATCTTCTCATTGTTTGTGGTTTACTTTGAGTGTTTCGTGTGAGATCAGTATTAGATTGCGATGCACTACTGCAGCTTTACTCTATCCCTAGGACCTTCACATTGACGATGAAACACAGAAATTGCATCGGGTTTTAATACAAAAGGCACAATGCCGACTTAAGTACAAGAAGAGTAAATCTTCGCAATGTTTGTGGTTTGCTTTGGCGTTTCCTGGAAGATCAGTATTAGATTCCGATGAACTACTTAAGCTTTATTCTATTTCTTGGACCTTCTCATTGCCGATGAAAATCAGAAATTTCTTCGGGAATTAATACAAAAGGCACAATGCCGTTTTAAGTACAAAAAGAGTAAATCTTTTCATTGGATAAGGTTTGCTTTGGGCGTTCCCTGGGAGATCAATGTTAGATTCCGATGCACTACTGCTGCTTTACTCTAACACTTGGACCTTCACATTCACGATGGGACACAAAATTTGCGTCGGGATTTAATACAAAAGGCACAATGCTAACTTGAGTACAAGAAGAGTAAATCTTCTCATTGTTTGTGGTTTGCTCTGTGCGTTTTCTGGGGGATCAGTACCAGATTCCGATGCACTACTTCAGCTTTATTCTATCGCTTGGAAGTTCACATTGGCGATGTAACACAGATATTGCGTCAGGATTTAATACAAAAAGCACAATGCCTAATTAAGTACAAGAGGGTCTAATCCTCTCATTGTTACTGGTTAGCTATGAACGGTTCCTGGAAGATCAGTATTCGATTCCGATGCACTACTGCAGCTTCACTCTATCCCTTGGTCCTTCACATTGACGATGATACATAGAAATGGCGTCGGGATTTAATACAAAAGGCACAATGCTGACTTAAGTAAGAAAAGGTTAAATCTTCTTATTGTATGTGGTTTGTTTGAGCGTTTTCTAGGGGATCAGTATAATATTCCGATGCACTACTGCAGCTTTACTCTATCCCTTGGACCGTCACCCTGACGATGAAACAGAAATTGCGTCGGGTTTTAATACAAAAAGCACAATGCCGACTTAAGTACAAGAAGAGTAAATCTTCTCATTGTTTGTGGTTTGCTTTGTGCGTTTCCTGGGGATATCAGTACTAGATTCCGATGCACTACTGCAGCTTTGCTCTATCCCTTGGATTTTCACATTGACGATGAAACACAGAAAATGCGTCGAGATTCAATACAAAAGGCACAATGCCGACTTCAGTACAAGATGAGTCAATCTACTCATTGTTTGTCGTTTGCTTTGAGCGTTTCCAGGGATATCAGTATTAGATTCCGATGCACTACTGCACCTTAACTATATCCCTTAGACCTTCACATTGACGATGAAACACAGAAATTGCGTCGGGATTTAAAACAAAATTTACAATGTCAACTTAAGTACAAGTAGAGTAAATCTTCTCAATGTTTGCGGTTTGCTTTGAGCGTTTCCTGGTAGAGATCAGTATTAGATTCCGATGCACTACTGCAGCTTTATTCTATCGCTTGGACCTTCAAATTGACGATGAAACACAGAAATTGCGTCGGGATTTAATACAAAAGGCACAATGCCGATGTAAGTACAAGAAGAGTAAATATTCTCTTTCTTTGTGGTTTTCTTTGAGCGTTTCCTGGGAGATCAGTATTGGATTCCGATGCACTACTGCAGATTTACTCTATCCCTTGGACCTTCACATTGACGATGAAGCACAGAGATTGCGTCGGGATTTAATACAAAATGCACAATGGCGACATAAGTACAAGAGGAGTAATTCTTCTCATTGTTTGAGGTTTGCTTTGGGCGTTTCCAGGGACATCAGTATTAGATTTCGATGCACTACTGCAGCTTTACTCTATCCCTTGCAACTTCACATTGACGATGAACCACAGAAATTGCGTCTGGATTTAAAACAAAAGGCACAATGCCGACTTAAGTACAAGAAGAGTAAATCTTCTCAATGTTTGTGGTTTGCTTTGAGCGTTTCCTCGGAGATCAGTATTAGATTCCGATGCACTACTGCTGCTTTAACCTATCGCTTGAACCTTCACATTGACGATGAAACACAGAAATTGAGTCTGGATTTAATACGAAAGGCACTATGCCGACTTACGTACTAGAAGGTTAACTCATCTCATTGTTTGTGGTTGCTATGAGCGTTTCCTGGGAGATCAGTATTAGACTCCGAAGTACTACTGCAGCATTATTCTATCCCTTGGACGTTCACATTGACGATGAAACACAGAAATTGCGTCGGGATTTATTACAAAAGGCACAATGCACACTTAAATACAAGAAGAGTAATCGTTCTCATTGTTTGTGGTTTGCTTTGAGCGTTTCCTCGGATATCAGTATTACATTTCGAGGCACGACTGCAGCTTTACTCTAACCCATGGACCTACACATTGACGATGAAACACAGAAATTGCGCCGGGATTTATTACAAAAGGCACAATGCACACTTAAATACAAGAAGAGTAATCCTCCTCATTGTTTGAGGTTTGCGTTAAGTGTTTCCTGGGAGATCAATGTTAGATTCCGATGCACTACTGCTGCTTTACTCTAACTCTTGGACTTTCACATTGTCGATGAGATACAGAAATTGCGTCGAGATTTAATACAAAAGGCACAATGAGGACTTACGTTCAAGAAGAGTAAATATTCACATTGTTTGAGGTTTGCTTTGAGCGTTACCTGGGAGATCAGTATTAGATCCGATGCACTACTGCAGCTTTAATATATCCCTTGGACCTTCACATTGAGGATAAAACACAGAAATTGCGTCGGGATTTAATACGAAAGGCACAATGCCGACCTACGAACAACAAGGTTAAATCATCTCATATTTTGTGGTTTTGATATGAGCGTTTCCTGGGAGATCTGTATTAAATTCCGATGCACTACTGCAGCTTTTTTCTATCCCTTGGACCCTCACATTGACGATGAAACACAGTTATTGCGTCAGGATTTAATACAAGACGCACAATGCCGACTTAAGTACAAAAAGGTTAAATCTTCTCATTGTATGAGGTTTGTATGAGCGTTTCCTGGGGGATCAGTATTATACTCCGATGCACTACTGCAGCTTTACTCTATCCCTTGGACCGTCACCCTGACGATGAAACACAGAAATTGCTTCGGGATTTAATACAAAATGCACAATGCCGACTTTAGTACAAGAAGAGTAAATCGTCTCATTGTTTGTGGTTTGCTTTGTGCGCTTCCTGGGGATCAGTATTAGATTCCGAAACACTACTGCAGTTTTACTCTATCCCATGGACCTTCACACTGACGATGAAACACAGATATTGCGTTGGTATTTAATACGAAAAGCACTATGCCGACTTAAGAGCGAGAAGAGTAGATCTTCTCATTTTTGTGGTTTGCTTTGAGCGTTTCCACGGAGATCAGTATTAGATTCCGAAGCACTACTGCAGCTTTATTCTATCCCTAGGATCTTCACATTGACGATGAAACACAGAAATTGCGTCTGGATTTAATACAAAAGGCACAACGCCGACTTAAGTACACGAAGAGTAAATGTTCTAAATGTTTGTGGTTTGCTTTGAGCGTATTAGATTCCGATGCACTGCTGCAGATTTACTCTATCCCTTGGACCTTCACATTGACGATGAAACACACGAATTGCCACGGGATGTAATATAAAAGACCCAATGCCGACTTAAGTACAAGAAGAGTAAATCTTCTCATTGTTTGTGGTTTGCTTTGAGCGTTTCCTCGGAGTTCAGTATTAGATTCCAATCCACTACTGCTGCTTTACTCTATCGCTTGAACCTTCACATTGACGATGAAACACAGAAATTGCATCTGGATGTAATACGAAAGGCACTATGCCGACTTACGTCCTAGAAGGTTAACTCATCTCATTGTTTGTGGTTTGCTATGAGCGTTTCCTGGGAGATCAGTGTTAGACTCCGATGCACTACTGCAGCTTTATTCTATCCCTTGCACCCTTAAATTAACGATGAAACACAGAAATTGGGTCGGGATTTAATACAAAAGGCACAATGCAGACTTAAGTACAAGAAGAGTAAATCTTCTCATTGTTTGTGGTTAGCTTTGAGCGGTTGCAGGAAGATCAGTATTAGATTCTTATGCACCACTGCAGCTTTACTCTATCCCTTGGACTGTCACATTGACGATAAAACACAAAAAATGCGTCGGGATTTAATACAAAAGGCACAATGCCGACTTATGTACAAAAAGAGTAAATTTTCTCTTTGTTTGTGGTTTGCTTTGAGCGTTTCGTGGAAGGTCAGTATTAGATTCCGATGCACTACTGCAGCTTTACTCTATCCCTTGGAACTTCACATTGACGATGAAACACAGAAATTGCGTCGGGAATTAATACAAAAGGCACAATGCCGACATAAGTACAAGAAGAGTAAATCTTCTCATTGTTTGTGGTTTGCTTTGAGCGTTTCCAGGGACATCAGTATGAGATTCCGATGCACTACTGCAGCTTTACTCTATCCCTTGGAACTTCACATTGACGATGGACCACAGAAATTGCGTCTGGATTTAAAACAAAAGGCACAATGCCGACTTAAGTACAAGAAGAGTAAATCTTCTCAATGTTTGTGGTTTGCTTTGAGCGTTTCCTCGGAGATCAGTATTAGATTCCGATCCACTACTGCTGCTTTAATCTATCGCTTGAACCTTCACATTGACGATGAAACACAGATATTGCGTCTGGATGTAATACGAAAGGCACTATGCCGACTTACGTCCTAGAAGGTTAACTCATCTCATTGTTTGTGGTTTGCTATGAGCGTTTCCTGGGAGATCTGTATTAGACTCCGATGCACTACTGCAGCTTTATTCTATCCCTTGGACCTTCACATTGACGATGAAACACAGATATTGCGTCGGGATTTATTACAAAAGGCACAATGCACACTTAAATACAAGAGGAGTAATCGTTCTCATTGTTTGTGGTTTGCTTTGAGCGTTTCCTGGGATATCAGTATTACATTTCGAGGCACGACTGCAGCTTTACTCTATCCCTTGGACCTACGCATTGACGATGAATCACAGAAATTGCGTCGGGATTTTATACGAAATGCACAATGCCGACCTACGAACAACAAGGTTAAATCATCTCATAGTTTGTGGTTTTTTGATATGAGCGTTTCCTGGGAGATCTGTATTAGATTCCGATGCACTACTGCAGCATTTTTCTATCCCTTGGATCTTGACGTTGAAGATGAAACACAGATATAGCGTCTGGATTTAATACAAAAGTTACAATTCCAACTTAAGTACAAGAAGAGTAAATCTTCTCATTGTTTGTGGTTTGATTAAGCGTTTCCTGGGAGATCAGAATTAGATTCTGATGCACCACGGCAGCTTTATTTACTCTATCCCTTTGAGCTTCACATTGACGATGAAACACAGAAATTGCGTCGGGATTTAATACAAAGGGCACAATGCCGACGTTAGTACAAGGAGGTTTAATCTTCTCATTATATATGGTTAGTTTGAATGTTTCCTGGGAGATCAGTATTACATACCGATGCACTACTGCAGCTTTACTCTATCCCTTGGACCTTCGCATTGACGATGAACCACAGAAATTGCTTCGGGATTTAATACAAAACGCACAATACCGACTTAAGTACAAGAAGAGTAAATCTTCTCATTGTTGATGGTTTGCTTTGAGCGTTTCCTGGGTGATCAGTACTAGATTCCGATGCACTACTGCCGCTTTACTCTATCAATTGTACTTTCAAATTGACGATGAAACACAGAAAATGCGTCGGGATTTAATACAAAGTGCACAATGCCGACTTAAGTACAGGAAGAGTAAATAATCTCTTTGTTTAAGGTTTACCATGAGCGTTTCCTGGGAGATCAGTATTAGATTCCGATGCACTACTGCAGCTTTACACTATCCCTTGGACCATCACATTGACGATGAAACTCAGAATTTAATTCGGGATTTAATACAAAAGCACAATGCCGACCTAAGTACAAGAAGTGTCAATCTTTTCATTGTTTGTGGTTTGCTTAGAGCGTTTCCTGGGAGTTCAGTACTAGAATCGGATGCACTACTGGAGCATTTCTGTATCCCTTGGACCTTCACATTGACGATGAAACACAGAAATTGCGTCGGGATTTAAGACGAAAGGCACAACCGACTTATGTACAAGAGGGTTAAATCGTCTCATAGTTTGTGGTTTGCTATGAGCGTTTCCTGGGAGATTAGTATTAGACTCCGATGCACTACTGCAGCTTTATTCTATCCCTTGGAGCTTCACATTGACGATGAAACACAGAAATTGCGTCGGCATTTAATACAAAAGGCACAATGAAGACTTACGTCCAAGAAGAGTAAATCTTCGCATTGTTTGTGGTTTGATTTGAGCGTTTCCTGGGAAGTCAGTATTACATTCCGTGGCACTGCTGCAGCTTTACTCTATCCCTTGGACCTTCACATTCGCGATGGAACACAGAAATTGCGTCGGGATTTAATACAAAAGGCACAATGCCGACTTAAATACAAGAAGTGTAAATCTTCTCATTGTTTGTGGTTTGCTTCGTGCGTTTCCTGGAAGATCAGTATTAGATTCCGATGCACTGCTGCAGCAATACTCTATCCTTTGGAGCTTCACATTGACGATGAAACACAGAAATTGCGTCGACATTTAATACAAAAGGCACAATGAAGACTTACGTACAAGAAGAGTAAATCTTCGCATTGTTTGTGGTTTGATTTGAGCGCTTCCTGGGAGATCAGTATTAGATTCCGATGCACTACTGCAGCTTTACTCTATCCCTTGGACTTTCAAATTGACGATGAAACACAGAAAATGCGTCGGGATTTAATACAAAGGGCACAATGCCGACTTAAGTACAAGAGGAGTAAATAATCTCTTCGATTAAGGTTAGCCATGAGCGTTTCCTGGGAGATCAGTATTAGATTCCGATGCACTACTGCAGCTTTACACTATCCCTTGGACCATCACTTTGACGATGAAACACAGAAATTAATTCGGGATTTAATACAAAAGGCACAATGCCGACTTAAGTACAAGAAGTGTCAATCTTTTTATTGTTTGTGGTTTGCTTAGAGCGTTTCCTGGGAGTTCAGTACTAGATTCCGATGCACTACTGGAGCATTTCTCTATCCCTTGGACCTTCACATTGACGATGAAACACAGAAATTGCGTCGCGATTTAACACGAAAGGCACAATGCCGACTTACGTACAAGAATGTTAAAGCATCTCATTGTTTACGGTTTACTATGAGCGTGTCCTGGGAGATCAGTATTTGATTCCGATGCACTACTGCAGCTTTACTAGATCCCTTGGACCTTCAGATTGAGGATGAATCACAGAAAATTCATCGCGATTTAATAAAAAAGGCACAATGCCGAATTGAGTAGAAGAAGAGTAAATATTCTCTTTGTTTGTGGTTAGATTTAAGCGTTTCCTGGGAGATCAGTATTAGATTCCGATGCACTACTGCAGCTTTACTCTATCCCTTGGACCTTCAAATTGACGATGAAACACAGAAAATGCGTCGGGATTTAATACAAAAGGCACAATGCCGTCTTAAGTGGAAGAAGAGTAAATTTTCTCGTTGGTTGTGGTTTGCTATGAGCGTTTCCTGGGAGATCAGTATTAGACTCCGATGCACTACTGCAGCTTTATTCTATCCCTTGGACCTTCACATTGACGATGAAACACAGAAATTGCGTCGGGATTTATTACAAAAGGCACAATGCACACTTAAATACAAGAAGAGTAATCGTTCTTATTGCTTGTGGTTTGCTTTGAGCGTTTCCTGGGATATTAGTATAACATTTAGAGGCACTACTGCAGCCTTACACTATCCCTTGGACATTCACATTGACGATGAAACACAGAAATTGCGTCGGGATTTAATACAAAAGGCACAATGAAGACTTATGTACAAGAAGAGTAAATCTTCGCATTGTTTGTGGTTTGATTTGAGCGTTTCCTGGGAGATCAGTTTTAGACTCCGATGCACTACTGCAGCTTTACTCTATCCCTTGGACCTTCACATTGACGCAGATACTTAGAAATTGCTTCGGGATTTAATACAAAAGGCACAATGCCGACATAAGTACAAAAGGGTTACATCTTCTCATTGTATGTCGTTTGTTTGAGCGTTTTCTAGGGCATCAGTATTATATTCCGATCCACTACTGCAGCTTTACTCTATCCCTTGGACCTTCACATTGACGTTGATACATAGAAATTGCGTCGGGATTTAATACAGAAGGCACATTGCTGACCTATGTACAAAAAGGTTAAATCATCTCATTGTATGTGGTTTGTTTGAGCGGTTTCTGGGGGATCAGTATAATATTCCGATGCACTACTGCAGCTTTAGTCTATCCCTTGGACCTTCAGATTGACGATTAAACACAGAAATTGCGTCGGGAATTAAAACAAAATGTACAATGTCAACTTAAGTACAAGGAGAGTAAATCTTCTCATTGTTTGTGGTTTGTTTTGAGCGTTTTCTGGGAGATCAATATTAGATTCTGATGCACTACTGCAGCTTTACTCTATCCCTTGAACTTTCACATTGACGATGAAACACAGAACTTGCGTCCAGATTTAATACAAAAGGCACAACGACGACTTAAGTAAAAGAAGGTTAAATCTTCTCATTGTTTGTGGTTTGTTTGAGCGTTTCCTGTTAGATCAGTAATAGATTCCGATGCACTACTTCAGCTTTACACTATCACTTGGACCTTCACATTGACGATAAAACAAAGAAATAGCCACGGGGTTTAATACATAAGGCACAATGCCGACTTAAGAACAAGAAGAGTAAATCTTCTCATTGTTTGTGGTTTGTTTTGAGCGTTTCCTGGAAGATCAGTATTAGATTCCGATGAAGTACTGCAGGTTTACTCTATCCCTTGGACCTTCACATTGACGATGAAACACAGACATTGCGTACGGATTTAATACAAAAGGCACAACGACGACTTAAGTAAAAGAAGGTTAAATCTTCTCATTGTTTATGGTTTGTTTGAGCGTTTCCTATTAGATCAGTAATAGATTCCGATGCACTACTTCAGCTTCACACTATCCCTTGGACCTTCACTTTGACGATGAAACAAAGAATTAGCCACGGGATTTAATACAAAAGGCACAATGCCAACTTAAGGACAAGAAGAGTACATCTTCTCATTTTTTGTGGTTTGCTTTGAGCGTTTCCTGAAAGATCAGTATTAGATCCCGATGAACTACTGCAGCTTTACTCTAACCCTTAGACCTTCAGATTGACGATGAAACACAGATATTGCGTCGGGATTTAAAACAAAATTTACAATGTCAACTTAAGTACAAGCAGAGTAAATCTTCTCATTGTTTGTGGTTTGCTTTGAGCGTTTCGTTGGGGATCAGTACTAGATTCCGATGCACTACTGCAGCTTTACTCTTTCCCTGGACCTTCACACTGAAGATAAAATACAGAAATTGCGTCGGGGTTTAATACCAAAGGGACAATGCTGACTTAAGTACAAGAGGAGTAAATCTTCTCATTGGATGTGGTTTGCTTTGGGCGTTTCCTCGGAGATCAGTATTAGATTCCGATTCACTACTGCAGCTTTACTCTAACCCTTGGACCTTCACATTCACGATGGAACACAGAAATTGCGTCGGGATTTAATAAAAACAGAACAATGCCCACTTAAATACAAAAAGGTTAAATCTTCTTCTCATTGAATATGGATTGTTTGAGCGTTGCCTGGGAGATCAGTATTAGATTCCGATGCACTACTGCAGCTTTACTCTATCCCTTGGTCCTTCACCCTGACGATGAAACACAGAAATTGCGTCGGGATATAATACAATTTTACAATGCCGACTTATGTACAAGAACAGTAAATCTTCTCATTGTTTGTGGTTTGCTTTGAGCGTTTCCTTGGGGATCAGTACTAGATTCCGATGCACTACTGCGGCTTTACTCTATCCCTTGGGCCTTCACATTGACGATGAAACACAGAATATGTGTAAAGATTTAATACGAAAAGCACAATGACGACTTTAGTACAAGAAAAGTAAATCCTCTCACTGTTTGTGGTTTGCTTTAAGCCTTTCGTGGGAGACCAGTATTAGATTCCGATGCACTACTGCAGCTTTACTCCATCTCTTGAACCTTCACATTGACGATGAAACACTGTAATTGCGTCGGGATCTAATACCAAAAGCACAATGCCGACTTAAGTACAAGGAGAGTAAATCTTCTCATTGTTTGTGGTTTGCTTTGAGCGATCCCTGGGAGATCAGTATTACACTCCGATGCACTACTGCAGCTTAACAATATCGCTTGGACCTTCCCATTGACGATGAAACACAGAAATGGTGTCGGGATTTAATACAAAGGGCACTATGCCGAATTCAGTACAAGATGAGTTAATCTACTCATTGTTTGTCGTTTGCTTTAAGCGTTTCCCGGAAGATCAGTATTCGATTCCGATGCACTTCTGCAGGTTTAATCTATCCCTTGGACCTACACATTGACGACGAAACACAGATATTGCGTCGGGATTTATTACAAAAGGCGCAATGCACACTTAAATACAAGGAGAGTAATACTACTCATTGTTTGTGGTTTCCTTTGAGCGTTTCCTGGGAGATCAATGTTAGATTCCGATGCACTACTGCTGCTTCACTCTAAGTCTTGGACCTTCACATTCACGATGGAACACAAAAATTGCGTCGGGATTTAAAACGAAGGGCACAATGCCGACTTAAGTACAAGAAGAGTAAATCTTCTCATTGTTTGTGGATAGCTTTGAGCGGTTCCAGGAAGATCAGAATTAGATTCTCACGCACTACTGCAGCTTTACTCTATCCCTTGGACCTTCACATTGACGATGACACAAAAAAATGCGTCGGGATTTAATACAAAAGGCACAATGCCGACTTATGTACAAGAAGAGTAAATTTTCTCTTTGTTTGTGGTTTGCTATGAGCGTTTCCTGGGAGATCAGTATTAGACCCCGAAGTACTACTGCAGCTTTATACTATCCCTTCGACCTTCACATTGACGATGAATCACAGAAATTGCGTCGGGATTTATTACAAAAGGCACAATGCACACTTAAATACAAGAGGAGTAATCGTTCTCATTGTTTGTGGTTTGCTTTGGGCGTTTCCTGGGATATCAGTATTACATTTCGAGGCCTGACTGCAGCTTTACTCTATCCCTTGGACCTACGCATTGACGATGAATCACAGAAATTGCGTCGGGATTTATTACAAAAGGCACAATGCACACCTAAATACAAGAAGAGTAATCCTCCTCATTGTTTGTGGTTTGCTTTGAGTGTTTCCTATTAGATCAATGTTAGATTACGATGCACTACTGCTGCTTTACTCTAACACTTGGACTTTCACATTGTCGATGAGATACAGAAATTGCGTCGGGATTTAATACAAAAGGCACAATGAGGACTTACGTACAAGAAGAGTAAATCTTCACATTGCTTGTGGTTTGCTTTGAGCGTTACCTGGGAGATCAGTATTAGACCCGATGCACTACTGCAGTTTTAATATATCCCTTGGACCTTCACATTGAGGATGAAACACAGAAATTGCGTCGGGATTTAATACGAAAGGCACAATGCCGACCTACGAACAACAAGGTTAAATCATCTCATAGTTTGTGGTTTTGATATGAGCGTTTCCTGGGAGATCTGTATTAGATTCCGATGCTCTACTGCAGCTTTTTTCTATCCCTTGGACCCTCACATTGACGATGAAACACAGAAATTGCGTCGGGATTTAAAGCGAAGGGCACAATGCCGACTTAAGTACAAGAAGAGTAAATCTTCTCATTGTTTGTGGATAGCTTTGAGCGGTTCCAGGAAGATCAGAATTAGATTCTCACGCACTACTGCAGCTTTACTCTATCCCTTGGACCTTCACATTGACGATGAAACAAAAAAATGCGTCGGGATTTAATACAAAAGGCACAATGCCGACTTATGTACAAGAAGAGTAAATTGTCTCTTTGTTTGTGGTTTGCTTTGAGCTTCTCGTGGGAGGTCAGTATTAGATTCGGGTGCACTACTGCAGCTTTACTCTATCCCTTGGAACTTCACATTGACGATGAAACACAGAAATTGCGTCGGGATTTAATACGAAAGGCACAATGCCGACCTACGAACAACAAGGTTAAATCATCTCATAGTTTGTGGTTTTGATATGAGCGTTTCCTGGGAGATCTGTATTAGATTCCGATGCACTACTGCAGGCTTACTCTATCCTTTGGACCTTCACATTGATGATGAAACTCAGAAATTCCGTCGGCATTTAATACAAAAGGCACAATGAAGACTTACGTACAAGAAGAGTAAATCTTCGCATTGTTTGTGGTTTGATTTGAGCGCTTCCTGGGAGATCAGTATTAGATTCTGATGCACTACTGCAGCTTTACTCTATCCCTTGGATCTTGACATTGACGATGAAACACAGAAATAGCGTCTAGATTTAATACAAAAGTTACAATCTCGACTTAAGTACTAGAAGAGTAAATCTTCTCATAGTTTGTGGTTTGCTTTGAGCGTTTCGTGGGATATTAGTATTACGTTTCGAGGCACTACTGCAGCTTTACTCTATCCCTTGGACCTTCACATTCGCGATGGAACACAGATATTGCGTCGGGATTTAATACAAAAGGCACAATGCCGACTTAAGTACAAGAAGTGTAAATCTTCTCATTGTTTGTGGTTTGCTTTGTGCGTTTCGTGGGATATCAGTATTACGTTTCGAGGCACTACTGCAGCTTTACTTTATCCCTTGGACCTTCACATTCGCGATGGAACACAGATATTGCGTCGGGATTTAATACAAAAGGCACAATGCCGACTTAAGTACAAGAAGAGTAAATCTTCTCATTGTTCGTGGTTTGATTAAGCGTTTCCTGGGAGATAAGAATTAGATTCCGATGCACCACGGCAGCTTTATTTACTCTATCCCTTTGAGCTTCACATTGACGATGAAACACAGAAATTGCGTCGGGATTTAATACAAAGGGCACAATGCCGACGTTAGTACAAGGAGGTTTAATCTTCTCATTATATATGGTTAGTTTGAATGTTTCCTGGGAGATCAGTATTACATACCGATGCACTACTGCAGCTTTACTCTATCCCTTGGACCTTCGCATTGACGATGAACCACAGAAATTGCTTCGGGATTTAATACAAAACGCACAATACCGACTTAAGTACAAGAAGAGTAAATCTTCTCATTGTTGATGGTTTGCTTTGAGCGTTTCCTGGGTGATCAGTACTAGATTCCGATGCACTACTGCCGCTTTACTCTATCAATTGGACTTTCAAATTGACGATGAAACACAGAAAATGCGTCGGGATTTAATACAAAGTGCACAATGCCGACTTAAGTACAAGAAGAGTAAATAATCTCTTTGTTTAAGGTTTGCCATGAGCGTTTCCTGGGAGATCAGTATTAGACTCCGATGCACTACTGCAGCTTTACACTATCCCTTGGACCATCACATTGACGATGAAACTCAGAATTTAATTCGGGATTTAATACAAAAGCACAATGCCGACCTAAGTACAAGAAGTGTCAATCTTTTCATTGTTTGTGGTTTGCTTAGAGCGTTTCCTGGGAGTTCAGTACTAGAATCGGATGCACTACTGGAGCATTTCTGTATCCCTTGGACCTTCACATTGACGATGAAACACAGAAATTGCGTCGGGATTTAAGACGAAAGGCACAACCGACTTATGTACAAGAGGGTTAAATCGTCTCATAGTTTGTGGTTTGCTATGAGCGTTTCCTGGGAGATTAGTATTAGACTCCGATGCACTACTGCAGCTTTATTCTATCCCTTGGAGCTTCACATTGACGATGAAACACAGAAATTGCGTCGGCATTTAATACAAAAGGCACAATGAAGACTTACGTCCAAGAAGAGTAAATCTTCGCATTGTTTGTGGTTTGATTTGAGCGTTTCCTGGGAAATCAGTATTACATTCCGTGGCACTGCTGCAGCTTTACTCTATCCCTTGGACCTTCACATTCGCGATGGAACACAGAAATTGCGTCGGGATTTAATACAAAAGGCACAATGCCGACTTAAATACAAGAAATGTAAATCTTCTCATTGTTTGTGGTTTGCTTCGTGCGTTTCCTGGAAGATCAGTATTAGATTCCGATGCACTGCTGCAGCCTTACTCTATCCTTTGGACCTTCACATTGACGATGAAACACAGAAATTGCGTCGGCATTTAATACAAAAGGCACAATGAAGACTTACGTACAAGAAGACTAAATCTTCGCATTGTTTGTGGTTTGATTTGAGCGCTTCCTGGGAGATCAGTATTAGATTCCGATGCACTACTGCAGTTTTACTCTATCCCTTGGACTTTCAAATTGACGATGAAACACAGAAAATGCGTCGGGATTTAATACAAAGGGCACAATGCCGTCTTAAGTACAAGAGGAGTAAATAATCTCTTCGATTAAGGTTAGCCATGAGCGTTTCCTGGGAGATCAGTATTAGATTCCGATGCACTACTGCAGCTTTACACTATCCCTTGGACCATCACTTTGACGATGAAACACAGAAATTAATTCGGGATTTAATACAAAAGGCACAATGCCGACTTAAGTACAAGAAGTGTCAATCTTTTTATTGTTTGTGGTTTGCTTAGAGCGTTTCCTGGGAGTTCAGTACTAGATTCCGATGCACTACTGGAGCATTTCTCTATCCCTTGGACCTTCACATTGACGATGAAACACAGAAATTGCGTCGCGATTTAACACGAAAGGCACAATGCCGACTTACGTACAAGAATGTTAAAGCATCTCATTGTTTACGGTTTACTATGAGCGTGTCCTGGGAGATCAGTATTTGATTCCGATGCACTACTGCAGCTTTACTAGATCCCTTGGACCTTCAGATTGAGGATGAATCACAGAAATTTCGTCGCGATTTAATAAAAAAGGCACAATGCCGAATTGAGTAGAAGAAGAGTAAATATTCTCTTTGTATGTGGTTAGATTTAAGCGTTTCCTGGGAGATCAGTATTAGATTCCGATGCACTACTGCAGCTTTACTCTATCCCTTGGACCTTCAAAGTGACGATGAAACACAGAAAATGCGTCGGGATCTAATACAAAAGGCACAATGCCGACTTATGTACAAGAAGACTAAATATTCTAATTGTTTGTGGTTTGCTTTGAGCGTTTCCTGGGGAATCAGTAATAGATTCCGATGCACTACTGCAGCTTTACTCTATCCCTTGGACCTTCACATTGACGATGAAAGTTAGAAAATGCGTCGGGATTTAATACAAAAGGCACAATGCCGTCTTAAGTGGAAGAAGAGTAAATTTTCTCGTTAATTGTGGTTTGCTATGAGCGTTTCCTGGGAGATCAGTATTAGACTCCGATGCACTACTGCAGCTTTATTCTATCCCTTGGACCTTCACATTGACGATGAAACACAGAAATTGCGTCGGGATTTATTACAAAAGGCACAATGCACACTTAAATACAAGAAGAGTAATCGTTCTTATTGCTTGTGGTTTGCTTTGAGCGTTTCCTGGGATATTAGTATAACATTTAGAGGCACTACTGCAGCCTTACACTATCCCTTGGACATTCACATTGACGATGAAACACAGAAATTGCGTCGGGATTTAATACAAAAGGCACAATGAAGACTTATGTACAAGAAGAGTAAATCTTCGCATTGTTTGTGGTTTGATTTGAGCGTTTCCTGGGAGATCAGTTTTAGACTCCGATGCACTACTGCAGCTTTACTCTATCCCTTGGACCTTCACATTGACGCAGATACTTAGAAATTGCTTCGGGATTTAATACAAAAGGCACAATGCCGACATAAGTACAAAAGGGTTACATCTTCTCATTGTATGTCGTTTGTTTGAGCGTTTTCTGGGGCATCAGTATTATATTCCGATCCACTACTGCAGCTTTATCTATCCCTTGGACCTTCACATTGACGTTGATACATAGAAATTGCGTCGGGATTTAATACAGAAGGCACATTGCTGACTTATGTACAAAAAGGTTAAATCATCTCATTGTATGTGGTTTGTTTGAGCGGTTTCTGGGGGATCAGTATAATATTCCGATGCACTACTGCAGCTTTAGTCTATCCCTTGGACCTTCAGATTGACGATTAAACACAGAAATTGCGTCGGGAATTAAAACAAAATGTACAATGTCAACTTAAGTACAAGGAGAGTAAATCTTCTCATTGTTTGTGGTTTGTTTTGAGCGTTTTCTGGGAGATCAATATTAGATTCTGATGCACTACTGCAGCTTTACACTATCCCTTGAACTTTCACATTGACGATGAAACACAGAATTTGCGTCCAGATTTAATACAAAAGGCACAACGACGACTTAAGTAAAAGAAGGTTAAATCTTCTCATTGTTTGTGGTTTGTTTGAGCGTTTCCTGTTAGATCAGTAATAGATTCCGATGCACTACTTCAGCTTTACACTATCACTTGGACCTTCACATTGACGATAAAACAAAGAAATAGCCACGGGATTTAATACATAAGGCACAATGCCGACTTAAGAACAAGAAGAGTAAATCTTCTCATTGTTTGTGGTTTGTTTTGAGCGTTTCCTGGAAGATCAGTATTAGATTCCGATGAAGTACTGCAGGTTTACTCTATCCCTTGGACCTTCACATTGACGATGAAACACAGACATTGCGTACGGATTTAATACAAAAGGCACAACGACGACTTAAGTAAAAGAAGGTTAAATCTTCTCATTGTTTGTGGTTTGTTTGAGCGTTTCCTATTAGATCAGTAATAGATTCCGATGCACTACTTCAGCTTCACACTATCCCTTGGACCTTCACTTTGACGATGAAACAAAGAATTAGCCACGGGATTTAATACAAAAGGCACAATTCCGACTTAAGGAGAAGAAGAGTACATCTTCTCATTGTTTGTGGTTTGCTTTGAGCGTTTCCTGGAAGATCAGTATTAGATTCCGATGAACTACTGCAGCTTTACTCTAACCCTTGGACCTTCAGATTGACGATGAAACACAGATATTGCGTCGGGATTTAAAACAAAATTTACAATGTCAACTTAAGTACAAGCAGAGTAAATCTTCTCATTTTTTGTGGTTTGCTTTGAGCGTTTCCTTGGGGATCAGTACTAGATTCCGATGCACTACTGCAGCTTTACTCTATCCCTTGGGCCTTCACATTGACGATGAAACACAGAATATGTGTAAAGATTTAATACGAAAAGCACAATGACGACTTTAGTACAAGAAAAGTAAATTCTCTCACTGTTTGTGGTTTGCTTTAAGCCTTTCGTGGGAGACCAGTATTAGATTCCGATGCACTACTGCAGCTTTACTCCATCTCTTGAACCTTCACATTGACGATGAAACACTGTAATTGCGTCGGGATCTAATACCAAAAGCACAATGCCGACTTAAGTACAAGGAGAGTAAATCTTCTCATTGTTTGTGGTTTGCTTTGAGCGATCCCTGGGAGATCAGTATTACACTCCGATGCACTACTGCAGCTTAACAATATCGCTTGGACCTTCCCATTGACGATGAAACACAGAAATGGTGTCGGGATTTAATACAAAGGGCACTATGCCGAATTCAGTACAAGATGAGTTAATCTACTCATTGTTTGTCGTTTGCTTTAAGCGTTTCCCGGAAGATCAGTATTCGATTCCGATGCACTTCTGCAGGTTTAATCTATCCCTTGGACCTACACATTGACGACGAAACACAGATATTGCGTCGGGATTTATTACAAAAGGCGCAATGCACACTTAAATACAAGGAGAGTAATACTACTCATTGTTTGCGGTTTCCTTTGAGCGTTTCCTGGGAGATCAATGTTAGATTCCGATGCACTACTGCTGCTTCACTCTAAGTCTTGGACCTTCACATTCACGATGGAACACAAAAATTGCGTCGGGATTTAAAACGAAGGGCACAATGCCGACTTAAGTACAAGAAGAGTAAATCTTCTCATTGTTTGTGGATAGCTTTGAGCGGTTCCAGGAAAATCAGAATTAGATTCTCACGCACTACTGCAGCTTTACTCTATCCCTTGGAACTTCACATTGACGATGAAACAAAAAAATGCGTCGGGATTTAATACAAAAGGCACAATGCCGACTTATGTACAAGAAGAGTAAATTTTCTCTTTGTTTGTGGTTTGCTATGAGCGTTTCCTGGGAGATCAGTATTAGACCCCGAAGTACTACTGCAGCTTTATACTATCCCTTCGACCTTCACATTGACGATGAATCACAGAAATTGCGTCGGGATTTATTACAAAAGGCACAATGCACACTTAAATACAAGAGGAGTAATCGTTCTCATTGTTTGTGGTTTGCTTTGGGCGTTTCCTGGGATATCAGTATTACATTTCGAGGCACGACTGCAGCTTTACTCTATCCCTTGGACCTACGCATTGACGATGAATCACAGAAATTGCGTCGGGATTTATTACAAAAGGCACAATGCACACTTAAATACAAGAAGAGTAATCCTCCTCATTGTTTGTGGTTTGCTTTGAGTGTTTCCTATTAGATCAATGTTAGATTACGATGCACTACTGCTGCTTTACTCTAACACTTGGACTTTCACATTGTCGATGAGATACAGAAATTGCGTCGGGATTTAATACAAAAGGCACAATGAGGACTTACGTACAAGAAGAGTAAATCTTCACATTGTTTGTGGTTTGCTTTGAGCGTTACCTGGGAGAACAGTATTAGACCCGATGCACTACTGCAGTTTTAATATATCCCTTGGACCCTCACATTGACGATGAAACACAGAAATTGCGTCGGGATTTAAAACGAAGGGCACAATGCCGACTTAAGTACAAGAAGAGTAAATCTTCTCATTGTTTGTGGATAGCTTTGAGCGGTTCCAGAAAGATCAGAATTAGATTCTCACGCACTACTGCAGCTTTACTCTATCCCTTGGACCTTCACATTGACGATGAAACAAAAAAATGCGTCGGGATTTAATACAAAAGGCACAATGCCGACTTATGTACAAGAAGAGTAAATTTTCTCTTTGTTTGTGGTTTGCTTTGAGCTTCTCGTGGGAGGTCAGTATTAGATTCGGGTGCACTACTGCAGCTTTACTCTATCCCTTGGAACTTCACATTGACGATGAAACACAGAAATTGCGTCGGAATTTAATACAAAAGGCACAATGCCGACATAAGTACAAGAAGAGTAAATCTTCTCATTGTTTGTGGTTTGCTTTGAGCGTTCCAGGGACATCAGTATGTGATTTCGATGCACTACTGCAGCTTTACTCTATCCCTTGGAACTTCACATTGACGATGGACCACAGAAATTTCGTCTGGATTTAAAACAAAAGGCACAATGCCGACTTAAGTAGAAGAAGAGTAAATCTTCTCAATGTTTGTGGTTTGCATTGAGCGTTTCCTCGGAGATCAGTATTAGATTCCGATCCACTACTGCTGCTTTAATCTATCGCTTGAACCTTCACATTGGCGATGAAACACAGATATTGCGTCTGGATGTAATACGAAAGGCACTATGCCGACTTACGTCCTAGAAGGTTAACTCATCTCATTGTTTGTGGTTTGCTATGAGCGTTTCCTGGGACATCAATGTTAGATTCCGATGCACTACTGCTGCTTTACTCTAACTCTTGCACTTTCTCATTGCCGTTGAGATACAGAAATTGCGTCGGGATTTAATACAAAAGGCACAATACCAACTTGAGTACAAGAAGAGTAAATCTTCACATTGTTTTTGGTTTGCTTTGAGCGATACCTGGTAGATCAGTATTAGATCCGATGCACTACTGCAGCTTTAATATATCCCTGGGACCTTCACATTGAGGATGAATCACAGAAATTGCGTCCGGATTTAATACGAAAGGCACAATGCCGACCTACGAACAACAAGGTTAAATCATCTCATAGTTTGTGGTTTTGATATGAGCGTTTCCTGGGAGATCTGTATTAGATTCCGATGCACTACTGCAGCTTTTTTCTATCCCTTGGACCTTGACATTGACGATGAAACACAGAAATTGCGTCGGGATTTATTACAAAAGGCACAATGCCGACTTAAGTACAGGAAGTGTAAATCTTCTCATTGTTTGTGGTTTGCTTTGTGCGTTTCCTGGAAGATCAGTATTAGATTCCGATGCACTACTGCAGGCTTACTCTATCCTTTGGACCTTCACATTGATGATGAAACTCAGAAATTCCGTCGGCATTTAATACAAAAGGCACAATGAAGACTTACGTACAAGAAGAATAAATCTTCGCATTGTTTGTGGTTTGATTTGAGCGCTTCCTGGGAGATCAGTATTAGATTCTGATGCACTACTGCAGCTTTACTCTATCCCTTGGATCTTGACATTGACGATGAAACACAGAAATAGCGTCGGGATTTAATACAAAAGTTACAATCTCGACTTAAGTACAAGAGGAGTAAATCTTCTCATAGTTTGTGGTTTGCTTTGAGCGTTTCGTGGGATATCAGTATTACGTTTCGAGGCACTACTGCAGCTTTACTCTATCCCTTGGACCTTCACATTCGCGATGGAACACAGATATTGCGTCGGGATTTAATACAAAAGGCACAATGCCGACTTAAGTACAAGAAGTGTAAATCTTCTCATTGTTTGTGGTTTGCTTTGTGCGTTTCGTGGGATATCAGTATTACGTTTCGAGGCACTACTGCAGCTTTACTTTATCCCTTGGACCTTCACATTCGCGATGGAACACAGATATTGCGTCGGGATTTAATACAAAAGGCACAATGCCGACTTAAGTACAAGAAGAGTAAATCTTCTCATTGTTCGTGGTTTGATTAAGCGTTTCCTGGGAGATCAGAATTAGATTCCGATGCACCACTGCAGCTTTATTTACTCTATCCCTTGGAGCTTCACATTGACGATGAAACACAGAAATTGCGTCGGGATTTAATACAAAGGGCACAATTCCGACGGAAGTACAAGAAGGTTTAATCTTCTCATTATATATGGTTAGTTTGAATGTTTCCTGGGAGATCAGTATTACATACCGATGCACTACTGCAGCTTTACTCTATTTCTTGGACCTTCGCATTGACGAAGAACCACAGCAATTGCTTCGGGATTTAATACAAAAGGCACAATAATGACTTACGTACAAGAAGAGTAAATCTTCCCTTTGTTGATGGTTTGCTTTGAGCGTTTCCTGGGGGATCAGTACTAGATTCCGATGCACTACTGCAGCTTTACTCTATCCTTTGGACTTTCAAATTGACGATGAAACACAGAAAATGCGTCGGGATTTAATACAAAGGGCACAATGCCGACTTAAGTACAAGAAGAGTAAATAATCTCTTTGGTTAAGATTAGCCATGAGCGTTTCCTGGGAGTTCAGTATTAGATTCCGATGCACTACTGCAACTTTACACTATCCCTTGGATCATCACATTGACGATGAAACAAAGAAATTAATTCGGGATTTGATACAAAAGGCACAATGCCGACTTAAGTACAAGAAGTGTCAATCTTTTTATTGTTTGTGGTTTGCTTAGAGAGTTTCCTGGGAGTTTAGTACTAGATTCCGATGCACTACTGGAGCATTTCTCTATCCCTTGGACCTTCACATTGACGATGAAACACAGAAATTGCGTCGCGATTTAACACGAAAGGCACAATGCCGACTTACGTACAAGAACGTTAAATCATGTCATTGTTTGCAGTTTACTATGAGCGTGTCCTGCTAGATCAGTATTTGATTCCGATGCACTACTGCAGCTTTACTAGATCCCTTGGACCTTCAGATTGAGGATGAAACACAGAAATTGCGTCGCGATTTATTACAAAAGGCACAATGCCGACTTGAGTAGAAGAAGAGTAAATATTCTCTTTGTTTGTGGTTAGATTTAAGCTTTTCCTGGGAGATCAGTATTAGATTCCGATGCACTACTGCAGCTTTACTCTATCCCTTGGCCCTTCAGATTGACGATGAATCACAGAAATTGCGTCAGGATTTAATACAAAATCCACAATGCCGACTTAAGTACAAGAAGGTTAAATATTCTCATCGTTTGTGGTTTGTTTAAACTTTTCCTGGGAGATCAGTAATTGATTCTGTGCACTACTGCAGCTTTACACTATCCCTTGGACCTTCACATAGACGATGAAAGATAGAAAATGCGTCGGGATTTAATACAATAGGCACAATGCCGACTTAAGTGCAAGAAGAGTAAATTTTCTATTTGTTTGTGGTTTGCTTTGAGCGTTTCCTGGGGAATCAGTACTAGATTCCGATGCACTACTGCAGCTTTACTCTATCCCTTGGACCTTCACATTGACGATGAAAGATAGAAAATGCGTCGGGATTTAATACAATAGGCACAATGCCGTCTTAAGTGCAAGAAGAGTAAATTTTCTAGTTGGTTGTGGTTTGCTATGAGCATTTCCTGGTAGATCAGTATCAGATCCGATGCACTACAGCAGCTTTAATATATCCCTTGGACCTTCACATTGAGGATGAATCACAGAAATTGCGTCAGGATTTAATACAAAAGTCACAATGGCGACGTAAATACAAGAAGGTTTAATCTTCTCAATAGAAGTGGTTTGTTTGTGTGTTTCCTGGGACATCAGTATTAAATTCCGATGGTCTACTGCAGCTTTACCCTATCCCTTGGAACTTCACATTGACGATGAACCACAGAAATTGCGTCTGGATTTAAAACAAAAGGCACAATGCCGACTTAAGTACAAGAAGAGTAAATCTTCTCAATGTTTGTGGTTTGCTTTGAGCGTTTCCTATAAGATCAGAATTCGATTTCGATGCACTACTGCTGCCCTAATCTATCGCTTGAACCGTCACATTGACGATGAAACACAAAAATTGCGTCTGGATTTAATACGAAAGGCACTATGCCGACTTACGTACTAGAAGGTTATCGCATCTCATTGTTTGTGGTTTGCAATGAGTGTTTCCTGGGGGATCAGTATTAGACTCCGATGCACTACTGCAGCTTTATTCTATCCCTTGGACCTTCACATTGACGATGAAACACAGAAATTGCGTCGGGATTTATTACAAAAGGCACAATGCACACTTAAATGCAAGAAGAGTAATCGTTCTTATTGTTTGTGGTTTGCTTAGAGCGTTTCCTGGGATATTAGTATAACATTTAGGGGCACGACTGCAGCTTTACTCTATCCCTTGGACCTAAACATTGACGATGAAACACAGAAATTGCGTCGGGATTTATTACAAATGCACACTTAAATACAAGAAGAGTAATCCTCCTCATTGTTTGTGGTTTGCTTTGAGTGTTTCCTGGGAGATCAATGTTAGATTCCGATGCACTACTGCTGCTTTACTCTAACTCTTGGACTCTCACATTATCGATGAGATACAGAAATTGCGTCGGGAATTTAATACGAAAGGCACAATGCCGGCCTACGAACAACAAGGTTAAATCATCTCATAGTTTGTAATTTTGATATGAGCGTTTCCTGGGAGATCTGTATTAGATTCCGATGCACTACTACAGCTTTACTCAATCCCTTGGATCTTGATATTGACTATGAAACACATAAATTGCGTTTGGATTTAATACAAAAGTTACAATGCCGACTGCAGTACAAGAAGAGTAAATCATCTCATTGTTTGTGGTTTGATTTAGCGTTTCCTGGGAGATCAGAATTAGATTCCGATGCACCACTGCAGCTTTACTCTATCCCTTGGACGTTCACATTGACGATGAAACACAGAAAAAGCGTCGGGATTTAATAAAAAGGGCACAATGCCGACTTAAGTACAAGAAGAGTAAATAATCTCTTTGTTTAAGGTTTGCCATGAACGTTTCCTGGGAGATCAGTATTAGATTCCGATGCACTACTGCAGCTTTACACTATCCCTTGGACCATCACATTGACGATGAAACTCAGAAATTAATTCGGGATTTAATACAAAAGGCAAAATGCCGTCTTAAGTACAAGAACTGTCAATCTTTTCATTGTTTGTGGTTTGCTTAGAGCGTTTCCTGGGAGTTCAGTACTAGATTCCGATGCACTACTGGAGCATTTCTCTATCCCTTGGACCTTCACATTGACGATGAAACATAGAAACTACGTCGGCATTTAATACGAAAGCACAATGCCGACTTACGTACAAGAACTTTAAATCATCTCATTGTTTGCGGTTTACTATGAGCGTGTCCTGGGAGATCAGTGTTAGACTCCGATGCACTACTGCAGCTTTATACCATCCCTTGGACCTTCACATTGATGATGAAACATAGAAATTGCGACGGGATTTATTAGAAAAGGCACAATGCACACTTAAATACAAGAAGAGTAATCCTTCTCATTGTTTGTGGTTTGCTTTGAGCTTTTCCTGGGAGATCAGTGTTAGATACCGATGCACTGCCGCAGCTTTACTCTAAACCTTGGACTTTCGCGTTGTCGATGAAATATAGAAATTGCGTCGGGATATAATTCAAAAGGCACAATACCAACTTGAGTACAAGAAGAGTAAATCTTCTCATACTTTGTGGTTTGCTTTGAGCGTTTCCTGGGTAATCAGTATTACATTCCGAGGCACTACTGCAGCTTTACTCTATCCCTTCGACCTTCACATTGACGATGAAATACAGAAAATGCGTCGGGATTTAATACGAAAGGCACAATGCCGACTTAAGTAAAAGAGGGTTACATCTTCTCATTGTTTGTGGTTTGATTGAGCTTTTCCTGGGAGATCAGTAATAGATTCCGATGCACTACTGCAGCTTCACACTATCCCTTAGAAATTAACATTGACGATGAAACACAGAAAATGCTTCGGGATTTAATACAAAAGGCACAATGCCGACTTTAGTACAAGAAGTGTAAATCTTTTTATGGTTTGTGGTCTGCTTTGAGCGTTTCTTGGGGGATCAGTACTAGATTCCGATGCACTACTGCAGCTTTACTGTATACCTTGGACCTTCACATTGACGATGAAACACAGAAAATGCGTCGGGATCTAATACAAAAGGCACAATGCCGACTTATGTACAAGAAGACCAAATATTCTCTTAGTTTGTGGTTTGCTTTGAGCGTTTCCTGGGAGTTGAGTATTAGACTCCGATGCACTAGTACAGCTTTATTCTATCCCTTGGACCTTCACATTGACGATGAAACACAGAAATTGCGTCGGGATTTCATACGAAAGCCACAATGCGAACTTACGTACAAGAATGTTAAATCATCTCATTGTTTGCGGTTTGCTTTGAGCGTGTCCTGGGAGATCAGTATTAGACTCCGATGCTTTACTGTAGCTTTATTCTATCCCTTGGACCCTCACATTGACGAAGAAACATAGAAATTACGCTGGATTTATTACAAATGGCACAATGCACACTTAAATACAAATAGAGTAATCCTTCTCATTGTGTGTGGTTTGCTTTGAGCTTTTCCTGGGGGATCAGTATTAGATTCCGATGCACTACTGCAGCCTTACTCTATCCCTTGGACCTTCACATTGACAATGAAACACATATATTGCGTCGGGATGTAATACAAAAGGCACAAAGCCGACTTAAGTACAAGAAGAGTAATTCTTCGCATTGTTTGTGGTTTGATTTGAGCGTTTCCTGGGAGATCAGTATTAGATTCCGATGCACTACTGCAGCATTACTCTATCCCTTGGATCTTCACATTGACGATGAAACACAGAAATAGCGTCTGGATTTAATACAAACGTTCCAATGCCGACTTAAAGACAAGAAGAGTAATTCTTCTCATTGTTTGTGGTTTGATTAAGCGTTTTTTGGGTGATCAGTATTAGATTCCGATGCACCACTGCAGCTTCACTCTATCCCTTGGACCATCACATCGGCGATGAAACACAGAAATTGCGTCGGGATTTAATACAAAAGACACAATGCCGACGTTAGTAAAAGAAGGTTTAATCTTCTCATTATAAATGGTTTGTTTGAGTGTTTCCTGGGAGATCAGTATTAGATTCCGGCGCACTACTGCAGCTTTACTCCATCCCTTGGACCTTCCCATTGACGATGAACCACTGAGATTGCGTCGGGATTTAATACAAAAGACACAATACCGACTTATGTACAAGAAGAGTAAATTTCTCATTGTTTGTGGTTTGCTTTGAGCGTTTCCTGGGGGATCAGTACTAGATTCCGATGCACTACTGAAGCTTTACCCTATCCCTTGGACCATCACATTGATCATGAAACACAGATATTGCGTCGGGATTTAATACAAAAGGCACAATGCCGTCTTAAGTACAAGAAGAGTAAATATTCTCTTTGTTTAAGGTTTGCCATGAGCGTTTCCTGGGAGATCAGTATTAGATTCCAATGCACTACTGGAGCATTTCTCTATCGCTTGGACCTTCAGTTTGACGATGAACCTCAGAAATTGCATCGGGATTTAATACGAAATGCACAATGTAGACTTAGGTACAAGAAGGTTAAATTATCTTATAGTTAGTGGTGTGCTATGAGCGTTCCCTGGGAGTTCAGTATTAGACTCCGATGCACTACTGCAGCTTCATTCTATCCCTTGGACCTTCACATCGGCGATGAAACACAGAAATTGCGTCGGGATTTAATACAAAAGACACAATGCCGACGTTAGTAAAAGAAGGTTTAATCTTCTCATTATAAATGGTTTGTTTGAGTGTTTCCTGGGAGATCAGTATTAGATTCCGGCGCACTACTGCAGCTTTACTCCATCCCTTGGACCTTCGCATTGACGATGAACCACTGAGATTGCGTCGGGATTTAATACAAAAGACACAATACCGACTTATGTAAGGGAAGAGTAAATCTTCTCATTGTTTGTGGTTTGCTTTGAGCGTTTCCTGGGGGATCAGTACTAGATTCCGATGCACTACTGAAGCTTTACTCTAACCCTTGGACCATCACATTGTCGATGAAACACAGAAATTTCGTCGGGATTTAATACAAAAGGCACTATGCTGACTTAAGTACAAGAAGAGTAAATATTCTCTTTGTTTGTGGTTAGATATAAGCGTTTCCTGGGAGATCAGTATTTGATTCCGAAGCACCAGTGCTGGTTACTCTATCGCTTGGACCTTCACATTGACGAAGACACACAGATATGGCGTCGGGATTTAATACGAAAGACACAATGCCGACTTACGAGCAAGACGGTTAAATCGTCTCATTGCTTGTGGTTTGCTATGAGCGTTTCCTGGGAGATCAGAGTTAGACTCCGTTGCATTGCTGCAGCTTTATTCCATCCCTTGGACATTCACATTGACGATGAAACACAGAAATTGCGTCGGGATTTAATACAAAAGGCACAATGCCGACCTACGTACAGGAAGAGTAAATCTTCTCATTGTTTGTGGTTAGCTTTGAGCGTTTCCTGGGAGATCAGTATTATATTCCGATGCACTACTGCAGCTTTACTCTATCCCTTGGACCTTCACATAGGCGGCGAAACACAGAAAATCAATCGCGATTTAATACAAATGGTACAATGCCGACATATGTACAAGATTAGTAAATGTCCTCTTTGTTTGTGTTTTGCTTTTAGCGTTTCCTGGGAGATCAGTATTAGATTCCGATGCACTACTGCAGCTTTACTCTATCCCTTATACCTTCACATTGACGAAGAACCACAGAAATTGCGTCGGGTTTAATTCAAAAGGCATTATGCAGACTATAGTACAAGAATAGTAAATCTTCTCATTGTTTGTGGTTTCCTTTGAACGTTATTAGGGGGATCAGTACTAGATTCCGATGCACTACTGCAGCTTTACTCTATCCCTTGGACCTTCACATTGATGATGATACACAGAAAATGCGTCGGGATTAAATACAAAAGGCACAATGCAGACTTAAGTACAAGAAGAGAAAATTTTCTCTTTGTTGAAGGTTTGCTATGAGCGTTTCCTGGGAAATGTGTATTAGATTCCGATGCATTACTGCAGCTTTAGTCTATCCCTTGGACCTTCACATTGACAATGAAACACAGATATTTCGTCGGGATTTAATACGAAAGACACAAGGCTGACTTACGTACAAGAAGGTTAAATCATCTCATTGTTTGTGGTTTGCTATGAGCCTTTCCTGGGAGATCAGTATTAGAATCCGATGCACTACTGCAGCTTTACTATATGCCTTGGACCTTCAAATTCTCGAGGAAACACAGAAATAGCGTCGGGATTTAATACGAAAGGCACAATGCTGACTTAAGGACAAGAAGTGTAAATCTTTCATTGTTTGTGGTTTGCTTTGATCGATTCCTGGGGGATCAGTACTAGATTACGATGCTCTACTACAGATTTGCTCTATCCCTTGGAACTTCACTTTGACGATGAAACACAGAAAATGCGTCGGGACTTAATACAAAAGGCACAATGCCGACTTAAGTAAGTGAAGAGTAAATTTTCTCTTTGTTTGTGGTTTGCTTTGAGCGTTTCCTGGGAGATCTGTATTAGATTCCGATGCATTACTGCGGCTTTGGTCTATCCCTTGGACCTTCACATTGTCGACGAAACACTAAAATTGCGTCGGGATTTAATACAAAAGGCACAATGCCGACTTAAGTACAAGAAGAGTAAATCTTCTCACTGTTTGTGGTGTGCTTTGAGCGTTTCCTGGGAGATCAGTATTATATTCCGATGCACTACTGCAGCTTTACTCTATCCCTTGGACCTTCACATAGACACGAAACACAGAAAATCAATCGCGATTTAATACAAATGGCACAATGCCAACTTATGTACTAGATGAGAAAATGTTTTCTTTGTTTGTGTTTCGCTTTTAGTGTTTCCTGGGAGATCAGTATTAGATTCCAATGCACTACTGTAGCCCTACTGTATCCCTTGGACTTTCCCATAGACGATGAAACACAGAAATTGCGTCGGGATGTAATACAAGAGGCACAATGCAGACTTACGTACAAGAATGTTAAATCATCGCATTGTTTGTGGTTTGCTGTGAGCCTTTCCTGGGAGATCAGTATTAGATTCCGATGCACTACTGCAGCTTTACTCTAACACTTGGACTTTCACATTGTAGATGAAATAGAGAAATTGCGTTGGGATTTAATACAAAAGGCACAATACCAACTTGAGTACATGAAGAGTAAATCTTCTCATTGTTTGTGGTTTCCTTTGGGCGTTACCTGGGGGATCAGTATTAGATTCCGATGCATTACTGCAGCTTCAATCTATCCCTTGGACCTTCACATTGACGATGAAACACTAAAATTGCGTCGGGATTTAATACAAAAGGCACAAATCCGACTTAAGTCCAAGAAGAGTAAATCTTCTCATTGTTTGTTTTTTGCTTCGAGCGTTTCCTGGGAGATCAGTATTAGATTCCGATGCACTACTGCAGCTTTACACTATCCCTTGGACCTCCACATTGACGATGAATCTCAGAAATTAAGTCGTGATTAAATACAAAAGGCACAATGATGACTTAAGTACAAGATGTGTAAATCTTTTCATTGTTTGTGGTTTGCTTTGAGCGTTTCCTGGGGGACCAGTCCTAGAATCCGATGCACTACTGCAGATTTACTTTATCCCTTGGACCTTCACGTTGACGATGAAACAGAAAATGCGTCTGGATTTAATACAAAAGGCACAGTGCCGACTTAAGTAAAAGAAGGGTAAATTTTCCCTTTGTTTGTGGTTTGCTTTGAGCGTTTCCTAGGAGATCAGTACTAGATTCCGATGCATTACTGCAGCTTCAGTCGATCCCTTGGACCTTCACAGTGACGATGAAACACTAAAATTGCGTCGGGATTTAATACAAAAGGCACAATGCCGACTTAAGTCCAAGAAGAGTAAATCTTCCCATTGTTTGTTTTCTGCTTTGCGCATTTCCTGGGATTTCAGTATTAGATTCCGATGCACTACTGCAGCTTTACTCTATCCCTTGGACCTTCACATTGGCGATGAAACACAGAAATATCGTCTGGATTTAATACAAAAGTTACAATGCCGACTTAAGTACAAGAAGAGTAAATTTTCTCATTGCTTCTGGTTTGATTAAGCGTTTCCTGGGAGATCAGTATTAGATTCCGATGCACTACTGGAGCTTTACTCTATCCCTTGTACCATCCCATTAACGATGAAACACAGAAATTGCGTCGGAATATAATACAAAAGGCACAATGCCGACTCGAGTACAAGAAGGTTTAATCTTCTCATTGTATGTGGTTTGTTTGATCGTTTACTGGGAGATCAGTATTAGATTCCGATGCACTACTGCAGCTTTACTCTATCCCTTGGACGTTCACATTGTCGATGAAGTACAGAAATTGCGTCGGGTTTTAATACAAACGGCACAATATCAACTTGAGTACAAGAAGAGAAAATCTTCTCAGAGTTTGAGGTTTTCTTTGAGCGTTTTCTGGGATATCAGTATTACATTCCGATGCACTACTGCAGCTTTAATCTATCCCTTGGACCTTCACATTGACGATGAAACACAGAAATTGCGTCGGAATATAATACAAAAGGCACAATGCCGACTCAAGTAAAAGAAGGTTTAATATTCTCATTGTATGTGGTTTGTTTGAGCGTTTCCTGGGACATCAGTATTAGATTCCGATGCACTACTGCAGCTTTACTCTATCCCTCTTACCTTCACATTGACGATGAACCACAGGAATTTCGTCGGGATTTAATACAAAATCCACAATGCCGACTTAAGTACAAGAAGGGTAAATCTTCTCATTGTATGTGGTTCGTTTGAGCTTTTCCTGGGAAATCAGTAATAGATTCCGATGCACTACTGCAGCTTTACCATATCCCTTGGACCTTCACATTGACGATGTAACACAGATATTGCGTCGGGATTTAACACAAAACGCACAATGCCGACTTAAGTAAAACAAGGTGAAATCTTCTCAATGTTTGAGGTGTGTTTGAGCTTTTCCTGAGAGATCAGTATTAGATTCCGATACACTACTGCGGCTTTACTCTATCCCTTGGAACTTCACATTGACGATGATACACAGAAATTGCGTCGGGATGTAATACAAAAGGCAGAATGCCGTCTTAAGTACAAGAAGAGTAAATCTTCTCATTGTTTATTGTTTGCTATGAGCGTTTCCTCAGAGATCAGTATTAGATTCCGAAGCACTACTGCAGCTTTACTCTATCCCTTGGCACATCACATTGACGATGAAACACAGAAATTGCGTCGGGATTTAATACAGAATGCACAATGCCGACTTAAGTACTACAGGAGTAAATCATCTCATTGGATGTGGTTTGCTTTCAGAGTTACCTGGGAGGTCAGTATTAGTTTCCGATGCACTACTGCAGCTTTACTCTATCCCTTGGACCTTCACATTGACAATGAAACACGGAAATTGCGTCGGGATTAAAGACAAAAGCCACAATGCAGACTTAAGTACAAGAAGAGTAAATCCTCTCATTGTTTGTGGTTACCTTTGGGCGTTTCCTAGGATATCTGTATTAGATTCCGATGCACTACTGCAGCTTATCTCTATCCCTTGGAACTTCACATTGACGATGAAACACAGAAATTGCTTCGGAATTTAATACAAAAGGCACAATGCCAATTTAAGTATAAGAAGAGTAAATTTTCTCATTGTTTGTGGTTTGCTTTGAGCGTTTCCTGGGATTTCAGTATTAGATTACGATGCACTACTGCAGCTTTACTCTATCCCTTGGACCTTCACTTTGACGATAAAACACAGAAATTGCGTCGGGATTTATTACAAAAGGCACAATGCCGACTTAAGTACGAGAAGAGTAAATAATCTCATTGTTTGTGGTTAGCTGTGAGCGTTTCCCGGGAAATCAGTATTAGATTCCGTTGCACTACTGCAGCTTTACACTATCCCTTGGACCTACACATTGACGGTTAAACACAGAAATTTCGTCGGGATTTATTACAAAAAGCACAATGCCGAATTAAGTACAAGAAGTGTGAATCTTCTCATTGTTTGTTGTTTGCTTTCAGCGTTTCCTGGGGCATCTGGACTACATTCCGATGCAATACTGCAGCTTGACTCCATCCCATGGACCTTCACATTGACGATGAAACACAGAAATAGCGTCGGTATTTAATACGAAAGGCACAATGCCGACTAACGTACAAGAAGGTTAAGTCTTCTCATTGTTTGTGGTTTGCTTTCAGCATTTCGTGGGAGATCTGTATTAGATTCCGATGCAATACTGCAGCTTTGCTCTACCACTTGGACCTTCACATTGTAGATGAATCACAGAAATTGCCCCGGGATATAATACAAAAGGCACAATGCCGACTTATGTACAAGAAGAGTAAATCTTCTCATTGTTTGAGGTTTGCTTTCAGCATTTCCTGTGAGATTAGTATTAGATTCCGATGATCTACTGCAGCTTTACTATATCCCTTGGACCTTCACATTGACGAGGAAACAGGGAAATAGCGTCGGGATTTAATACAAAAGGCACAATGCCGACTTCACTACAAGAAGAGTAAATCTTCTCACTGTTTGTGGTTTGCTTTGAGTGTTTCCTGGGAGATCAGTGTTACATTCCGATGCACTACTGCAGCTTTACTCTATCCCTTGGACCTTCACATAGACGGCGAAACACAGAAAATCAATCGCGATTTAATACAAATGGCACAATGCCAACTTATGTACTAGATGAGAAAATATTCTCTTTGTTTATGTTTCGCTTTTAGTGTTTCCTGGGAGATCAGTATTAGATTCCGATGCACTACTGCAGCTCTACAGTATTCCTTGGACTTTCCCATAGACGATGAAACACAGAAATTGCGTCGGGATGTAATACAAGAGGCACAATGCAGACTTACGTACAAGAATGTTAAATCATCTCATTGTTTGTGGTTTGCTATGAGCCTTTCCTGGGAGATCAGTATTAGATTCCGATGCACTACTGCAGCTTTACTCTAACACTTGGACTTTCACATTGTCGATGAAATAGGGAAATTGCGTCGGGATTCAATACGAAAGGCACAATGCCGACTTAAGTACAGGAAGTATAAATCTTTTCATTGTTTGTGGTTTGCTTTGACCGTTTCCTGGGGGATCAGTACTAGATTCCGATGCACTACTGCAGATTTACTCTATGCCTTGGACCTTCACATTGACGATGAAACACAGAAAATGCGGCGCGATTTAATACAAAAGGCACAATGCCGACTTAAGTAAAAGAAGAGAAAATTTTCTCTTTGTTTGTGGTTTGCTTTGAGCGTTTCCTGGGGGATCAGTATTAGATTCCGATGCATTACTGCAGCTTTAGTCTATCCCTTGGACCTTAACATTGACAATGAAACACTAATATTGCGTCGGGATTTAATACAAAAGGCACAATGCCAACTTAAGTCCATAAAAAAAGTAAATCTTCTTAATGTTTGTTTTTTGCTTTGAGCGTTTCATGGGAGATCAGTATTAGATTCCGAAGCACTACTGCAGCTTTACTCTATCCCTTGGACCTTCACATTGACGATGAAACACAGAAATTGCGTCGGAATATAATACAAAAGGCACAATGCCGACTCAAGTAAAAGAAGGTTTAATATTCTCATTGTATGTGGTTTGTTTGAGCGTTTCCTGGGAGATCAGTATTAGATTCCGAAGCACTACTGCAGCTTTACTCTATCCCTTGGACCTTCACATTGACGATGAAACACAGAAATTGCGTCGGAATATAATACAAAAGGCACAATGCCGACTTAAGTACAAGAAGAGTAAATCTTCTCATTGTTTGTGGTTTGCATTGAGCGTTTCCTGGAGGATCAGTACTAGATTCCGATGCACTACTGCCGCTTTACTCTATCCCTTGGACCTTCACATTGACGATGAAACACAGAAAATGCGTCGGAATTTAATACAAAAGTCATAATGCCGACTTAAGAACAAGAAGAGTAAATATTCTCTTTGTTTATGGTTTGCTATGAACGTTTCCTGGGAGATTAGTATTAGATTCCGATGCACCACTGCTGCTTTACTTTATCGCTCGGACCTTCATATTGAAGATGAAACACAGAAATTGCGTCGGGATTTAATAACAAAAGGCAGAAAGCCGAATTAAGTACAGGAAGGTTAAACCTTCTGATTAATTGTGGTATTTTGAGCTTTTCCTGGGAGATCAGTAATAGATTCCGATGCACTGCTGCAGCTCCACTCTATCCCATGGACCTTTACATTGACGATGAAACATAGAAAATGCGTCGGGACTTAATACGAAAGGCACAATGCCGACTTAAGTACAAGAAGAGTAAATATTCTCTTTGGTTATGGTTTCCTTTGAGCGTATCCTCGGAGATCAGCTTTAGATTCCAATGCACTACAGCAGCCTCACTCTATCCATTGGACCTTCACATTGACGATGAAACACAGAAATAGCGTCGGGATTTAATACGAAAGGCACAATGCCGACTAACGTACAAGATGGTTAAACCTTCTCATATTTTGTGGTTTGCTTTGAGCGTTTCCTGGGAGATCTGTATTAGATTCCGATGCAATACTGCAGCTATGTTGTACCACTTGGACCTTCACATTGACGATGAATATTAGAAATTGCCCCGGGATTTAATACAAAAGGCACAATGCCAACTTAAGTACAAGAAGAGTAAATCTTCACATTGTTTGTTGTTAGCTTTGATCGTTTCCCAGGAGATCAGTATTAGATTCCGATGCACTACTGCTGCTTTACACTATCCCTTGGAAACTCACATTGCCGATGAAACTCAGATATTGCGTCGGGATTTAAACAAAAGCACAATGTCGACTTAAGTACAAGAAGTGTAAAACTTTTAATTGTTTGTGGTTTGCTTTGAGCGTTTCCTGGGGGATCAGTACTAGATTCCGATGCCCTACTGCAGCTTTACTCGATCCCTTGGACCTTCACATTGACGATGAAACACAGAAAATACTTCGGGATATAAAACAAAAGGCAGAATGCCGACTTATGTACAAGAAGAGTAAATTTTCTCTTTGTTTGTGGTTTGCTTTGAGCGTTTCCTGGGCGATCAGTATTAGATTCCGATGCACTACTGCAGCTTAATTCAATCCCGTGGATCTTCACATTGACGATGAAACACAGAAATTGCGTCGTGATTTAATACAAAAGGCACAATTCCGACTTAAGTACAAGAAGAGTAAATCTACTCATTGATTGTGGTTTGCTTTGAGCGTTTCCTGCGAGATCAGTATTAGATTCCGGTGCACTACTGCAGGTTTACTCCATCCCTTGGAAATTCACATTGACGATGAAACACAAAAAATCAATCGGGATTTAATACAAAAGGCACAATGCCAACTTATGTACAAGATGAGTAAATATTCTCTTAGTTTGTGGTTTGGTTTGAGCGTTTTCTGGGATATCAGTATTAGATTCCGATGCACTACTGCCACTTAACTCAATCCCGTGGATCTTCACATTGACGATGAAACACAGAAATTGCGTCGGGTTTTAATACAAAAGGCACAATGCCGACTTAAGTACAATGAGAGTAAATCTTCTCTTCGATTGTGGTTTGCTTTGAGCGTTTCCTGGGAGATCAGTATTAGATTCCGATGCAGTACTGGAGCTTTACTCCATCCCTTGGACCTTCACATTGACGATGAAACGCGGAAATTGCCTCGGGATTTAATACAAAAGGCACAGTGCCGACATATGTACAAGAAGGTTTAATCTTCTCTTGTATATGGTTTGTTTGAGCGTTTCCTGGGAGATCAGTATTAGATTCCGATGCTCTACTGCAGCTTTACTCTATCCCTTGGACCTTCACATTGACGATGAAACACAGAAACTGCGTCGGATTTAATACGAAAGGCACAATGCCGACTTATGTACAAGAAGGTTAAATCATGTCATTGTTTGTGGTTTGTTATGAACGTTGCATGGGAGATCAGTATTAGACTCCGATGCACTACTGCAGCTTTATTCTATTCCTTGGTCCTTCACATTGACGACGAAACACAGAAATTGCGTCTGGATTTAATACAAAAGGAACAATGCCGACTTAAGTACAAGAAGAGTAAATCCCCTCATTGATTGTTGTTAGATTTGAGCGTTTCCTGGGAGATCAGTATTCGATTGCGATGCACTACTGCAGCTTTACCCTATCCCTTGGACCTTGACACTGACGATGAAACACAGAAATTGCGTCGGAATATAATACAAAAGGAAAACGCCGTCTTAAATACAAGAAGAGTAAATATGCTCATTGTTTGTGGTTTGCTTTGAGTGTTTCCTGGGAGATCAGTATTAGATTCCGATGCACACTGCAGCTTTACTCTATCCCTTGGACCTTCACATTAACGAAGAAACGCAGAAATAGTCTCGGGATTCAATACAAAAGGCACAATGCCGACCTAAGTACAAGAAGAGTAAACCTTCTCATTGCTTGTGGTTTGCTTTGAGCGTTTTCTGGGAGATGAGTATTATATTCCAATGCACTACTGCAGCTTTACTCTAATCCTTGGACCTTCACATTGATGATGAAACTCAGAAATTGCCTCGGGATGTAATACAAAAGGCACATTGCCGACTTTAGTACAAGAAGAGTAAATCTTCTCATTGTTTGTGGTTTGCTTTGAGCATTTCCTGGGAGATCAGTATTTGATTCCGATGCACTTCTGCAGCTCCACTCTATCCCTTGGGCATTCACAGTGACGATGAAACACAGAAATTCCGTCGGGATTTAATACAATTGGCACAATGCCGACTTAAGTACAAGAAGAGTAGATTTTTTCATTGTTTGTGTTTTGCTTTGAGCGTTACCTGGGATATCAGTGTTAGATTTTGATGCACTACTGCAGATTTACTCTATCCCTTGGACCTTCACTTTGTCGATGAAACACAGACATTGCGTCAGGATTTAATACAAAAGTCACAATGCCGACTTAAGTACAAGAAGAGTAAATCATCTCTTTGTTTGTGGTTTGCTTTGAGCGTTTCCTGGGAGATCAGTATTAGATTCCGATGCACTACTGCAGTTTACTCTATCCCTCGGACCTTCACATTGTCGATGAAGTACAGAAATTGCGTCGGGTTTTAATACAAAAGTCACATTATCAACTTGAGTACAAGGAGAGAAAATCTTATCAATGTTTGTGGTTTGCTTTGAGTGTGTCCTGGGATATCAGTATTACAATCCGATGTACTACTGCTGCTTTACTCTATCCGTCGGACCTTCACATTCACGATGGAACACAGAAATTGCGTCGGTATTTTATACAAAAGGCACTATGCCGACATAAGTACAAGAAGAGTAAATCTCCTCAGTGTTTGTCGTTTGCTTTGGGCGTTTCCAGGCAGATCTGTATTAGATTCCGGTGCACTACTGCAGCCTTAATCTATCCCTTGGACCTTCACATTGACGATGAAACACGCATATTGCGCCGGGATTTAATACAAATGCCACAATGCTGACTTATTTACAAGCAGATGAAATCTTCTCATTGTTTGTGGTTTGCTTTGAGCGTTTCCTGGGAGATCTGTATTAGTTTCCGAAGCACTACTGCAGCTTAACTGTATGCCTTGTAAATTCACATTGAGGATGAAACACAAAAATTGCGGCGGGATTTAATACAAAAGGCACAATGCCGACTTCAGTACAAGAAGAATAAATCTTTTCATTGTTTGAGGTTTGCTTTGAGCGTTTCCTGGGAGATCAGGATTATATTCCGATGCACTACTGCAGCTTTACTGTATAACTTGGACCTTTACCTTGACGATGAAACACTGAAATTGCGTCAGATTTAATACAAAAGGCAAATTGCCGACTTAGGTACAAGAAGAGTAAATCATCTCATTGTCTGTGGTTTGCTTTGAGCGTTTCCTGGCTGATCAGTATTAGATTCCGAAGCACTACTGCAGCATTACTCTATCCCTTGTACCTTCACATTAACGATGAAACACAGATATAGCGTCTGGATTTATTACAAACGTTACAATGCCGACTTAAGTAAAGGAAGAGTAAATCTTCTCATTGTTTGTGGTTTGATTAAGCGTTTCCTTGCAGATCAGCATTAGATTCCGATGCACTACTGAAGCTTTACTCCTTCATTTGGACCCTCGCATTGACGATGAAACACAGAAATAGGGCACGGATTTAATATGAAAGGCACAATGCCGACTTATGTACAAGAAGGTTATATCATCTCATTGTTTGTGGTTTGCTATGAACGTTGCCTGGGAGATGAGTATTAGACCCCGATGCACTACTGCAGCATTACACTATTACTTGGACCTTCACATTGATGATGAAACACAGAAATTGCTTCGGGATTTAATACAAAACGCACAATGCCAACTTGAGTACAAGAAGAGTAAATCTTCTCATTGTTTGTGGTTTGCTTTGAGCGTTTCCTGGGATATGAGTATTACAATCCGATTCACTACTGCAAGCTTTACTCCATCCCTTGGCTCTTCACTTTGTCGATGAAACACAGAAATGGCGTCGGGATTTAATACAAAGGGCACAATGCCAACTTAAGTACAAGAGGAGTAAATCTCCTCATTATATGTGGTTTGCTTTCAGCGTTTCCTGGGAGATCAGTAATAGAATCAGATGCACTACTACATATTCACTCTATCCCTTCGACCTTCACATTCACGATGAGACACAGAAATTGCGTCGGGATTTATTACAAAAGGCACAATGCCGACTTAAGTACAGGAAGTGTAAATCTTCTGATTGTTTGTGGTTTGCTTTGAGCGTTTCCTGGGGGATCAGTACTGGTTTCCGATGCACTACTGCAGCTTTACTCTATCCCTTGGACCTTCACATTGAGGATGAAACACAGATATTGCGTCGGGATTTAATACAGAAGGCACAATGTCGACTTAAGTACAGGAAGAGTAAATAATCTCCTTGTTTGTGGTTTGCTTTGAGCGTTTCCTGGGAGATCAGTATTAGATTCCGATGCACTACTACAGCTGTACTCAATCCCTTGGACCTCCACATTGACGATGAAGCACAATAATAGCGTCGGGATTTTATACAAAAGTTACAATGCCGACTTAAGTACATGAAGGTTAAATCTTCTCATTGTTTGTGGTTTGCTTTCAGCGTTTCCTGGGAGATCAGTACTATTTCGGATGACTACTGTCTCTTTAATCTATTCCCTGGTCCTTCTCACGATGACACAGAAATTGCGTCGGGATTTAAAACAAAAATCGCAATGCCGACTTAAGTACAAGAAGAGTGTATCTTCTCATTGTTTGTGGTTTGCTTTGAGCGTTTCCTGGGAGATCAGTGTTAGATTCCGATGCACTACTGCAGCTTTACTCTATCCCTCGGACTTTCACATTGTCGATGAAAAACGGAAATTGCGTCGGGATTTAATACAAATGGCACAATGCCGACTTAAGTACAAGAAGAATAAATCTCCTCATTGTTTGTGGTTTGCTTTGAGCGTTTCCTGGGAGATCAGTTTTAGAATCCGATGCACTACTGCAGCCTTACTCTATCCCTTGGACTCTCACATTGGCGATGAAACAAGAAATTGCGTCGGGATTTAATACAAATGGCACAATGCAGACTTGAGTACAAGAAGAGAGAATCTTCTCATTGTTTGAGGTTTGCTTTGAACGTTCCTGGGAGATCAGTATTACATTCCGTTGCACTACTGCAGCTTTAATCTATCCCTTGGACCTCCATATTGACGATGAGACACAGACATTGCGTCGGGATTTAATACAAAAGGCAGAATGCCGACATAAGTACAAGAAGAGTAAATCTTCTCATTGTTTGTGGTTTGCTTTGCGCGTTTCCTGGGAGATCAGTATTAGATTCCGATGCACTACTGCAGCTTTACTCTATCCCTTGGACCTTCACATTAAGGATGAAACACAGAAATTGCGTCGAAATTTAATGCAAATGGCACAAAACCGACTTAAGTAGAACAAGAGTAAATCTTCTCTTTGTTTGTGATTTGCTTTGAGCGTTTCCTTTGAGATCAGTATTTGATTCCGATGCACTTCTGCAGCATTACTCTGTCTCTAGGACCTTCACTGTGACGATGAAACACAGAAATTGCGTCGGGATTTAATACAATAGGCACAATGCCGACTTAAGTACAAGAAGAGTAAATCATCTCTTTGTTTGTGGTTTGCTTTGAGCGTTTCCTGGGAGATCAGTATTAGATTCCGATGCACTACTGCAGTTTTACTCTATCCCTTTATCCTCACATTGACGATCAAGCACAGAAATTGTGTCGGTATTGAATACAAAGGCACATTGCCGTCTTAAGCACAAGAAGAGCAAATCTTCTCGATGTTTGTGAATTGCTTTGAGCGCATCATGGGAGATCAGTACTCGATTCGGATGCACTGCTGCAGCTTTAATCCATCCCTTGGACCTACACATTGACGAAGAAACTCAGAAATGGCGTCGGGATTTCATACGAAAGGCACAATGCCGACTTAAGTACAAGAAGAGTAAATCTTCTCATTGTTAGTGGTTTGCTTTGAGCGTTTCCTGGGAGACCAGTATTAGATTCCGATGCACTACATCAGCTCCACTCTACCCCTTGGACCTTGTCATTGACGATGAAACACAGAAATTGAGTCGGCATTTAATACAAAAGGACAATGCTGTCTTAAGTACAAGAAGAGTAAATCTTCTCTTTGTTTGTGGTTTGCTTTGAGTGTTTCCTGGGAGATCAGTATTAGATTCCGATGCACACTGCAGCTTTACTCTATCCCTTGGACCTTCACATTAACGAAGAAACGCAGAAATAGTCTCGGGATTCAGTACAAAAGGCACAATGCCGACCTAAGTACAAGAAGAGTAAACCATCTCATTGCTTGAGGTTTGCTTTGAGCGTTTCCTGAGAGATGAGTATTATATTCCGATGCACTACTGCAGCTGTACTCTAACCCTTGGACTTTCACATTGATGATGAAACTCAGAAATTGCCTCGGGATGTAATACAAAAGGCACATTGCCGACTTTAGTACAAGAAGAGTAAATCTTCTCATTGTTTGTGGTTTGCTTTGAGCGTTTCCTGGGAGATCAGTATTTGATTCCGATGCACTTCTGCAGCTTCACTCTATCCCTTGGACATTCACAGTGACGATGAAACACAGTAATTCCGTCGGGATTAAATACAATTGGCACAATGCCGACGTAAGTACAAGAAGAGTAGATTTTTTCATTGTTTGTGTTTTGCTTTGAGCGTTACCTGGGATATCAGTGTTAGATTTTGATGCACTACTGCGGATTTACTCTATCCCTTGGACCTTCACATTGTCGATGAAACACAGACATTGCGTCAGGATTTAATACAAAAGTCACAATGCCGACTTAAGTACAAGAAGAGTAAATCATCTCTTTGTTTGTGGTTTGCTTTGAGCGTTTCCTGGGAGATCAGTATTAGATTACGATGCACTACTGCAGCCTTACTCTAACCCTCGGACCTTCACATTGTCGATGAAGTACAGAAATTGCGTCGGGTTTTAATACAAAAGTCACATTATCAACTTGAGTACAAGGAGAGAAAATCTTATCAATGTTTGTGGTTTGCTTTGAGTGTGTCCTGGGATATCAGTATTACATTCCGATGCACTACTGCTGCTTTACTCTATCCGTCGGACCTTCACATTCACGATGGAACACAGAAATTGCGTCGGTATTTTATACAAAAGGCACTATGCCGACATAAGTACAAGAAGAGTAAATCTTCTCATTGTTTGTGGTTTGCTTTGAGCGTTTCCTGGAAGATCAGTATTTGATTCCGATGCACTTCTGCAGCTTCACTCTATCCCTTGGACATTCACAGTGACGATGAAACACAGTAATTCCGTCGGGATTTCATACAATTGGCACAATGCCGACTTAAGTACAAGAAGAGTAGATTTTTTCATTGTTTGTGTTTTGCTTTGAGCGTTACCTGGGATATCAGTGTTAGATTTTGATGCACTACTGCGGATTTACTCTATCCCTTGGACCTTCACATTGTCGATGAAACACAGACATTGCGTCAGGATTTAATACAAAAGTCACAATGCCGACTTAAGTACAAGAAGAGTAAATCATCTCTTTGTTTGTGGTTTGCTTTGAGCGTTTCCTGGGAGATCAGTATTAGATTCCGATGCACTACTGCAGCCTTACTCTATCCCTTGGACCTCCACATTGACGATGAAGCACAGAAATAGCGTCGGGATTTTACACAAAAGTTACAATGCCGACTTAAGTACATGAAGGTTAAATCTTCTCATTGTTTGTGGTTTGCTTTCAGCGTTTCCTGGGAGATCAGTACTATTTCGGATCACTACTGCCATTTTAATCTATTCCCTGGTCCTTCTCACGATGACACAGAAATTGCGTCGGGATTTAAAACAAAAATCGCAATGCCGACTTAAGTACAAGAAGAGTGTATCTTCTCATTGTTTGTGGTTTGCTTTGAGCGTTTCCTGGGAGATCAGTGTTAGATTCCGATGCACTACTGCAGCTTTACTCTATCCCTCGGACTTTCACATTGTCGATGAAAAACGGAAATTGCGTCGGGATTTAATACAAATGGCACAATGCCGACTTAAGTACAAGAAGAATAAATCTCCTCATTGTTTGTGGTTTGCTTTGAGCGTTTCCTGGGAGATCAGTATTAGAATCCGATGCACTACTGCAGCCTTACTCTATCCCTTGGACTCTCACATTGGCGATGAAACAAGAAATTGCGTCGGGATTTAATACAAATGGCACAATGCAGACTTGAGTACAAGAAGAGAGAATCTTCTCATTGTTTGAGGTTTGCTTTGAACGTTCCTGGGAGATCAGTATTACATTCCGTTGCACTACTGCAGCTTTAATCTATCCCTTGGACCTCCATATTGACGATGAGACACAGACATTGCGTCGGGATTTAATACAAAAGGCAGAATGCCGACATAAGTACAAGAAGAGTAAATCTTCTCATTGTTTGTGGTTTGCTTTGAGCGTTTCCTGGGAGATCAGTATTAGATTCCGATGCACTACTGCAGCTTTACTCTATCCCTTGGACCTTCACATTAAGGATGAAACACAGAAATTGCGTCGAAATTTAATGCAAATGGCACAAAGCCGACTTAAGTAGAAGAAGAGTAAATCTTCTCTTTGTTTGTGATTTGCTTTGAGCGTTTCCTTTGAGATCAGTATTTGATTCCGATGCACTTCTGCAGCATTACTCTGTCTCTAGGACCTTCACTGTGACGATGAAACACAGAAATTGCGACGGGATTTAATACAACAGGCACAATGCCGACTTAAGTACAAGAAGAGTAAATTTTTTCATTGTTTGTGGTTTGCTTTGAGCGTTACCTGGGATATATGTGTTAAAATTTCATGCACTACTGCAGCTTTACTCTATCCCTTGGACCTTCACATGGTCGATGAAACGCATACATTGCGTCGGGATTTAATAGAAAAGTCACAATGCCGACGTCAGCACAAGAAGAGTAAATCATCTCATTGTTTGTGGTTTGCTTTAAGCGTTGCCTGGGAGATCAGTATTAGATTCCGATGCTCTCCTGCAGCTTTACTCTATCCCTTTATCCTCACATTGACGATCAAACACAGAAATTGTGTCGGTATTGAATACAAAGGCACATTGCCGTCTTAAACACAAGAAGAGCAAATCTTCTCGATGTTTGTGAATTGCTTTGAGCGCATCATGGGAGATCAGTACTCGATTCGGATGCACTGCTGCTGCTTTAATCTATCCCTTGGACCTACACATTGACGAAGAAACTCAGAAATGGCGTCGGGATTTCATACGAAAGGCACAATGCCGACTTAAGTACAAGAAGAGTAAATCTTCTCATTGTTAGTGGTTTGCTTTGAGCGTTTCCTGGGAGACCAGTATTAGATTCCGATGCACTACATCAGCTCCACTCTACCCCTTGGACCTTGACATTGACGATGAAACACAGAAATTGAGTCGGCATTTAATACAAAAGGACAATGCTGTCTTAAGTACAAGAAGAGTAAATCTTCTCTTTGTTTGTGGTTTGCTTTGAGTGTTTCCTGGGAGATCAGTATTAGATTCCGATGCACACTGCAGCTTTACTCTATCCCTTGGACCTTCACATTAACGAAGAAACGCAGAAATAGTCTCGGGATTCAATACAAAAGGCACAATGCCGACCTAAGTACAAGAAGAGTAAACCTTCTCATTGCTTGAGGTTTGCTTTGAGCGTTTCCTGAGAGATGAGTATTCTATTCCGATGCACTACTGCAGCTTTACTCTAACCCTTGGACTTTCACATTGATGATGAAACTCAGAAATTGCCTCGGGATGTAATACAAAAGGCACATTGCCGACTTTAGTACAAGAAGAGTAAATCTTCTCATTGTTTGTGGTTTGCTTTGAGCCTTTCCTGGGAGATCAGTATTTGATTCCGATGCACTTCTGCAGCTTCACTCTATTCCTTGGACATTCACAGTGACGATGAAACACAGTAATTCCGTCGGGATTTAATACAATTGGCACAATGCCGACTTAAGTACAAGAAGAGTAGATTTTTTCATTGTTTGTGTTTTGCTTTGAGCGTTACCTGGAATATCAGTGTTAGATTTTGATGCACTACTGCGGATTTACTCTATCGCTTGGACCTTCACATTGTCGATGAAACACAGACATTGCGTCAGGATTTAATACAAAAGTCACAATGCCGACTTAAGTACAAGAAGAGTAAATCATCTCTTTGTTTGTGGTTTGCTTTGAGCGTTTCCTGGGAGATCAGTATTAGATTCCGATGCACTACTGCAGCCTTACTCTATCCCTCGGACCTTCACGTTGTCGATGAAGTACAGAAATTGCGTCGGGTTTTAATACAAAAGTCACATTATCAACTTGAGTACAAGGAGAGAAAATCTTATCAATGTTTGTGGTTTGCTTTGAGTGTGTCCTGGGATATCAGTATTACATTCCGATGCACTACTGCTGCTTTACTCTATCCGTCGGACCTTCACATTCACGATGGAACACAGAAATTGCGTCGGTATTTTATACAAAAGGCACTATGCCGACATAAGTACAAGAAGAGTAATTCTTCTCAGTGTTTGTCGTTTGCTTTGGGCGTTTCCTGGGAGATCTGTATTAGATTCCGGTGCACTACTGCAGCCTTAATCTATCCCTTGGACCTTCACATTGACGATGAAACACGCATATTGCATCGGGATTTAATACAAATGCCACAATGCTGACTTATTTACAAGCAGATGAAATCTTCTCATTGTTTGTGGTTTGCTTTGAGCGTTTCCTGGGAGATCTGTATTAGTTTCCGATGCACTACTGCAGTTTTACTGTATGCCATGTAAATTCACATTGAAGATGAAACACAAAAATTGCGTCAAGATTTAATACAAAAGGCACAATGCCGACTTCAGTACAAGAAGAGTAAATCTTCTCATTGTATGTGGTTTGCTTTGAGCGTGTCATGGGATATCAGTATTAGATTCCGATGCACTACTGCTGCTTTACTCTATCCCTTCGACCTTCACATTGACGATGAAACGTAGGAATTGCCTCGGGATTTAATACAAAAGGCTCAATTCCGACTTAAGTACAAGAAGGATAAATCTTCTAATTGTTTGAGGTTTGCTTTGAGCGTTTCCTGGGAGATCAGGTTTATATTCCGATGCACTACTGCAGCTTTACTGTATAACTTGGACCTATACATTGACGATGAAACACAGAAATTGCGTCAGATTTAATACAAAAGGCAAAATGCCGACTTAGGTACAAGAAGAGTAAATCATCTCATTGTCTGTGGTTTGCTTTGAGCGTTTCCTGGCTGATCAGTATTAGATTCCGAAGCACCACTGCAGCATTACTCTATCCCTTGGACCTTCACATTAACGATGAAACACAGATATAGCGTCTGGATTTATTACAAACGTTACAATGCCGACTTAAGTAAAGGAAGAGTAAATCTTCTCATTGTTTGTGGTTTGATTAAGCGTTTCCTTGGAGATCAGCATTAGATTCCGATGCACTACTGAAGCTTTACTCTTTCATTTGGACCCTCACATTGACGATGAAACACGCATATTGCGTCGGGATTTAATACAAATGCCACAATGCTGACTTATTTACAAGCAGATGAAATCTTCTCATTGTTTGTGGTTTACTTTTAGCGTTTCCTGGGAGATCAGTATTTGATTCCGATGCACTTCTGCAGCATTACTCTGTCTCTTGGACCTTCACTGTGACGATGAAACACAGAAATTGCGTCGGGATTTAATACAATAGGCACAATGCCGACTTAAGTACAAGAAGAGTAAATTTTTTCATTGTTTGTGGTTTGCTTTGAGCGTTACCTATGATATATGTGTTAAAATTTCATGCACTACTGCAGCTTTACTCTATCCCTTGGACCTTCACATGGTCGATGAAACGCATACATTGCGTCGAGATTTAATAGAAAAGTCACAATGCCAAGTTCAGTACAAGAAGAGTAAATCATCTCATTGTTTGTAGTTTGCTTTAAGGGGTACCTGGGAGATCAGTATTAGATTCCGATGCACTCCTGCAGTTTTACTCTATCCCTTTACCCTCACATTGACGATCAAACACAGAAATTGTGTCGGTATTGAATACAAAGGCACATTGGCGTCTTAAGCACAAGAAGAGCAAATCTTCTCGATGTTTGTGGTTTGCTTTGAGCGCTTCCTGGGAGATCAGTACTCGATTCGGATGCACTGCTGCAGCTTTAATCTATCCCTTGGACCTACACATTGACGAAGAAACTCAGAAATGGCGTCGGGATTTCATACAAAAGGCACAATGCAGACATAAGTACAAGAAGAGTAAATCTTCTCATTGTTAGTGGTTTGCTTTGAGCGTTTCCTGGGAGACCAGTATAAGATTCCGATGCACTACATCAGCTCCACTCTACCCCTTGGACCTTGACATTGACGATGAAACACAGAAATTGAGTCAGGATTTAATACAAAAGGAAAATGCTGTCTTAGGTACAAGAAGAGTAAATCTTCTCTTTGTTTGTAGTTTGCTTTGAGCGTTTCCTGGGAGATCAGTATTAGATTCAGATACACTACTGCAGCTTTAATTAATCCCTTGGACCTCCACATTGGCGATGAAACACAGAAATTTCGTCAGGATTTAATACAAAAGTCACAATGCCGACTTAAGTACAAGAAGAGTAAATAATCTCTTTGTTTGTGGTTTGCTTTGAGCGTATCCTGGGAGATCAGTAATTGATTCCGATGCACTACTGCAGCTCTTACTCAATCCCTTGGACCTTCACATTGACGATGAAGCACAGAAATAGCGTCGGGATTTTATACAAAATTTACAATGCCGACTTAAGTACATGAAGGTTATATCTTCTCATTCTTTGTGGTTTGCTTTCAGCGTTTCCTGGGAGATCAGTATTAGTCTATGATGCACTACTGCAGCTTCACTCTGTCCCTAGGACCTTCACATTGACGATGAAACACAGAAATGCGTCGGGATTTATCACGAAAGGCACAATGCCGACATAAGTAAAATAAAGTTAAATCCTCTCATTTCATGTGGTTTCTTTGAGCGTTTTCTTAAAGATCAGTATTAGTTTCCGATGCTCTACAGCAGCTTTACTCTATTCCTTGGACTCTCACATTGACGATGAAACACAGAAATTGCGTCGCGATTTAATACAAATGGCACAAGGCCGGTTTAAGTAGTAGAAGAGCAAATACTCTCATTGTTTGTGGCTTGCTTTGAGCGTTTCCTTGGAGATCAGTATAAGATTCCGATGCAATACTGCAGCTTTACTCTATCCCTTGGAACTTCACATTGACGGTGAAACACACAAATTGCGTTGGGGTTTAATACAAAAGGCACAATTCCAACTTTATTACAAGAAGAGTAAATATTCTCCATGTTGTGGTTTGCTTTGAGCGTTTCCTGGGAGATTAATGCTAGATTCGGATGCACTACTGCGGCTTTAATCTATTCCTAGGACCTTCTCATTGACGATGATACTCAGAATTTGCGTCGAGATTTAATACAAAAGGCACAATGACGACTTAAGTACAAGAAGAGTAAATCTTCTCAATGTTTGTGGTTTGCGTTGAGCGTTTCCTGGGAGATCAGTAATAGATTCCGATGCACTACTGCAGCTTTACTCTATCCCTTGGACTTTCACATTGTCGATGAGTTACGGACATTGCGTCGGGATTTAATACAATAGGCACAATGCTAACTTGAGCACAAGAAGAGTAAGTCTTATCATTGTTTGTGGTTTGCTTTGAGAGTTTCCTGGAATATCGGTATTACAATCCGTTGGACTACTGCAGCTTTACTCTATCCCTTGGACCTTCATATTGACGATGAAACACAGACGTTGCGTCGTGATTTAATACAAAAGGCACAATGCCGACTTAAGAACAAGAAGAGTAAATCTTCACATTGTTTTTGGTTTGCTTTGAGTGTTTCCTGGGAGATCAGTATTAGATTCGTATGCACTACTGCGGCTTTAATCTCTCCCTTGGACCTTCATATTGACGATGAAAAACAGACATTGCGTCGGGATTTATTACAAAAAGCGCAATGCCGACATAAGTATAAGAAGGTTAAATCTTCTCAATGTTTGTGGTTTCCTTTGAGCGTTTCCTGGGAGATCAGTGTTAGATTCCGATGCACTACGGCGGCTTTACTCTATCCCTTGGACCTCCACATTGACGATCAAACACTGAAATTGCGCCGGTATTTAATACAAATGGCACATTGCCGACTTAAGTACAACAAAAGTAAATCTTCACATTGTTTGTGGTTTGCTTTGAGCGTTTCCTTGAATATCAGTATTACATTCCGTTGCACTACTGCAGCTTTAATCTATCCCTTGGACCTCCATATTGACGATGAGACACAGACATTGCGCCGGGATTTAAGACAAAATGCAGAATGCCGTCTTAAGTACATGAAGACTAAATCTGCTCATTGGTTGTCTTTTGCTTTGAGCGTTTCCTGCGAGATCAGTACTAGATTCTGATGCACTACTGCAGCTTTAATCTATTCCTTGGACCTTCTCATTGACGATTAGACACAGAAATTACGTCAGGATTTAATACAAAAGGCACAATGCTGACTTAAGTACAAGAATGTTAAATATACTCAATGTTTGTTGTTTGCTTTGAGCGTTCCTGGGAGATCAGTGTTAGATTGCGATGCTCTACTGCAGCCTTACTCTGTCCCTTGGACTTTCACATAGTCGATGAAACACAGAAATTGCGTCGGGATTTAATCCGAAAGGCACAATGCCGACTAAGTACATGAAGGCTAAATTTTCTCATTGACTGTGGTTTGCTTTGAGCCTTTCCTGGGAGATCAGTATTAGATATCCATGCATTACTGCAGATTTACTCTTTCCCTTGGACCTGCACATTGACGATGAAACAGAGAAATTGCGTCGGGATTTAATACAAAAGGCACAATGGCGATTTAATTACAAAAAGAGTTATTCTTTTCATTCTTCGTGGTTCATTTGAGCGTTTCGGGGAGATCAGTAATAGACTCCGATGCACAACTGCAGCTTTACAAAATCCCTTGGACCTTCATATTGACGATCAAACACAGAAATTGCGTTGGGATTTAACACAAACGGCACATAGCCGAATTAAGTAGAAGAAGAGTAAATCTGCTCATTATTTGTAAATTGCTTTAAACGTTCCCTGGGAGATCAGTACTACATACGGGTGCACTACCGCAGCTTTAATCTATGCCTTGGACCTTCTCATTGACGATGAAAGACAGATATTGCGTCGGGATTTAAAATAAAAGGCACAATGCTGACTTCAGTAGAAGAGGCTTAAATCTTGTCAATGTTTGTGGTTTGCTTTGAGCGTTGCTGGGAGATCAGTGTTTGATTCTGATGCACTACGACAGCCTTACTATATCCCTTGGACTTTTACATTGTCTATGAAACACAGAAATTGCGTCGGGATTTAATACTAAAGGCACAATGCCAACTTGAGTACAAGAAGAGATAATCTTCTCATTGTTTGTGGTTTGCTTGAGCGTTTCCTGGGAGGTCAGTATTACATTTCGATGCACTACTGCAGCTTTACTCTATCCCTAGGCCCTTCACATCCACGATGGAACACAGATATTGCGTCGGGATTTAATACAATAGGAACAATGCCGACTTAAGTACAAGAAGAGTAACTCTGCTCATTGTTTGTGGTTTGGTTTGAGCGTTTCCTGGGAGTTCACTATTAGGTTCCGATGCACTACTGCAGCTTTACTCTATCACTTGGACCCGCACTTTGACGATGAAAAACAGAAATTGCGTCGGGATTTAATACGATAGGCACATTGCCGACTAAGAACAAGAAGGCTAAATTTTCTCATTGATTGTGGTTTGCTTTGAGCGTTTCCTAGGAGATCAGTACTAGATTCGGATGCACTACTTCAGCTTTAATCTATCACTTGGACCGTCTTAATTGACGATGAAACACAGAAATTGCGTCGGGATTTAATACAAAATTCACAATGCCGACTTAAGTACAAGAAGAGTAAATATTCTCATTGTTTGTGGTTTGCTTTTAAAGCTTCCTGAGAGATCAGTGACAGATTCCGATGCACTACTGCAGCTTTACTCTATCCCTTGGACTTTCACATTGTCGATGAAACACGGAAATTGCGTCGGGATTTAATTCAACCGGCACAATGCTAACTTGAGTACAAGAAGAGTAAATTTACTCATTGTTCGTGGTTTGCTTTGAGCATTTTCCTGGAATATCAGTATTACATTCCGTTGCACTACTACAGCTTTACTCCATCCCTTGGGCCTTCATATTGACGACGAAACACAGACATTGCGTCGGGATTTAATACAAAAGGCACAATGACGATTTAAATACAAGAAGAGTAAATCTTCTCATTGTTTGTGGTTTGCTTTGAGCGTTTCCTAGGAGATCAGTAATAGATTCCGATGCACTACTGCAGCTTTACTCTATCCCTTGGACCTTCACATTGACGATCAGACACAGAAATTCCGTCGGGATTTAACACAAACGGCACATAGCCGACTTAAGTACAAGAAGAGTAAATCGTCTCATTGTTTGTATTTTGCTGTAAGCGTTTCCTGGCAGATCAGTACTAGATACGGGAACACAAACGGCACATAGCCGACTTAAGTACAAGAAGAGTAAATCGTCTCATTGTTTGTATTTTGCTGTAAGCGTTTCCTGGCAGATCAGTACTAGATACGGATGCACTACTGCAGCTTTAATCTATGCCTTGGACCTTCTCATTGACGATGAAAGACAGATATTGCGTCGGGATTTAGTACAAAAGGCACAATGCGGACTTAAGTACAGGAAGAGTAAATCTTCTCATTGTTTGTGGTTTGCTTTGAGGGTTTCCTGGAGGATCAGTGTTAGATTCCGATGCACTACGGCAGCTTTACTCTATCCCTTTGACTTTCACATTGTCAATGAAACACCGAAATTGCGTCGGGATTTAATACAAAAGGCACAATGCCAACTTGAGTACGAGAAGAGTAAATCTTCTCATTGTTTGTGGTTTGCTTTGAGCGTTTCCTGGGATAACAGTATTACATTCCGATGCACTACTTCAGCTTTACTCTATCACTTGGACCTTCACATTTACGATGAAACACAGATATGGCGTCGGGAATAAATACAAAAGGCACAATGCCGACTTAAGTAGAAGAGGAGTAAATCTTCTCATTGTTTGTATTTTGCTCTGAGCGTTTCCTTGGAGCTCTGTATTAGATTCCGATGAACTACTGCAGCTCTACTCTATCCCTTGTAACTCCACATTGACGATGAAACACAGAAATTGCGTCGGGATTTACTCCATAAGCACAGTGTCGACTTACGTACAAGAAGAGTAAATCTTCTCGTTGTTTGTGGTTTGCTTTGAGCGTTACTCTATCCCCTGGACTTTCACATTGTCGATGACACACCGAAATTGGGTCGGGACTAAATACAAAAGGCACAAAGCCTACTTGAGTACAAGAAGAGTAAATCAGGTCATTGTTTGTATTTTGCTTTGAGCGTTTCCTGGGAGCTCTGTATTAGATTCCGATGAACTACTGCAGCTTTACTCTATCCCTTGGACCTTCACATTGACGATGAAACACAGAAATGGCGGCGGGAATTAATACAAAAGCCATAATGCGGACTTAGGTGCAAGAAGAATAAATCTTCTCATTGTTTGTGGTTTGCTATGGGCGTCTAATGGGAGATCACTGTTAGATTCCGATGCACTACTCCACCTTTACTCTATCTATTGGACCTTCACATTGACGATGAGACACAAAAATTGCTCCAGGATATAATACAAAAGGCACAATGCCGACTTAAGTACAAGAGGAGTAAATCTTCTCATTGTTTGTGGTTTGCTTTGAGCGTTTCCTGGGAGAACAGTATTAGATTCCGACGCACTAATGCCGCTTTACTATATCGCTTGGACCTTCGCATTTACGATGAAACACAGAAATGTTGTTCGGATTTAATACAAAAGCACAATGCCGACTTATGTACAAGAAGAGTAAATCTGCTCAATGTTTGTGGTTTGCTTTAAGCGTTTCCTGGTAGGTCAGTATTAGATTCCGATGTATTACTCCACCTTTACTCTATCTATTGGACCTTCACATTGACGATGAGACACAAGAATTGCGTCGGGATTTAATACAAAAGGCACAATGCCAACTTGAGTACGAGAAGAGTAAATCTTCTCATTATTTGTGGTTTGCTTTGAGCGTTTCCTGGGAGATCAGTATTAGATACCGACGCCCTACTGCAGCTTTCCTCTATCCCTTGGACCTACACATTGACGATGAAACACAGACATAGCGTCGGGATTTAAGACAAATGGCACAATGCCGACTTAAGTACAAGAAGAGGAATTTTCTCATTGTTTGTGGTTTGCTTCGAGCGTTTCCTGGCAGATCAGTGTTAGATTACGATGTACTACTGCAGCTTTACTCTATCCCTTTGGACTTTCACATTGACGATGGAACACCGAAATAGCGTCGGAATTTAATACAAATGGCACAATGCCAAATTCACTACAAGAAGAGTAAATGTTTTCATTGTTTGTGTTTTGCTTTGAGCGTTTCCTGGGATTTCAGTATTACATTCCGATGCAATACTGCAGCTTCACTCTACCCCTTGGACCTTCACGTTGACGGTGAAACACAGGAATAGCGTCGGGATTTAATACAAACGGCACAATTTCGACTTAAGTACAAGAAGAGCAAATCTTCTCAGTGTTTGTGATTTGCTTTGAGCGTTTCCTGGGAGATCAGTATTAGATTCCGATGCACTAATGCAGCTTTACTCTATCCCTTAGCCCATCACATTGACGATGAAACACAGAAATTGCGTCGGGATTTAATACTAAAGGCACAATGCCGAGTTAAGTACAAGATGAGTAAATCTTCTCATTGTTTGTGGTTTGCTTTGAGCGTATCCTGGGAGATCTCTATTAGATTCCGATGCACTACTGCAGCTTTACTCTATCTCTTGGACCTTCACATTGACATTGAAACGCAGAATTTGCGTCGGGATTTAATACAAAAGGCACAATGCCAACTTGAGTACATGAAGAGTAAATGTTTTAATTGTTAGTGGTTCGCTTAGAGCGTTTTCTGGGATATTAGTATTACATTCCAATGCACTACCGCAGCTTTACTCTATCCCTTGGACCTTCACATTGACGGTGAAACACAGAAATTGCGTCGGGATTTAATACAAAAGGCACAATGCCGACTTAAGTACAAGAAGAGTAAATCTTCTCATTGTTTGTGGTTTGCTTTGAGCGTTATCTGCGGGATCACTATTAGTTTCCGAAGCACTACTGCATCATTACTCAATCCCTTGGACCTTCACATTGACGACGAAACACAGAAATGGCGTCGGGATACAATACAAAAAGCACAATGCCGACTTATGTACAAGAAGGGTAAACCTTCTCATTGTACGTGGATTGCTTTGAGCGTTTCCTTGGAGATCAGTGTTATATTCCGATTTACCACTGCAGCTTTACTCTATCCCATTGGACGTTCACACTGACGATGAAACACAGAAATTGCGTTAGGATTTAACACATAAGCCACAATGACGTCTTAAGTACAAGAAGAGTAAATCTTCTCATTGTTTGTGGTTTGGTTTGAGCGTTTCCTGGAAGATCAGTTTTAGATACCGACGCACTACTGCAGCTTTACTCTACCCCTTGGACCTTCACATTGACGAAGGAACACAGATACTGCGTAGGGGATTTAATCCAAAAGCGACAATGCCAACTTGAGTACTAGAAGAGTAAATCTCATTGTTTGTGGTTTGCTTTGAGCGTTTCCTTTGATATCAGTATTACCTTCCGATGCACTACTGCAGCTTTACTCTATCCCTTGGACCTTCACATTGTCGATGAAACACAGAATTTGCGTCGGGATTTAACGTAAAAGGAACAGTGCCAACTTGAATACCAGAAGAGTAACTCTACTCTTTGTTTGTGGTTTGCTTGGAACGTTCCCTGGGATATCAGTATTAGATTCCGATGCTCTACTTCAGTTATACCCTATCCCTTGGACCTTCGCATTGACGGTCTGACACAGAATTGGCGTCAGGATTTAATACAAAAGGATAAATCTGACTTAAGTACATTAAGAGTAAATCTTCTCATTGTTTGTGGTTTGCTTTGAGTGTTTCGTGGAAGATCAGTATTAGATTCCGATGCACTACTGCAGGTTTACTCTATCCCTTGGTTCTGCACATTGACGATGAAACACAGAAATTGCGTCGGGATTTAATACAAAAGGCACAATGCCAACTTGAGTACAAGAGGAATAAATCTTCTCATTGTTTGTGGTTTGCTTTGAGCGTTTCCTGGGATATCAGTATTACATTCCGATGCACTACCGCAGCTTTACTCTACGCCTTGGACCTCCACATTGACGATGAAACACAGATATAGCGCCTGGATTTAATACATGAGGCACAATGCCGACTTAAGTACAAGAAGAGTAAACCTTCTCATTGTTTCTGGTTTGCTTCGAGCGTGTCCTGGCAGATCAGTGTTAGATTCCGATGCACTACTGCAGCTTTACTATATCCCTTTGGCTTTCACATTGTCGATGAAACAAAGAAATAGCGTCGGGATTTAATACAAATGGCACAATGCCAAATTGAGTACAAGAAGAGTAAATGTTTTCATTGTTTGTGTTTTGTTTTGAGCGTTTCCTGGGATATCATTATTACATTCCGATGAAATACTGCTGCTTCACTCTATCCCTTGGACCTTCACATTGACGGTGAAACACAGAAATAAAGTCGGGATTTAATACAAAAGGCACAATTTCGACTTAAGTACAAGAAGAGTAAATCTTCTCATTGTTTTTGATTTGCTTTGAGCGTTTCCTGGGAGATCAGTATTAGATTCCGATGCTCTACTGCATCTTTACTCTATCACTTGGAACTTCACATTGACGATGAAACATAGAAATTGCGTCGGGATTTAATACAAAAGGCACATTACTGACTTAAGTACAAGAAGAGTAAATCTTCTCAATGTTTATGGTTTGCTTTGAGCGGGTTCCTGGGAGATCAGTATTAGATTCCTAAGCACTACTGCATCTTTACTCTATCCCTTGGCCCATCACACTGACAACGAAACACAGAAATGGCGTCGGGATATAATACATAAAGCACAATGCCAGCTTAAGCACAAGAAGGGTAACCTTCTCATTGTACGTGGATTGTTTTGAGCCTTTCCTGGGGGATCAGTGTTACATTCCGATGTACTACTGCAGCTTTACTCGATCCCTTGGACGTTCACACTGACGATGAAACACAGAAATTGCATCGGGATTTAATACAAAATGCACAATGCAACTTGAGTACATAGAGTAAATGTTTTCATAGTTTGTGGTTTGTTTTGAGCGTTTCCAGCGAGATCAGTATTAGATTCCGATGCACTACAGAAGCTTTACTTTATCCCTTGGATCTTCACATTCACGATGGAACACAGAAATTGCGTCGGGATTTAAATCAAAAGGCACAATGCCGACATAAGTACAAGAAGAGTAAATCTTCTCATTGTTTGTGGTTTGCATTGAGCGTTTCCAGGGAGATCAGTATTAGATTCCGATGCACTACAGCAGCATTACCCTATCTTGTGGTCCTTCACATTGACGATGAAAAGCAGAAATTACCTGGGGTTTTAATACAAAAGGCACAATGCCGACTTAAGTACAAGAAGAGTAAATCTTCTCATTGTTTGTGGTTTGCTTTGAGCGTTTAATGGGAGATCTCTATTAGATTCCGATGCACTACTGCAGCTTTACTCTATCTCATGGACCTTCACATTGACATTGAAACGCAGAATTTGCGTCGGGATTTACTACAAAAGGCACAATGCCACCTTGAGTACAAGAAGAGTAAATGATCTCATTGTTAGTGGTTCGCTTAGAGCGTTTTCTGGGATATCAGTATTAGATTCCAATGCACTACTGCAGCTTCACTCTATCCCTTCGACCTTCACATTCACGATGAGACACAGAAATTGCGTCGGGATTTAAAACAAATGGCACAATGCCGACTTAAGTACAAGAAGTGTAAATCTTCTCTTTGTTTGTGGTTTGCTTTGACTGTTTCCTGTGAGATCAGTATTAGATTCCAATGCACTACTGCAGCTTTACTCTATCCCTTGGACCTTCACATTGACGATGAAACACAGATATTGCGTCGGGATTTAATACAAAAGGCACAATGCCAACTTGAGTACAAGTAGATAAATGTTTGCATTGTTGTGGTTTGTTATGACCGTTTCCAGCGGGATCAGTATTAGAATCCGATGCAATATTGCAGCTTTACTTTATCCCTGGGCTCTTCAAATTCACGATGGAACACAGAAATTGCTTCGGGATTTAAATCAAAAGGCACAATGTCGACATAAGTACAAGAAGAGTAAATCTTCTCATTGTTTGTGGTTTGCTCTGAGCATTTCCTGGGAGATCAGGAGTAGATTCCAATGCACTACTGCAGCTTTACTCAATCCCTTGGACTCTCACATTGTCGATGAAACACAGAAATTTTGTCGGGATTTAACACAAAAAGCACAATGCCAACATGAGTACAAGCAGAGTTTATCTTCTCATTGATTGTGGTTTGCTTTGAGCGTTTCCTGGGATATCAGTATTATATTCCGATGCACTACTTCAGCTATTCTCTATTCCTTGGACCTTCGCATTGGCAGCCTAACACAGAAATGGCGTCGGGATTTTATACAAAAGGCACAAATCCGACATAAGTACATTAAGAGTAAATCTTCTCGTTGTTTGTGGGTTGTTTTGAGCGTTTCCAGGAAGATCAGTATTAGATTCCGATGCTCTACTGCAGCTTTCCTCTATCCCCTGGACTTTCACATTGTCGATGATACACAGAAATTGCGTCGGGATTTAATACAAAAGGCACAATGCAAACTTGAGTACAAGAAGAGTAAATCTCCTCATTGTTTGTGGTTTGCTTTGAGGGTGTCTTGGGATATCAGTAATACATTCCGATGCACTACTGCAGCATTACTCTATCCCTTGGACCTTCACATTGACGATGAAACACAGATATAGCGTCTGGATTTAATACAAACGTTACAATGCCGACTTAAGTAGAGGAAGAGTAAATTTTCTCATTGTTTGTGGTTTGATTAAGCGTTTCCTTGGAGAGCAGTATTAGATTCCGATGCACTACTGAAGCTTTACTCTTTGATTTGGACCTTCACATTGACGATGAAACACAGAAATAGGGCACGGATTTAATATGAAAGGCACAATGCCGACTTATGTACAAGAAGGTTATATCATCTCATTGTTTGTGGTTTGCTATGAACGTTGCCTGGGAGATGAGTATTAGACCCCGATGCACTACTGCAGCATTACACTATTACTTGGACCTTCACATTGACGATGAAACTCAGAAATTACGTCGGGATTTAATATCAAAGTCACATTGCCTACTTAAGTACAAGAAGAGTAAATCTTCTCATTGTTTGTGGTTTGCTTTGATAGTTTCCTGGGGGATCAGTACTAGTTTCCGATGCACTACTGCAGCTTTACTCTATCCCTTGGACCTTCACATTGAGGATGAAACACAGATATTGCGTCGGGATTTAATACAGAAGGCACAATGTCGACTTAAGTACAGAAAGAGTAAATAATCTCTTTGTTTGTGGTTTGCTTTGAGCGTTTCCTGGGAGATCAGTATTAGATTCCGATGCACTACTGCAGCTTTATCCCTTGGACCTTCACATTGGCGATGAAACACAGAAATTGCGTCGGGATTTAATACAAAAGGCACAAAGCCGACTTAAGTACAAAATGAGTAAATCTTCTCATTGTTTGTGGTTTGCGTTGAGCGTTTCCTGGGAGATCAGTATTTGATTCCGATGCACTTCTGCAGCATTACTCTGCCCTTGGACCTTCACTGTGACGATGAAACACAGATATTGCGTCGGGATTTAATACAATAGGCACAATGCCGACTTAAGTACAAGATGAGTAAATTTTTTCATTATTTGTGGTTTGCTTTGAGCGTTACCTGGGATATATGTGTTAAATTTTCATGCACTACTGCAGCTTCACTCTATCCCTTGGACCTTCACAGGGTCGATGAAACGCATACATTGCGCCGGGATTTAATAGAAAAGTCACAATGCCGACTTAAGTAGAAGAAGAGTAAATCATCTCATTATTTGTGGTTTGTTTTAAGCGCTTCCTGGGAGATCAGTATTAGATTCCGATGCACTCCTGCAGTTTTACTCTATCCCATTACCCTCACATTGACGATCAAAGACAGAAATTGTGTCGGTATTGATTACAAAGGCACTCTGCCGTCTTAAGCACAAGAAGGGCATATCTTCCCGATGTTTGTGGTTGGCTTTGAGCGCTTCCTGGGAGATCAGTACTCGATTCGGATGCACTGTTGCAGCTTTAATCTATCCCTTGGACCTACACATTGACGAAGAAACTCAGAAATGGCGTCGGGATTTCATACAACAGGCACAATGCCGACTTAAGTACAAGAAGAGTAAATCTTCTCATTGTTACTGGTTTGCTTCGAGCGTTTCCTGGGAGACCAGTATTAGATTCCGATGCACTACAACAGCTCCACTCTATCCCTTGGACCTTGACATTGACGATGAAACACAGAAATTGAGTAGGGATTTAATACAAAAGGAAAATGCTGTCTTAAGTACAAGAAGAGTAAATCTTCTCTTTGTTTGTGGTTTGCTTTGATCGTTTCCTGGGATATCAGAGTTAGATTCTGATGCACTACTGCAGCTTTACTCTATCCCTTGGGCCTTCACATTGACGATCAAACAAAGAAATTGTGTCGGGATTGAATACAAAAGCACATTGCCGTCTTTGGTACAAGAAGAGTAAATCTTCTCGATTTTTGTGGTTTGCTTTGAGGGTTTCCTGGGAGATCAGTATTAGAATCCGATGCACTACTGCAGCTTTACTCTATCCCTTGGACCTTCACATTCATGATGAGACACAGAAATTTCGTCGGGATTTAATACAAAAAGCACAATGCCGACTTAAGTACAATAAGAGTAAATCTTCTCATTGTTTGTGGTTAGCTTTGAGCGTATCCTGGGAGATCAGTATTTCATTCCGATGCACTTCTGCAGTTTTACTCTATTCCTTGGACCTTCACAGTGACGATGAATCACAGAAATTGCGTCGGGATTTAATATAAAAGGCAGAATGCCGACTTAAGTACAAGAAGAGTAAATCTGGTCATTGATTGTGGTTTGCTTTGATCGTCTCCTGGGAGATCAGTATTAGATTCCGATGCTCTACTCCAGCTTAACTCCACCCCTTGGACCTTCACATTGACGATGAAACCAGAAATTGCTTCGGAATATTGTACAAATGGCACAATGGCGCCTTAAGTACAAGAAGAATAAATTGTCTCATTGTTAGTGCTTTTGGTTTTAGCGTCTCCTGGGAGAACGGTATTAGATTCCGATGCACGACTGCAGCTTTAATCTATCCCTGGGACCTACTCATTGATGATGAAACACAGAAATGGCGTCGGGCTAATATAAAAGGCACAATGCCGACTTAAGTACAAGAAGAGTAAATATTCCCATTGTTGAGGTTTGCTTTGAGCGTTTCCTTGAATATCACTATTATTTTCCGAATCACTACTGCAGCTTTACTCCATCCCTTGGGCCTTCACATTGACGATCAAACAAAGAAATTGTGTCGGGATTGAATACAAAAGCACATTGCCGTCTTTGGTAGAAGAAGAGTAAATCTTCTCGATTTTTGTGGTTTGCTTTGAGGGTTTCCTGGGAGATCAGTATTAGAATCCGATGCACTACTGCAGCTTTACTCTATCCCTTGGACCTTCACATTCATGATGAGACACAGAAATTTCGTCGGGATTTAATACAAAAAGCACAATGCCGACTTAAGTACAAGAAGAGTAAATCTTCTCATTGTTTGTGGTTAGCTTTGAGCGTATCCTGGAAGATCAGTATTTTATTCCGATGCACTTCTGCAGTTTTACTCTATTCCTTGGACCTTCACAGTTACGAAGAAACACAGAAATTGCCTCGGGATTTAATAGAAAATGCACAATGCCGACTTAAGAACATGAAGATTAAATCTTCTTATTGTTTGTGTTTTGCTTTGAGCGTTTCCTGGGAGATCAGTACTAGATTCCGATGCACTACTGCAGGTTTTACTTTAACCCTCGGACCTTCACATTGACGATCAAACACAAATATTTCGTTAGGATTTAATACAAAAGGCACATTGCTGGCTTAAGCACAAGAAGAGTAAATCTTCTCGATGTTTGTGGTTTGTTTTGAACATTTCCTGGGAGATCAGTATTAGATTCCGAAGCACTACTGCAGCGTTAATCTATTCCTTGGACCTTCTCATTGATGATGAAACACAGAAATTGCGTCGGGATTTAATACAAAAGGCACAATGCCGTCCTATGTACAAGAAGAGTAAATCTTCTCATTGTTTGTGGTTTGCTTTGAGCGTTTCCTGGGAGATCAGAGATTCCGATGCACTACTGCAGCTTCACTCAATCCCTTGGACCTTGACATTGACGATGAAACACAGAAATTGCGTCGGGGTATAATACAAAAGGAAAATGTTGTCCTAAGTACAAGAAGCGTAAATATTCTCTTTGTTTATGGTTTGCTTTGGGCGTATCCTGGGAGATCTGTATTAGATTCCAATGCACTACTGCAGCTTTACTGTATCCCTTGGAACTTCACATTAACGAAGAAACGCAGAAATAGCCTCGGGATTTAATACAGAAGGCACAATGCCGACCTAAGGACAAGAAGAGTAAATCTTCTCATTGATCGTGGTTTGCTTTGAGCGTTTCCTGGGAGATGAGTATTAGATTCCGATGCACTACTGCAGCTTTACTCTATCCCTTGGGCCTTCAAATTGATGATGAAACTCAGAAATTGCCTCGTGATGTAATACAAAAGGCACAATGCCGACTTAAGTACAAGAAGAGTAAATTTTTTCATTGTTTGTGGTTTGCTTTGAGCGTTTTCATGGAGATCAGTATTAGATTCCGATGCACTACTGCAGCTTTACTCTACTCCTTGGCCCTTCACATTGACGATCAAACAAAGAAAAAGTGTCGGGATTGAATACTAACGCACATTGCCGTCTTAACTACAAGAAGAGTAAATCTTCTCGATGATTGTGGTTTGCTTTGAGCGTTTCCTGGGAGTTCAGTATTAGAATCCGATGCACTACTGCAGCTTTACTCTATCCCTTTGGCCTTCACATTCACGATGAGACACAGAAATTTCGTCGGGATTTAATACAAAAGGGACTATGCTGACTTAAGTACAAGAAGAGTAGATAATCCCATTGTTTGAGGTTTGCTTTGAGAGTTTCCTTGATTTCAGTATTATTTTCCGATGCACTACTGCAGCTTTACTCTATCCTTTGGACCTTCACATTGACGATCAAACACATAAATTGCGTTAGAATTTAATACAAAAGGCACTTTGCCGACTTAAGTACAAGAAGGGTAAATCTTCTCGATGTTTGTGGTTTGCTTTGGGCTTTCCCTGGGAGATCAGTACTAGATTCGGATGCACTACTGCAGCTTTAATCTATCGCATGAACCTTCTGATTGACGAAGTAACACAGAAATTGCGTCTGGGTTTATTACAAAAGGAAAATGCCGTCTTAAGTACAAGAAGAGTAAATATTCTCATTGTTTGTGGTTTGCTTTGAGCGTTTCCTGGGAGATCAGTATTAGATTCCGAGGCACTACTGCAGCTTTACTCTATCCTTTGGACCTTCACATTAAGGAAGAAACGTCGAAAAAGCCTCGGGATTTAATACAAAAGGCACAATGCCGACTTAAGTACAAGATGAGTGAATATTCTCTTTGTCGAGGTTTGCTTTGAACGTTTCCTGGGAGATCAGTATTAGATTCCGATTCACTAGTGCGGCTTTACTCTATCCCTTGGACTTTCAAATTGGCGATGAAACAAGCAATTGCGTCGGGATTTAATACAAATGGCACAATGCAGACTTGAGTACAAGAACAGAGAATCTTCTCTTTGTTTGAGGTTTGCTTTGAGCGTTCCTGGGAGATCAGCATTAGATTCCGATGCACTACTGCAGTTTTACTGTATCCCTTGCACCATCACATTGCTGATGAAACACAGAAATTGCGTAGGGGGATTAATAAAAAAGGCACAATGCCGACTTAAGTACAAGAAGAATAAATCTTTTCATTGTTTGTGGCTTGCTTTGAGCGTTTCCTGGGAGATCAGTATTAGATTCCGATGCACCACTGCAACTTTTTTCTATCCCTTGGACTTTCACATTGACGATGAAACACAGAAATTTGACACTATCACATGCATCTTTTCATTGACGATGAAACACAGAAATTGCGTCGGGATTTAATACAAAAGGCACAATGCCGACTTAAGTAAAAGAAGAATAAATCTTCTCATTGCTTGTGGTTTGCTTTGAGCGTTTGCTGGGAGATCAGTATTAGAATCTGATGCACTACTGCAGCTTTACTCCATCCCTTGGACTTTCACATTGACGATGAAACACAGAATTTGCGTCGGGATTTAATACAAAAGGCACAATGCAAACTTGAGTACAATAAGAGTAAATCTTCTCATTGTTTGTGGTTTGCTTTGAGCGTTTCCTGGAATATCAGTATTACAATCCGTTGTACTACTGCAGCTTGACTCTACCCCTTGGACCTTCATATTGATGATGAAACGCAGACGTTGCGTCGTGATTTAATACAAAAGGCACAATGCCGACTTAAGAACAAGAAGAGTAAATCTTCACATTGTTTTTGATTTGCTTTGAGTGTTTCCTGGGAGATCAGTATTAGATTCGTATGCACTACTGCAGCTTTACTCTAAGCCTTGGACCTTCACATAGACGCTCAAACACAGACATTGCACCGGGATTTAATACAAAAGGCACAATGCCGACTTAAGTACAAGAAGAGTATATCTACTCATCGTTTGTGGTTTGCTTTGAGCGTTTCCTGTGAGATCAGTGTTAGATTCCGATGCACTACTGCAGTTTTACTCCATCCCTCGGACTCTCACATCGTCGATGAAACACGGAAATTGCGTCGGGTCTTAATACAAACGCCACAATGCTATCTTGAGTACAAGTTGAATAAATCTTCCCATTGTTTGTGGTTTCCTTTGAGCTTTTCCTGGGAGATCAGTATTAGATTCCGATGCACTACTGCGGCTTTAATCTCTCCCTTGGACCTTCATATTGACGGTGAATCACAGACATTGCGTGGGGATTTAATACAAAAAGCGCAATGCCGACATAAGTATAAGAAGGTTAAATCTTCTCAATCTTTGTGGTTTGCTTTGAGCGTTTCCTGGGAGTTCAGTGTTAGATTCCGATGCACTACGGCGGCTTTACTCTATCCCTTGGACCTTAACATTGACGATCAAACACAGAAATTGCGTGGACATTTATTACTAAAGGCACATTGCCGACATAAGTACAAGAAGAGTAAATCTTCTCATTGTTTGTGTTTTGCTTTGAGCGTTTCCTGGGAGATCAGTACTAGATTCGGATGCACTACTGCAGCTTTTATCTATTCCTTAAACCTTCGTATTGACGATGAAACACAGACATTGCGTCGGGATTTAATACAAAAGGCACAATGCCGACTTAAGTATAAGCAGGTTAAATCTTCTCAATGTTTGTGGTTAGCTTTGAGCGTTTCCTGGGAGATCAGTGTTAGATTCCGTTGCACCACGGCGGCCTTACTCTATCCCTTGGACTATCACATTGTCGATGAAACACAGAAATAGCGTCGGGACTTAATACAAAAGGCACAATTCCAACTTCAGTACAAGAGGGGTAAATCTTCTCATTGTATGCTGTTTGCTTTGAGCGTTTCCTGGCATATCAGTAATACATTCCGAAGCACAACTGCAGCTTTACTTCATCACTTGGACTCTGACTTTGACGATGAAACACAGCAATTACGGTGGGATATTATGCAAAAGGCACAATGCCGACTTAAGTACAAGAAGAGTAAATCTTCTCATTGTTTGTGGTTTGCCTGAGCGTATCCTGGGAGGTCAATATTAGATTCCGATGCACTACTGCAGCTTTACTCTATCCCTTGGACTTTCACAGCCACGATGGAACACAGATATTGCGTCGGGATTTAATACAAAAGCCACAATGCCGACTTAAGTACAAGAAGAGTAAATCTTCTCATTGTTTGTGGTTTGCTTTGAGCGTTTCCTGGGACATCGGTATTAGATTATGATGTACTACTGCAGCATTACTCCATCCCTTGGTGCTTCACATTGAGGATGAAGCACAGAATTAGCGTCGGGATGTAATACAAAAGGCACAATGTCGACTAATGTACAATAAGAGTAAATCTACTCATTGTTTCTCGTTTGCTTTGGGCGTCTCCTGGGAGATCAGTATTAGATTCCGAAGGACTACTGCAGCTTTACATCTTTCCCTTGGGCCTTGACATTGATGATGAAACACAGAAATTGCGTCGGGATTAAATACAAAAATCGCAATGCCGACTTAGGTACAAGAAGAGTAAATGTTCTCATTGTTTGTGGAATGTTTTGAGCGTATCCTGTGAGATAAGTACTTAATTCCGATGCCCTTCTGCAGCTTCACTGTATCCCTTGGACCTTCACAATGACGATGAAACACAGAAATTGCGTCGGGATTTAATACAAAAATCGCAATGCCGACTTAAGTACAAGAAGAGTAAATCTTCTCATTATTTGTGGTTTGCTTTGAGCGTCTCCTGAGATAAAAGTATTTAAATTCCGATGCACTTCTGCAGCTTAAATGTATCCCTTGGACATTCACATTGAGGATGAAACACGGAAATAGCGTCGGGATGTAATAGAATAGGCACAATACCGGCTTACGTACAAGTAGAGTAAATCCTCTCATTGTTTGTGGATCGCTTTGAGCGTTTCCTGGGAGGTCAGTTTTAGAATCCGATGCACTACTGCAGTATTACACTAACCCTTGGACCTTCCGATTGACGATTAAACACAGAAATAGCATCGGGATTTAAAACAAAAGGCACAATGCCAATTTAAATACAAGAAGAGTAAATCTACTCATTGTTTGTGGTTTGCTTTCGGCGTTTCTTGTGAGATCGGTATTAGATTCCGATGCACTACTGCAGCTTTACATCTATCCCTTGGACCCTGACATTGATCATGAAACAAAGAAATTGCGTCGGGATTAAATACAAAAATCGCAATGCCGACTTAGGTACAAGAAGAGTAAATGATCTCATTGTTTGTGGAATGCTTTGAGCGTATCCTGGGAATTAAGTACTTAATTCCGATACCCTTCTGCAGCTTCACTGTATCGCTTGGACCTTCACATTGTCGATGAAACACAGAAATTACGTCGAGATTTAATACAAAAGCCACAATGTCGACTTAAGTACAAGAAATGTAAATTTTCTCATTGTTTGTGGTTTGCTTTGAGCATTTATTGTGAGATCAGTATTATATCCCGATGCACTACTGCAGCCTTACTTTATCCCTTGGACCTTCCAATTGATGGTGAAACATTGAAATTGCGTCGGGATTTTATCCAAAAGGCACAATGCGCGACTTAAGTACAAGAACAGTAAATCTTCTCATTGTTTATGGTTTGCTTTGAGCGTTTCCTGGGAGATCAGTATTAGATTCCGATGCTCTACTGCAGATTTACTCCAACCCTTGGACCTTCACATTGACGATGTAACACATTAATTGCGTCGGTATTTAATACAAAGGGCACAATGCCAACTTAAGGACAAGAAGAGTAAATCTTCTACTTCTTTGTGGCTTGCTTTGAGCGTTTCCTGGGAGATCAGTATTAGATTTCGATACACTACTACAGCTTTACTCTATCCCTTGGACCTTCGGATTGATGACGAAACACAGAAATTCCGTCGCGATTAAGACCAAAAGGCACAATACCAACTTAAGTACAAGAAGAGTAAATCTTCTCATCGTTTGTGGTTTGCTTTGAGCGTTTCCTGGGAGATCAGTATGAAATTCCGATGGACTACTGCTGCTTTACTCTACCCCTTGGAACAGCACATTAACGATGAAACACAAAAATTGCGTCGGGATATAATACAGAAGGCACAATGACGACTTAAGTACAAGACGAGTAAATCTTCTCATTGATTCTGGATTGCTTTCGGCGTTTCCTGATAGATCCGTATTAGATTCCGATGCACTACTGCAGCTTTACTCTATCCCATGGATTTTCAAATTTGCGATGAAACATAGAATTTGCGTCGGGATTTAATACAAAATGCACAATGCCGACCTAAGTACGAGATGAGTACATCGTCCCATAGTTTCTGGATTGCTTTGTGCGCTTCCTGATAGATCCGTATTAGATTCCGATGCACTACCGCAACTTTACTCTATCCCTTGGACCTTCACATTGAAAATGAAACACAGAAATTACGTCGGGATTTAATACAAATCGCACAATGCCGACTTAAGTACAAGAACAGTTAATCTTCTCATTGTTTCTGGATTGCTTTGTCCGTGTCCTGATAGATCCGTATTAGATTCCGACGCACTACTGCAGCACTACTCTATCCCTTGGACCTTCAAATTGACGATGAAACGTAGATATTGCGTCGGGATTTAATATTAAAGGCACAATGCCGACTTAAGTACAAGAAGAGTACATCTCGTCATTGTTTCCGGATGGCTTTTTGCGTTTTCTGGTAGATCCGTATTAGATTCCGGTGCACTACTGCAGCTTTACTCCATCCCTTGGACCTTCAAATTGACGATGAAACATAAATATTGCGTCGGGATATAATACAAAAGCACAATGCCGACCTAAGTAAGGAAAGAGTACATCTTCTCATGGTTTGTGGTTTGCTTTGAGAGTTTCCTGGGAGATCAGTATTACATTCCGATGCACTGCTGCAGCTCTACTCTATCCCTTGGAATTTGACATTGACGGTGAAACACAGAAATTCCGTCGGGATTTAATACAAATGGCACAATGCCGACTTAAGTACAAGAACATTAAATCTTCTCATTGTTTGTGGTTTGGTTTGAGCGTTTCCTGGGGGATTAGTATTCGATTCCGATGCACTAATGGAGCTTTACTCTATCCCTTCGACCTTCACATTCACGATGAAACAATGAAATTGCGTCTGGATTTAATACAAAAGGCACGATGCCGACTTAAGTACGTGAACAGTAAATCTTCTCTTTGTTTGTGGATTTGTTTGATCGTTTCCTGGGAGATCAGTATTACATTCCGATGCACTACTGCAGCTTTACTCTATCCTTTGGACCTTGATGTTGACGATGAAACAGAGAAATTGCGTCGCGATTTTATACAAAAGGCACAATGCCGACATATGTAAAAGTAGAGAAAATCTTCTCATTATTTTTGGTTTGCTTTGGGCGTTTCATGGGGGATCAGAACTAGATTCCGATGCACTACTGCAGCTCTACTCTATCCCTTGGACCTTCACATTGATGATGACACACAGAAAATGCGTCGGGATGTAATACAAAATGCATATGCCGACTTAAGTTCAAGAAGAGTAAATCTTCTCATTGTTTGTGGTTTGCTTTGAGCGTTTCCTGGGAGATCAGTATTAGATTAGGATGCACTAATACAGCTTTACTCTATCCCTTGGACCTTCGCATTCAGGATGAAACACAGAAATTGCGTCGGTATTTGATACAAAAGGCACAATGCCGACTTAAGTACAAGAACAGTAAATGTTCTCATTGTTTGTGGTTTGGTTTGAGCGATTCCTGGGAGATAAGTATCAGATTCCGATGCACTACTGGAGCTTTACTCTATCCCTTGGACCTTTACATTGACGATGAAACACAGAAATAGCGTCGGGATATAATACAAAAGGCACTATGCCGACTTAAGTACAAGAAGAGATCACCTTCTCATTGTTTCTGGATACTTTGCGCGTTTCCTTTGAGATCAGTTGTAGATTCCGAAGCAATACTGCAGCTTTACTCTGTCCCTTGGACCTTCACATTGACGATGAAACACAGAAATTACATCGGAATGAAATACAAAAGGCACAATGCTCACTTAAGTAGAAGATGAGTTAATCTTCTCATTGTTTACGGTTTAGTTTGAGCGTTTCCTGCGGGACCAGTATCAGTTTTAGATACACTACTGCAGCTGTACTCTATCTCTTGGACCTTCACATTGACGATGAAACAGTGAAATTGCGTCTGGAAGTAATACAAAAGGCACAATGGCGACTTAAGTACAAGAAGAGTAAATCCTCTCACTGTTTGTGGTTTGCTTTGAGCGTTTCCTGGGTGTTCAGTATCAGATTCCGATGCACTACTGCAGCTTTACTATATCCCTTGGAACTTCAAATTGACGATGAAACACAGAGATTGCGTCGGGATTCAATACAAAAGGCACAATGTCGACTTTAGTACAAGAGGAGTAAATCTTTTCATTGATTCTGGTTTGCTTTGAGCGTTTTCTGGGAGATCAGTATTAGAATCCGATGCACTACTGCAGTTTTACTCTATACATTGGACCCTCATGTTGACGATGAAACACAGAAATTGCGTCTGGATTTAATACAAAAGACACAAATCGAACTTAAGTGCAAGAAGATTAAATCATCTCATTGTTTGTGGTTTGCTTTGAGCGTTTCCTGGGAGATCAGTATCAGATTCCGATGCACTACAGCAGCTTTACTTTATCCCTTGGACCTTCATAATGACGATGAAACATAAAAATTGCGTCTGGATTTAATACAAAGGGCACAATGCCGAATTAAGTACAAGAAGAGTTAATCTTCTCATTGTTTTTGGTTTGCTTTGAGCGTCTCCTGGGAGAAAAGTATTTAATTCCAATGCACTTCAGCAGCTTAAATGTATCCCTTGGACCTTCACTTTGACGATGAAACTTTGAAATTACGTTGGTATTTGAACAAAAGGCACAATGCTGACTTAAGTACAAGAAGAGTAATTCTTCTCATTGTTCGTGGTTTGCTTTGAGCGTTTCCTGCGAGATCAGTATTATATTCCGATGCACTACTGCAGCTTTACTCTATCCCTTTGACCTTCAGATTGACGATGAAGCACAGAAATTGCGTCGGGATTTAGATCAAAAGACACAATGCCAACTTAAGTACAAGAAGAGGAACTCTTCTCATTGTTTGTGGTTTGCTTTGAGCATTTCCTGGGACATCGGTATTAGATTATGATGTACTACAGCAGCATTACTCCCTCCCATTGACGATGAAACAGAGAAATTGCGTCGGGATTTTATACAAAAAGCACAATGTCGACTTATGTACAATAAGAGTAAATCTACTCATTGTTTCTCGTTTGCTTTGAGCGTTTCCTGGGAGATCAGTATTAGATTCCGATGCACTACTGCAGCTTTACCCTATCCCTTGGACCATCACATTGACGATGAAACACAGATATCGGTCGGGATTTAATACAAAAGGCACATTGCCAACTTAAGCACAAGAAGAGTAAATCTTCTCATTGTTTCTGGTTTGTTTTGAGCGTTTCCTGGGAGATAAGTATTAGATTCCGATGCACTACTGCAGCATTACTCTATCCGCTGGAACTTCACATTGACGTGGGAACACAAATATAGCGTCTTGATGAAATACAAAAGGCACAATGCCGGCTTACGTACAAGTAGAGCAAATCTTCTCATTGTCTGTGGTATGCTTTGAGCGTTTCCTGGGGGATCAGTATTAGTTTCAGATGCACTACTGCTGCTTTACTGTATCCCTTGGACCTTCACATTGACGATGAAACACAGAAATGGCATCGGGATTTAATACAAAAGGCACAATGCCGGCTTATGTACATGTACATTAAATCTTCACTTTATTTGTGGTTTGATTTTATCGTTTCCTGGGAGATAAGTATTAGATTCCGATGCACTATTGCAGCTTTACTCTATCCCTTGGACCTTCAAATTGACGATGAAGCACAGACATTGCGTCGGGATTTAAATCAAAAGACACAATGCCAACTTAAGTACAAGAAGAGTACATCTTCACATTGTTTGTGGTTTGCATTGAGCGTTTCCTGGGAGATCAGTATTAAATTCCGATGCACTGCTGCAGCTCTACCCTAACCCTTGGACTTTCAGATTGACGATGGAACACAGAAATTCCGTCCGGATTTAATACAAATGGCACAATGCCGACTTAAGTACAAGAACAGTAAATGTTCTCATTGTTTGTGGTTTGGTTTGAGCGTTTCCTGGGGGATTAGTATTCGATTCCGATGCACTACTGGAGCTTTACTCTATCCCTTGGACCTTCACATTGCCAATGAAACACAGATATCGGTCGGGATTTAATACAAAAGGCACATTGCCAACTTAAGTACATGAAGAGTATAGCTTCTCATTTTTTATGGTTTGTTTTGAGCGTATCCTGGGAGATAAGTATGAAATTCCGATGCACTACTGCGGCATTACTCTATCCGCTGGAACTTCACATTGACGTGGGAACACAAATATTGTCTCGGGATGTAATACAAAAGGCACAATGCCGGCTTACATACAAGTAGAGTAAATTTCTCATTGTCTGTGGTTTGCTTTGAGCTTTTCCTGGGAGATCAGTATTAGATTCCGATGCACTACTGCAGTATTACACTATCCCTTGGACCTTAAGATTGACGATGAAACACAAAAATAGCGTCGGGATTTAAAACAAAAGGCACAATGCCAATTTAAGTACAAGAAGAGTAAATCTACCCATTGTTTGTGGTTTGCTTTGGGCGTTTCCTGTGAGATCGGTATAAGATTCCGATGCAATACTGCAGCTTTACTCTATCCCTTGGTACTTCACATTGACGATGAAACACAGACGTTGCGTCGGGATTTAATACAAAAGGCACAATGCCGACTAAAGTACAAGATGCGTAAATCTTCTCATTGTTTGTGGTTTCCTTTGGGCGTTTCCTGTGAGATCAGTATAAGATTCCGATGCAATACTGTAGCTTTACTCTATCCCTTGGACCTTCACATTGATGATGAAACACATTAATTGCGTCGAGATTTAATACAAAAATCGCAATGGCGACTTAAGTACAAGAACAGTAAATCTTCTCATTGTTTCTGGTTTCCTTCGAGCGTTTCTTGGGAGACCAGTATTAGAGTCCGATGTACTACTGCGGCATTAATCTATCCCTTGGACCTTCACATTGACAATGAAACAAAGAAAGTGCGTCGGGATTAAATACAAAAGGCACAATATCGACTTAAGTATAAGAAGAGTAAATCTTCTCATTGTTTGTGGTTTGCCTTGAGGTTTTCCTGGGAGATCAGTATTAGATTCCGATACACTACTGCAGCTTTACTCAATCCCTTGGACCTTCACATTGACGATGAAACACAGAAATTGCGTCGGGATTTAATACAAAAGGCACCATGCCGACTGAAGTACAAGAAGAGTTAATCTTCTCATTGTTTGTGGTTTGCTTTGAGCGTTTCCTGGGAGATCAGTATTAGATTCCGATGCACTACTGCGCTTTGCTCCATCCCTTGGACCTTCACTTTGATGATGAAACACAAATATAGCGTCGGGATTTAATACAAAAGGCACAATGCCGACATCAGTACAAGAAGAGTAAATGTTCTCATTATTTGTGGATTGCTTTGAGCGTTTCCTAGGAGATAAGTATTTAATTCCGATGCATTTCTGCAGCTTTACTGTATCCCTTGGACCTTCACATTGACGATGAAACACAGAAATTACGTCGGGATTTAAAACAAAAGGCACAATGCCGACTTAAGTACAAGAAGAGTATATCTTCTCATTGATTGTGGATTGCTTTGAGCGTGTCCTGGGAGATCAGTATTAGGTTCCGATGCACTACTGCAACTTTTCTCCATCCCTTGGACCTTCACTTTGATGATGAAACACAGAAATAGCGTCGGGATTTAATACAAAAGGCACAATGTCGACTTAAGTACAAGAGTAAATCTTCTCATTGTTTGTGGTATGCTTTGAGCGTTTCCTGGGAGATCAGTATTAGATTCCGATGCACTACTGCCGCTTTACTCTATCACTTGGACCTTCCGATTGACGATGAAAAACAGAAATTGCGTCGGGATTTAAAACAAAAGGCACATTGCCAACTTAAGTACAAGCAGAGTAAATCCTCTCATTGTTCCTGGTTTGCTTTGAGCCTTTCCTGGGACATCAGTATTACATTCCGATGCACTACTGCAGCTTTACTCTATCCACTGTACATTCACATTGACGTGGAAACACAGATATTGCGCCGGGATTTAATACAAAAGGCACAATGCCGACTTAAGTACAAGAAGAGTAAACATTCTCTTTGCTTGTATTTTGCTTTGAGCGTTTGCTGGGAGATCAGAAATGGATTCCGATGCACTAGTGCAGCTTTACTCAATGTCTAGGACCTTCACATTGACGATGAACTCAGAAATTGCGTCTGGATCTAATTAAAAAGGAACAATGCCGACTTAAGTACAAGAACAGTAAATCTTCTCATTGTTTCTGGTTTGCTTTGAGCGTTTCCTGGGAAATCAGTATTAGATTCCGATGCACTACTGCAGCCTTACTCTAACCCTTGGACCTTCACATTGACGATGAAACACAGAAATCGCGTAGGGATTTAATACAAAAAGCACATTGAAGACTTAAGTACAAGAAGAGTAATTCTTCTCATTGTTATAGGTTTGCTTTGAGGGTTTCCTGGGAGATAAGTATTAGATTCCGATGCACTACTGCAGCTTTACTCTATCCGTTGGACCTTCCGATTGACGATGAAACACAGAAATTAAGTCGTGATTTGAAACAAAAGGCACAATGCCAATTTAAGTACAAGAAGAGTAAATCTTTTCATTGTTTGTGGTTTGCTTTGAGCGTTTCCTTGAGATCAGTATTATACTCCGATGGACTACTGCAGCTTTACTCAATCCCTTGGACCTTCACATTGACAATTAAACACAGAAATTGCGTCGTGATTTGAAACAAAAGGCACAATGCAAATTTAAGTACAAGTAGAGTAAATCTTCTCATTGTTTCTGTTTGCTTTGAGCGTTTCCAGGGACATCAGTATTTAATTCCGATGCACTACTGCGGCTTTACTCAATCCATTGGACCTTCAGATTGACGTGGAAACACAGAAATTGGGCCAGGATTTAATACAAAAATCACAATGCCGACCTAAGTACAAGAAGAGTGAATATTCTCTTTGTTTGTATTGTCTTTGAGCGTTTGCTGGGAGATCAAATTTGGATTCCGATGCACTACTGCAGCTTCACTCTATGTCTCGGGTCTTCACATTGACGATGAAATACAGAAATTGCGTCTGGATTTAATACAAAAGGCACAATGCCGGCTTAAGTACAAGAAGATTAAACCTTCTCATTGTTTGTGGTATGCTTTGGGCGCTTCCTGGTAGAATAGTATTAGATTCCGATTCGCTACAGCAACATTACTCTATCCCTTGGACCGTCAGATTGACGATGAAACACAGAAATTGCGTCGGGATTTAAAACAAAAGGCACAATTCAAATTTAAGTACAAGAAGAGTAAATCTTCTCATTGTTTGTAGTTTGCTTTGAGCGTTTCCTGGGAGATCAGTATTAGATTCCGATGCACTACTGCAGCTTTACTCCATCCCTTGGACCTTCACATTGGCGATGAAACACAGAAATTGCGTCGGGATTTATACAAAAGGAACTATGCAGACTTAAGTACTTGAAGATTAAATCTTCTCATTGCTTGTGGTTTGCTTTAGGCGTTTCCTGGGAGATCAGTATTAGATTCCGATGCACTACTGCAGCTTTACTCCATCCCTTGGACCTTCACTTTGATGATGAAACACAGATATAGCGTCGGGATTTAATACAAAGGGCAAAATGCCCAGTTACGTACAAGAAGAGTAATTGTTCTCATTGTTTGTGGTTTGCTTTGAGCGTTTCCTGGGAGATCGGTATTTAATTCCGATGCACTTCTGCAGCTTTACTCTACCCTTGGACTTTCACATTGTCGACGAAACACAGAAATTGCGTCGGGATTTAATACAAAAGGCACAATGCCGACTTGAGTACAAGAAGAGTAAATCTTGATATTGTTTGTGGTTTGCTTAGAGCGTTTCCTGGGAGATCAGTATTAAGTACCAATGCACTACTGCAGCTTTACTCTATTCCTTGGACCTACACATAGACGATGAAACACAGAAATTGCATCGGGATTTAATACAAAAGACACAAAGCCGACCTAAGTACAAGAAGAGTAAATCTTGTCATTGTTTGTGGTTTGCTTTGAGCGTTTTCTGGGGGATCACTACAAGATTCCGATGCACTACTGCAGCTTTACTCTATCCCTTTCACTTTCACATTGACGATAAAACACAGAAATTGCGTCGGGATTTAATACAAAAGGCACAATGCCGACTTATGTACTAGAAGAGTATATCTTCACATTGTTTCTGGTTTGCCTTAAGCGTTTCCTGGGTGATCAGTATTTGATTCCATTGCACTACTGCAGCTTACCCCATCCCTTGGACCTTCACTGGACGGTGAAACACAGAAATTGCGTCGGGATTTAATACAAAAGGCACAATGCCGACTTAAGTACAAGAAGAGTAAATCTTCTCATCGTTTGTGGTTTGCTTTGACCGTTTCCTGGGAGATCAGTATTAGATTCCGATGTACAACTGCAGGTTTACTCTATCCCGTGGACCTTCACATTGACGATGAAACACAGAAAATGCGTCGGGATTAAATACAGAAGGCACAATGCCGACTTAAGGACACGAGGAGAAAAAAATCTCTTTCTTTGTGGTTTGATTTGAGCGTTTCCTGGGCGATCAGTATTAGATTTCGATGCCCTACTGCAGCTTTACCCCTCCGTTGGACCCTCACATTGACGATGAAACACACAAATTGCGTCTGGATTTATTACAAAAGTCACAATGCTGACTTAAGGACATGGAGAGTAAATCTTCTCATTGTTTGTGGTTTGTCCTGAACGTATCCTTTGGGATCAGTATCAGATTCCGATGCACTACTGCAGCATTACTCTATCCCTTGATCCTTCACATTGACGATGAGACACAGAAATTGCGTCGGGATTTCATACAAAAGCCCAATGCCGTCTTAAGGACAAGGAGAGTATATCTTCTCATTGTTTGTGGTTTGCTTTGAGCGTTTCGTGAGAGAACAGTACTAGATTCGGGTGCACTACTGCTGCTTTAATCTAGCCCTTGGACCTTCTCATTGACGATGACACACAGAAATTGTGTCAGGATTTAATACTAATGGCACAATGCCTACTTAAGTACAAGAAGACTAAATCTTCTCATTGTTTGTGGTTTGCTTTGAGCGTTTCCTTGGAGATCAGTGTTCGATTCCGATGCACTACTGCAAGTTTACTCTATCCCTTGGACTTTCACATTGTCGATGAAACACCGAAATGGCGTCGGGATTTAAGACAAAGGGCACAATGCCGACTTAAGTACAAGAAGGTTAAATCTTCGCATTGTTTGTGATTTGTTTGAGCGTTTCCTGGGAGATCCGTATTAGATTCCGATGCACTACTGCAGCTTTACTCTATCCCTTTAAACTTCACATTGACCATGGAACAAGGAAATTGCGTCGGGATTCTAAACAAAAGGCACAATGCCCACTTAAGCACAAGAATAGTAAATCTTCTCATTGATTGTGGTTTGCTTTGTGCGTTTCCTGGGATATCAGTATTACATTCCGATGCTTTACTGCAGCTTTACTCTATCCCTTGGACCTTCACATTGGCGATGAAACACCGAAATGGCGTCGGGATCTAAGACTAAAGGCACAATGCCGACTTAAGTACAAATTTAGTAAATCTTCCCATTGTTTGTGGATTGCTTTGAGCGTTTCCTGAGGTATCAGCATTAGATTCCGAGTCAGCACTGCAGCTGTACTCTATCCTTTGGACCTTCACATTGACGAAGAAACACAGAAATTGCGCCGGGATTCAATACAAAATGCACAATGCCGACTTAAGTACAAGAAGAGTTAATCTTCACATTGTTTGTTGTTTGCTTTGAGCGTTTCCTGGGAGATCAGTATTAGATTCCGATGCACTACTGCAGCTTTACTCTATCCCTTGGACCTTCACATTGACGATGAAACACAGACATTGCGTCGGGATTTAATACAAAAGGCACAATGCCGTCTTAAGTACAAGCGGGGGAACCTTCTCATTGTTTGTGGATTGCTTTAAGCGTTTCGTGAGAGATCAGTACTAGATTCAGGTTCACTACTGCTGCTTCAATCTATCCCTTGGACTGTCTCTTTTACGATAACACACAGATATTGCGTCGGGATTTATAACTAAAGGCACAATCCCAACTTAAGTACAAGAAGAGTAAATCTTCTCATTGTCAGTGGCTTGCTTTGAGCGTTTCCTGGGAGACCAGTGTTCGATTCCGATGCACTACTGCAACTTTAGTCTATCCCTTGGACTTTCAAATAGTCGATGAAATACAGATATTGCGTCGGGATGTAATACAAAAGGCACAATGCCAACTTAAGTACAAGAAGAGTAAATCTTCTCATTGTTTGTGGTTTGCTTTAAACGTTTCCTGGGAGATCAGTATTCGATTCCAATCACTACTGCAGCTTTCCTCTATTCCTTTTACCTTCACATTGACGATAAAACACAGAAATTTCTTCGAGATGTAATACAAAAGGCACAATGCCGACTTAGGTACAAGAAGAGTGAACCTTCTCATTGTTTGTGGTTTGCTTTGAGCGTTTCCTGGGAGATCACTATTAGATTCCGATGCACTACTGCAGCTCTACTCTATCATTTGGACTTTCACATAGTCGATGAAACACAGAAATTGCGTCGGGATTTAAAGCAAAAGGCACAATGCCAACTTAAGTACAAATTTTGTAAATCTTCCCATTGTTTGTGGTTTACTTTGACCGTTTCCTGGGGGATCAGTATTAGATTCCGAGTCACCACGGCAGCTTTACTCTATCCTTTGGACCTTCACATTGACGATGTAACACAGATATTGCGCCGGGATTCAATACAAAAAGCACAATGCCGACTTAAGTACAAGAAGAGTAAATCTTCTCATTGTATGTTGTTTGCTTTGAGCGTTTCCTAGGAGATTAGTATTAGATTCCCATGCACTACTGCAGCTTTACTCTATCCCTTGGACCTTCACATTGTCGATGAATCACAGACATTGCGTCGGGATTTAATACAAAATTGACAATGCCGACTAAAGTACAAGAAGAGTAAATTTCTCATTGTTTGTTGTTTGCTTTGTGCGTTCCTGGGTTATCAGTATTACATTCCGAAGCACTACTGCAGCTTTACTCTATCCCATGGACCTTCACATTGGCGATGGAATGCAGAATGGCGTCGGGATTCAATACTGAAGGCACAATGCCAACTTAAGTACAAGAGGGTTAAAACTTCTCATTGTTTGTGGTTTGTTTGAGCGTTTAATGGGAGATTAGTATTAGATTCCGATGCACTACGGCAGCCTCACTCTATCCCTTGGAACTTCACATTGACGATGGAACACAGAAATGGCGTCGGGATTTACAACAAAAGGCACAATGCCTACTTAAGTACAAGTATAGTAAATCTTCTCAATGTTTGTGGTTTTCTTTGAGCGTTTCCTGGGATATCAGTATTAGATTCCAATCCACTACAGCAAAATTACTCAATCCCTTGGACCTTCACATTGACGATGAAACACAGAAGTTGCGTCGATATTTCAAGCAAAAGACACAATGAAAACTTAAGTACAAGAAGAGTAAATCTTCTCATTGTTTGTGGTTTGCTTTGAGCGTTTCGTGGGAGATCAGTACTAGATTCGAATGCACTACTGCTGCTTTAATCTATCCCTTGGACCGTCTCATTGACGATGGAACGCAGAAATGGCGTCGTGATTTAATACAAAAGGCCCAATGCCGACTTAAGTACAAGAAGGTTAAATCTTCTCATTGTTTTTGATTTGTTTGAGGGTTTCTTGGGAGATCAGTATTAGATTCCGATGCACTACTGCAGCTTCACTCTATCCCTTGGAACTTCACATTGACGATAGATCACAGAAATTGCGTCGGGATTTAAAGCAAAAGGCACGATGCCTACTTAAGTACAAGAAGGGGAAATCTTCTCATTGTTTGTGGTTTGCTTTGAGCGGTTCGTGGGAGATCAGTATTTGATACCGATGCACTACTGCAGCTTTACTCTATCCCTTGGAACTTCACATTAACGATGAACCACAGAAATTACATCGGGGTTTAATACGAAATGCACAATGCCATCTTAAGTACAAGAAGGTTAATCTTCTCATTGTTTGTGGTTTGCTTTGAGCATGTCCTGGGAGATCAGTATTAGATTCCGATGCACTACTGCTGCTTTAATGTATCCCTTGGACCTTTACATTGACGATGAAACAAAGAAAATGCGTCAGGATTTAATAGAAAAGGCACAATACCAACATAAGTACAAGAAGAGTAAATATTCTCATTGTATGTGGTTGCTGTGAGCGTTTCCTCGGCGATCAGTATTAGATTTCGATGCCCTACTGCAGCTTTACCCGTCCGTTGGACCCTCACATTGACGATGAAACACACAAATTGCGTCTGGATTTATTACAAAAGTCACAATGCTGACTTAAGGACATGGAGAGTAAATCTTCTCATTGTTTGTGGTTTGTCATGAACGTATCCTTTGGGATCAGTATCAGATTCCGATGCACTACTGCAGCATTACTCTATCCCTTGATCCTTCACATTGACGATGAGACACAGAAATTGCGTCGGGATTTCATACAAAAGCCCAATGCCGTCTTAAGGACAAGGAGAGTATATCTTCTCATTGTTTGTGGTTTGCTTTGAGCGTTTCGTGAGAGAACAGTACTAGATTCGGGTGCACTACTGCTGCTTTAATCTAGCCCTTGGACCTTCTCATTGACGATGACACACAGAAATTGTGTCAGGATTTAATACTAATGGCACAATGCCTACTTAAGTACAAGAAGACTAATTCTTCTCATTGTTTGTGGTTTGCTTTGAGCGTTTCCTTGGAGATCAGTGTTCGATTCCGATGCACTACTGCAAGTTTACTCTATCCCTTGGACTTTCACATTGTCGATGAAACACCGAAATGGCGTCGGGATTTAAGACAAAGGGCACAATGCCGACTTAAGTACAAGAAGGTTAAATCTTCGCATTGTTTGTGATTTGTTTGAGCGTTTCCTGGGAGATCCGTATTAGATTCCGATGCACTATTGCAGCTTTACTCTATCCCTTTAAACTTCACATTGACCATGGAACAAGGAAATTGCGTCGGGATTGTAAACAAAAGGCACAATGCCCACTTAAGTACAAGAATAGTAAATCTTCTCATTGATTGTGGTTTGCTTTGTGCGTTTCCTGGGATATCAGTATTACATTCCGATGCTTTACTGCAGCTTTACTCTATCCCTTGGACCTTCACATTGGCGATGAAACACCGAAATGGCGTCGGGATCTAAGACTAAAGGCACAATGCCGACTTAAGTACAAATTTAGTAAATCTTCCCATTGTTTGTGGATTGCTTTGAGCGTTTCCTGAGGTATCAGCATTAGATTCCGAGTCAGCACTGCAGCTGTACTCTATCCTTTGGACCTTCACATTGACGAAGAAACACAGAAATTGCGCCGGGATTCAATACAAAATGCACAATGCCGACTTAAGTACAAGAAGAGTTAATCTTCACATTGTTTGTTGTTTGCTTTGAGCGTTTCCTGGGAGATCAGTATTAGATTCCGATGCACTACTGCAGCTTTACTCTATCCCTTGGACCTTCACATTGACGATGAAACACAGACATTGCGTCGGGATTTAATACAAAAGGCACAATGCCGTCTTAAGTACAAGCGGGGGAACCTTCTCATTGTTTGTGGATTGCTTTAGGCGTTTCGTGAGAGATCAGTACTAGATTCGGGTTCACTACTGCTGCTTCAATCTATCCCTTGGACTGTCTCTTTTACGATAACACACAGATATTGCGTCGGGATTTATAACTAAAGGCACAATCCCAACTTAAGTACAAGAAGAGTAAATCTTCTCATTGTCAGTGGCTTGCTTTGAGCGTTTCCTGGGAGATCAGTGTTCGATTCCGATGCACTACTGCAACTTTAGTCTATCCCTTGGACTTTCAAATTGTCGATGAAATACAGATATTCCGTCGGGATGTAATACAAAAGGCACAATGCCAACTTAAGTACAAGAAGAGTAAATCTTCTCATTGTTTGTGGTTTGCTTTAAGCGTTTCCTGGGAGATCAGTATTCGATTCCAATCACTACTGCAGCTTTCCTCTATTCCTTTTACCTTCACATTGACGATAAAACACAGAAATTTCTTCGAGATGTAATACAAAAGGCACAATGCCGACTTAGGTACAAGAAGAGTGAACCTTCTCATTGTTTGTGGTTTGCTTTGAGCGTTTCCTGGGAGATCACTATTAGATTCCGATGCACTACTGCAGCTCTACTCTATCATTTGGACTTTCACATAGTCGATGAAACACAGAAATTGCGTCGGGATTTAAAGCAAAAGGCACAATGCCAACTTAAGTACAAATTTTGTAAATCTTCCCATTGTTTGTGGTTTACTTTGACCGTTTCCTGGGGGATCAGTATTAGATTCCGAGTCACCACGGCAGCTTTACTCTATCCTTTGGACCTTCACATTGACGATGTAACACAGATATTGCGCCGGGATTCAATACAAAAAGCACAATGCCGACTTAAGTACAAGAAGAGTAAATCTTCTCATTGTATGTTGTTTGCTTTGAGCGTTTCCTGGGAGATTAGTATTAGATTCCCATGCACTACTGCAGCTTTATTCTATCCCTTGGACCTTCACATTGTCGATGAATCACAGACATTGCGTCGGGATTTAATACAAAATTGACAATGCCGACTAAAGTACAAGAAGAGTAAATTTCTCATTGTTTGTTGTTTGCTTTGTGCGTTCGTGGGTTATCAGTATTACATTCCGAAGCACTACTGCAGCTTTACTCTATCCCATGGACCTTCACATTGGCGATGGAATGCAGAATGGCGTCGGGATTCAATACCAAAGGCACAATGCCAACTTAAGTACAAGAGGGTTAAAACTTCTCATTGTTTGTGGTTTGTTTGAGCGTTTAATGGGAGATTAGTATTAGATTCCGATGCACTACGGCAGCCTCACTGTATCCCTTGGAACTTCACATTGACGATGGAACACAGAAATGGCGTCGGGATTTACAACAAAAGGCACAATGCCTACTTAAGTACAAGTATAGTAAATCTTCTCTATGTTTGTGGTTTTCTTTGAGCGTTTCCTGGGATATCAGTATTAGATTCCAATCCACTACAGCAAATTTACTCAATCCCTTGGACCTTCACATTGACGATGAAACACAGAAGTTGCGTCGATATTTCAAGCAAAAGACACAATGAAAACTTAAGTACAAGAAGAGTAAATCTTCTCATTGTTTGTGGTTTGCTTTGAGCGTTTCGTGGGAGATCAGTACTAGATTCGAATGCACTACTGCTGCTTTAATCTATCCCTTGGACCGTCTCATTGACGATGGAACGCAGAAATGGCGTCGTGATTTAATACAAAAGGCCCAATGCCGACTTAAGTACAAGAAGGTTAAATCTTCTCATTGTTTTTGATTTGTTTGAGCGTTTCTTGGGAGATCAGTATTAGATTCCGATGCACTACTGCAGCTTCACTCTATCCCTTGGAACTTCACATTGACGATAGAGCACAGAAATTGCGTCGGGATTTAAAGCAAAAGGCACGATGTCTACTTAAGTACAAGAAGGGGAAATCTTCTCATTGTTTGTGGTTTGCTTTGAGCGGTTCGTGGGAGATCAGTATTTGATACCGATGCACTACTGCAGCTTTACTCTATCCCTTGGAACTTCACATTAACGATGAACCACAGAAATTACATCGGGGTTTAATACGAAATGCACAATGCCATCTTAAGTACAAGAAGGTTAATCTTCTCATTGTTTGTGGTTTGCTTTGAGCATGTCCTGGGAGATCAGTATTAGATTCCGATGCACTACTACTGCTTTAATCTATCCCTTGGACCTTTACATTGACGATGAAACAAAGAAAATGCGTCAGGATTTAATAGAAAAGGCACAATACCAACATAAGTACAAGAAGAGTAAATATTCTCATTGTATGTGGTTGCTGTGAGCGTTTCCTGGGAGATCAGTATTAGATTCCGATGCACTACTGCAGCTTTACTCTATCCCTTGGACCTTCACATTGATGATGAAACAAAGAATAAGCGTCGGGATTTAATACAAATCGCACAATGCCGACATAAGTACAAGAAGGATAAATCTTCTCATTGTTTGTGGTTTGCTTTGAGCGTTTCCTGGGAGATCTGAATTAGATTTTGATGAAATATTTCAGCATTACTCTACCCTTGGACTTTAACATTGTCGATGAAACACAGAAATTGCGTCGAGATTTAATACAAAAGGCACAATGCCGTCTTGAGTACAAGAAGAGTAAATCTTGATATTGCTTGTGGTTTGCTTAGAGCGTTTCGTGGGAGATCAGTTTTAAATACCGATGCACTACTGCAGCATAACTCTATTCCTTGGACCTTCACATAGACGATGAAACCCAGAAATTGCGTGCGGATTCAATACAAAAGACACCATGCCGACCTAAGTACAAGAAGAGTAAATCTTGTCATTGTTTGTGGTTTGCTTTGAGCGTTTCCTGGGGGATCACTACCAGATTCCGATGCACTACTGCAGCTTTACTCTATCCCTTTCACCTTCACATTGACGATAAAACACAGAAATTGCGTCGGGATTTAATACAAAAGGCACAATGCCGACTTATGTACTAGAAAAGTATATCTTCACATTGTTTCTGGTTTGCTTTAAGCGTTTCCTGGGAGATCAGTATTTGATTCCTTTGCACTACTGCAGCTTACCCCATCCCTTGGACCTTCACATTGACGATGAAACACAGAAATAGCGTCGGGGTTTGAAACAAAAGGCATAATGCCGACTTAAGTACAAGAAGAGTGAATCTTCTCATCGTTTGTTGTTTCTTTTGAGCGTTTCCTGGGAGATCAGTATTAGATTCCGATGCACTACTACAGCTTTACTCTATCCAGTGGGCCTTAACATTGACGATGAAACACAGGAATTGCGTCGGGATTTAATACAAAAGGCACAATGCCGACCTAAGTACAAGAAGAGTAAATCTTATCATTGTTTGTGGTTTGCTTTGAGCTTTTCCTGGGGGTTCACTACTAGATCCCGAAGCACTACTGCAGCTTTACTCTATCCCTTGGGCCTTAACATTGACGGAGAAACAAAGAAAATGCGTCGGGATATAGTAGAAAAAGCATAATACCGACATAGGTACAAGAAGAGTAAATATTCTCATGGTAAGTGGTTTGCTTTGAGCGTTTCCTGGGAGATCTGTATTACATTCCGATGCACTACTGCAGCTTTACTCTATCCCTTGGAGCTTCACATTGACGATGAAACACAGAAATAGCGTAGGGGTTTGAAACAAAAGGCATAATGCCGACTTAAGTACAAGAAGAGTGAATCTTCTCATTGTTTGTGGTTTGCTTTGAGCGTTTCCAGGGAGATCAGTATTAGATCCCGATGCACTACTGCAGCGTTACTCTACCCCTTTGACCTTCACATTTACGATGAAACACAGAAATTGCATAGGGATTTAATACAATAGGCACAATGCCGACTGAAGTGCGAGAAGAGTATATCTTTTTATTGTTTTGGTTTGCTTTGAGCCTTCCTGGATAATCAGTACTAGATTCCGATGAACTACTGCAGCTTTACTCTATCCCTTGGCCCGTTACATTGACGATGAAACACAGATAATGCGTCGGGATTTAATAGAAAAGGCACAATACGGACATAAGTACGAGAAAAGTAAATATTCTAGTTGTTGGTGGTTTGCTTTGGGCGTTTCCCGGGATATCACCATTGGGTACCGAAGCACTGCTGCTGCTTTACTGTATCAATTGGCCCTTCACATTGACGATGAAACACATAAATTGAGACGGGGTTTAATACAAAAGACACAATGCGGACTTAAGTGCAAGAATAGTAAATCTGCTCATTGTTTGTGGTTTGCTTTGGGCGTCTCCTGGGAGTTCAGTATTAGATTCCGATGCACTACTGCATCTTTACTCTATCCCTTGGACCTTCACATTGATGATGAAACACAGAAAATGCGTCGGGAATTAATACAAAAGGCACAATACCGACATAAGTACAATTGGAGTAAATACTCTCTTTGTTTGTGGTTTGCTTTGAGCGTTTCCTGGGAGATCAGTATTAGATTCCGATGCACTACTGCGGCTTTACTCTATCCCTTGGACCTTCACAGTGTCGATGAAACACAAAAATTGCGTCGGGATGTAATACAAAAGGCACAATGCCAACTTAAGTACAAGAAGAGTAAATCTTCTCATTGTTTGTGGTTTGCTTTGAGCATTCCTGGGAGATCAGTATTAGATTCCGATGCACTACTGCAGCCTTACCCTATCCCGTGGACCTTCACATTGACGATGAAACACAGAAATTGCGTCGGGATTTAATACAAAAGGCACAATGCAGACTTAAGTACAAGAAGATTACATGTTCTTTTTGTTTGTGATTTGCTTTGAGCGCTCCTGGGGGATCAGCACTAGATTCCGATGCACTACTGCAGCTTTACTCTATCCCTTGGACATCCTCATTGACGATGAAACACTGAAATTGCGTCGGGATTTGATAAAAAAGGCACAATGCCAACTTAAGTACAAGAAGAGTAAATCTTCTCACCGTTTGTGGTTTGCTTTGAGCGTTTCCTTGGAGATCAGTCTTAGATTCAGATGCACTACCGCTGCTTTACTCCATTACTTGGACCTTCACATTGACGATGAAACACAGAAATGACGTCATGATTTAATACAAAAGGCACAATGCCGACTTAAGTACAAGTAGAGTAAATCTTCTCATTGTTTGTGGTTTGCTTTGAGCGTTCCTAGGAGATCAGTATTAGATTCTGATGCACTACTGCAGCTTTACTCTATCCCTTGGACCTTCACAGTGCCGATGAAACACAAAAATTGCGTCGGGATTTAATACAAAAGGCACAATGCCAACTGAAGTACAAGAAGAGTAAATCTTCTCATTGTTTGTGGTTTGCTTTGAGCCTTCCTTGGAGATCAGTATTACATTCCAATGCACTACTGCAGCCTTACTCTATCCCGTGGACCTTCACATTGACGATGAAAGACAGAAATTGCGTCGGGATTTAATTCAAAAGGCACAATGCTGACTTAGGTACAAGATGGTTAAATCTTCTCATTGTTTGTGGTTTGTTTGAGCGTTTCCTGGGAGATAATTATTAGATTCCGGTGTACTACTGCAGCTTTACTCTATCCCTTGGACCTTCACATTGAAGATGAAACACAGAAATTGCGTTGCGATTTAATACAAAAGGCACAATGCCGACTTAAGTACAAGAGGAGTAAATCTTCTCATTGTTTGTGGTTTGCTTTAAGCGTTCCTGGGAAAGCAGTACTAGATTCCGATGCACTACTGCTGCTTTCCTCAATCCCTTCGACCGTTACATTGACGATGAAGCACAGAATAGGCGTCGGGATTTAGTAGAAAAGGCACAATACCGACATAAGTACAAGAAGAGTAAATATTCTCTTTGTTAGTGGTATGCTTTGAGCGTTTACTGGGAGATCAGTATTAGATTCCGATGCACTACTGCACCTTTACCCTATCCCTTGGACCTTCACATTGACGATGAAAGACAGAAATAGCGTCGGTGTTTAATACAAAAGGCATAATGCCGACTTAAGTACAAGAAGGTTAAATCTTCTCATTGTTTTTGGTTTATTTGAGCGATTCCTGGGAGATCAGTATTTGTTTCCGATGCACTACTGCAGCTTTACTGTATCCCTTGGACCTTCACATTGACGATGAAACACAGAAATTTCGTAGCGATTTAATACAAAAGCCACAATGTTGACTTAAGTACAAGAGGAGTAAATCTTCTCATTGTTTGTGGTTTGCTTTGGCCGTTTCCTGGGAGATCAGTATTTGATTCCCATGCACTACTGCAGCTTTACTATACCCTTGGACCTTCACATTGACGATGAAACACAGATATATCGCCGGGATATAATACGAAAGGCACAACGCCGACTTATGTACATGAAGGTTAAATCTATTCATTTTTTGTGGTTTCCTTTGAGTAACTCCTGGGAGATCAGTATTAGATTCCGATGTACTACTGCAGCTTTACTCTACCCTTGGTATTTCACATTGTCGATGAAACACAGAAATTGCGTCGGGAAATAATATAAAAGGCACAATGCCGACTTGAGTACGAGAAGAGTAAATCTTGATATTGTTTGAGGTTTGCTTAGAGCGTTTCCTGGGAGATCAGTATTAAATACCGATGCACTACAGCAGCTTTACTCTATTCCTTGGACCTTCACATAGACGATGAAACAAAGAAATTGCATCGGGATTTAATACAAAAGACACAATGCCGACCTAAGTTCGAGAAGAGTACATCTTGTCATTGTTTGTGGTTTGCTTTGAGCGTTTCCTGGGGGATCACTACTAGATTCCGATGCACTACTGCAGCTTTACTCTATCCCTTTCACCTTCACATTGACGATAAAACACAGAAATTGCGTCGGGATTTAATACAAAAGGCACAATGCTGTCTTATGTACCAGAAGAGTATATCTTCACATTGTTTCTGGTTTGGCTTGAGCGTTTCCTGGGAGATCAGTATTTGATTCCTTTGCACTACTGCAGCTTATCTCATCCCTTGGACCTTCACATTGACGATGAATCACAGAAATTGCGTCGAGATTTAATACAAAATGCACAATGCTGACTTAAGTACAAGAAGGTTAAATCTTCTCATTGTTTTTGGTTTATTTGAGCGATTCCTGGGAGATCAGTATTTGTTTCCGATGCACTACTGCAGCTTTACTGTATCCCTTGGACCTTCACATTGACGATGAAACACAGAAATTTCGTAGCGATTTAATACAAAAGCCACAATGTTGACTTAAGTACAAGAGGAGTAAATCTTCTCATTGTTTGTGGTTTGCTTTGAGCGTTCCTGGGGAAGCAGTACTAGATTCCGATGCACTACTGCAGCCTTCCTCTATCCCTTCGACCGTTACATTGACGATGAAACACAGAATATCCGTCGGGATTTAGTAGAAAAGGCACAATACCGACATAAGTACAAGAAGAGTAAATATTCTCTTTGTTAGTGGTATGCTTTGAGCGTTTCCTGGGAGATCAGTGTTTGATTCCGTTGCACTACTGCAGCTTTGCCCTATCCTTTGGACCTTCACATTGACGCTGAAGCACAGAAATTGTGTCGGGAGACAATACAAAAGGCACAATGCAGACTTATGTACAAGAATAGTAAATATTCTCTTTGTTTGTGGTTTGCTTGGAGAGTTTCCTGGGTGATCAGTATTACAATCCGATGCACTTCTGCAGCTTTACTCTATCCCTCGGGCCTTCACATTGACGATGAAACAGAGTAATTGAGTCGGTATTTAAAACAATAAGCACAATACCGACTTAAGTACAAGAAGAGTAAATTGTCTCATTGTTTGTGGTTTGCTTTGAGCGTTTCCTGGGAGATCAGTTTTAGATTCCAATGCACTACTGCAGCGTTACTCCATCCCTTGGACATTCGCATTGACGATGAAACACTGAAATTGCGTCGGGATTTGATACAAAAGGCACAATGCCAACTTAAGTACAAGAAGAGATAAACCTTCACACCGTTTGTGGTTTGCTTTGAGCGTTTCCTGCGAGATCAGTCTTAGATTCAGATGCACTACCGCTGCTTTACTACATCACTTAGACCTATACATTGACGATGAAACACAGATATTCCGTCGGGATTTAGTACAAAATGCACAAAGCCGATATAAGTTCAAGAAGAGATAATCTTCTCATTGTATGTGATTTGCTTTGAGCATTGCCTGGGAGTTCAGTATTAGATTCCGATGCAGTACTGCATCTTTACTCCATCCCTTGGACCTTCACATTGATGATGAAACACAGAAAATGCGTCGCCATTTAATACAAAAGGCCCAATGCCGACTTAAGTACAAGAAGGGCAAATGTTCTCATTGTTTATGGTTTCCTTTGAGCGATTCCTGGGACATTAGTATTACATTCCGATTCACTACTGCAGCTTCACTCTATCCCTTGGTCCTTAACATTGACGATGAAACAAAGAAATTGAGTCGGGATTCAATGCAAAAGACACAATGCCGACTTCAGTACAAGAAAAGTAAATATTCTAATTGTTTGTTTTTTGCCTTGAGCGTTTCCTCAGATATCAACATTAGATTCCGATGCGCTCCTGCAGCATTACTCTATCCCTTGGATCGTCAAATTGTCGATGAAACACAGATTTTGCGTCGGAGCTTAATACAAAAGGCTCAATGATGCCTTAAGTACAAGAAGAGTAAATCTTCTCATTGTTTGTGGTTTGCTTTGAGCGTTTCCTGATAGTTCCGTATTAGATTCCGATGCACTACTGCAGCTTTACTCTATCCGTTCGACCTTCACATTGACGACAAAACACAGAAATTGTAACGGGATTTAATACAAATGGAACAATGCCGACTAAAGTTCAAGAAGAGTAAATCTTCTCATTGTTTGTAGTTTGCTTTGAGCGTTTCCTGGGCGATCAGTTTTAGATAACGATCCACTACAGCTGCTTTACACTATCCGTTGGACCTTCACATTGACGATGAAACACAGAAATTGCGTCGGGATTTAATACAAAGGCACAATGCCGACTTCAGTACAGGATGTGTAAATCTTCTCATTGTTTGTGGTTTGCTTTGAGCGTTTCCTTTGCGATCAGTATTAGATTCTGATGCACTACTGCAACTTTACTCAGTCCCTTGTCCCTTCACATCAACAATAAAACACAGAAATTGCGTCGGGTTTTAATACAAAAGACACAATGCCGAATTAAGTACAAGAAGAGTATATCTTCGCATTGTTTGTGGTTTGCTTTGAGCGTTTCCAGGGAGATCAGTATTAGATTCTGATGCACTACTGCAGATTTAATCTATCCCTTGGACCTCCACATTGACGATGAAACACATAAATTGCGTCGGGATTAAACACAAATAGCACAATGCCGACTTAAGTACAAGAGGAGTATATATCCTCATTGTTTGTGGTTTGCTTAGAGCGTTTCCTTGGGGATCAGTATTAGATTCCGATTCAATACTGCAGCTTTACTCCATCCCTTGGTTCTTCACATTGACGATGAAACACAGAAATTGCGTCGGGATGTAATACAAACGGCACTATGCCGACTGAAGTACAAGAAGGGTAATTCTTCTCACTGTTTCTGGTTTGTTTTGAGCGTCTCCTGGGAGATCAGTATTAGATTTCGATGCACTACTGCAGCTTTACTCTATCCCTTGGACCTTCACATTTACGATGAAACACAGAAATTGCCTCTGGATGTAATACAAAAAGCACAAACCAGACTTGAATACAAGAAGATTAAATCTTCTCTTTGTTAGTGGTTTGCTTTGGGCGTTTCCTGGGAGATCAGGATTAGATTCCGATGCACTACTCCAGCTTACCCTCTATCCCTTGGAACTGCACATTGACGAAGAAGCACAGAAATAATGTCGGGATTTAATACAAAAGGCACAATGACGACTTAAGTACACGAAGAGTAAATCTTCTTATTGTTTGTGGTTTGCGTTGAGCATTTCCTCGGAGATTAGTATTAGATTCCGATGCACTACTGCACCTTGACTCTATCCCTTTCACCTTCTCATTTACGATAAATCACAGAACTTGCGTCGGGATTTAATACAAAAGGCACAATGACGACTTCAGTACAAGAAGAGGAAAATCTTCTCATTGTTTGTGGTTTGCTTTGTGCGTTTCCTGGGAGCTCAGTGTTAGATTACGATGCACTACTGCAGCTTTACTCTATCCCTTGGACCTTCACATTGAGGATGAAACACAGAAATTGCGTCGGGATTTAATGTAAAAGACACAATGCCGACTTAAGTACAAGAAGAGTATATCCTCTCATTGTTTGTGGTTTGCTTTGAGCGTTTCCTTGGAGATCAGCATTAGATTCCGAGGCATTAAGCAGCTTTACTCCATCCCTTGGACCTTCACATTGATGATGAAACACAGAAAATGCGTCGCCATTTAATACAAAAGGCCCAATGCCGACTTAAGTACAAGAAGGGCAAATCTTCTCATTTTTTATGGTTTCCTTTGAGCGATTCCTGGGACATTAGTATTACATTCCGATTCCCTACTGCAGCTTCACTCTATCCCCTGGACCTTAACATTGACGATGAAACACAGAAATTGCGTCGGATTCAATGCAAAAGACACAATGCCGACTTCAGTACAAGAAAAGTAAATATTCTAATTGTTTGTGGTTTGCCTTGAGCGTTTCCTCAGATATCAATATTAGATTCCGATGCACTCCTGCAGCATTACTCTATCCCTTGGATCTTCAAATTGTCGATGAAACACAGATTTTGCGTCGGAGCTTAATACAAAAGGCTCAATGATGCCTTAAGTACAAGAAGAGTAAATCTTCTCATTGTTTGTGGTTTGCTTTGAGCGTTTCATGGGAGATCCGTATTAGATTCCGATGCACTACTGCAGCTTTACTCTATCCGTTCGACCTTCACATTGACGACAAAACACAGAAATTGTAACGGGATTTAATACAAAAGGAACAATGCCGACTAAAGTTCAAGAAGAGTAAATCTTCTCATTGTTTGTAGTTTGCTTTGAGCGTTTCCTGGGCGATCAGTTTTAGATAACGATCCACTACAGCTGCTTTACACTATCCGTTGGACCTTCACATTGACGATGAAACACAGAAATTGCGTCGGGATTTAATACAAAGGCTCAATTCCGACTTCAGTACAGGATGTGTAAATCTTCTCATTGTTTGTGGTTTGCTTTGAGCGTTTCCTTTGCGATCAGTATTAGATTCCGATGCACTACTGCAACTTTACTCAGTCCCTTGTCCCTTCACATCAACAATAAAACACAGATATTGCGTCGGGATTAAACACAAAAGGCACAATGCCGACTTAAGTACAAGAGGAGTATATATCCTCATTGTTTGTGGTTTGCTTAGAGCGTTTCCTTGGGGATCAGTATTAGTTTCCGATTCAATACTGCAGCTTTATTCCATCCCTTGGTTCTTCACATTGACGATGAAACACAGAAATTGCGTCGGGATGTATTACAAACGGCACAATGCCGACTGAAGTACAAGAAGGGTAATTCTTCTCACTGTTTCTGGTTTGTTTTGAGCGTTTCCTGGAAGATCAGTATTAGTTTCCGATGCACTACTGCAGCTTTACTCTATCCCTTGGACCTTCACATTTACGATGAAACACAGAAATTGCCTCTGGATGTAATACAAAAAGCACAAACCAGACTTGAATACAAGAAGATTAAATCTTCTCTTTGTTAGTGGTTTGCTTTGGGCGTTTCCTGGGAGATCAGGATTAGATTCCGATGCACTACTCCAGATTATCCTCTACTCCTTGGAACTGCACATTGACGAAGAAGCACAGAAATAGTGTCGGGATTTAATACAAAAGGCACAATGACGACTTAAGTACACGAAGAGTAAATATTCTCTTTGTTTGTGGTTTGCGTTGAGCGTTTCCTCGGAGATTAGTATTAGATTCCGATGCACTACTGCACCTTGACTCTATCCCTTTCACCTTCTCATTTACGATAAATCACAGAACTTGCGTCGGGATTTAATACAAAAGGCACAATGACGACTTCAGTACAAGAAGAGGAAAATCTTCTCATTGTTTGTGGTTTGCTTTGTGCGTTTCCTGGGAGCTCAGTGTTAGATTACGATGCACTACTGCAGCTTTACTCTATCCCTTGGACCTTCACATTGAGGATGAAACACAGAAATTGCGTCGGGATTTAATGTAAAAGACACAATGCCGACTTAAGTACAAGAAGAGTATATCCTCTCATTGTTTGTGGTTTGCTTTGAGCGTTTCCTTGGAGATCAGCATTAGATTCCGAGGCATTAAGCAGCTTTACTCCATCCCTTGGACCTTCACATTGATGATGAAACACAGAAAATGCGTCGCCATTTAATACAAAAGGCCCAATGCCGACTTAAGTACAAGAAGGGCAAATCTTCTCATTTTTTATGGTTTCCTTTGAGCGATTCCTGGGACATTAGTATTACATTCCGATTCCCTACTGCAGCTTCACTCTATCCCTTGGACCTTAACATTGACGATGAAACACAGAAATTGCGTCGGATTCAATGCAAAAGACACAATGCCGACTTCAGTACAAGAAAAGTAAATATTCTAATTGTTTGTGGTTTGCCTTGAGCGTTTCCTCAGATATCAATATTAGATTCCGATGCACTCCTGCAGCATTACTCTATCCCTTGGATCTTCAAATTGTCGATGAAACACAGATTTTGCGTCGGAGCTTAATACAAAAGGCTCAATGATGCCTTAAGTGCAAGAAGAGTAAATCTTCTCATTGTTTGTGGTTTGCTTTGAGCGTTTCATGGGAGATCCGTATTAGATTCCGATGCACTACTGCAGCTTTACTCTATCCGTTCGACCTTCACATTGACGACAAAACACAGAAATTGTAACGGGATTTAATACAAAAGGAACAATGCCGACTAAAGTTCAAGAAGAGTAAATCTTCTCATTGTTTGTAGTTTGCTTTGAGCGTTTCCTGGGCGATCAGTTTTAGATAACGATCCACTACAGCTGCTTTACACTATCCGTTGGACCTTCACATTGACGATGAAACACAGAAATTGCGTCGGGATTTAATACAAAGGCTCAATGCCGACTTCAGTACAGGATGTGTAAATCTTCTCATTGTTTGTGGTTTGCTTTGAGCGTTTCCTTTGCGATCAGTATTAGATTCCGATGCACTACTGCAACTTTACTCAGTCCCTTGTCCCTTCACATCAACAATAAAACACAGATATTGCGTCGGGATTAAACACAAAAGGCACAATGCCGACTTAAGTACAAGAGGAGTATATATGCTCATTGTTTGTGGTTTGCTTAGAGCGTTTCCTTGGGGATCAGTATTAGATTCCGATTCAATACTGCAGCTTTATTCCATCCCTTGGTTCTTCACATTGACGATGAAACACAGAAATTGCGTCGGGATGTATTACAAACGGCACAATGCCGACTGAAGTACAAGAAGGGTAATTCTTCTCACTGTTTCAGGTTTGTTTTGAGCGTTTCCTGGGAGATCAGTATTAGTTTCCGATGCACTACTGCAGCTTTACTCTATCCCTTGGACCTTCACATTTACGATGAAACACAGAAATTGCCTCTGGATGTAATACAAAAAGCACAAACCAGACTTGAATACAAGAAGATTAAATCTTCTCTTTGTTAGTGGTTTGCTTTGGGCGTTTCCTGGGAGATCAGGATTAGATTCCGATGCACTACTCCAGATTATCCTCTACTCCTTGGAACTGCACATTGACGAAGAAGCACAGAAATAGTGTCGGGATTTAATACAAAAGGCACAATGACGACTTAAGTACACGAAGAGTAAATATTCTCTTTGTTTGTGGTTTGCGTTGAGCGTTTCCTCGGAGATTAGTATTAGATTCCGATGCACTACTGCACCTTGACTCTATCCCTTTCACCTTCTCATTTACGATAAATCACAGAACTTGCGTCGGGATTTAATACAAAAGGCACAATGACGACTTCAGTACAAGAAGAGGAAAATCTTCTCATTGTTTGTGGTTTGCTTTGTGCGTTTCCTGGGAGCTCAGTGTTAGATTACGATGCACTACTGCAGCTTTACTCTATCCCTTGGACCTTCACATTGAGGATGAAACACAGAAATTGCGTCGGGATTTAATGTAAAAGACACAATGCCGACTTCAGTACAAGAAGAGTATATCCTCTCATTGTTTGTGGTTTGCTTTGAGCGTTTCCTGGGAGATCAGCATTAGATTCCGTGGCATTAAGCAGCTTTACTCTATCCCTTGGACCTTCACATTGACGATGAAACACAGAAATTGCGTTGGGATTTTATTCAAAAGGCACAATGCCGACTTAAGTATAAGAAGAGTAAATTTTCTCATTGTTTGTGGTTTGGTTTGAGCGTTTCCTTTGCGATCAGTATTATATTCCGATGCACTACTGCGGCTTTACTCTACCCCTTGTACCTTCACATCAACAATAAAACACAGATATTGCGTCGGGTTTTAATACAAAAGACACAATGCCAAATTAAGTACAAGAAGAGTATATCTTCGCATTGTTTGTGGTTTGCTTTGAGCATTTTCTGGGAGATCAGTATTAGATTTCGATGCACTACTGCATTTTTAATCTATCCCTTGGAACTCCACATTGACGATGAAACACAGAAATTGCGTCAGGATATAATACAAATCGCACAATGCCGACTTAACTACAAGAAGAGTTAATCTTCTCATTGTTTGTGGTTTGCTTTGAGCGTTTCCTGGGTGATCAGTATTAGATTCCGATGCACTACTGCAGCTTTACTCCATCTCTTGGTCCTTCACATTGACGATGAAACACAGAAATTGCCTTGGGATTTAATGCAAAGGCATAATGCCGACTTAAGTACAAGAGGAGTATATATTCTCATTGTTTGTGGTTTGCTTAGAGCGTTTCCTGGGAGATCAGGATTAGATTCCTATACACTACTCCAGCTTTACTCTATCCCTTGGAACTGCACATTGACGATGAAACACAGATATATCGCCGGGATATAATACGAAAGGCACAATGAAGACTTATGTGCACGAAGAGTAAATCTTCTTATTGTTTGTGGTTTGCTATGAGCGTTTCCTGGGAGATCAGTTTTAGATTATGTTGCACTACTGCAGCGTTACTGTATCCCTTGGCCCTTAACATTTACGATGAAACACAGATATAGCGTCGGGATTTAATACAAACGGCACAAAGCCGACTTAAGTACAAGAAGAATAAATCTTCTCATTCCATTAAATTTCGGGCATGCAGCCGCGCAAATAAAATTTCTTCTACTGATATTTCGGCCGCGTATCGTCCGGCCATCTTCAGAGCGAGTCACAAGACTGATGACAAGGTGCCAAGCGCGGCCTTATATGCTCCACCGCGGCGGTACTGCGCATGCGGGTCACAGATGCTGCGCCGCCTGTGGCGAAAGCGTACGGACGTTCGATGTGCTTATCGATGTTTGATCGGCGGCGATGACACGGTGACGACTTCTCTGCAATTTAATTAGTCCAAGAGCCGGATTCCATGCTTTGTCCAAATTGAAACCTTTATCTCTGTTTATTAAATTGTTGGCTAATCGAATTTCTATGGCTTCCTTGAATACAGAATCCCAAAAAGAAGAGGTGGATGTTAAAATCTTCACATCACTGTAATTCATGGAGCATATAAGGCCGCGCTTGGCACCTTGTCATCAGTCTTGTGACTCGCTCTGAAGATGGCCGGACGATACGCGGCCGAAATATCAGTAGAAGAAATTTTATTTGCGCGGCTGCATGCCCGAAATTTAATGGATTATTCATTACGCCGCGAGAAGTTGAAAATGCAAATCTTCTCATTGTTTGTGGTTTGCTTTGAGCGTTTCCTGTGAGATCAGTATTAGAATCCGAAGCACAACTGCAGCTTTACTCTATCCATTGGACCTTCACATTTACGATGAAACACAGAAATAGCGTAGGGATTTAACACAAAAGGCACAAAGCCGACTTAAGTACAAGTTGATTAAACCTTCTCATTGTTTGTGGTTTGCTTTGAGCGCTCCTGGGAGATCAGTATTAGATTCCGATGCACTACTCCAGCTTTACTCTATTCCTTGAAACAGCGCATTGACGAAGAAACACAGAAATAGTGTCGGGATTTAATACAAAAGGCACAATGACGACTCACGTGCAAGAAGAGTAAACCTTCTTATTGTTTGTGGTTTACTTTGAGCGTTTCTTGGGAGATCAATATGATTCCGATGCACTACCGCAGCGTTACTGTATCCCTTGGAACTTCGCATTGACGATGATACACAGAAATTGCGTCGGGATTTAATGCAAAAGACACAATGCCGACTTAAGTACAAGAAGAGTGAATCTTTTAACGTTTTGTGGTTGCTTTGAGCGTTTCCTGGAATATCACTATTAGATTCCGATGCACTACTGCAGGTTTACTCTATCCCTTGGACCTTCACATTGACGATGAAACACAGAAATTGCGTCGGGATTTAATGAAAAAGGTACATTGCCGACTTAAGTACAAGAGGAGTAAATCTTCTCATTGTTTGTGGTTTGCTTTGAGCGTTTCCTGGGAAATCAGTATTAGATTTCGATGCACTACTGCAGATTTACTCTATCCTTGGACCTTCACATTGCCGATGAAACACAGATATATCGCCGGGATATAATACAAAAGGCACAATGCCGACTTAAGTACAAGAAGAGTAAATATTCTCACTGTTTGTGGTTTGCTTTGAGCGTATCCTGGGAGATCAGTATTAGATTCCGATGCACTACTGCAACTCTACTCTATCCCTAAGTACCTTCAAAATGACGATGAAACACGGAAATTGCGTTGCGATTAAATACAAAAGGCACAATTCCGACTTAAGTACCAGAAGAGTAAATCTTATCAATGTTTCTGGTTTGTTTTGAGCGTTTCCTGGGAGATGAGTATTAAATTCCGATGCACTACTGCAGCTTTACTCTGTCCCTTGGACCTTCACATTGACCATGAAACACAGAAATCGCATCGGGATATAATACAAAATGGACAATGCCGACTTAAGTACAAGAAGAGTGAATCTTCTAAGAGAAAGTGGTTTCAGCGCCTCCTGGGAGACCAGTATTAGATTCCGATGCACTACTGCAGCTTTACTCTATCCCATGGACTTTCACATTGACGATAAAACACAGAACTTGCGTCGGAGTTTAATACAAAAGCCCCAATGCCGACATAAGTACAAAGAGAGCAAATCTTCTCATTGTTTATGGTTTCCTGTGAGCGATTCCTGGGAGATCAGTATTACTTTCCGTTGCACTACTGCAGCTTTACTGTATCCGTTGGACCTTCACATTGACGATGAAACACAGAAATTGCGACGGGATTTAATATAAAAGGCACAATGCCGACTTCAGTACAGGAAGTGTAAATATTCTCATTGTTTGTGGTTTGTTTTGAGCATTTCCTTTGCGATCAGTATTAGATACCGATGCACTACTGCCGCTTTACTCCATCCCTTGTACCTTCACATCAACAATAAAACACAGAAATTACTTCGGGTTTTAATACGAAAAACACAATGCCGACTTAAGTACAAGAAGAGTAAATCTTCTCAATGTTTCTGGTTTGCTTTGAGCGTTTCCTGGGAGGTCAGTATTAGATTCCGATGCACTACTGCAGCTTTACTCTATCCGTAAGTACCTTCACAATGACGATGAAACACAGATATTGCGTCGGGATTAAATACAAATGGCACATTGCCGACGTAAGTACAAGAAGAGTGACTCTTCTCATTGTTTGTGGTTTGCTTTGAACGTTTCCTGGGTGAACAGTATTAGTTCCGAAGCACAACTGCAGATTTACTGCACCCTTTGGACCTTCGCATTGACGGTGAAACCCAGAAATTGCGACGGGATTTAATACAAACAGCACGATGCCGACTTAAGTACAAGAAGAGTAAATCCCTCTCAATGTTTCTGGTTTGCTTTGAGCGTTTCCTGTGATATAAGTATTAGATTCCGATGCACTACTGCAGCTTTACTCTATACTTGGACCTTCACATTGGCGATGAAACACAGAAATATCGCCGGGATATAATACAAAAGGCACAATGCCGACTTAAGTACAAGAAGAGTAAATCTTCTCATTGTTTGTGGTTTGTTTTGAGCTCTTCCTGGGAGATCAGTATTAGATTCCGATGCACCACTGCTGCTTTACTCTATCCCTTGGAGCTTCACATTGACGATGAAACACAGAAATTGCGATGGGATTTAGTACAACAGGCACAACGCCATCTTAAGTGGAAGAGGAGTAAATCTACTCATTGTTCGTGGTTAGTTTGAGCGTTTCCGGGGAGATCAGTATTAGATTCCGATGCACTACTGCAGCTTTACTCTATCCCCTGGACCTTCACATTGACGATGGAACACAGAAATTGCGTCGGGATTTAATACAAAAGGCACAATGCCAGCTTAAGTACAAGAAGAGTAAATCTTCTCAATGTTTCTGGTTTGCTTTGAGCGTTTCCTGGGAGATAAGTATTAGATTCCGATGCAATTCTGCAGCTTTACTCTACCCCTTGGACTTTCACATTGCCGATTAATCACAGAAATTGCGTCGGGAATTATTACAAAATGCACAATGCCGACTTAAGTTCAAGAAGGGTATTTATTCTCATTGTTTTTGGATTGCTTTGAGCGTTTCCTGGGAGATCAGAATTTGATTCTGATGCACTACTGCTGCTGTATTCTATCCCTTGAACCATTACTTTGACGATGAAACACAGAAATGTCGCCGCGATATAATACAAAAGGCACAATGCCGACTTAAGTACAAGAAGAGTAAATCTTCCCAATGTTTGTGGTTTCCTTTGAGCGTTTCCTGGGAGATCAGTACTGGATTCGAATGCACTACTGTAGCTTTAATCTATCCCATGGACCTTAACATTGTCGATGAAACACAGAAATTGCATCGGGATTTAATGCAAAAGGGACAATGCAGACTTGAGTACGAGAGGAGTAAATATTCTCTTTGTTTGAGGTTTGGTTTGAGCGTTTCCTGGGAGATCAGTATTAGATTCCGATGCACTACTGCAACTTTACTCTACCGCTTGGACCCACACACTAACGATGAAACACAGAAATTGCGTCGGGATTTAATACAAAAGCACAAGCCGACTTTAGTACAAGAAGAGTGGATCTTCTCATTGTTTGAGGTTTGCTTTGAATGTTTCCTGGGAGTTCAGTATTAGATTCCGATGCACTACTGCAGCTTTACTCTATTCCTTGGACGTTCACATTTACGATGAAACACTGAGATTGCTTCGGGATTTAATACAAAAGGCACAAATCCGACTTAAGTACAAGAAAAGTAAATGTTCTAATTGTTTGTGGTCTCCTTTGAGCGTTTCCTGGACGATCTGTAATAGTTCCGAAGTACAACTGCAGGTTTACTCCATCATTTGGACCTTCACAATGACGATGAAACCCAGAAATTGCGTCGGGATTTAATACAAAAGGCACCATGCCGTCTTAAGTACAAGAAGAGTAAAACTTTTCATTGTTTGTGATTTGATTTGAGTGTTTCCTGGGAGATCAGTACTGGATTCGAATGCACTACTGTAGATTTAATCTATCCCTTGGACCTTAACGTAGACGATGAAACACAGAAATTTCGTCGGGATATAATACGAAATGCACAATGCCGACTTAAGTACAAGAGGAGAAAATATTCTCTTTGTTTGTGGTTTGGTTTTAGCGTCTCCTGGGAGATCAGTATTAGTTTCCGACGCACTACCGAAGCTTTACTCTATCCCTTGGACGTTCACATTGACGAAGACACACAGAAATTGCGTCAGGATTTAATACAAAAAGCACAATGATGACTTAAGTACAAAAAGAGTAAATCTTCACATCGTTTGTGTTTAGCTTTTACCGTTACCTGGGAGATCAGTACTAGATTCCGATGCACTACTGCAGCTTTTTTCTATCCCTTGGACCTTCACATTGACGGAGAATCACAGAAATTGCGTTGGGATTTAATACGAAAGGCACAATGCCTACTTAAGTACAAGAGGAGTAAGTCTTCTCATTCTTTGAGGTTTGCTTTGAGCGTTTCCAGGTGTATCAGTACTAGATTCCGATGCACTTCTGCAGCCTTACTCTATCCCTTGGGCTGTCACATTGTTGTTGAAACAAAGAAAATGCATCGGGATTTAATACAAAAGGCACAATGCCGACTTAAGTACAAGAGGAGTATATATTCTCTTTGTTTGTTGTTTGCTTGGTGCGTTTCCTGGGATATCAGTATTAGATTCCGATGCACTACTGCAGCTTTACCCTATCCCTTGGACCTTCACATTGACGACGAAACACAGTAATTTCGTCAGCATTTAATACAAAAGGCACACTGCCAAATTAAGTACAAGGAGAGAGAATCTTCTCATTGTTTGTGGATTGATTTGAGCGTTTCCTGGGAGATCAGTATTAGATTCTGATGCACTACTACAGCCTTACTCTATCCCTTGGACCTACGCAATGACGATGAAACACAGATATTGCGTTAGGATTTAATACAAAAGGCAAAATGCCGACTTAAGTACCAGAAGAGTAAATACTCTTATTGTTTATGGTTTGCTTTGAGCGTTTCCTGGGGGATCAGTACTACATTACGATGCACTACTGCAGCTTTACTCAATCCTTTGGAACCTCACATTGACAATGAAACACAGAAAAAGCGTCGGGGTTTAATACAAAAGGCACAATGCCGACCTAAGTACAAGAGGAGAAAATATTCTCTTTGTTTATGGTATGCATTGAGCGTTTCCTGGGAGATCAGTATTAGATTCCATTGCACTACTGCAGCTTTACTCTATCCCTTGGACCTCCACATTGACGATGAAACACAGAATTTGCGTATGGATTTAATACAAAAGGCACAATGCTAAAGTACAAGGAGAGTAAACCTTCTCATTGTTTGTGGTTTGCTTTGAGCGTTTCCTGGGAGAACAGTATTAGATTCCGATGCACTACTGCAGTTTTGCTCTATCCCTTGGACCTTCACATTGACGACGAAACACAGAAATTGCTTCGGGATTTAATACAAAAAGCACAATGACGACTTACGTACAAGAAGCGTAGATCTCCTCATTGTTTTTGGATTGTTTTGAGCGTTTCCTGGGAGATCAGTTTGAGATTAAGATGCACTACTGCAGCTTTACTCTATCCCTTGGACCTTCACATTGCCGATGAAACACAGAAATTGCATCGGGATTAAACACAAAACGCACAATGCCGACTCAAGTACAAGAGGAGTAAATTATCCCATTGTTTGCGGTTTGCTTAGAGCGTTTTCTGGGGGATCAGTATTAGATTCCAATGCACTACTGCAGCCTTTCTCCATCCCTTGCTCCTTCACATTGACGATGAAACACAGAAATTACGTCGGGATGTAATACAAAAGGCACAATGCCGACTTAAGTACAGGAAGAGTAATTCTTCTCACTGTTTGTGGTTTGTTTTGAGCGTTTCTTTGGAGATCAGTATTAGATTCCGATGCACTACTGCAGCTTTATGCTAGCCCTTGGACCTTCACATTAGCGATGAACCACAGAAATTGCGTCGGGATTTTATAATAAAGGCACAAAGCCGACTTAAGTACAGGAAGATTAAATCTTCTCATTGTTTGTGGTTTGCTTTGAGCGTTTCCTGGGAGATCAGTATTAGATTCCAATGCACTACTGCAGCTTTACTCTATCCCTTGGACCCGAACATTGTCGATGAAACACAGAGATATTGTCGGGATTTAATACAAAAAGCACAATGACGACTTAAGTGCAAGAAGAGTAAATCTTCTTATTGTTTGTGGTGTGCTTTGAGCGGTTCCTGGGAGATCAGTATTTGATTCTGATGCACTACTGCAGCCTTACTGTATCCCTTGGATTTTCACATTGACGATGAAACACAGAAATTGCGTCGGGATTTAATGCAAAAGACACAATGCCGACTTAAGTACAAGAAGAGTAAATCTTCAAATTGTTTGTGGTTTCCTTTGAGCGTTTCCTGGGATATCATTATTAGTTTCCGATGCACTACTGCAGCTTTACTCTATCCCTTGGACCTTCACAGTTACGTTGTAACACAGAAATTGCGTCGGCGTTTAATACAAAAGGCTCAATACCGATTTAAGTACAAGAAGAGTAAATCTTCTCATTGTCTGTGGTTAGCTTTGAGCGTTTCAGGGCAGATCAGTATTAGATTCCGAACTACTGCTGCTTTCCTCTATCCCTTGGAATTTCACATTGACGACGAAATACAGAAATTGCGTCGGGACTTAATACAAATGGCTCAATGTCGACTTAAGTACAAGAAGAGTAAATCTTCTCATTGTTTGTGGTTTGCTTTGAGCGTTCCTGGGGGATCAGTACTAGATTCCGATGCACTACTGCAGCTTTGTTCTATCCCTTCGACATTCACATTGACGATGTAACACAGATATAGTGTCGGGATTTAATACAAAAGGCACCATGACGCCTTAAGTGCAAGAAGAGTAAATCTTCCCATTGTTTGTGGTTTGCTTTGAGCGTTTCCTGAGAGATCAGTGTTATTTTCCGATGCACTACTGCAGCTCTACTCTATCGCTTGGACCTTCACATTGACGATGAAACACAGAAATTTCGTCGGGAAGTAATACAAAAGGCACAATGCCGACTTAAGTAAAAGAAGAGTAATTCTTCTCACTGTTTGTCGTTTGCTTTGAGCGTTACCTGGGGGATCACTATTAGATTCCGATGCACTACTGCAGCGTTACTCTATCCCTTGGACCTTCACATTTACGATGAAACACAGAAATAGTGTCGGGATTTAATACAAAAGGCACGATGACGACTCAAGTACAAGGAGAGTAAAACTTCATGTTGTTTGTGGTTTAATTTGAGCGTTTCTTGCGAGATCAGTATTAGATTCCGATGCACTACAGCTGCGTTACTGTATCGCTTGGAACTTCACTTTGACGATGAAACACAGAAATTGCGTCAGGATTTAATGGAAAAGACACAATGCCGACATAAGTGTAAGAAGAGTAAATCTTTTAATTGTTTTTGGTTGCTTTGAATGTTTCCTGAGATATCACTATTAGATTCCGATGCAATACTGCAGCTTTACTCTATCCCTAGGACCTTCACATTGACGATGAAACACAGAAATTGCGTCGGGGTTTCATACAAAAGGCTCAATGCCGACTTAAGTACAACAACAGTAAATCTTCTCATTGATTGTGGTTTGCATTGAGCGCTTCCTGGGGGATCGGTATTCGATTCCGATCCAGTAATGCAGCTTTCCTCTATCCGTTGGTCCTTACATAGGCGATGAAACACAGAAATTGCGTCGGGAATTATTACAAAATGCACAATGCCGACTTAAGTTCAAGAAGGGCATTTCTTCTCATTGTTTTTCTATTGCTTTGAGCGATTCCTGGGAGATCAGAATTTGATTCCGATGCACTACTGCTGCTGTACTCTATCCCTTGAACCTTTACTTTGACGATGAAACACAGAAATATCGCCGCGATTTAATACAAAAGGCATAATGCCGACTTAAGTACAAGAAGAGTAAATCTTCTCATTGTTTTTAGTTTGCTTTGAGAGATTCCTGGGAGATCAGTATTAGATTCCGATGCACTACTGTAGCTTTACTCTATCCCTTGGACCCTCTCAGTGACGATGAAACACAGAAATTGCAACGGGATTAAATACAAAAAGCACATTGCCGACGTAAGTACATTAAGAGTAAATCTTCTCAATGTTTGTGGTTTGCATTGAGCGTATCCTGGGAGATCAGTATTTTTCCGAAGCACAACTGCAGTTTTACTCCATTCTTTGGACCTTCACTTCGTCGATGAAACCAAAAAAATTGCGTCACGATTTAATATAAAATGCACAATGCCGACTTAAGTACAAGAAGAGTAAATCTTTTCATTGTTTGTGGTTTGCTTTGAGCATTTTCTGGCAGATCAGTATTAGATTCCGCTGCACTACTGCAGCTTTACTCTATCCATTGGTCCTTCACAATGTTAATGAAACAAAGAAAATGCGTCCGGATTTAATACAAAAGGAACAATGCCGTCTTAAGTACAGGAGGAGTATATATCCTCTTTGATTGTGGTTTGCTTTGAGCGTTTCCTGGGAGATCAGTATTAGATTCCATTGCACAACAGCAGCTTTACTCTATACCTTGGACCTCCTCATTGACGATGGAACACAGATATTGCGTCTGGATTTGATACAAATGGCACAATGCCGACTAAAGTACAAGGAGAGTAAATCTTCTCATTGTATGTGGTTTGCTTTGAGCGTTTCCTGGGAGATCAGTATTAGATTCCGATGCACTACTGCTGCTTTACTCTATCCCTTGGAGCTTGACATTGACGATGAAACACAGAATTTGCGTTGGGATTTAATACAAAAAGCACAATGCCGACCTAAGTACAAGAAGAGTAAACCTTCTCAATGTTTCTGGTTTGCTTTGAGCTTTTCCTGGGAGATGAGTATTAGATTTCGATGCAGTTCTGCAGCTGTACTCTACCCCTTTGACTTTCACATTGACGATTACTCACAGAAATTGCGTCGGGATTTAATACAAAATGCACAATGCAGCTTTAAGTTCAAGGAGGGTAAATCTTCTCATTGTTTGCGGATTGCTTTGAGCGTTTCCTCGGAGATCAGAATTAGATTCCGATGCACTACTGCTGCTTTACTCTATCCCTTGGACCATCACATTGACGATGAAACACAGAAATATCGCCGCGATGTAATACGGAAAGCACAATGCCGACCTAAGTACAAGAAGAGTAAATCTTCTCATTGTTTGTGGTTTGCTTTGAGCGTTTCCTGGGAGATCGGTATTAGATTCCGATGCACCACTGCAGCTTTACTCTATCCCTTGGAGCTTGACATTGACGATGAAACACAGAAATTGCGTCGGGATTATATACAAAAGGCACATCGCGACGTAAGTACAAGAAGATTATATCTTCTCATTGTTTGTGGTTTCCTTTGAGCGTTTCCTGGGAGATCAGTACTGGATTCGAGTGCACTACTGTAGATTTAATCTATTCCTTGGACCTTAACATAGACGATGAAACACAGAAATTGCGTCGGGATATAATACGAAATGCACAATGTCGACTTAAGTACAAGAGGAGTAAATATTCTCTTTGTTTGTGGTTTGGTTTTAGCGTCTCCTGGGAGATCAGTATTAGATTCCGACGCACTACCGCAGCTTTACTGTATCCCTTGGACGTTCACATTAACGAAGACACACAGAAATTGCGTCAGGATTTAATACAAAAGGCACAATGCTGACTCAAGTACAAGAAGAGTAAATCTTCTCACTGTTTGTGGTTTGCTTTGAGCGTTTCCTCGAGATCAGTGTTAAATTCCGATGCATTACTGCAGCTTTACTCTATCCCTTGGACCTTCACATTGACGATGAAACACAGAAACAGCGTCGGGATTTAATACAAAAGGCACAATGATGACTTAAGTACAAAAAGAGTAAATCTTCACATCGTTTGTGGTTAGCTTTTAGCCTTACCTGGGAGATCAGTACTAGATTCCGATACACTACTGCAGCTTTTCTCTATATCTTGGACCTTCACAGTCACGAAGAATCACAGAAATTGCGTTGGGATTTAATACGAAAGGCACAATGCCGACTTAAATACAAGAGGAATAAGTCTTCCAATTGTTTAAGGTTTGCTTTGAGCGTTTCCTGGGGTATCAGTACCAGATTCCGATGCACTACTGCAGCTTTACTCTATCCCTTGGGCTTTCACATTGTTGTTGAAACAAAGAAAATGCGTCGGGATATAATACAAAAGGCACAATGCCGACTTAAGTACATAAGGAGTATATATTCTCTTTGTTTGTTGTTTGCTTGGAGCGTTTCCTCGGATATCAGTATTAGATTCCGATGCACTACTGCAGCTTTACCCTATCCCTTGGACCTTCACATTGACGGTGAAACACATTACTTTCGTCAGCATTTAATACAAGAGGCACAATGCCAAATTAAGTACAAGGAGAGAGAATCTTCTCATTGTTTGTGGTTTGTTTTGAGCGCTTCCTGGAGATCAGTATTAGATTGCGATGCACTACTACAGCCTTACTCAATCCTTTAGAACTTCACATTGACAAATTAACACAGAAAATGCGTCGGGGTTTAATACAAAAGGCACAATGCCGACCTAAGTACAAGAGGAGAAAATATTCTCTTTGTTTGTGGTTTGCTTTAGGCGTTTCCTGGGAGATCAGTATTACATTCCATTGCACTACTGCAGCTTTACTCTATCCCTTGGACCTCCACATTGACGATGAAATACAGAATTTGCGTCTGGATTTAATACAAAAGGCACAATGCCGACTAAAGTACAAGGAGAGTAAACCTTCTCATTGTTTGTGCTTTGCTTTGAGCGTTTCCTGGGATAACAGTATTAGGTTCCGATGCACTACTGCAGCTTTGCTCTATCCCTTGGACCTTCAAATTGACGACGAAACACAGAAATTGCGTCGGGATTTAATACAAAAGGCACAATGCGGACTTACGTACAAGAAGCGTAGATCTCCTCATTGTTTTTGGTTTGCTTTGAGCGTTTCCTGGGAGATCAGTTTGAGATTCAGATGCACTACTTCAGCTTTACTCTATCCCTTGGACCTTCACATTGACGATGAAACACAGAAATTGCATCGGGATTAAACACAAAACGCAAAATGCCGACTCAAGTACAAGAGGAGTAAATCATCCTATTGTTTGCGGTCTGCTTTGAGCGTTTTCAGGGGGATCAGTATTAGATTCCGATGCACTACTGCAGCCTTACTTCATCCCTTGCTCCTTCACATTGACGATGAAACTCAGAAATTACGTCGGGATGTAATACAAAAGGCACAATGCCGACTTAAGTACAAGAAGAGTAATTCTTCTCACTGTTTGTGGTTTGTTTTGAGCGTTTCTTGGGAGATCAGTATTAGATTCCGATGCACTACTGCAGCTTTACGCTATCCCTTGGACCTTCACATTCTCGATGAAGCACAGAAATTGCGTCGGGATTTTATACCAAAGGCACAAAGCCGACTTAAGTACAGGAAGATTAAATCTTCTCATTGTTTGTGGTTTGCTTTGAGCGTTTCCTGGGAGATCAGTATTAGATTCCAATCCACTACTGCAGATTTACTCTATCCCGTGGACCTGAACATTGTCGATGAAACACAGAAATAGTGTCGTGATTTAATACAAAAAGCATAATGACGACTTAAGTGCATGAAGAGTAAATCTTCTTATTGTTTGTGGTGTGCTGTGAGCGGTTCCTTAGAGATCAGTATTTGATTCTGATACACTACTGCAGCCTTACTGTATCCCTTGGACCTTCACATTAACGATGAAACACAGATATTGCGTCGGGATTTAATGCAAAAGACACAATGCCGACTTAAGTACAAGAGGAGTAAATTTTCAAATTGTTTGTGGTTTGCTTTGAGCGTTTCCTGGGATATCACTATTAGTTTCCGATGCACTACTGCAGCTTTACTCTATCCCTTGGACCTTCACAGTTACGATGAAACACAGAAATTGCGTCGACGTTTAATACAAAAGGCTCAATACCGACTTAAGTACAAGAAGAGTAAATCTTCTCATTGTTTGTGGTTTGCTTTGAGCGTTTCCTGAGAGATCAGTGTTAGATTCCGATGCACTACTGCAGCTATACTCTATCGCTTGGACCTTCACATTGACGATGAAAGACAGAAATTGCATCGGGATTAAATACAAATCGCAAAATGCCGACTTAAGTATAAGAGGAGTATATCTTCCCATTGTTTGTGGTTTGCTTTGAGCGTTTCCTGAGAGATCAGTATTAGATTCTGTAGCACTACTGCACCTTTACTCTATCCCTTGGGCCTTTGCTTAGACGATGAAACACAGAAAACGCGTTGGGATATAATAGAAAAGGCACAATGCCTACTTAAGGACAAGCAGAGTATATGTTCTCATTGTTTGTGGTTTGCTTTGAGCGTTTCCTAGGAGATCAGTATCAGTTTCCGATGCACTTGTGCAGCTTTACTCCATACCTTGGACCTTCGCATTGACTATGAAATTTAGAAATTGCGTCGGGATTTAATACAAAAAGCACAATACCGACTTAAGTAGAAGAAGAGTAAATCTTCTCACTGTTTGTGGGTTGCTTTGAGCGGATCTTGGGAGATCAGTCTTACATTTCGGTGCACTACTGCAGCTTTACTCTATCCCTTGGAACTTCACATTGACGATGAAACACATAAATTGCGTTAGGATTTAATTCAAAAGGCACATTGCCGACTTAAGTACAAGATGAGTAAATCTTCTCATTGTTTGTGGTTTGCTTTGAGCGTTTCCTGGGGGATCAGTACTAGATTCCGATGCATTACTGGAGCTTTATTCTAACCCTTGGACCTTCACATTGATGATGATACAAAGAAAATGCGTCGGGATTTAATACAAAAGGCACAAAGCCGACCTAAGTACAAGAGGAGTATATATTCTCTTTGTTTGTGGTTTGCTTTGAGCGTTTCCTGGGAGATCAGTATTAGATTCCGATGCACTACTAGAGCTTTACTCTATGCCTTGGACCTCCACATCGACGATGATACACAGAAATTGCGTCTGTATTTAACACAAAAGGCACAATGCCAACTAAAGTACAAGGAGAGTAAATCTTCTCATTGTTTGTGGTTTGCTTTGAGCGTTTCCTGGGAGATCAGTATTAGATGCCGATGCGCTACTGCAGCTTTACTCTATCCCGTGGACCTTCACATATACGACGAAACACCGAAATTGCGTCGGGATTTAATACAAAAGGCACGATTCTGACTTAAGTACAAGAAGAGTAGATCTTCTCATAGTTTTTGGGTTGCTTTGAGTGTTTCCTGGGAGATCAGTATTAGACTCCGATGCACTACTGCAGTTTTACTCTATACCTTGGACCTTCACATAGACGATGAAACACAGAAAATGTGCCGGGATTTCATACAAAAGGCACAATGCCGACTTAAGTACAAGAGGAGTATATCTACTCATTGTTTGCTGTTTGCTGAGAGCGTTTCCCAGGCGATCAGTATTAGATTCCAATGCACTACTGCAGATTTACTCTATCCCTTGGACCTGAACATTGTCGATGAAACACAGAAATAGTGTCGTGATTTAATACAAAAAGCATAATGACGACTTAAGTGCAAGAAGAGTAAATCTTCTTATTGTTTGTGGTGTGCTTTGAGCGGTTCCTGGGAGATCAGTATTTGATTCTGATACACTACTGCAGCTTTACTGTATCCCTTGGACCTTCACATTAACGATGAAACACAGATATTGCGTCGGGATTTAATGCAAAAGACACAATGCCGACTTAAGTACAAGATGAGTAAATCTTCTCATTGTTTGTGGTTTGCTTTGAGCGTTTCCTGAGAGATCAGTGTTAGATTCCGATGCACTACTGCAGCTATACTCTATCGCTTGGACCTTCACATTGACGATGAAAGACAGAAATTGCATCGGGATTAAATACAAATCGCACAATGCCGACTTAAGTATAAGAGGAGTATATCTTCCCATTGTTTGTGGTTTGCTTTGAGCGTTTCCTGAGAGATCAGTATTAGATTCTGTAGCACTACTGCACCTTTACTCTATCCCTTGGGCCTTTGCTTAGACGATGAAACACAGAAAACGCGTCGGGATATAATAGAAAAGGCACAATGCCTACTTAAGTACAAGCAGAGTATATGTTCTCATTGTTTGTGGTTTGCTTTGAGCGTTTCCTAGGAGATCAGTATCAGTTTCCGATGCACTTGTGCAGCTTTACTCCATACCTTGGACCTTCGCATTGACTATGAAATTTAGAAACTCCGTCGGGATTTAATACAAAAAGCACAATACCGACTTAAGTACAAGAAGAGTAAATCTTCTCATTGTTTGTGGTTTGCTTTGAGCGTTTCCTTGGTGACCAGTAATAGATTCCGATGCACTACTGCACCCTTACTCTATCCCTTGGGCCTTTGCTTAGACGATGAAACACAGAAAACGCGTCGGGATATAATAGAAAAGGCACGATGCCTACTTAAGTACAAGCAGAGTATATGGTCTCATTGTTTGTGGTTTGCTTTGAGCGTTTCCTGGGAGATCAGTATTAGATTCCGATGCACCACTGCTGCTTTACTCCATCCCTTGGAGCTTCACATTGACGACAAAACACAGAAATTGCGTCGCGATTTAATACAAAATGCACATTGCCGACTTAAGTACAAGAAGAGTAAATCTTCTCACTGTTTGTGGGTTGCGTTGAGCGGTTCTTGGGAGATCAGTCCTACATTTCGGTGCACTGCTGCAGCTTTACTCTATCCCTTGGAACTTCACATTGACGATGAAACACATAAATTGCGTTAGGATTTAATTCAAAAGGCACATTGCCGACTTAAGTACAAGATGAGTAAATTTTCTCATTGTTTGTGGTTTGCTTTGAGCGTTTCCTGGGGGATCAGTACTAGATTCCGATGCATTACTGCAGCTTTATTCTATCCCTTGGACCTTCACATTGATGATGATACAAAGAAAATGCGTCGGGATTTAATACAAAAGGCACAAAGCCGACCTAAGTACAAGAGGAGTATATATTCTCTTTGTTTGTGGTTTGCTTTGAGCGTTTCCTGGGAGATCAGTATTAGATTCCGATACACTACTGGAGCTTTACTCTATGCCTTGGACCTCCACATCGACGATGAAACACAGAAATTGCGTCTGTATTTAACACAAAAGGCACAATGCCAACTAAAGTACAAGGAGAGTAAATCTTCTCATTGTTTGTGGTTTGCTTTGAGCGTTTCCTGGGAGATCAGTATTAGATGCCGATGCGCTACTGCAGCTTTACTCTATCCCGTGGACCTTCACATTGACGACGAAACACAGAAATTGCGTCGGGATTTAATACAAAAGGCACGATTCTGACTTAAGGACAAGAAGAGTAGATCTTCTCATAGTTTGTGGGTTGCTTTGAGTGTTTCCTGGGAGATCAGTATTAGACTCCGATGCACTACTGCAGTTTTACTCTATACCTTGGACCTTCACATAGACGATGAAACACAGAAAATGTGCCGGGATTTCATACAAAAGGCACAATGCCGACTTAAGTACAAGAGGAGTATATCTACTCATTGTTTGCGGTTTGCTGAGAGCGTTTCCTGGGCGATCAGTAGTAGATTCCGATGCATTACTGCTGCCTTACTCCATCCCTTGGCCCTTCGCATTGACGATGAAACACAGAAATTGCGTCGGGATGTAATACAAAAGGCACAATGCCGTCTTAAGTACAAGAAGAGTAATTCTCCTATTTGTTTGTGGTTGGTTTGAGCGTTTCCTGGGATATCACTATTAGTTTCCGATGCCGTACTGCAGCTTTACTCTATCCCTTGGACCATCACATTGACGTTGGATGACAGAAATAGCGTCGGCATTTAATACAAAAAGATCAATGCCGACTTAAGCACATGAAGAGTAAATCTTCTAATTGTTTGTGGTTTGCTTTGAGAGTTTCCTGGGAGATCATTATTAGTTTCCGATGCACTGCTGTGGCTTACTCTATCCCTTGGACCTTCATATTGCCGATGAAACACAGAAATTGCGTCGGGATTTAATACAAAAGGCACAATGCCGACTTAAGTACAAGAAGAGTAAATCTTCTCATTGTTTGTGTTTTCCTTTGAGCGTTCCTCGGGAATCAGTACCAGATTCCGATGCACTAGTGCAGCTTTACCCTATTCCTTGGACCTTCACATTGACGATGAAACACAGAAAATGTGCCGGGATTTCATACAAAAGGCACAATGCCTACTTAAGTACAAAAGGAGAACATCTCCTTATTGATTGTGGTTTGCTTTGAGCGTTTCCTGGGGAATCAGTAGTAGATTCCAATGCACTACTGCTGCCTTACTCCATCCCTTGGGCCATCGCATTGGCGATGAAACACAGAAATTGCGTCGAGATGTAATACAAAAGGCACAATGACGACTTAAGTACAAGAAGAGTATTTCTTCTCAATGTTTGTGGTTTGCTTTGAGCGTTTCCTGGGATATCACTATTAGATTCCGATGCACTACTGCAGCTTTACTCTATCCCTTGGACCTGCACATTGACGATGAAACACAGAAATTGGGTCGGGATTTAATACAAAAGGCACAATGCCGAATTCGGTACAGGAAGTGTGAATCTTCTCATTGTTTGTGGTTTGAATTGAGCGTTTGCTAGGCGATCAGTATTTCGCGTTTTTTTAATAACGCATATACGAAAAGAGCCGCGAAATATCTGTTAGTAATGCCGTGCTTTGAATTACTTTATCATCATTACCTTTTAACAAAGCAATATATATATATATATATATATATATATTTTGAGATCTTATTGTTCTGTATCTGGCCTACAATTAAAGGAACGTTTTTTCGTGACTGTAACTCATTCAAAAAATCAACATATCTTCCCTACATTATAGTTATTGAAAATTGAAATTACTTGGCTATGAACACTGATGTTACAGTTCGTATGATGGTTCAACAACAAAATTTTGCAGTGGATTTTGTTTCTCGGTAAAACACCATTCAATGCTATGACTAGCACAAGAACATGAGACTCTTATTAAAAAAATACGTTTTCACTATAAAGTTTGCCAGACCAGAACGGAGCACAGCAAGATTCCTATTAGATTTTGACGGTACATTAACTTATTTGTACTGTGAGTTATATACTATCAGCAGCCCGTGTCAACCTGCAACACATCATAAAATCTGCTGATCTGCACTGCAAGTCTGGAAGCTAAAAGAAATAATATTATTTTACTGTTACTTTACCGCTTCCTTGCGGTATGATAGACTATATTGGAAGTTATTTGAATACGCCGCGGCAGCGGCTCTTACGTTCGCCACGCAGCTCAGCACCACAGATAATATTTATATAACTGAAAAATGTCTCAACAGGATGGGATAATAGGCAAGCAAGGTTTAACAACTAATAATGCAAGTTTTCATTTACATAACTCTATTAAAACATTTAAATAATACAATTGTTACACACCTTTATGAATTCATTCGTAATGGCGTACTTCTCTTAGTCTCGACAAAAGAATGCTACACCAGCGTTCCCTACTACGACACAGGATATCTAACTCGCTCGACTCCCAGATGAAGAAGGCAAAGAAATTGATATTCGTCACGTATTATATACTAGTTACTTATTTTAATCTTTGTTCGACATTTATCGTCTGTGGCGGTTTCATTACACGCCGACGCAGATACTCTCAAAAATAAATAATAGAAAAAATACATAATTTTATACAATAACCCAATATGATACATATAATTTTCTCGTTACTACATAATATGTTGTTTTTGTTTCTTACTAGACGTTACAATTATTAGACAACGATACACTACTGCAGCTTCACTCTATCCGCTGGAACTTAGCATTGCCGATGAAACACAGAAATTGCGTCGGGATTTAATACAAAAGGCACAATGCCGACTTAAGTACAAGAAGAGGAAATCATCCCAATGTTTCTGGTTTGCTTTAAGCGTCTCCTGGAAGATGAGTATTAGATTCCGATGCACTACTGCAGCTTTACTCTATCCCTTGGACCTTCACATTGACGATTAATCACAGAAATTGCGTCGGAATTTAACACAAAATGCACAATGCCGACTTAAGTACAAGAAGAGTAAATCCTCTCATTGTTTGTGGTTTGCTTTGGGCGTTTCCTCTGAAGTCAGAATTAGATTCCGATGCACTACAGCAGATTTAATATATCATTTGAATCTCCACATTCACGATGAAACACAGAAATTGCGTCGGGATTTAATACAAATGGTACAATGCCGACTTAAGTACAAGAAGTGTAAATCTTCTCATTGTTTGTGGTTTGCTTTGAGCGTTTATTGGGAGATCAGTACTAGATTCGGATGCACTACTGTTTCTTTAATCTATCCCATGGACCTTCTCATTGACGATGAAACACAGAAATTGCGTCGGGATTTAATACTCAAGGCACAATGCCGACCCAAGTACAAGAAGAGTAAATCTTCTCATTCTTTGTGGTTTGTTTTGTGCGTTTCCTGGGAGATCAGAATTAGATTCCGATTCACTACTGCAGCTTTACTCTATCCCTTTCACCTTCACATTGACGATAAAACACAGAAATTGCGTCGGGATTTAATAGAAAATGCACAATGCTGACTTAAGTAAAAGAAGGTAATATCTTCTCATTGTTTGTGGTTTGTTTGAGCGTATCCTGGGAGATCAGTATTAGATTCCGATGCACTACTCCAGCATTACTCTATCCCTTGGACCTTCACATTGACGATGAAACACAGAAATTGCGTCGGGATTTAAAAACAAAAGGCATAATGCCGACTTCAGTACAGGAAGTGAAAATCTTCTCATTGTTTGTGGTTTGCTTTGAGCGTTTCCTGGGCGATCAGTATTAGATTCCGAAGCACTACTGCAGCTTTACTCTATTCCTTGTACCTTCACATCGAAAATGAAACACAGAAATTGCGTCGGGATTTAATACAAAATGCACAATGCCGACTTAAGTAAAAGAAGGTAATATCTTCTCATTGTTTGTGGTTTGTTTGAGCGTTGCCTGGGATCTCAGTATTAGATTCCGATGCACAACTACAGCTTTCCTCTATCCCTCGGGCCTTCACATTGACGATGAAACACAGAAATTGCGTCGGGATTTTATACAAAAGGCACAACGCCAACCTAAGTAGAAGAAGAGTAAATCTTTTAATTGTTCGTGGCTTGTTTGAGCGTTTCCTGGGACATCAGTATTAGATTCTGATGTACTACTGCTGCTTTACTATATCCCTTGGACCATCACATTGACGATGAAACACAGAAATGGCGTCGGAATTTAATACAAAAGGCACAATGTCTACTTACGTACAAGGAGAGTAAATCTTCACATTGTTAGTGGTTTGCTTTGAGCGTATCCTGGGAGTTCAGTATTAGATTGCGATGCACTACTGCAGCTTTACTCTATCCCTTGGACCTTCACATTGATGATGAAACACAGAAATTGCGTCGTGATTGAATACAAAAGGCACAACGCCAACTTAAGTACAAGAGGAGAAAATATTCTCTGTGTTTGTGGTTTGCTTCGAGCGTTTCCTGGGCGATCAGTATTAGATTCCGATTCACTACTGCAGCTTTACTCTATCCCTTGGACCTTCACATTGACGATGAAGCACAGAAATTGCGTCGGGTTTTAATACAAAAGGCACAATGCAGACTTAAGTACATGATGAGTAAATCTTCTCAATGTTTGTGGTTTCCTTTGAGCGTTTCCTGGGAGATCAGTATTAGATTCCGATTCACTACTTCAGCTTCACTCTATCCCTTGGACCTTCACATTGACGATGAAACACAGAAATTGCGCCGGGATTTAATACAAAAGGCACAATGCCGACTTAAGTACAAGAAGAGTAATTCTTCCCATATTTTGTGGTTTGCTTTGAGCGTTTCTTGGGAGATCAGTATTAGATTCCGATGCACTACTGCAGCTTTACTCTATCCCTTGGACCTTCACATTTACTATGAAACACAGAAATTGCGTTGGGGTTTAATACAAAAGACACAATGCTCACATAAGTACAAGAAGAATAAATCTTCTCATTCTTTGTGGCTTGCTTTGAGCGTTCCTGGGGAATCAGTACTAGATTCCGATGCACTAGTGCGGCTTTACTTTATCCCTTGGACCTTCACATTGACAATGAAACACAGAAATTGCGTTGGGATTTAATACAAAAGGCACAATGCCGACTTAAGTACAAGAAGAGTAAATCTTCTCATTCTTTGTGGTTTGCTTTAGGCGTTCCTGGGGAATCAGTACTAGATTCCGTTGCAATTGTGCAGCTTTACTCTACCCCTTGGACCTTTACATTGGCGATGAAAGACGGAAAATGCGTAGGGATTTAATACAAAAGGCACAATGCCGACTTAAGTACAAGATGAGTAAATATCCTCTTTGTTTGAGGTTTGCTTTGAGCATTTCCTGGGAGATCAGTATTAGATTCCGATGCACTCCTGCAGCTTTACTCTATCCCTTGGACATTCACATTGACGATGAAACACAGAAATTGCGTCGGGATTAATACAAAAGGCACAATGCCAACTTAAGTACAAGGAGAGCAATTCTTCTCATGGTTTGTGGTTTGCTTTGAAGGTTTCCTGGGAGATCAGTATTAGTTTCCGATGCACTACTGCAGCTTTACTCTATCCCTTGGTCCTTCACGTTCACGATGAAACACAGAAATTGCGTCGGGATTAATACAAAAGGCACAATGCCAACTTAAGTACAAGGAGAGCAATTCTTCTCATGGTTTGTGGTTTGCTTTGAAGGTTTCCTGGGAGATCAGTATTAGTTTCCGATGCACTACTGCAGCTTTACTCTATCCTTTGGATCTTCACATTGACGATGAAACACAGAAAACGCGTCGGCATTTAATACTACAGGCAGAATGCCAACTTAAATACAGGAGGAGTAAATATCCTCTTTGTTTGTTGTTTGCTTTGGGCGTTTCCTGGGAGATCAGTATTAGATCCGATGCACTACTGCTGCTTTACTCTATCCCTAGGACCTTCACATTGATGATGAAACACAGTAATTACGTCGGGATTAATACAAAAGTCACAATGCCAACTTAAGTACAAGGAGAGCAGTTCTTCTCATGGTTTGTGGTTTGCTTTCAAGGTTTCCTGGGAGCTCAGTATTAGTTTCCGATGCACTACTGCGGCTATACTCTATTCTTTGGACCTTCACATTGACGATGAAACACAGAAATTGCATCGGGATTTAATACAAATGGCACAATGCCGAATTAAGTACAAGAGGAGAAAATATTCACTTTGTTTGTGGTTTGCTTTGAGAGTTTCCTGGGAGATCAGTATTAAATTCCGATGCACTACTGGAGCTATACTCTATCCCTTGGACCTCCAAATTGACGATAAAACACAGAAATTGCGTCTGGATTTAATACAAAAGGCACAATGCCGACTTCAGTATAAGCAGGATGAATCTTCTCATTCTTTGTGGTTTGTATGAGCGTTCCCAGGGAGAACAGTATTACATTCCGATACACAACTGCAGCTTTACTCTATCCCTTGGACCTTCACATTGCCAATGAAACACAGAAATTGCGTCGGGATTTAATACAAATGCACAATGCCGACTTAAGTACAAGAAGAGTAAATCTTCTCATTGTATATGTTTTCCTTTGAGCGATCCTGGGGAATCAATACCAGATTCCGATGCACTACTGCAGCTTAACTCTATAACTTGGACCTTGACATTGACGGTGAAACACAGAAATTGCGTCGGGATTAAATACAAAAGCACAATGCCGACCTCAGTACAAGAAGAGTAAATCTTCACATACACTCCTGGAAATTGAAATAAGAACACCGTGAATTCATTGTCCCAGGAAGGGGGAACTTTATTGACACATTCCTGGGGTCAGATACATCACATGATCACACTGACAGAACCACAGGCACATAGACACAGGCAACAGAGCATGCACAATGTCGGCACTAGTACAGTGTATATCCACCTTTCGCAGCAATGCAGGCTGCTATTCTCCAATGGAGACGATCGTAGAGATGCTGGATGTAGTCCTGTGGAACGGCTTGCCATGCCATTTCCACCTGGCGCCTCAGTTGGACCAGCGTTCGTGCTGGACGTGCAGACCGCGTGAGACGACGCTTCATCCAGTCCCAAACATGATCAATGGGTGACAGATCCGGAGATCTTGCTGGCCAGGGTAGTTGACTTACACCTTCTAGAGCACGTTGGGTGGCATGGGATACATGCGGACGTGCATTGTCCTGTTGGAACAGCAAGTTCACTTGCCGGTCTAGGAATGGTAGACCGATGGGTTCGATGACGGTTTGGATGTACCGTGCACTATTCAGTGTCCCCTCGACGATCACCAGTGGTGTACGGCCAGTGTAGGAGATCGCTCCCCACACCATGATGCCGGGTGTTGGCCCTGTGTGCCTCGGTCGTATGCAGTCCTGATTGTGGCGCTCACCTGCACGGCGCCAAACACGCATACGACCATCATTGGCACCAAGGCAGAAGCGAATCTCATCGCTGAAGACGACACGTCTCCATTCGTCCCTCCATTCACGCCTGTCGCGACACCACTGGAGGCGGGCTGCACGATGTTGGGGCGTGAGCGGAAGACGGCCTAACGGTGTGCGGGACCGTAGCCCAGCTTCATGGAGACGGTTGCGAATGGTCCTCGCCGATACCCCAGGAGCAACAGTGTCCCTAATTTGCTGGGAAGTGGCGGTGCGGTCCCCTACGGCACTGCGTAGGATCCTACGGTCTTGGCGTGCTTCCGTGCGTCGCTGCGGTCCGGTCCCAAGTCGACGGGCACGTGCACCATCCGCCGACCACTGGCGACAACATCGATGTACTGTGGAGACCTCACGCCCCACGTGTTGAGCAATTCGACGGTACGTCCACACGGCCTCCCGCATGCCCACTATACGCCCTCGCTCAAAGTCCGTCAGCCATTCGACGGCCAACACCGCGGTTCCTGGTGTGTCCGCTGTGCCGTGCGTGTGATCATTGCTTGTACAGCCCTCTCGCAGTGTCCGGAGCAAGTATGGTGGGTCTGACACACCGGTGTCAATGTGTTCTTTTTTCCATTTCCAGGAGTGTATTTTGTGGTTTGCTTTGAGCGTTTCCGGGATATTAGTATTAGTTTCCGATGCACTACTGCAGCTTTACTCTATCCCTTGGACTTTCACATTATCGATGAAACACAGAAATTGCGTCGGGATTTAGTACGAAAAGGAAAATGCCGGCTTAAGTACAAGAAGGTTAAATTTTTTCATTTTTTGTGGTTTGTTTGAGCGTTTACTGGGAGATCACTATTATATTCCAATGCACTACTGCAGCTTTACTCTATCCCTTCGAACTTCACATTGACGATGAAACACAGAAATTGCTTCGGGATTTAATGCAAAAGACACAATGCCAACATAAGTACAAGAAGAGTAAATCTTCTCATTGTTTGAGGTTTGCTTTGAGCGTTCCTGGGGAATCAATACCAGATTCCGATGCACTACTGCAGCTTTACTCTATCCCTTGGACCTTCACATTGACGATGAAACACAGAAATTGCGTCGGGATTAAATACAAAAGGCACAATGCCGACTTAAGTACAGGAAGAGTAAGTCTTCTCATTGTTTGTCGTTTGCTCTGAGCGTTTCCTGGGAGATCAGTATTAGCTTGCGATGCACTACTCCAGCTTAACCTTATCCCTTGTACCCTCACATTGATGATGAAACACAGAAATTGCGTCGTGATTTAATGCAAAAGGCACAATGCCGACTTAAGTACAAACAAGTTAAATCTTCTCATTGTATGAGGTTTGTTTGAGCGTTTCCTGGGAGATCAGTATTATATTCCGATGCAGTACTGCAGCTTTACTCTATCCCTTAGACCTTCAGATTGACGATGAAACACAGAAATTGCGCTGGGATTTAATACAAAAGGCACAATGCCGACATAAGTACAAGAGGAGTAAATCTTCTCTTTGTTTGTGGTTTGCTTTGAGCGTTCCTGGGGAATCAGTACTAGATTCCGATGCACTACTGCTGTTTTACTCCATCCCTAGGACCTTCACATTGACGATGAAGCACAAATATTGCTTCGGGATTTAATGCAAAACTCACAATTCCGACTTATGTACAAGAAGAAAAAATCTTCTCGTTGTTTGTGGTTTGCTTTGAGCGTTTCTTGGGAGATCAGTATAAGTTTCCGAAGCACTATTGCAGCTTTACTCTATCCCTTGGACCTTCAGATTGACGATGAGATACTGAAATTGCGTCGGGATTTAAAAGAAAAGGCACAATGCCAACTTAAGTACAAAAATAGTATATCTTTTCATTGTTTGTGGTTTGCTTCGAGCTTCCTGGGGGATCAGTATTAGATTCCGATTCACTACTGCAGCTTTACTCCATTCCTTGGACCTTCACATTGACGATGAAACACAGAAATTGCTTCGGGATTTAATACTAAAGGCACAACGCCGACATTAGTACAAGAGGAGTAAATCTTCTCTTTGTTTGTGGTTTGCTTTGAGCGTTCCTGGGAAATCAGTACTAGATTCCAATGCACTAGTGCAGCTTAACTATATCCCTTGGACCTTTCCATTGACGATGAAACACAGAAAATGCTCCGGGATTTAATACAAAAGGCACAATGCCGACTTAAGTACAAGAGGAGAAAAAAATCTCATCTTTTGTGGTTTGCTTTGGGCGTTTCCTGGGAGATGAGTATTAGATTCCGATGCACTACTCTGTCCCTTCGACCTTTAAATTGACGACGAAACACAGAAATTGCGTCGGGATGTAATGCAAAAGTCACAATGCCGACTTAAGTATAAGAAGAGTAAATCTTCTCAATGTTTCTGGTTAGCTTTGAGCGTTTCCTGGGAGGTAAGTATTAGATTCCGAAGCATTACTGCAGCTTTACTCTATCCCTTGGACCTTCAGATTGACGATGAAACACAGAAATTCCGTCGGGATTTAAAACAAACGGCACAATGCCAACTTAAGTACAAGAATAGTAAATCTTCTCATTGTTTGTGGTTTGCTTTGAGCGTTCCCTGGGAGATCACTATTATATTCCGATGCACTACTGCAGCCTTACTCCACCCCTTGGACCTTCACATTGACTATGAAACACAGAAATTGTTTCGGGATTTAATGGAAAAGACACAATGCCGACTTAAGTACAAGAAGAGTAAATTTACTCATTGTTTGTGGTTTGCCTTTAGCGTTTCCAGGGAGATCAGTATTAGATTCCGAAGCACTACTGCAGCTTTACTCTATCCCTTGGACCTTCACATTGACGATGAAACTCAGATATTTCTCCGGGATTTAATACAAAAGGCACAATGTCGACTTAAGTACAAGAAGAGTAAATCTTGTCATTGTTTGTGGATTGCTCTGAGCGTTCCCTGGGATATCAGTATTAGTTTCCGATGCACTACTGCAGCTTTAATCTATCACTTGGACCTTCATATTGACGATGAAACACATAAATTGCGTCTGGATTTAATACAAGAGGCATAATGGCGATTTAAGTACAAGCAGTATTAATCTTCACATTGTTTGTGGTTTGTATGAGCGGTTCCTGGGAGATCAGTATTACATCCGATGCACTACTGCAGCTTTACTCTATCCCTTGGACATTCACATTGACGATGAAACACAGATATTGCGTCGGGATTAAATACAAAAGCACAATGGCGACTTAAGTACAAGAAGAGTTATCTTCTCATTGTCTGTGGTTTGCTTTGAACGTATCCAGGGTGGTCAGTATTAGTTACCGATGCACTACTGCAGCTTTACTCTATCCCTTGGACCTTCACATTGACGATGAAACACAGATATTGATTCGGGATTTAATGGAAAAAACACAATGCCGACTTAAGTACAAGGAGAGTAAATCTTCTCATTGTTTGTGGTTTGCTTTGACCGTTCCTGGGGAATCAGTACTAGATCCGATGCACTACTGCATCTTTACTCTATCCCTTGGACCTTTACATTGACAATGAAACACAGAAATTGCGTCGGGATTAAATACAAAAGCACAATGGCGACTTAAGTACAAGAAGAGTTATCTTCTCATTGTCTGTGGTTTGCTTTGAGCGTATCCAGGGTGATCAGTATTAGTTACCGATGCACTACTGCAGCTTTACTATATCCCTTGGACCATCACATTGACGTTGGAACACAGAAATAGCATCCGGATTTAATACAAAAGGCACAATGCCGACTGAAGCACATGAAGAGTAAATCTTCTCATAGTTTGTGGTTTGCTTTGAGAGATCCTGGGAAATCAGTATTAGATCCGATGCACTACTGCAGCTTTACTCAATCCCTTGGAACTTTACATTGACGATGAAACACAGAAATTGCGTCGGGATTAATTATAAAAGCACAATGCCGACTTCAGTACAAGAAGAGTAAATCTTCTCATTGTTTGTGGTTTGCTTTGAGCGTTTCCTGGGAGATCAGTATTAGTTTCCGATGCACTACTGCAGCATTACTCTATCCCTCGGACAATCACATTGACGTTGGAACAACGAAATAGCGTCGGGATTTAATACAAAAGGCACAATGCCGACTTAAGCACATGAAGAGTAAATCTTCTCATTGTTTGTGGTTTGCTTTGAGAGTTTCCTGGGAGATAACTATTATGTTCCGATGGACTACTGCAGCTTTACTCTATCCCTTCGACCTTCACGTTGACGATGAAACACAGAAATTGCTTCGGGATTTAATGGAAATGACACAATGCCGACTTAAGTTCAAGAAGAGTAAATCTACTCATTGTTTGTGGTTTGCTTTGAGCGTTTCCTGGGAGATCAGTATTAGATTCCGAAGCACTACTGCAGCTTTTCTCTATCACTTGGACCTTCAGATTGGCGATGGTACACAGAAACCCCATCGGCATTTAGAACAAAAGGCACAATGGAACTTAAGTACAATAATAGTTAATCTTCTCATTGTTTGTGGTTTGCTTTGAGCGTTTCCTGGGAGATCAGTATTAGATTCCGATTCACTACTGCAGCTTTACTCTATCCCTTGGACCTTCACATTGACGATGAAACACAGATATTGCGCCGGGACTTAATACAAAAAGCACAAAGCCGACTTAAGTACAAGAAGAGTAAGTCTTCTCATTGTTTGTGGATTGCTTTGAGCATTCCCTGGGAGATCAGTATTAGTTTCCGATGCACTGCCTCAGCTTTACTCTATTCCTTGGACCTTCACATAGACGATGAAACACAGAAAACTTGTTGGGATTTAATACGAAACGCACAATGCCGACTTACGTACAAGAAGAGTAAATCTTCTCATTGTTAGTGGTTTGCTTTGAGCGTTTCCTGGGAGATCAGAACTAGATTGGGATGCACTACTGCAGCTTTTATCTATTCCTTGGACCTTCTCATTGACTATGAAACACATAAATTGCGTCGGGAATTAATACAAAAGGCACAATGCCGACCTAAGTAAAAGCAGCATTAATCTTCTCATTGTTTATGGTTTGTATAAGCGTTTCCTGGGAGATCAGTATTACATTTCGATGCACAACTGCAGCTTTACTCTATCCCTAGGACCTTCACTTTGCCGAAGAAACACAGAAATTGCGTCGGAATTAAATACAGAAGCACAATGACGACTTCAGTACAAGATTAGTAAATCTTTTCAATGTTTGTAGTTTGCTTTGACCGTTTCCTTGGAGATCAGTATTTGTTTCCGATGCACTACTGCAGCTTTACAATATTCCTTGGACCATCACATTGACGTTGGAAGACAGAAATTGCGTCGGGATTTAATACAAAAGGCACAATGCCGACTTAAGTTCAGGAAGAATAAATCTACTCATTGTTTGTGGTTTGTTTGAGCGTTTCCTGGGAGACCACTATTATATTCCGATGCACTACTGCAGCTCTACTCTATCCCTTGGACCTTCACATTGACGATGAAACACAGAAATTGTTTCGGGATTTAATGAAAAGACTCAATGCCGACTTAAGTACAAGAAGAGTAAGTCTTCTCATTGTTTGTGGTTTGCTTTGAGCGTTCCTGGGGAATCAGTAATACATACCGATACACTATTGCAGCTTTACTCTATCCCCAGAACCTTACCTCTGACGATGAAACACAGATATTGCGTCGGGATTTAATACAAAACGCCCAATGCAGACTTAAGTACAAAAAGAGTAAATCTTCTAATTGTTTGTGGTTGGCTTTGAGCGTTCCTGGGGAATCAGTACTAGATTCCGATGCACTACCGCAGCTTTACTCTATCCCTTGGACCTTTACATTGACAATGAAACACAGAAATTGCGTCGGGATTTAATACAAAAGACATAATGCCGACATGGGTACAAGCGGAGAATATATTCTCTTTGTTTGTGGTTTGCTTTGAGCGTTCCCTGGGAAATGAGAATTAGATTCCGATGCACTACTGCAGCCTTACTCTATCCCTTCGACCTTCAAATTGACGATGAAACACAGAAATTGCGTGGTGATGTAATGCAAAAGGCACAATGCCGACATAAGTACAAGAGGAGTAAATCTTCTCAATGTTTGTTGTTGGCTTTGAGCGTTTCCTGGGAGATCAGAATTAGATTCCGATGCAGTAGTGCAGCTTTACTCTATCCCTTGGGCCTTCACATTGACGATGAAACACAAAATTTGCGTCGGGATTTAATACAAAAGGCACAATGCCGACTTAAGTACATGAAGAGTAAATCTTCTCATTGTTTGTGGTTTGCTTTGAGCGTTTCCTGGGAGATCAGTATTAGATTCCGATGCACTGCTGCAGCTTTACTCTATCCCTTGGACCTTCATATTAACGATGAAACACAGAAAAGTGCGTCGGGATTTAGTACGAAACGGAAAATGCGGTGTTAAGTACAAGAAGGTTAAATCTTTTCATTTTTTGTGGTATGCTTTGAGCGGCTCCTGGGAGATCAGTATCAGAATCCGATGCACTACTGCAGCTTTACTGTATCCCTAGGACCTTCACATTGACGATGGAACACAGAAATTGCGTCGGGATAAAATACAAACGGCACAACGCCATCTTCAGTGCTAGAAGAGTAAATCTTCTCATTGTTTGTGGTTTGTTTGAGCGTTTCCTGGGTGATCAGTATTATATTCCGATGCACTACTGCAGCTTTACTCTATCCCTTTGACCTTCACATTGACGATGAAACACAGTAATTGCGCTGGGATTTAAAACAATAGGCACAATGCCGACATAAGTACAAGAGGAGTAAATCATCTCTTTGTTTGTGGTTTGCTTTGAGCGTTCCTGGGGAATCAGTACTAGATTCCGATGCACTACCGCAGTTTTATTCTATACCTAGGACCTTTACATTGACGATGAAACACAGATATTGCTTAGGAATTTAATGCAAAACGCACAATGCCGACTTATGTACAACAAGAAAAAATCTTCTCACTGTTTGTGGTTTGCTTTGAGCGTTTCTTGGGAGATCAGTATAAGTTTCCGAAGCACTATTGCAGCTTTACTCTTTCCCTTGGGCCTTCAGATTGACGATGAGATACTGAAATTGCGTCGCGATTTAAAACAAAAGGCACAATGACAATTTAAGTACAAAAATAGTAAATCTTTTCATTGTTTGTGGTTTGCTTTGAGCTTCCTGGGAAATCAGTATTAAATTCCAATGCACTAGTGCAGCTTTACTCTATCCCTTGGACATTCACATTGACGATGAAACACAGTTATGCGTTGGGAATTATACAATAGGCACAATGCGGACTTTACAAGAAGAGTAAATCTACTCATTGTTTGTGGTTCGCTTTGAGCGCATTCTGGGATATCAGTTTTAGATTCCGAAGCACCACTGCAGCTTTACCCTATACCTTGGACCTTTACATTGACGATGGAACACAGAAAATGCGTCGGGATTTAATACAAAAGGCACAATGCCGACTTAAGTACAAGAGGAGAAAATATTCTCCTTGTTTGTGGTTTGCTTTTAGTGTTTCCTGGGAGATGAATATTACATTCCGATGCACTAATGCTGCCTTACTCTATCCCTTCGACCTTCAAATTGACGATGAAACACAGAAATTGCTTCGGGATGTAATGCAAAAGTCACAATGCCGACTTAAGTATAAGAAGAGTAAATCTTCTCATTGTTTCTGGTTGGCTTTGAGCGTTTCTTGAGAGATAATATTAGATTCCGATGCACTAGTGCAGCTTTACTCCATCCCTTGGACATTCACATTGACGATGAAACACAGAATTTGCGTCGGGAATTACACAAAAGGCACAATGCCGACTTAAGTACAAGAAGAGTAAATCTACTCATTATTTGTGGTTTGCTTTGAGTGCTTTCTGGGAGATCAGTATTAGATTCCGAAACACTACTGCAGCTTTACTCTATCCCTTGGACCTACAGATAGACGATGAAACACATAAATTCCGTCGGGATTTAAAACAAACGGCACAATGCCAACTTAAGTACAAGAATAGTAAATCTTCTCATTCTTTGTGGTTTGCTTTGAGCGTTCCCTGGGAGATCAGTATTAGATTCCTATTCACTACCGCAGCATTACTTTATCCCTTGAACCTTCTCATTGACGATGAAACACATAAATTGCGTCTGGATTATACACAAAAGGCACAATGCCGACTTATGTACAAGCAGTATTAATCTTCTCATTGTTTGTGGTTTGTATGAGTGTTTCCTGGGAGATCAGTATTACATTCCGATGCACAACTGCAGATTTACTCTATCCCTTGGACCTTCACATTGCCGATGAACCACAGAAATTGTGTAGGGATGAAATACAAAAGGCACAATGCCGGCTTAAGTGCAAGATGAGTTAATATTCTCATTGTTTCTTGTTTGCTCTGAGCGGTTGTTGGGAGATCAGTATTAGATTCCGATGCACTACTCTAACATTACCCTAAGCCTTATACATTCACATTGACGATGAAACACAGAAATTGCGTCGGGATTTAATACAAAAGGCACAATGACGACATAAGTACAAGCAGGAAAAATCTTCTCATTGTTTGTGGATTGTTTGAGCGTTTCCTTGGAGATCATTATTATATTCCGATGCACTACTGCAGCTTTACTCTACCCCTTGGACCTTCACATTGACCATGAAACACAGAAATTGTTTCGGGATTTAATGGAAAAGACACAATGCCGACTTAAGTACAAGAAGAGTAAATCTTCGCATTGTTTGTGGTTTGCTTTGAGCGTTGCTTAGGAATCAGTACCAGATTCCGATGCACTAGTGCAGCTTTACTATATACCTTGGACCTTTACATTGACGATGAAACACAGAAAATGTGTCGGGATTTAATACAACAGGCACAATGCCGACTTAAGTACAAGAGGAGAAAATATTCTCCTTGTTTGTGGTTTGCTTTGAGCGATTCCTGGGAGATGAGTATTAGATTCCGATGCACTAATACTGCCTTACTCTACCCTTCGACCTTCACATTGACGATGAAACACAGAAATTGCGTCGGGATGTAATGCAAAAGGCACAATGCCGACTTAAGTATAAGAAGAGTAAATCTTCTCATTGTTTGTGGTTGGCTTTGAGCGTTTACTGGGAGACCAATATTGGATTCCGATGCACTAGTGCAGGTTTACTCTATCCCTTGGACCTTCACATTCACGATGAAACACAGAATTTGCGTCGGGAATTAATACAAAAGGCATAATGCCGACTTAAGTACAAGAAGAGTAAATGTACTCATTTTTTTGGTTCGTTTTGTGTGTTTCCTGGTGGATCAGTATTAGATTCCGAAGTACTACTGCAGCTTTACTCTATCCCTTGGACCTTCAGATAGACGATGAAACACAGAATTTCCGTCGGGATTTAAAACAAACGGCACAATGCCAACTTATATACAAGAATAGTAAATCTTCTCATTGTTTGTGGTTTGCTTTGAGCGTTCCCTGGGACATCAGTATTAGTTTCCGATTCACTACTGCAGCTTTACTCTATCCCTTGGACGTTCACATTGACGATGAAACACAGATATTGCGCCGGGAATTAATACTAAAGGCACAATGCCGACCTAGGTACAAGAAGAGTAAATCTTCTCATCGTTTGTGGTTTGATTTGAGCGTTCCCTGGGAGATCAGTATTAATTTCCGATGCACTACTGCTGCTTTACTCTATCCCTTGAACCTTCACATTGACGATGAAACACTGAAAGTTTGTCGGGATTTAATACGAAAGGCACAATGCCGACTTAAGTACAAGAAGAGTAATTCTTCTCATTGTTTGTTGTTTGCTCTGAGCGTTTCGTGGGAGATCAGTATTAGATTCCGATGCACATCACTAGCATAACCCAAACCCTTGTACATTCACATTGACGATGAAACACAGATATTGTTTCGGGATTTAATGGCCAAGACACAATGCCGACTTAAGTACCAAGAGAGTAAATCTTCTCATTGTTTGTGGTTTGCTTTGACCGTTCCTGGGGAATCAGTACAAGATCCGATGCACTACTCCTTCTTTACTCTATCACTTGGACTTTTACATTGACGATGAAACACAGAAATTGCGTCGGAATTAAATACAAAACACAATGGCGACTTAAGTACAAGAAGAGTATATCATCTCATTGTTTGTGGTTTCCTCTGAGCGTATCCTGGGAGATCAGTATTGGTTACCGATGCACTACTGCAGCTTTACTCTATCCCTTGGACCATCACATTGACGTTGGAACACAGAAATAGCGTCGGGATTTAATACAAAAGGCGCAATGCCGACTTAAGCACATGAAGAGTAAATCTTGTCACTGTTGGTGGTTTGCTTTGAGAGTTTCCTGGGCGATCAGTATTAGATCCGATGCCCTGCTGTAGCTTTACTCTATCCCTTGGACCTTCACATTGCCGATGAAACACAGAAATTGCGTCGGGATTTAATACAAAAGGCACAATGCCGACTTAAGTACAAGAACAGTAAATCATCTCATTGTTTGTGTTTTCCTTTGAGCGTTACTCGGGAATCAGTACAAGATTCCGATGCATTACTGCAGCTTTACTCTACCCCTTGGACCTTTACATTGGCGATGAAACATAGAAATTGCATCGGGATTAATTACAAAAGCACAATGCCGACTTAAGCACATGAAGAGTAAATCATCTCATTGTTTGTGTTTTCCTTTGAGCGTTCCTCGGGAATCAGTACCAAATTCCGATGCACCATTGCAGCTTTACTCTGTCCCTAGGACCTTTACATTGACGATGAAACACAGATATTGCGTCGGGATTTAATGCAAAACGCACAATGCACACTTAAATACAAGAAGAGTAAATCTTCTCATAGTTTGTGGTTTGCTTTGAGCGTTTCTTGGCAGATCAGTATAAGATTCCTAAGCACTATTGCAGCTTTACTCTATCCCTTTGACCTACAGATTGACGATGAAATACTGAAATTGCGTCGGGATTTAAAACAAAAGACACAATGCCAAGCTAGGTACAAATATAGTAAATCTTCCCATTGTTTGTGGTTTGCTTTGAGCGTTTCCTGGGAGATCAGTATTAGATTCCGATGCACTGCTGCAGCTTTACTCTATCCCTTTGACCTTAATATTAGCGATGAAACACAGAAATTTCGTCGGGATTTATTACGAAACGGAAAATGCGGTCTTAAGTACAAGAAGGTTAAATCTTTTCATTTTTTGTGGTATGCTTTGAGCGGCTCCTGGGAGATCAGTATTAGATTCCGATGCACTAGTGCAACTTTACTTTATCCCTCGGACCTTCACATTGACGATGGATCACAGAAATAACATCGGGATTTAATGCAAAATGCACAATGCCGAATTAAGTACAAGAAGAGTAAATCTTCCCATTGTTTGTGGTTTGCTTTGAGCGTTTCTTGGATGATCTGTATTAGATTCCGTTGCACTACTGCAGCTTTACTGTATCCCTAGGACCTTCACATTGACGATGAAACACAGAAATTGCGCCGGGATAAAATACATACGGCACAATGCCGACTTAAGTGCTAGAAGAGTAAATCTTCTCATTGTTTGTGGTTTGCTCTGAGCGTTTCCTGGGAGATCAGTATCAGATCCGATGCACTGCTGTAGCTTTACTCTATCCCTTGGACCTTCACATTGCCGATGAAACACAGAAATTGCGTCGGGATTTAAGACAAAAGCGACAATGCCGACTTAAGTACAAGAAGGGTAAATCATCTCATTGTTTGTGTTTTCCTTTGAGCGTTCCTCGGGAATCAGTACGAGATTCCGATGCACTACTGCAGCTTTACTCTATCTTTTGGACCTTTACATTGACGATGAAACACAGAAATTGCGTCGGGATTAATTACAAAAGCACAATGCCGACTTCAGTACAATAAGAGTAAATCTTCTCATTGTTTGTGGTTTGTTTTGAGCGTTTCCTGGGAGATCAATATTAGTTTCCGATGCACTACTGCAGCTTTACTCTATCCCTTGGACCTTCACATTGCCGAAGAAACACAGAAATTGCGTCGGGATTTCATACAAAACGCACAATGCCGACTTAAGTACAAGAAGAGTAAATCTACTCATTGTTTGTGGTTTCTTTGAGCGTTTCCTGGGAGATCACTATTATATTCCGATGCACTACCGCAGCTTTACTCTATCCCTTGGACCTTCATATTGACGATGAAACACAGAAATTGCGTCGGGATTTAATACAAAAGGCAAAATGCCGACCTAAGTACAAGAAGGGTAAATCATCTCATTGTTTGTGTTTTCCTTTGAGCGTTCCTCGGGAATCAGTACCAGATTCCGATGCACTACTGAAGCTTTACTCTATCTTTTGGACCTTCTCATTGCCGAAGAAACACAGAAATTGCGCAGGGATTAAATACAAAAGCACCATGATGACTTCAGTACAAGAGGAGTAAATCTTTTCATTGTTTGTGGTTTGCTTTGAGCGTTTCCTGGGAGATCAGTATTACATTCCGATGCACTACTGCAGCTTTAATCTATCCGTTGGACCTTCACATTCACGATGGAACACAGAAATTGCGTCGGGATTTGATACAAAAGGCACAATGCCGACTTAAGTACAAGGCGAGTAAAACTTCTCAGTGTTTGTCGTTTGATTTGAGCGTTTCCTGGGAGAAAAGTATTAGATTCCGATGCACTACTGCAGCTTTACTATACCCTTGGACCTTCACATCGACGATGAAACACAGATATTGCGTCGGGATTTAATACGAAAGGCACAATGCCGACTTATGTACAAGAAGGTTAAATCATCTCATTGTTTATGGTTTGCTATGAGCGTTTCCTAGGAGATCAGTATTAGGCTGCGATGCACTACTGCAGCATTATTCTATCCCTTGGACCTTCACATTGACGATGAATAATAGAAATTGCGTCGGGATTTAATACAAAAGGCAAAATGAAGACTTAAGTACCTTAAGAGTAAATATTGTCATTGTTTGTTGTTAGCTTTGAGCGTTTCCTGGGAGATCAGTATTAGATTCCGATGCACTAATGCAGCTTTACTCTTGCCCTTGGGCCTTCACATTGACGATGAAACACAGAAATTGCGTCGGGATTTAATACAAAAGCCGCAATGCCGACTTAAGTACAAGAAGGTTGTATCTTCTCATTGTTTGTGATTTGTTTGAGCTTTTCCTGGGAGATCAGTAATAGATTACAATGCACTACTGCAGATTTACACTATACCTTCGACCTTCATATTGATGATGAAACTCAGAAATTAAGTCGGGATTCAATTTAAAATGCACAATGCCAACTTCAGTACAAGAAGTGTAAATCTTTTCATTGTTTGTGGTTTGCTTTGAGCGTTTCCTGTGGTATCAGTACTAGATTCCGATGCACTACTGCAGCTTTACTTTATACCTTGGACATTCACATTGACGATGAAACACAGAAAATCAATCGGGATTTAATGCAAAAGACACAATGCCGACTTATGTACAAGAAGAGTAAATCTTCTCATTGTTTGTGGTTTGCTTTGATCGTTTCTTGGGAGATCAGTATTAGATTCCGATGCACTACTGCAGCTTAACTCTATCCCTTTGATCTTCACATTGACGATGAGATACAGAAATTGTGTCGGGATTTAATACAAAAAGCACAATGCAGTCTTAAGTGCATGAAGGTTTAATCTGCTCACTGTTTGTGGTCTGTTTGAGAGTTTCCTGGGAGATCAGTATTAGATTCCGATACACTACTGCAGCATTACTCTATCCCTTGGACCTTAACATTGACGATGAAACACAGATATTTCGTCGGGATGTAATACAAAAGCCACAATGCCGTCTTAAGGACAAGAAGAGTAAATCTTCTCATTGTTTATTGTTTGCTATGAGCGTTTCCTCGGAGATCAGTATTAGATTCCGAAGCACTACTGCAGCTTTACTCTATCCCTTGGCACATCACATTGACGATGAAACACAGAAATTGCGTCGGGATTTAATACAGAATGCACAATGCCGACTTAAGTACTAGAGGAGTAAATCATCTCATTGGATGTGGTTTGCTTTCAGAGTTACCTGGGAGATCAGTATTAGATTCCGATGCACTACTGCAGCTTTACTCTATCCCTTGGACCTTCACATTGACGATGAAACACGGATATTGCGTCGGGATTTAAGACAAAAGCCACAATCCAGACATAAGTACAAGAAGAGTAAATCCTCTCATTGTTTGTGGTTAGCTTTGAGCGTTTCCTGGGAGATCTGTATTAGATTCCGATGCACTACTGCCATTTATCTCTGTCCCTTGGAACTTCACATTGACGTTGAAACATAGAAATTGCCTCGGAATTTAATACAAAAGGCATAATGCCGATTTAAGTATAAGAAGAGTAAATTTTCTCATTGTTTGTGGTTTGCTTCGAGCGTTTCCTGGGACTTCGGTATTAGATTCCGATGCACTACTGCAGCTTTACTCTATCCCTTGGACCTTCACTTTGACGATAAAACACAGAAATTGCGTGGGGATATATTACAAAGGCACAATGGCGACTAAGTACAAGAAAAGTAAATAATCTCATTGTATGTGGTTAGCTGTGAGCGTTTCCCGGGAAATCAGTATTAGATTCCGTTGCACTACTGCAGCTTTACACTATCCCTTGGACCTACACATTGACGATTAAACACAGAAATTGCGTCGGGATTTAATAACAAAAGGCAGATTGCCGAATTAAGTACAAGAAGGTTAAACCTTCTGATTAATTGTGGTACTTTGAGCGTTTCCTGGGAGATCAGTAATAGATTCCGATGCACTGCTGCAGCTTTACACTATCCCTTGGACCTTCACATTGACGATGAAACTCAGAAATTGCGTCTGGATTTAATACAAAAAGCACAATGCCGACTTAAGTACAAGAAGTGTGAATCTTCTCATTGTTAGTGGTTTGCTTTCAGCGTTTCCTGGGACATCAGTACTAGATTCCGATGCAATACTGCAGCTCCACTCTATCCCATGGACCTTTACATTGACGATGAAACATAGAAAATGCGTCGGGACTTAATACGAAATGCACAATGCCGACTTAAGTACAAGAAGAGTAAATATTCTCTTTGGTTATGGTTTCCTTTGAGCGTATCCTCGGAGATCAGCTTTAGATTCCGATGCACTACAGCAGCTTCACTCTATCCCTTGGACCTTCACATTGACGATGAAACACAGAAATAGCGTCGGGATTTAAAACGAAAGGCACAATGCCGACTAACGTACAAGATGGTTAAACCTTCTCATATTTTGTGGTTTGCTTTGAGCTTTTCCTGGGAGATCTGTACTAGATTCCGATGCAATACTGCAGCTTTGCTGTACCACTTGGACCTTCACATTGACGATGAATCACAGAAATTGCCCCGGGATTTAATACAAAAGGCACAATGCCGACTTATGTACAAGAAGAGTAAATCTTCTCATTGTTTGAGGTTTGCTTTCAGCATTTCCTGTGAGATCAGTATTAGATTCCGATGATCTACTGCAGCTTCACTCTGTCCCTTGGGCCTTCACATTGACGATGAAACACAGAAAATGCGTCGGGATTTAATACCAAAGGCACAATGCCGACTTAAGTACAAGATGAGTAAATCTTCACATTGTTTGTTGTTAGCTTTGATCGTTTCCCAGGAGATCAGTATTAGATTCCGATGCACTACTGCTGCTTTACACTATCCCTTGGAAACTCACATTGCCGATGAAACTCAGATATTGCGTCGGGATTTAAACAAAAGCACAATGTCGACTTAAGTACAAGAAGTGTAAAACTTTTAATTGTTTGTGGTTCGCTTTGAGCGTTTCTTGCGAGATCAGTATTAGATTCCGATGCGCTACTGCAGCGTTACTGTATCGCTTGGAACTTCACTTTGACGATGAAACACAGAAATTGCGTCAGGATTTAATGGAAAAGACACAATGCCGACATAAGTGTAAGAAGAGTAAATCTTTTAATTGTTTTTGGTTGCTTTGTGCGTTTCCTGAGATATCACTATTAGATTCCGATGCAATACTGCAGCTTTACTCTATCCCTAGGACCTTCACATTGACGATGAAACACAGAAATTGCGTCGGGGTTTAATACAAAAGGCTCAATGCCGACTTAAGTACAACAACAGTATATCTTCTCATTGTTTGTGGTTTGCATTGAGCGCTTCCTGGGGGATCGGTATTCGATTCCGATCCAGTAATGCAGCTTTCCTCTATCCGTTGGTCCTTACATAGGCGATGAAACACAGAAATAGCGTCGGGATTTAATACAAAAGGCACCATGCCGACTTAAGTACAAGAAGATTTAATCTTCTCATTGTTTGTGGTTTGCTTTGAGAGTTTCCTGGGAGATCAGTATTAACTTCGAAACACTACTGCAGCTATACTCTACCACTTGGACCTTCACATTGACGATGTAACCCAGAAATTGCGACGGGATTTAATACAAAAAGCACGATGCCGACTTAAGTACAAGAAGAGTAAATCTTCTCAATTTTTCTGGTTTGTTTTGAGCGTTTCCTGGGATATGAGTATTAGATTCCGATTCACTAATGCAGCTTTACTCTATCTCTTGGACCTTCACATTGACGATGAAACACAGATATATTGCCGCAAGATAATACAAAAGGCACAATGCCGACTTAAATACAAGAAGAGTTAATCTTCCCATTGTTTGTGATTTGTTTTGAGGGTTTCCTGGGAGATCGGTATTAGATTCCGATGCACTACTGCAGCTTTACTCTATCACTAGGACTATCACATTGTCGATGAAACACAGAAATTGCGTCGGGATTTAATACAAAAGACACATTGAAGACTTAAGTACAAGAAGAGTAAATCTTCATTTTGTCTTTGGTTAGATTTGAGCGTTTCCTGTGAGATCAGTATTAGATTCCGATGCACCATTGCTGCTTTACTCTATCCCTTGGGGCTTCACATTGACGAGGAAACACAGAAATTGCGATGGGATTTAATACAAAAGGCACAACGCCATCTTAAGTGGTTAGTTTGAGCGTTTCCGGGGAGATCAGAATTAGATTCCGATGCACTACTGCAGCTTTAATCTATCCCCTGGACCTTCACATTGACGATGGAACACAGAAATTGCGTCGGGATTTAATACAAAAGTCACAATGCCGACTTAAGTTCAAGAAGAGTAAATCATCTCAATGTTTCTGATTTGCTTTGAGCGTTTCCTGGTAGATGAGTATTAGATTCCGATGCACTTCTGCAGCTTTACTCTACCCCTTGGACTTTCACATTGCCGATTAATCACAGAAATTGCGTCGGGAATTATTACAAAATGCACAATGCCGACTTAAGTTCAAGAAGGGCATTTCTTCTCATTGTTTTTCTTCTGCTTTGAGCGATTCCTGGGAGATCAGAATTTGATTCCGATGCACTACTGCTGCTATACTCTATCCCTTGAACCTGTACTTTGATGATGAAATACAGAAGTATCGCCGTGATTTAATACAAAAGGCATAATGCCGACTTAAGTACAGGAAGAGTAAATCTTCTCACTGTTTTTAGTTTGCTTTGAGAGATTCCTGGGAGATCAGTATTAGATTCCGATGCACTACTGTAGCTTTACTCTATCCCTTTGACCCTCTCATTGACGATGAAACACAGAAATTGCAACGGGATTAAATACAAAAAGCACATTGCCGACGTTAGTACATTAAGACTAAATCTTCTCAATGTTTGTGGTTTGCATTGAGCGTATCCTGGGAGATCAGTATTTTTCCGAAGCACAACTGCAGTTTTACTCCATTCTTTGGACCTTCACTTCGTCGATGAAACCAAAAAATTGCGTCACGATTTTATATAAAATGCACAATGCCAACTGAAGTACAAGAAGAGTAAATCTTCTCTTTGTTTGTGGTTTGCTTTGAGCATTTTCTGGCAGATCAGTATTAGATTCCATTGCACAACAGCAGCTTTACTCTATACCTTGGACCTCCTCATTGACGATGGAACACAGATATTGCGTCTGGATTTGATACAAATGGCACAATGCCGACTAAAGTACAAGGAGAGTAAATCTTCTCATTGTATGTGGTTTGCTTTGAGCGTTTCCTGGGAGATCAGTATTAGACTCCGATGCACTACTGCTGCTTTACTCTATCCCTTGGAGCTTGACATTGACGATGAAACACAGAATTTGCGTTGGGATTTAATACAAAAAGCACAATGCCGACTTAAGTACAAGAAGAGTAAACCTTCTCAATGTTTCTGGTTTGCTTTGAGCTTTTCCTGGGAGATGAGTATTAGATTTCGATGCACTTCTGCAGCTGTACTCTACCCCTTGGACTTTCACATTGACGATTCCTCACAGAAATTGCGTCGGGATTTAATACAAAATGCACAATGCAGATCTAAGTTCAAGGAGGGTAAATCTTCTCATTGTTTGCGGATTGCTTTGAGCGTTCCCTCGGAGATCAGAATTAGATTCCGATGCACTACTGCTGCTTTACTCTATCCCTTGGACCATCACATTGACGATGAAACAGAGAAATGTCGCCGCGATGTAATACGAAAGGCACAATGCCGACTTAAGTACAAGAAGAGAAAATCTTCTCATTGTTTGTGGTTTGCTTTGAGCGTTTCCTGGGAGATCGGTATTAGATTCCGATGCACCACTGCAGCTTTACTCTATCCCTTGGAGCTTGACATTGACGATGAAACACAGAAATTGCGTCGGGATTAAATACAAAAGGCACATTGCGACGTAAGTACAAGAAGATTAAATGTTCTCATTGTTTGTGGTTTCCTTTGAGCGTTTCCTGGGAGATCAGTACTGGATTCGAATGCACTACTGTAGCTTTAATCTATCCCTTGGACATCCACATTGACGACGGAACACAGAAATTGCGTCTGTATTTAATACAAAAGGCACAATGCCCACTAAAGTACGTGGAGAGAAAATCTTCTCATTGTTTGTGGTTTGCATTGAGCGTTTCCTGGGAGATCAGTAGTAGATTCCCATGCACTACTGCTGCTTTACTCTATCCCTTGGACCTTCACATTGACGACGAAACACGGAAATTGCGTCGGGATTTAATACAAAAGCACAATGCCGACTTAAGTATAAGAAGAGTGGATCTTCTAATTGTTTGTGGTTTGCTTTGAATGTTTCCAGGGAGTTCAGTATGAGATTCCGATGCACTACTGCAGCTTTACTCTATCCTTCGGGCCTTCACATTAACGATGAAAGAGAGAAATTGCCTCGGTATTTAATACAAAATGCACTATACTGACTTAAGTACAAGAAGAGTGAATTGTCTCATTGTCTGTGGTTTGCTTTGAGCGTTTCCTGGGAGATCAGTACTGGATTCGAATGCACTACTGTAGCTTTAATCTATCCCTTGGACCTTAACATAGACGATGAAACACAGAAATTGCCTCGGGATATAATACGAAATGCACAATGTCGACTTAAGTACAAGAGGAGTAAATATTCTCTTTGTTTGTGGTTTGGTTTTAGCGTCTCCTGGGAGATCAGTATTAGATTCCGACGCACTACCGCAGCTTTACTCTATTCATTGGAAGTTCACATTAACGAAGACACACAGAAATTGCGTCAGGATTTAATACAAAAGACACAATGCTGACTCAAGTACAAGAAGAGTAAATCTTCTCACTGTTTGTGGTTTGCTTTGAGCGTTTCCTGGGAGATCAGTGTTAAATTCCGATGCATTACTGCAGCTTTACTCTATCCCTTGGACCTTCACATTGACGATGAAACACAGAAATTGCGTCGGGATATAATACGAAATGCACAATGTCGACTTAAGTACAAGAGGAGTATATATTCTCTTTGTTTGTTGTTTGCTTGGAGCGTTTCCTCGGATATCAGTATTAGATTCCGATGCACTACTGCAGCTTTACCCTATCCCTTGGACCTTCACATTGACGGTGAAACACATTACTTTCGTCAGCATTTAATACAAGAGGCACAATGCCAAATTAAGTACAAGGAGAGAGAATCTTCTCATTGTTTGTGGTTTGCTTTGAGCGCTTCCTGGGAGATCAGTATTAGGTTCCGATGCACTACTACAGCCTTACTCTATCCCTTGGACCTACGCAATGACGATGAAACACAGATATTGCGTTAGGAATTAATACAAAAGGCAAAATGCCGACTTAAGTACCAGAAGAGTAAATACTCTTATTGTTTATAGTTTGATTTGAGCGTTTCCTGGGGGATCAGTACTAGATTCCGATGCACTACTGCAGCTTTACTCAATCCTTTGGAAATTCACATTGACAAATTAACACAGAAAATGCGTCGGGGTTTAATACAAAAGGCACAATGCCGATCTAAGTACAAGAGGAGAAAATATTCTCTTTGTTTGTGGTATGCTTTGAGCGTTTCCTGGGAGAGCAGTATTACATGCCATTGCACTACTGCAGCTTTACTCTATCCCTTGGACCTCCACGTTGACGATGAAACACAGAATTTGCGTCTGGATTTAATACAAAAGGCACAATGCCGACTAAAGTACAAGGAGAGTAAACCTTCTCATTGTTTGTGCTTTGCTTTGAGCGTTTCCTGGGATAACAGTATTAGGTTCCGATGCACTACTGCAGCTTTGCTCTATCCCTTGGACCTTCACATTGACGACGAAACACAGAAATTGCGTCGGGATTTAATACAAAAGGCACAATGTGGACTTACGTACAAGAAGCGTAGATCTCCTCATTGTTTTTGGTTTGCTTTGAGCGTTTCCTGGGAGATCAGTTTGAGATTCAGATGCACTACTGCAACTTTACTCTATCCCTTGGACCTTCACATTGACGATGAAACACAGAAATTGCATCGGGATTAAACACAAAACGCACAATGCCGACTCAAGTACAAGAGGAGTAAATCATCCTATTGTTTGCGGTCTGCTTAGAGCGTTTTCAGGGGGATCAGTATTAGATTCCGATGCACTACTGCAGCCTTACTTCATCCCTTGCTCCTTCACATTGACGATGAAACTCAGAAATTACGTCGGGATGTAATACAAAAGGCACAATGCCGACTTAAGTACAAGAAGAGTAATTCTTCTCACTGTTTGTGGTTTGTTTTGAGCGTTTCTTGGGAGATCAGTATTAGATTCCGATGCACTACTGCAGCTTTACGCTATCCCTTGGACCTTCACATTCACGATGAAGCACAGAAATTGCGTCGGGATTTTATACCAAAGGCACAAAGCCGACTTAAGTACAGGAAGATTAAATCTTTTCATTGTTTGTGGTTTGCTTTGAGCGTTTCCTGGGAGATCAGTGTTAGATTCCAAAGGACTACTGCAGATTTACTCTATCCCTTGGACCTGAACATTGTCGATGAAACACAGAAATAGTGTCGGAATTTAATACAAAAAGCATAATGACGACTTAAGTGCAAGAAGAGTAAATCTTCTTATTGTTTGTGGTGTGCTTTGAGCGGTTCCTTGGAGATCAGTATTTGATTCTGATACACTACTGCAGCTTTACTTTATCCCTTGGACCTTCACATTAACGATGAAACACAGATATTGCGTCGGGATTTAATGCAAAAGACACAATGCCGACTTAAGTACAAGAGGAGTAAATCTTCAAATTGTTTGTAGTTTGCTTTGAGCGTTTCCTGGGATATCACTATTAGTTTCCGATGCACTACTGCAGCTTTACTCTATCCCTTGGACCTTCACAGTTACGATGAAACACAAAAATTGCGTCGGCGTTTAATACAAAAGGCTCAATACCGACTTAAGTACAAGATGAGTAAATCTTCTCATTGTTTGTGGTTAGCTTTGAGCGTTTCCTGGCAGATCAGTATTAGATTCCGAACTACTGCTGCTTTAATCTATCCCTTGGAACTTCACATTGACGACGAAACACATAAATTGCGTCGGGACTTAATACACATGGCTCAATGCCGACTTAAGTACAAGAAGAGTAAATCTTCTCATTGTTTGTGGTTTGCTTTGAGCGTTTCCTGGGGGATCAGTACTAGATTCCGATGCATTACTGCAGCTTTATTCTATCCCTTGGACCTTCACATTGATGATGATACAAAGAAAATGCGTCGGGATTTAATACAAAAGGCACAAAGCCGACCTAAGTACAAGAGGAGTATATATTCTCTTTGTTTGTGGTTTGCTTTGAGCGTTTCCTGGGATATCAGTATTAGATTCCGATGCACTACTGGAGCTTTACTCTATGCCTTGGACCTCCACATCGATGATGAAACACAAAAATTGCGTCTGTATTTAACACAAAAGGCACAATGCCAACTAAAGTACAAGGAGAGTAAATCTTCTCATTGTTTGTGGTTTGCTTTGAGCGTTTCCTGGGAGATCAGTATTAGATGCCGATGCGCTACTGCAGCTTTACTCTATCCCGTGGACCTTCACATTGACGACGAAACACAGAAATTGCGTCGGGATTTAATACAAAAGGCACGATTCTGACTTAAGTACAAGAAGAGTAGATCTTCTCATAGTTTGTGGGTTGCTTTGAGTGTTTCCTGGGAGATCAGTATTAGACTCCGATGCACTACTGCAGTTTTACTCTATACCTTGGACCTTCACATAGACGATGAAACATAGAAATATCGTCGGGATTACATACAAAAGGCGCTATGCCGACTTAAGTACAAGAGGAGTATATCTACTCATTGTTTGCGGTTTGCTGAGAGCGTTTCCTGGGCGATCAGTAGTAGATTCCGATGCATTACTGCTGCCTTACTCCATCGCTTGGCCCTTCGCATTGACGATGAAAAACAGAAATTGCGTCGGGATGTAATACAAAAGGCACAATGCCGACTTAAGTACAAGAAGAGTAATTCTCCTATTTGTTTGTGGTTGGTTTGAGCGTTTCCTGGGATATCACTATTAGTTTCTGATGCCGTACTGCAGCTTTACTCTATCCCTTGGACCATCACATTGACGTTGGATGACAGAAATAGCGTCGGCATTTAATACAAAAAGCTCAATGCCGACTTAAGCACATGAAGAGTAAATCTTCTAATTGTTTGTGGTTTGGTTTGAGAGTTTCCTGGGATATCGGTATTAGTTTCCGATGCACTGCTGTGGCTTACTCTATCCCTTGGACCTTCATATTACCGATGAAACACAGAAATTGCGTCGGGATTTTATACAAAAGGCACAATGCCGACTTAAGTACAAGAAGAGTAAATCTTCTCATTGTTTGTGTTTTCCTTTGAGCGTTCCTCGGGAATCAGTACCAGATTCCGATGCACTACTTCAGCTTTACCCTATTCCTTGGACCTTCACATTGACGATGAAACACAGAAAATGTGCCGGGATTTCATACAAAAGGCACAATGCCTACTTAAGTACAAAAGGAGAACATCTCCTTATTGATTGTGGTTTGCTTTGAGCGTTTCCTGGGGAATCAGTAGTAGATTCCAATGCACTACTGCTGCCTTACTCCATCCCTTGGGCCATCGCATTGACGATGAAACACAGAAATTGCGTCGAGATGTAATACAAAATGCACAATGACGACTTAAGTACAAGAAGAGTATTTCTTCTCAATGTTTGTGGTTTGCTTTGAGCGTTTCCTGGGATATCACTATTAGATTCCGATGCTCTACTGCAGCTTTACTCTGTCCCTTGGACCTGCACATTGATGATGAAACACAGAAATTGGGTCGGGATTTAATACAAAAGGCACAATGCCGAATTCGGTACAGGAAGTGTGAATCTTCTCATTGTTTGTGGTTTGAATTGAGTGTTTGCTAGGCGATCAGTATTTCGCGTTTTTTTAATAACGCATATACGAAAAGAGCCGCGAAATATCTGTTAGTAATGCCGTGCTTTGAATTTCTTTATCATCATTACCTTTTAACAAAGCAATATATATATATATATATATATATATATATATATATATATATATATATATATATATTGAGATCTTAGTGTTCTGTATCTGGCCTACAATTAAAGGAACTTTTTTTCGTGACTGTAACTCATTCAAAAAATCAACATATCTTCCCTACATTGTAGTTATTGAAAATTGAAATTACTTGGCTATGAACACTTATGTTACAGTTCGTATGATCGTTCAACAACAAAATTTTGCAGTGGATTTTGTTTCTCGGTAAAACACCATTCAATGCTACGACTAGCACAAGAACATGAGACTCTTATTAAAAAAATACGTTTTCACTATAAAGTTTGCCAGACCAGAACGGAGCACAGCAAGATTCCTATTAGATTTTGACGGTACATTAACTCATTTGTACTGTGAGTTATATACTATCAGCAGCCTGTGTCAACCTGCAACACATCATGAAATCTGCTGATCTGCACTGCAAGTCTGGAAGCTAAAAGAAGTAATATTATTTTACTGTTACTTTACCGCTTCCTTGCGGTATGATAGACTATATTGGAAGTTGTTTGAATACGCCGCGGCAGCGGCTCTTACGTTCGCCACGCAGCTCAGCACCACAGATAATATTTATATAACTGAAAAATGTCTCAACAGGATGGGATAATAGGCAAGCAAGGTTTAACAATTAATAATGCAAGTTTTCATTTACATAACTCTATTAAAACATTTAAATATTTCAATTGTTACACACCTTTATGAATTCATTCGTAATGGCGTACTTCTCTTAGTCTCGACAAAAGAATGCTACACTAGCGTTCCCTACTACGACACAGGATATCTAACTCGCTCGACTCCCAGATGAAGAAGGCAAAGAAATTGATATTCGTCACGTATTATATACTAGTTACTTATTTTAATCTTTGTTCGCAATTTATCGTCTGTGGCGGTTTCATTACTCGCCGACGCAGATATTCTCAAAAATAAATAATAGAAAAAATACATGATTTTATACAATAACCCAATATGACACATATAATTTTCTCGTTACTACATAATATGTTGTTTTTGTTTCTTACTAGACGTTACAATTATTAGACAACGATACACTACTGCAGCTTCACTCTATCCGCTGGAACTTAGCATTGCCGATGAAACACAGAAATTGCGTCGGGATTTAATACAAAAGGCACAATGCCGACTTAAGTACAAGAAGAGGAAATCATCCCAATGTTTCTGGTTTGCTTTAAGCGTCTCCTGGAAGATAGGTATTAGATTCCGATGCACTACTGCAGCTTTACTCTATCCCTTGGACCTTCACATTGACGATTAATCACAGAAATTGCGTCGGAATTTAATACAAAATGCACAATGCCGAATTAAGTACAAGAAGAGTAATTCCTCTCATTGTTTGTGGTTTGCTTTGGGCGTTTCCTCTGAGATCAGAATTAGATTCCGATGCACTACTGCAGATTTAATATATCATTAGAATCTCCACATTCACGATGAAACACAGAAATTGCGTCGGGATTTAATACAAATGGTACAATGCCGACTTAAGTACAAGAAGTGTAAATCTTCTCATTGTTTGTGGTTTGCTTTGAGCGTTTATTGGGAGATCAGTACTAGATTCGGATGCACTACTGTTTCTTTAATCTATCCCATGGACCTTCTCATTGACGATGAAACACAGAAATTGCGTCGGGATTTAATACTCAAGGCACAATGCCGACCCAAGTACAAGAAGAGTAAATCTTCTCATTCTTTGTGGTTTGTTTTGTGCGTTTCCTGGGAGATCAGAATTAGATTCCGATTCACTACTGCAGCTTTACTCTATCACTTTCACCTTCACATTCACGATAAAACACAGAAATTGCGTCGGGATTTAATAGAAAATGCACAATGCTGACTTAAGTAAAAGAAGGTAATATCTTCTCATTGTTTGTGGTTTGTTTGAGCGTATCCTGGGAGATCAGTATTAGATTCCGATGCACTACTCCAGCATTACTCTATCCCTTGGACCTTCACATTGACGATGAAACACAGAAATTGCGTCGGGATTTAAAAACAAAAGGCATAATGCCGACTTCAGTACAGGAAGTGAAAATCTTCTCATTGTTAGTGGTTTGCTTTGAGCGTATCCTGGGAGTTCAGTATTAGATTCCGATGCACTACTGCAGCTTTACTCTATCCCTTGGACCTTCACATTGATGATGAAACACAGAAATTGCGTCGTGATTGAATACAAAAGGCACAACGCCAACTTAAGTAGAAGAAGAGTAAATCTTTTCATTGTTCGTGGTTTGTTTGAGCGGATCCGGGGAGATCAGTATTAGATTCCGATGCACTACTGCAGCTTTGCTCTATACCTTGGACCTTCACATTGACCATAAAATACAGAAATTGCGTCGGGATTTAATACAAAAGGCACAATGCCGACTTAAGTACAAGAGGAGAAATTATTCTCTGTGTTTGTCGTTTGCTTCGAGCGTTTCCTGGGAGATCAGTATTAGATTCCGATTCACTACTGCAGCTTTACTCTATCCCTTGGACCTCCACATTGACGATGAAACACAGAAATTGCGTCTGGATTTAACACAAAAGGCACAATGCCGACCAAAGGACAAGGAGAGTAAATCTTCTCATTGTTTGTGGTTTGCTTTGACCGTTTCCTGGGAGTTCAGTATTAGATTCCGATGCACTACTGCAGTTTTACTCTATCCCTTGGACCTGCACATTGCCAATGAAACACAGAAATTGCGTCGGGTTTTAATACAAAAGGCACAATGCCGACTTAAGTAGAAGAAGAGTAAATCTTCTCATTGTATATGTTTTCCTTTGAGCGATCCTGGGGAATCAATACCAGATTCCCATGCACTACTGCAGCTTAACTCTATAACTTGGACCTTTACATTGACGGTGAAACACAGAAATTGCGTCGGGATTTAATACAAAAGGCACAACGCCAACCTAAGTAGAAGAAGAGTAAATCTTTTAATTGTTTGTGGCTTGTTTGAGCGTTTCCTGGGACGTCAGTATTAGATTCTGATGTACTACTGCTGCTTTACTATATCCCTTGGACCATCACATTCACGATGAAACACAGAAATGGCGTCGGAATTTAATACAAAAGGCACAATGTCTACTTAAGTACAAGGAGAGTAAATCTTCACATTGTTAGTGGTTTGCTTTGAGCGTATCCTGGGAATTCAGTATTAGATTCCGATGCACTACTGCAGCTTTACTCTATCCCTTGGACCTTCACATTGATGATGAAACACAGATATTGCGTCGTGATTTAATACAAAGGGCACAACGCCAACTTAAGTAGAAGAAGAGTAAATCTTTTCATTGTTCGTGGTTTGTTTGAGCGGATCCGGGGAGATCAGTATTAGATTCCGATGCTCTACTGCAGCTTTACACTATCCCTTGGACCTTCACATTGACGATAAAACACAGAAATTGCGTCGGGATTTAATACAAAAGGCACAATGCCGACTTAAGTACAAGAGGAGAAAATATTCTCTGAGTTTGTGGTTTGCTTCGAGCGTTTCCTGGGAGAACAGTATTAGATTCCGATTCACTACTGCAGCTTTACTCTATCCCTTGGACCTCCACATTGACGATGAAACACAGAAATTGCGTCTGGATTTAACACAAAAGGCACAATGCCGACCAAAGGACAAGGAGAGTAAATCTTCTCATTGTTTGTGGTTTGCTTTGAGCGTTTCCTGGGAGTTCAGTATTAGATTCCGATGCACTACTGCAGTTTTACTCTATCCCTTGGACCTTCACATTGACGATGAAGCACAGAAATAGCGTCGGGTTTTAATACAAAAGGCACAATGCAGACTTAAGTACATGATGAGTAAATCTTCTCAATGTTTGTGGTTTGCTTTGAGCGTTTCCTGGGAGATCAGTATTAGATTCCGATTCACTACTTCAGCTTCACTCTATCCCTTGGACCTTCACATTGACGATGAAACCCAAAAATTGCGCCGGGATTTAATACAAAAGGCACAATGCCGACTTAAGTACAAGAAGAGTAATTCTTCCCATTTTTTGTGGTTTGCTTTGAGCGTTTCTTGGGATATCAGTATTAGATTCCGATGCACTACTGCAGCTTTACTCTATCCCTTGGACCTTCTCATTTACTATGAAACACAGAAATTGCGTTGGGGTTTAATACAAAAGACACAATGCCGACATAAGTACAAGAAGAATAAATTTTCTCATTCTTTGTGGCTTGCTTTGAGCGTTCCTGGGGAATCAGTATTAGATTCCGATGCACTAGTGCGGCTTTACTTTATCCCTTGGACCTTCACATTGACAATGAAACACAGAAATTGCGTTGGGATTTAATACAAAAGGCACAATGCCGACTTAAGTACAAGAAGAGTAAATCTTCTCATTCTTTGTGGTTTGCTTTAGGCGTTCCTGGGGAATCAGTACTAGATTCCGTTGCAATTGTGCAGCTTTACTCTACCCCTTGGACCTTTACATTGGCGATGAAAGACGGAAAATGCGTAGGGATTTAATACAAAAGGCACAATGCCGACTTAAGTACAAGATGAGTAAATATCCTCTTTGTTTGAGGTTTGCTTTGGGCATTTCCTGGGAGATCAGTATTAGATTCCGATGCACTCCTGCAGCTTTACTCTATCCCTTGGACATTCACATTTACGATGAAACACAGAAATTGCGCCGGGACTTAATTCAAAAAGCACAATGCCGACTTAAGTTCAAGAAGAGTGAACCTTCTCATTGTTTGTGGTTTGCTTTGAGCGTTTCCTGGGAGATCAGTATTACATTCCAATGCACTACTGCAGCTTTACTCTATCCCTTGGTCCTTCACATTCACGATGAAACACAGAAATTGCGTCGGGATTAATACAAAAGGCACAATGCCAACTTAAGTACAAGGAGAGCAATTCTTCTAATGGTTTGTGGTTTGCTTTGAAGGTTTCCTGGGAGATCAGTATTAGTTTCCGATGCACTACTGCAGCTTTACTCTATCCTTTGGATCTTCACATTGACGATGAAACACAGAAAACGCGTCGGCATTTAATACTACAGGCAGAATGCCAACTTAAATACAGGAGGAGTAAATATCCTCTTTGTTTGTTGTTTGCTTTGGGCGTTTCCTGGGAGATCAGTATTAGATCCGATGCACTACTGCTGCTTTACTCTATCCCTAGGACCTTCACATTGACAATGAAACACAGTAATTACGTCGGGATTAATACAAAAGGCACAATGCCAACTTAAGTACAAGGAGAGCAATTCTTCTAATGGTTTGTGGTTTGCTCTGAAGGTTTCCTGGGAGATCAGTATTAGTTTCCGATGCACTACTGCAGCTTTACTCTATCCTTTGGATCTTCACATTGACGATGAAACACAGAAAACGCGTCGGGATTTAATACTACAGGCAGAATGCCAACTTAAATACAGGAGGAGTAAATATCCTCTTTGTTTGTTGTTTGCTTTGGGCGTTTCCTGGGAGATCAGTATTAGATTCCGATTCACTACTGCAGCTTTACTCTATCCCTTGGACCTCCACATTGACGATGAAACACAGAAATTGCGTCTGGATTTAACACAAAAGGCACAATGCCGACCAAAGGACAAGGAGAGTAAATCTTCTCATTGTTTGTGGTTTGCTTTGACCGTTTCCTGGGAGTTCAGTATTAGATTCCGATGCACTACTGCAGTTTTACTCTATCCCTTGGACCTGCACATTGCCAATGAAACACAGAAATTGCGTCGGGTTTTAATACAAAAGGCACAATGCCGAATTAAGTACAAGAGGAGAAAATATTCACTTTGTTTGTGGTTTGCTTTGAGAGTTTCCTGGGAGATCAGTATTAAATTCCGATGCACTACTGGAGCTATACTCTATCGCTTGGACCTCCAAATTGACGATAAAACACAAAAATTGCGTCTGGATTTAATACAAAAGGCACAATGCCGACCTCAGTATAAGCAGGATGAATCTTCTCATACTTTGTGGTTTGTATGAGCGTTTCCAGGGAGAACAGTATTACATTCCGATACACAACTGCAGCTTAACTCTATAACTTGGACCTTTACATTGACGTTGAAACACAGAAATTGCGTCGGGATTAAATACAAAAGCACTATGCCGACCTCAGTACAAAAAGAGTAAATCTTCACATACACTCCTGGAAATTGAAATAAGAACACCGTGAATTCATTGTCCCAGGAAGGGGGAACTTTATTGGCACATTCCTGGGGTCAGATACATCACATGATCACACTGACAGAACCACAGGCACATAGACACAGGCAACAGAGCATGCACAATGTCGGCACTAGTACAGTGTATATCCACCTTTCGCAGCAATGCAGGCTGCTATTCTCCCATGGAGACGATCGTAGAGATGCTGGATGTAGTCCTGTGGAACGGCTTGCCATGCCATTTCCACCTGGCGCCTCAGTTGGACCAGCGTTCGTGCTGGACGTGCAGACCGCGTGAGACGACGCTTCATCCAGTCCCAAACATGCTCAATGGGGGACAGATCCGGAGATCTTGCTGGCCAGGGTAGTTGACTTACACCTTCTAGAGCACGTTGGGTGGCACGGGATGCATGCGGACGTGCATTGTCCTGTTGGAACAGCAAGTTCCCTTGCCGGTCTAGGAATGATAGAACGATGGGTTCGATGACGGTTTGGATGTACCGTGCACTATTCAGTGTCCCCTCGACGATCACCAGTGGTGTACGGCCAGTGTAGGAGATCGCTCCCCACACCATGATGCCGGGTGTTGGCCCTGTGTGCCTCGGTCGTATGCAGTCCTGATTGTGGCGCTCACCTGCACGGCGCCAAACACGCATACGACCATCATTGGCACCAAGGCAGAAGCGAATCACATCGCTGAAGACGACACGTCTCCATTCGTCCCTCCATTCACGCCTGTCGCGACACCACTGGAGGCGGGCTGCACGATGTTGGGGCGTGAGCGGAAGACGGCCTAACGGTGTGCGGGACCGTAGCCCAGCTTCATGGAGACGGTTGCGAATGGTCCTCGCCGATACCCCAGGAGCAACAGTGTCCCTAATTTGCTGGGAAGTGGCGGTGCGGTCCCCTACGGCACTGCGTAGGATCCTACGGTCTTGGCGTGCAGCCGTGCGTCGCTGCGGTCCGGTCCCAGGTCGACGGGCACGTGCACCATCCGCCGACCACTGGCGACAACATCGATGTACTGTGGAGACCTCACGCCCCACGTGTTGAGCAATCGGCGGTACGTCCACACGGCCTCCCGCATGCCCACTATACGCCCTCGCTCAAAGTCCGTCAACTGCACATACGGTTCACGTCCACGCTGCCGCGGCATGCTACCAGTGTTAAAGACTGCGATGGAGCTATGTATGCCACGGCAAACTGGCTGACACTGACGGCGCCGGTGCACAAAAGCTGCGCAGCTAGCGCCATTCGACGGCCAACACCGCGGTTCCTGGTGTGTCCGCTTTGCCGTGCGTGTGATCATTGCTTGTACAGCCCTCTCGCAGTGTCCGGAGTAAGTATGGTGGGTCTGACACACCGGTGTCAATGTGTTCTTTTTTCCATTTCCGGGAGTGTATTTTGTGGTTTGCTTTGAGCGTTTCCGGGAGATTAGTATTAGTTTCCGATGCACTACTGCAGCTTTACTCTATCCCTTGGACTTTCACATTATCGATGAAACACAGAAATTGCGTCGGGATTTAGTACGAAAAGGAAAATGCCGGCTTAAGTACAAGAAGGTTAAATTTTTTCATTTTTTGTGGTTTGTTTGAGCGTTTACTGGGAGATCACTATTATATTCCGATGCACTACTGCAGCTTTACTCTATCCCTTCGACCTTCACATTGACGATGAAACCCAGAAATTGCTTCGGGATTTAATGCAAAAGACACAATGCCAACATACGTACAAGAAGAGTAAATCTTCTCATTGTTTGAGGTTTGCTTTGAGCGTTCCTGGGGAATCAATACCAGATTCCGATGCACTACTGCAGCTTTACTCTATCCCTTGGACCTTCACATTGACGATGAAACACAGAAATTGCGTCGGGATTAAATACAAAAGGCACAATGCCGACTTAAGTACAGGAAGAGTAAGTCTTCTCATTGTTTGTCGTTTGCTCTGAGCGTTTCCTGGGAGATCAGTATTAGCTTGCGATGCACTACTCTAGCTTAACCTTATCCCTTGTACCCTCACATTGACGATGAAACACAGAAATTGCGTCGTGATTTAATACAAAAGGCACAATGCCGACTTAAGTACAAACAAGTTAAATCTTATCATTGTATGAGGTTTGTTTGAGCGTTTCCTGGGAGATCAGTATTATATTCCGATGCAGTACTCTATCCCTTCGACCTTCAAATTGACGATGAAACACAGAAAGTGCGCTGGGATTTAATACAAAAGGCACAATGCCGACATAAGTACAAGAGGAGTAAATCTTCTCTTTGTTTGTGGTTTGCTTTGAGCGTTCCTGGGGAATCAGTACTAGATTCCGATGCACTACTGCAGTTTTACTCCATCCCTAGGACCTTTACATTGACGATGAAACACAAATATTGCTTCGGGATTTAATGCAAAACGCACAATTCCGACTTATGTACAAGAAGAAAAAATCTTCTCATTGATTGTGGTTTGCTTTGAGCGTTTCTTGGGAGATCAGTATAAGTTTCCGAAGCACTATTGCAGCTTTACTCTATCCCTTGGACCTTCAGATTGACGATGAGATACTGAAATTGCGTCGGGATTTAAAAGAAAAAGCACAATGCCAACTTAAGTACAAAAATAGTATATCTTTTCATTGTTTGTGGTTTGCTTTGAGCTTCCTGGGAGATCAGTATTAGATTCCGATTCACTACTGCAGCTTTACTCTATTCCTTGGACCTTCACATTGACGATGAAACACAGGAATTGCTTCGGGATTTAATACTAAAGGCACAATGCCGACATTAGTACAAGAGGAGTAAATCTTCTCTTTGTTTGTGGTTTGCTTTGAGCGTTCCTGGGAAATCAGTACTAGATTCCAATGCACTAGTGCAGCTTTACTATATCCCATGGACCTTTCCATTGACGATGAAACACAGAAAATGCTCCGGGATATAATACAAAAGGCACAATGCCGACTTAAGTACAAGAGGAGAAAATAATCTCATCTTTTGTGGTTTGCTTTGAGCGTTTCCTGGAAGATGAGTATTAGATTCCGATGCACTACTCTATCCCTTCGACCTTCAAATTGACGACGAAACACAGAAATTGCGTCGGGATGTAATGCAAAAGGCACAATGCCGACATTAGTATAAGAAGAGAAAAATCTTCTCAATGTTTCTGGGTAGCTTTGAGCGTTTCCTGGGAGGTAAGTATTAGATTCCGAAGCACTACTGCAGCTTTACTCTTTCCCTTGCACCTTCAGATTGACGATGAAACACAGAAATTCCGTCGGGATTTAAAACAAACGGCACAATGCCAACTTAAGTACAAGAATAGTATATCTTCTCATTGTTTGAGGTTTGCTTTGAGCGTTCCCTGGGAGATCAGTATTAGATTCCGATTCACTACCGCAGCTTTACTCTATCCCTTGGACCTTCTCAATGACGATGAAACACAGAAATTGCGTCGGGATTTAATACAAAAGGCACAATGACGACATAAGTACAAGCAGGTAAATTCTTCTCATTGTTTGTGGATTGTTTGAGCGTTTCCTGGGAGATCACTAGTATATTCCGATGCACTACTGCAGCTTTACTCCACCCCTTGGTCCTTCACATTGACGATGAAACACAGAAATTGTTTCGGGATTTAATGGAAAAGACACAATGCCGACTTAAGTACAAGAAGAGTAAATTTACTCATTGTTTGTGGTTTGCCTTTAGCGTTTCCTGGGAGATCAGTATTAGATTCCGAAGCACTACTGCAGTTTTACTCTATCCCTTATACCTTCACATTGACGATGAAACTCAGATTTTTCTCCGGGATTTAATACAAAAGGCACAATGTCGACTTAAGTACAAGAAGAGTAATTCTTCTCATTGTTTGTGGATTGCTCTGAGCGTTCCCTGGGATATGAGTTTTAGTTTCCGATGAACTACTGCAGCTTTACTCTATCCCTTGGACCTTCATATTGACGATGAAACACATAAATTGCGTCTGGATTTAATACAAGAGGCATAATGCCGATTTAAGTACAAGCAGGATTAATCTTCACATTGTTTGTGGTTTGTATGAGCGGTTCCTGGGAGATCAGTATTACATCCGATGCACTACTGCAGCTTTACTCTATCCCTTGGACCTTCACATTGACGATGAAACACAGATATTGCGTCGGGATTAAATACAAAAGCACAATGGCGACTTAAGTACAAGAAGAGTTATCTTCTCATTGTCTGTGGTTTCACTTTGAGCGTATCCAGGGTGATCAGTATTAGTTACCGATGCACTACTGCAGCTTTACTCTATCCCTTGGACCTTCACATTGACGATGAAACACAGATATAGATTCGGGATTTAATGGAAAACACACAATGCCGACTTAAGTACAAGGAGAGTAAATCTTCTCATTGTTTGTGGTTTGCTTTGACCGTTCCTGGGGAATAAGTACTAGATCCGATGCACTACTGCATCTTTACTCTATCCCTTGGACCTTTACATTGACAATGAAACACAGAAATTGCGTCGGGATTAAATACAAAAGCATAATGGCGACTTAAGTACAAGAAGAGTTATCTTCTCATTGTCTGTGGTTTGCTTTGAGCGTATCCAGGGTGATCAGTATTAGTTACCGATGCACTACTGCAGCTTTACTATATCCCTTGGACCATCACATTGACGTTGGAACACAGAAATAGCGTCCGGATTTAATACAAAAGGCACAATGCCGACTGAAGCACATGAAGAGTAAATCTTCTACTTGTTTGTGGTTTGCTTTAAGAGATCCTGGGAGATCAGTATTAGATCCGATGCACTACTGCAGCTTTACTCTTTCCCTTGGAACTTTACATTGACGATGAAACACAGAAATTGCGTCGGGATTAATTATAAAAGCACAATGCCGACTTCAGTACAAGAAGAGTAAATCTTCTCATTGTTTGTGGTTTGCTTTGAGCGTTTCCTGGGAGATCAGTATTAGTTTCCGATGCACTACTGCAGCATTACTCTATCCCTCGGACCATCACATTGACGTTGGAACAACGAAATAGCGTCGGGATTTAATACAAAAGGCTCAATGCCGACTTAAGCACATTAAGAGTAAATCTTCTCATTGTTTGTGGTTTGCTTTGAGAGTTTCCTGGGAGATCACTATTATATTCCGATGGACTACTGCAGCTTTACTCTATCCCTTCGACCTTCACGTTGACGATGAAACACAGAAATTGCTTCGGGATTTAATGGAAATGACACAATGCCGACTTAAGTACAAGAAGAGTAGATCTACTCATTGTTTGTGGTTTGCTTTGAGCGTTTCCTGGGAGATCAGTATTAGATTCCGAAGCACTACTGCAGCTTTTCTCTATCACTTGGACCTTCAGATTGACGATGGTACACACAAACTCCATCGGCATTTAGAACAAAAGGCACAATGGAACTTAAGTACAATAATAGTTAATCTTCTCATTGTTTGTGGTTTGCTTTGAGCGTTTCCTGGGAGATCTGTATTAGATTCCGATTCACTACTGCAGCTTTACTCTATCCCTTGGACCTTCACATTGATGATGAAACACAGATATTGCACCGGGACTTAATACAAAAGGAACAAAGCCGACTTAAGTACAAGAAGAGTAAGTCTTCTCATTGTTTGTGGATTGCTTTGAGCATTCCCTGGGAGATCAGTATTAGTTTCCGATGCACTACCTCAGCTTTACTCTATCCCTTGGACCTTCACATAGACGATGAAACACAGAAAACTTGTCGAGATTTAATACGAAAGGCACAATGCCGACTTACGTACAACAAGAGTAAATCTTCTCATTGTTAGTGATTTGCTTTGAGCGTTTCCTGGGAGATCAGAACTAGATTGGGATGCACTACTGCAGCTTTTGTCTATTCCTTGGACCTTCTCATTGACTATGAAACACATAAATTGCGTCGGGAATTAATGCAAAAGGCACAATGCCGACCTAAGTCAAAGCAGGATTAATCTTCTCGTTGTTTATGGTTTGTATAAGCGTTTAATGGGTGATCAGTATTACATTTCGATGCACAACTGCAGCTTTACTCTATCCCTTGGACCTTCACATTGCCGAAGAAACACAGAAATTGCGTCGGAATTGAATACAAAAGCACAATGACGACTTTAGTACAAGAGGAGTAAATCTCTTCAATGTTTGTGGTTTGCTTTGACCGTTTCCTGGGAGATCAGTATTTGTTTCCGATGCACTACTGCAGCTTTACTCTATTCCTTGGACCATCACTTTGACGTTGGAACACAGAAATTGCGTCGGGATTTAATACAAAAGGCACAATGCCGACATGGGTACAAGAGGAGAATATATTCCCTTTGTTTGTGGTTTGCTTTGAGCGTTCCCTGGGAAATGAGAATTAGATTCCGATGCACTACTGCAGCCTTATTCTATCCCTTCGACCTTCAAATTGACGATGAAACACAGAAATTGCGTGGTGATGTAATGCAAAAGGCACAATGCCGACATAAGTACAAGAGGAGTAAATCTTCTCAATGTTTGTGGTTGGCTTTGAGCGTTTCCTGGGAGATCAGAATTAGATTCCGATGCAGTAGTGCAGCTTTACTCTATCCCTTGGGCCTTCACATTGACGATGAAACACAAATTTTGCGTCGGGATTTAATACAAAAGGCACAATGCCGACTTAAGTACATGAAGAGTAAATCTTCTCATTGTTTGTGCTTTGCTTTGAGCGTTTCCTGGGAGATCAGTATTAGATTCCGATGCACTGCTGCAGCTTTACTCTATCCCTTGGACCTTCATATTAACGATGAAACACAGAAAAGTGCGTCGGGATTTAGTACGAAACGGAAAATGCGGTGTTAAGTACAAGAAGGTTAAATCTTTTCATTTTTTGTGGTATGCTTTGAGCGGCTCCTGGGAGATAAGTATCAGAATCCGATGCACTACTGCAGCTTTACTGTATCCCTAGGACCTTCACATTGACGATGGAACACAGAAATTGCGTCGGGATAAAATACAAACGGCACAACGCCATCTTCAGTGCTAGAAGAGTAAATCTTCTCATTGTTTGTGGTTTGTTTGAGCGTTTCCTGGGTGATCAGTATTATATTCCGATGCACTGCTGCAGCTTTACTCTATCCCTTTGACCTTCACATTGACGATGAAACACAGTAACTGCGCTGGGATTTAAAACAATAGGCACAATGTCGACATAAGTACAAGAGGAGTAAATCATCTCTTTGTTTGTGGTTTGCTTTGAGCGTTCCTGGGGAATCAGTACTAGATTCCGATGCACTACCGCAGTTTTATTCTATACCTAGGACCTTTACATTGACGATGAAACACAGATATTGCTTAGGAATTTAATGCAAAACGCACAATGTCGACTTATGTACAAGAAGAAAAAATCTTCTCATTGTTTGTGGTTTGCTTTGAGCGTTTCTTGGGAGATCAGTATAAGTTTCCGAAGCACTATTGCAGCTTTACTCTTTCCCTTGGGCCTTCAGATTCACGATGAGATACTGAAATTGCGTCGCGATTTAAAACAAAAGGCACAATGACAATTTAAGTACAAAAATAGTAAATCTTTTCATTGTTTGTGGTTTGCTTTGAGCTTCCTGGGAGATCAGTATTAAATTCCGATGCACTAGTGCAGCTTTACTCTATCCCTTGGACATTCACATTGACGATGAAACACAGTTATGCGTTGGGAATTATACAATAGGCACAATTCCGACTTAAGTACAAGAAGAGTAAATCTACTCATTGTTTGTGGTTCGCTTTGAGCGCTTTCTGGGAGATCAGTATTAGATTCCGAAGCACCACTGCAGCTTTACCCTATACCTTGGACCTTTACATTGACGATGAAACACAGAAAATGCGTCGGGATTTAATACAACAGGCACAATGCCGACTTAAGTACAAGAGGAGAAAATATTCTCCTTGTTTGTGGTTTGCTTTGAGCGATTCCTGGGAGATGAGTATTAGATTCCGATGCACTAATACTGCCTTACTCTACCCTTCGACCTTCACATTGACGATGAAACACAGAAATTGCGTCGGGATGTAATGCAAAAGGCACAATGCCGACTTAAGTATAAGAAGAGTAAATCTTCTCATTGTTTGTGGTTGGCTTTGATCGTTTACTGGGAGATCATTATTGGATTCCGATGCACTAGTGCAGGTTTACTCTATCCCTTGGACCTTCACATTCACGATGAAACACAGAATTTGCGTCGGGAATTAATACAAAAGGCATAATGCCGACTTAAGTACAAGGAGAGTAAATGTACTCATGTTTTTGGTTCGCTTTGAGCGTTTCCTGGGAGATCAGTATTAGATTCCGAAGTACTACTGCAGCTTTACTCTATCCCTTGGACCTTCAGATTGACGATGAAACACAGAAATTCCGTCGGGATTTAAAACAAACGGCACAATGCCAACTTATATACAAGAATAGTAAATCTTCTCATTGTTTGTGGTTTGCTTTGAGCGTTCCCTGGGAGATCAGTATTAGTTTCCGATTCACTACTGCAGCTTTACTCTATCCCTTGGACGTTCACATTGACGATGAAACAAAGATATTGCGCCGGGAATTAGTACTAAAGGCACAATGCCGACCTAGGTACAAGAAGAGTAAATCTTCTCATCGTTTGTGGTTTGCTTTGAGCGTTCCCTGGGAGATCAGTATTAATTTCCGATGCACTACTGCTGCTTTACTCTATCCCTTGAACCTTCACATTGACGATGAAACACAGAAAGTTTGTCGGGATTTAATACGAAAGGCACAATGCCGACTTAAGTACAAGAAGAGTAAATCTTCTCATTGTTTGTGGTTTGCTTTGGGCGTTTACTGGGAGGTCAGAACTAGATTCGGATGCACAACCGCAGCTTTATTCTATCCCTTGGACCTTCACATTGCCGATGAAACACAGAAATTGCGACGGGATTTAATACAAAAGGCACAATGCCTACTTAAGTGCAAGAAGAGTAAATCTTCTCATTGTTTGTAGTATGCTCTGAGCGTTTCCTGGGAGATCAGTATTAGATTCCGATGCACTTCACTAGCATAACCCTAACCCTTGTACATTCACATTGACGATGAAACACAGATATTGTTACGGGATTTAATGGCAAAGACACAATGCCGACTTAAGTACCAGGAGAGTAAATCTTCTCATTGTTTGTGGTTTGCTTTGACCGTTCCTGGGGAATCAGTACAAGATCCGATGCACTACTGCATCTTTACTCTATCACTTGGACCTTTACATTGACGATGAAACACAGAAATTGCGTCGGGATTAAATACAAAACACAATGGCGGCTTAAGTACAAGAAGAGTATATCATCTCATTGTTTGTGGTTTCCTCTGAGCGTATCCTGGGAGATCAGTATTGGTTACCGATCCACTACTGCAGCTTTACTCTATCCCTTGGACCATCACATTGACGTTGGAACACAGAAATAGCGTCGGGATTTAATACAAAAGGCACAATGCCGACTTAAGCACATGAAGAGTAAATCTTGTCACTGTTGGTGGTTTGCTTTGAGAGTTTCCTGGGCGATCAGTATTAGATCCGATGCCCTGCTCTAGCTTTACTCTATCCCTTGGACCTTCACATTGCCGATGAAACACAGAAATTGCGTCGGGATTTAATACAAAAGGCACAATGCCGACTTAAGTACAAGAAGAGTAAATCATCTCATTGTTTGTGTTTTCCTTTGAGCGTTCCTCGGGAATCAGTACAAGATTCCGATGCATTACTGCAGCTTTACTCTATCCCTTGGACCTTTACATTGGCGATGAAACATAGTAATTGCGTCGGGATTAATTACAAAAGCACAATGCCGACTTAAGCACATGAAGAGTAAATCTTCTCATTGTTTGTGGTTTGCTTTGTGCGTTCCTGGGGAATCAGTACTAGATTCCGATGCACTATTGCAGCTTTACTCTATCCCTAGGACCTTTACATTGACGATGAAACACAGATATTGCGTCGGGATTTAATGCAAAACGCACAATGCACACTTAAGTACAAGAAGAGTAAATCTTCTCATAGTTTGTGGTTTGCTTTGAGCGTTTCTTGGCAGATCAGTATAAGTTTCCTAAGCACTATTGCAGCTTTACTCTATCCCTTTGACCTTCAGATTGACGATGAAATACTGAAATTGCGTCGGGATTTAAAACAAAAGGCACAATGCCAAGCTAGGTACAAATATAGTAAATCTTCCCATTGTTTGTGGTTTGCTTTGGCGTTTCCTGGGAGATCAGTATTAGATTCCGATGCACTGCTGCAGCTTTACTCTATCCCTTTGACCTTAGCATTAGCGATGAAACACAGAAATTTCGTCGGGATTTAGTACGAAACGGAATATGTGGTCTTAAGTACAAGAAGGTTAAATCTTTTCATTTTTTGTGGTATGCTTTGAGCGGCTCCTGGGAGATCAGTATTCGATTCCGATGCTCTAGTGCAACTTTACTCTATCCCTCGGACCTTCACATTGACGATGGATCACAGAAATAACATCGGGATTTAATACAAAATGCACAATGCCGAATTAAGTACAAGAAGAGTAAATATTCCCATTGTTTGTGGTTTGCTTTGAGCGTTTCTTGGATGATCCATATTAGATTCCGTTGCACTACTGCAGCTTTACTGTATCCCTAGGACCTTCACATTGACGATGAAACACAGAAATTGCGTCGGGATAAAATACATACGGCACAATGCCGACTTAAGTGCTAGAAGAGTAAATCTTCTCATTGTTTGTGGTTTGCTCTGAGCGTTTCCTGGGAGATCAGTATTAGATCCGATGCACTGCTGTAGCTTTACTCTATCCCTTGGACCTTCACATTGCCGATGAAACACAGAAATTGCGTCGGGATTTAATACAAAAGCGACAATGCAGACTTAAGTACAAGAAGGGTAAATCATCTCATTGTTTGTGTTTTCCTTTGAGTGTTCCTCGGGAATCAGTACCAGATTCCGATGCACTACTGTAGCTTTACTCTATCTTTTGGACCTTTACATTGACGATGAAACACAGAAATTGCGTCGGGATTAATTACAAAAGCACAATGCCGACTTCAGTACAATAAGAGTAAATCATCTCATTGTTTGTGGTTTGTTTTGAGCGTTTCCTGGGAGATCAGTATTAGTTTCCGATGCACTACTGCAGCTTTACTCTATCCCTTGGACCTTCACATTGCCGAAGAAACACAGAAATTGCTTCGAAATTTCATACAGAAGGCACAATGCCGACTTAAGTACAAGAAGAGTAACTCTACTCATTGTTTGTGGTTTCTTTGAGCGTTTCCTGGGAGATCACAATTATATTCCGATGCACTACCGCAGCTTTACTCTATCCCTTGGACCTTCACATTGACGATGAAACACAGAAATTGCGTCGGGATTTAATACAAAATTCACAATGCCGACCTAAGTACAAGAAGGGTAAATCATCTCATTGTTTGTGTTTTCCTTTGAGCGTTCTTCGGGAATCAGTACCAGATTCCGATGCACTACTGCAGCTTTACTCTATCTTTTGGACCTTCACATTGCCGAAGAAACACAGAAATTGCGTCGGGATTAAATACAAAAGCACAATGACGATTTCAGTACTAGAGGAGTAAATCTTTTCATAGTTTGTGGTTTGCTTTGAGCGTTTCCTGGGAGATCAGTATTAGTTTCCGATGCACTACTGCAGCTTTACTCTATGCCTTGGACTTTCACATTGCCGAAGAAACACAGAAATTGCGTCGGGATTTCATACAAAAGGCACAATGCCGACATAAGTACAAGAAGAGTAAATCTACTCATTGTTTGTGGTTTGTTTGAGCGTTTCCTGGGAGATCACTATTATTTTCCGATGCACTACTGCAGCTTTACTCTATCCCTTGGACCTTCACATTGACGATGAAACACAGAAATTGCTTCGCGATTTAATGACAAAGACACAATGCCGTCTTAAGTACAAGAAGAGTAAGTCTTCCCATTGTTTGTGATTTGCTTTGAACGTTCCTGGGGAATCAGTACTACATTCCGATACACTATTGCAGCTTTACTCTATCCCTAGGACCTTAACTTTGACGATGAAACACAGATATTGCGTCGGGATATAATGCAAAACGCCCAATGCAGACTTAAGTACAAGAGGAGTAAATCTTCTCATTGTTTGTGGTTGGCATTGAGCGTTCCTGGGGAATCAGCACTAGATTCCGATGCACTACCGCAGCTTTACTCTATCCCTTGGACCTTTACATTGACGATGAAACACAGAGATTGCGTCGGGGTTGAATACTAAAGCACAATGCCGACTTAAATACAAGAAGAGTAAATCTTCTCATTGTTTGTGGCATGCTTTGAGCGTATCTTGGGAGATCAGTATTAGTTACCGATGCACTACTGCTGGTTTACTCTATCCCTTGCACCATCTCATTGACGTTGGATCACAGAAATAGCGTCGGGATTTAATACAAAAGGCACAATGCCGACTTAAGTACGGGATGAGTAAATCTTGCCATTGGTTGTGATTTCCTTTGAGCGTTTCCTGGGAGATCAGTTATAGATTCCGATGCACTACTGCTGCTTTATTCTGTACCATGGATCTTCGCATTGACGATGAAACGACGAAATTGCCTCGGGATTTAATACAAAAGGCACAATGCTGACTGAAGTACAAGAAGATAAAATTTTCTCATTATTTGTGGGTTGATTGAGGTTTTCCTTGGAGATCAGTATTAGATTCCGATCGACTACTGCAGCTTTACTCTATCCCTTGGACCTTCACATTGACGATGTAACACAGAAATTGCGTCGGGATTGAATACAAGAGTCACAATGCCGACTTAAGTACAAGAAGAGTAAATCTTTTCAATGTTTGTGGTTTGCTTTGATCGTTCCTGGGAGATCAGTATTAGATTCCGATGCACTACTGCAGCTTTACTCTATCCCTTGGACCTTCACATTCACGATGGAACATAGAAATTGCGTCGGTATTTAATACAAACGGCACAATGCCGACTTAAGAACAAGAAGAGTGAATCTTATCATTGTTTGTGGTTTGCTTTGAGCGTTTCCTGGGAGATCAGTATTAGATTCCGATGCACTACTGCAGATTTTCACTATCCCTTGGACCTTCACATTGACGATGAAACAAAGAAATTGCGTCGGGATTTAATACAAAAGGCACAATGCCGACTTAAATACAAGAGGTGTAAATCTTCTCATTGTTTGTGGTTTCGTCTGAGCGTTTCCTGGGGGATCAGTACTAAGTTCCGATGCACTACTGCAGCTTTACACTATCCCTTGGACCTTCACATTTACGATATTACACAGAAATTGCATCGGGATTTAATACAAAGGTCACAATGCCGACCTAAGTACAAGAAGAGTAAACGTTCTCATTGGTTGAGGTTTCCTTTGAGCGTTTCCTGGGAGATCAGTATTGGATTCCGATGCGCTACTGCAGCTTTACTATATCCCTTAGTCCTTCACGTTGACGATGAAACACAGAAATTGCGTCGGGATTTAATACGAAAGGCACTATGCCGACTTAAGTACAAGAAGAGTAAATCCTCTCATTGATTGTGGTTTGCTTTGAGCGTTTCATGGGGGATCTGTACTAGATTCCGATGCACTACCGCAGCTTTACTCCATCCCTTGGAACTTCACATTGACGATGGAACACAGAAATTACGTTGGGATTTAGTACAAATGGCACAATGCCGACTTAAGTACAAGAAGCGTAAATCTTCTCATTATTTGTGGTTTGCTTTGTGCGTTTCCTGGGATATCAGTATAAGTTTCCGATTCACTACTGCAGCTTTACTCTATCTCATGGACCTTCACATTAACGATGAAACACAGACATTGCCTCGGGATTTAATACAAAAGGCACAATGCCGACTTCAGTACAAGAAGAGTAAATCTTCTCATTGTTTGTGGTTTGCTTTGAGCGTTTCCTGGGAGATCAGTATTAGATTCCGATGCACTACTGCAGATTTTCACTATCCCTTGGACCTTCACATTGACGATGAAACAAAGAAATTGCGTCGGGATTTAATACAAAAGGCACAATGCCGACTTAAGTACAAGAAGTGTAAATCTTCTCATTGTTTGTGGTTTTCTCTGAGCGTATCCTGGGGGATCAGTACTAAGTTCCGATGCACTACTGCAGCTTTACACTATTCCTTGGACATTCACATTGACGATATTACACAGAAATTGCATCGGGATTTAATACAAAGGTCACAATGCCGACCTAAGTACAAGAAGAGTAAACGTTCTCATTGGTTGAGGTTTACTTTGAGCGTTTCCTGGGAGATCAATATTTGATTCCGCTGCACTACGGCAGCTTTACTCCATCCCATGGACCTTCACATTGACGATGAAAAACAGAAATTGAACGGGATTTAATACGATAGGCACAATGCCGACATATGTACAAGAAACTTAAAACTTCACATTGTTTGTGTTTTGTTTGAGCGTTTCCTGGGAGATCAGTAATAGATTCCAATGCACTACTGCACCTTAACACTATCCCTTGGATCTTCACATTGACGATGAAACAAAGAAAATTTGTCGGGATTTAATACAAACGGCACATTGCCAACTTAAATACAAGGAGTGTAAATCTTCTCTTTTTCTGAGGTTCGTTCTGAGCGTTTCCTGGGGGATAAGATCTAGATTCCGATGCACTACTGAAGCTTTACTCTACCCGTTGGACCTTCACATTCATGATGGATCACAGATATTGCGTCAGGATTTAATACAAATGGCACAATGACGTCTTAAGTATAAGAAGAGTATATCTTCTCATTGTTTGTGGTTTCCTTTTAGCGTTTCCTGGGAGATCAGTATCAGATTCCGATGCACTACTGCATCTTTACTCAATCCCTCGGACCTTCACATTGAGGACGAAACACAGAAAATGTGTCGGTATTTAATACAAAGGGCACAATGCCGACTTAAGTACAAGAAGAGTAAATATTGTCCTTGTTTGTGGTTTGCTTTGAGCGTTTCCTGGGAGATCAGTATTAGATTCCGATGCACTACTGCAGCTTTACTCTATCCCTTGGACCATCACATTGACGATGACACACAGAAATTACGTTGGGATTTAACACTAAAGGCACATTGCCGACTTAAGTACAGGAAGGTTAAAACTTCTCATTGTATGTGGTTGGTTTGAGCGTTTCTTGCGAGATCAGTATCAGATTTCGAAGCACTACTGCAGCTTTACCCTATCCCTTCGACCTTCACATTGACGACGAAACACAGAAATAGGGTCGGGATTTAATAGAAAAGGCACAGTACTCACTTAAGTACAAGAAGAGTAAATCTTCTCATTGATTGTGGTTTGCTATTAGCGTTTCCTAAAAGATCAGTATTAGATTCCAATGCACTACTGCAGCTTTACTCTATCCCTTGGACCTTTACATTGACGATGAAACACAGAAATTGCGTCGGGATTTAATACAAGAGGCACAATACCGACTTAAGTACAAGAAGAGTAAATATTGTCTTTGTTTGTGGTTTGCTTTGAGCGTTTCCTGGGAGATCAGTACTAGATTCGGATCCAATACTGCCATTTTAATCTATACCTTGGCCCATCACATTGACGATGAAACACCGAAATAGCGTCCGGATTTAATACAAAAGGCACACTGCAGACTTAAGCACAAGAAGAGAAAATCTTATCATTGTTTGTGGTTTGCTTTGAGCGTTTCCTGGAAGATCAGCATTAGATTCCGATGCACTACTGCATCTTTACTCTATCCCTTGGACCTTCACACTGTCGATGTAACACAGAAATTGCGTCGGGATTGAAAACAAAATTTACAATGTCAACTGAAGAACAAGAAAAGTAAATCTCCTCTGTGTTTGCGGTTTGCTTTGAACGTTTCCTGGGAGATCAGTATTAGATTCCGATGCACTACTGCAGCTTTACTCTATCCCTTGGACCGTCACATTGACCATAAAACACAGAAATTGCCCCGGGATTCAATACAAAAGGCACAATGCCGACTTACGTACATGAAGAGTAAGTCTTCCCGATGTTTGTGGTTTGTTTTGAGCGATTCCTGGGAGATCAGTACTAGATTCGGATGCAATAGTGCAGCTTTAATCTATCCCTTGGACCTTCTCATTGACGATGAAACACATATATTGCGTCGGGATTTAATACAAAAGGCACAATGCTGACTTAAGTACAAGGAGAGTAAATCTTCTCATTGTTTGTGGTTTGATTTGAGCGTTTCGTGGAAGATCAGTATTAGATACCGATGCACTACTGCAGCTTTACTCTATCACTTGAACCATCAGATTGACGATGAAACATAGAAATTGCGTTGGGATTTATTACAAAAGGCACAATGCCAACATAAGTACAGGAAGAGTAAATCTTCTCATTGGTTTTGGTTTGCCTTCAGAGTTTACTGGGAGATCAGTATTAGATTCCGATGCACTACTGCCGCTTTACTCTATCCCCTGGATCTTCACATTGACGATGAAACACAGAAATTGCGGCGGGACTTAATACAAAATGCACAATGCCGACATAAGTACAAGAAGAGAAAATCTTCTTATTGTATGTGGTTTGCTTTGAGCGTTTCCTCGGATTTCATTATTAGATTCCGATGTACTACTGCAGCTTTACTCTATCCCTTGGACTTTGACATTGACGATGAAACACAGTAATTGCGTCGGGATTTAATACAAGAGGCACAATGCTGACTTAAGTACAAGAAGAGTAAATATTCACATTGTTTGTGGTTTGCAATGAGCGTTTCCCGGGAGATCAGTATTAGATTCCGATGCACTACTGCAGCTTAATTCTATCCCTTGGACCTTCAAATTGACGATGAATCACAGAAATTGCGTCGGGATTTAATACAAAAGGCACAATGCCGACTTAGATACAAGAAGAGTAAATCTTCTCATTGTTTGTGGTTAGCTTTGAGCGTTTCATGGGAGATCAGTATTTGATTCCGATGCACTACTGCAGCATTACACTATCCCATGGACCTTCACATTGACGATGAAACACAGAAATTGCGTCAGGATTTAATACAAAATGCACAATGCCGACTTAAGTACAAGAAGAGTAAATCTTCTCATTGTTTCTGGTTTGTTTGAGCGTTTCCTGTTAGACCAGTAATAGATACCGATGCACTACTGCAGCTTTACACTATCCCTTGGACCTTCACAATGACGATGAAACTCAGAAATTGCGTCGGGATTTAATACAAAAGGCAAAATGCCGACTGAAGTATAAGAAGTGCAAATCACGTCATAGTTTGTGGTTTGCTTTGAGCGTCTCCTGGGGGATCAGTACTAAATTCCGACGCACTACTGCAGCTTTAATCTATCACTTGGACCTTCACATTGACGATTAAACACAGAAATTGCGTCGGGATTTTAAACAAAATTAACAATGTCAACATAAGTGCATGAAGAGTAAATCTACTCACTGTTTGCGGTTTACTTTGAGCGTTACCTGGGAGATCAGTATTAGATTCCCACGCACTACTGCAGTTTTACTCTATCCCTTGGACCTTCACATTGACAATGAAACACAGAAATTGCGTCGGGCTCTAATACAAAAGGCACTATGCCGACTTAAGTACAAGTAGAGTAAATCTTCTATTGTTTGTCGTTTGCATTGAGCGCTTCCTGGAAGATCAGTATTACATTCCGAATAACTACTGCAGCTTTACTCTATCCCTTGGACCGTCACATTGACGATTAAACACAGAAATTGCGTCGGGATTTTAATGAAAATTTACAATGTCAACTTAAGTACAAGAAGAGAAAATCTTCTCATTGTTGTGGTTTGCTTTGAGCGTTTCCTGGGAGATCAGTATTAGATTCAGATGCACTACTGCAGCTTTACTCTATCCCTTGCACCTTCAAATTGACTATGAAACACAGAAATAGCGTCGGGATTTAATACAAAAGGCACAATGCCGACTTAAGTACAAGAAGAGTAAATCTTCTCATTGTATGTGGTTTGCTTTGAGCGTTTCCTATGAGATACGTAGTTGCTTGCGGTGCACTACTGCAGCTTTACTCTATTCCTTGGACCTTGTCATTGACCATGAAACACAGAAATTGCGTCGGGATTTAATACAAAAGGCACAAACCCGACTTAACTACAAGAAGACAAAATCATCTCATTGTTTGCGGTTTGCTTTGAACGTTTCCTGGGAGATCTGTATTAGATTCCGGTGCACTACTGCAGCTTTACCCTATCCCTTGGACCTTCACATTGACGATGAAACACAGAAATAGCGTCGGGATTTAATACAGAAGGCACAATGCTGTCTTAAGTACAAGATGAGTAAATCATCTCATTGTTTCTGGTTTGCTTTGAGCGTTTCCTGGGCGAATAGTATTAGATTCCGATGCACTACTGCAGCTTTACTCTATCTCTTGGACATTCACATTGACGATGAAACACAGATATTGCGTCGGGATTTAATACAAAAGGCACAATGCCGACTTCAGTACAAGAAGAATAAATCTTCTCATTTTTAGTGGTTTGCTTTCAGCGTTTCCTGGGAGATCAGTATTAGATTCCGATGCACTACTGCAGCTTTACTCTATGCCTTGGACCTTCACATTGACGAAGAAACACAGATATTGCGTCGGGATTTATTACAAAATGCACAAAGCCGATATAACTACAAGAAGAGAAAATCTTCTCATTGTATGTGATTTGCTTTGAGCATTTCCTGGGAGATCTGTATTAGATTCCGATGCACTACTGCGACTTTACCCTATCCCTTGGACCTTCACATTGACGATGAAACGCAGAAATAGCGTCGGGATATAATACAAAAGGCACAATGCACACTTAAGTACAAGAAGAGAAAATCTTCTCATTGTATGTGGTTTGCCTTGAGCGATTCCTGGGAGATCAGGATTAGATTCGGATGCAATACTGCAGCTTTAATGTATCCCTTGGACCTTCTTATAGACGATGAAACACAGATATTGCGTCGGGATTTAATACAAAAGGCACAATGCCGACTTAAGTACAAGAAGAGTAAATCTTCTCCTTGTTTGTGGTTTGCTTTGAGTGTTTCCTGGGAGATCAGTATTACATTCCGATGCACTACTGCAGCTTTACTCTATCCCTTGGACTTTCACATTGACGATGAAACACAGAAATTGCGTCGGGATTTAACACAAAAGGCACAATGCCGGCATTAGTACAAGAAGAGTAAATCCTCCCATTGTTTGTGGTTTGCTTTGAGCCTTTCCTGGTGGATCAGTATTAGATTCCGAGGCTCTACTGCAGCTTTACTCTATCCCTTGGACCTTCACATTGACGATGAAACACAGAAAATGCATCGGGATTTAATACAAAAGGCACAATGCCAACTTAAGTACAAGAAGAGTATATATTCTCTTTGTTTGTGGTTTTCTTTCAGTGTTTCCTGGGAGTCCAGTATTAGTTTCCGATGCACTAGTGCAGATTTACTCTATCGTTTGGACCTTCACATTGACGATGAAGCACAGAAATGGCGTCGGGATTTAATACAAAAGGAACAATGCCGACATAAATACAAGAACAGTAAATCCTCTCATTGTTTGTTGTTTGCTTTGAGCGTTTCCTGGGAGATCAGTATTATATTCCGATGCACTACTGCAGCTTTACTCTATCTCTTGAACCTTCACATTGACGATGAAACAGTGAAATTGCGTCGGGATTTAATACAAAAGGCACAATGCCGACTTAAGTACATGAAGAATAAACCTTCTCATTGTTTGTGGCTTGCTTTGAGCGTTTCCTGGGAAATCAGTATTAGATTCCGATGCACTACAGCTGCTTTATTTCATCTCTTGAACCTTCACATTGACGATGAAACACAGAAATTGCCATGGGATTTAATACAAAAGGCACAATCGCGACTTAAGTTCTAGAAGAGTGAATCTTCTCATTGTTCGTGGTTTGCTTTGACCGTTTCCTGGGAGATCAGTATTAGATTCCGATGCACTACTGCAGCTTCACTCTATCCCTTGACCTTCACATTGACGATGAAACCCAGAAATTGCGTCGAGATTTAATACGAAAGGCACAATGCCGACTTACGTAGATAAAGGTTAAAAATTCTCATTGTTTGTGGTTTGCTTTGGCGTTTCCAGGGAGATCAGTATTAGAGTTCGATGCACTACTGCAGCTTTATTCTGTCCCTTTGTGGGGCGGCGGATGTAAGTTTGTAAAAATATTGCTGTATAAACGCTTGCGTGTTGAATCAGTTTCTAGCTTTTAGAATGTTTTTATTGCTGTCTTTTGCCGTTCTCAACACTGGCTCTCTATTTACTCCGTGACCCCCAGAAAGTGATTTAATAAAACTTGGAGCCAGTAAATAGATATCCTAGTGCCCACTTTACCTGAGAATGTTCTATTAGCTGCAGCTTATAGCTCTGAGGAATTAGGAGATTGTCCGGGATTTCTAATCAAAAACGGTTATCCAAAATAGTTGAGTATATTCGGAAATTCACTAATAAAAACCACAAGTATCCCCACAACCTAACTAACAGAACAGTTCAGAGTCTAATGCGCTGATGCAACTATAAATGTCCAAATCAAATGTTAAAAAGAATGCTCGCCAAAATTTGATGAAAATATTTCATCAAACGCCACGCTAAATATTTGGTAGAATGACTGTCCCGCGACGGCACGTGAAAATACGACAAAACGCAAACTGAAGCTAGATAATGAAAATCATTCCAGAATTAACACTTCACATAAAATGTTTTCATGGTTCCGCATATCTCTAGTAACTTAATACGGCACCCGAGGCTGTTTGTAGCAGATACACTGATGCGACGCGACTACCGACACAGATGGCGTGTCATTCAGCGTCTGGAGAGAACTGGGGCCTTGCTTCCTCGCGCAGTGTTCTTATATATAAAGCCGCGGTGCGGACGGCGAAGGGAACGCCTGATCTTTCCGGCTCTCTCGACTAGCCGCTGGGCTAGTAACGCACCACTTCAAGTTACATAATAATTTATAGCTTCTTTGGCTGATGGCCGAAGAAGCTCTTAATTTAAACGTGCATTCACCACGCAGGTAAGTATTGATAATAAAATTTTGACGTGGCTAAGTTAAATACTTTGGGCGAGAGAATTAATTAAATTACCCTGCACGCAGCAGATGAGCTCTGAACTGTCCCTTTTGAAATCCGCTATCGCTATAATTTTATAGGTATTAAAAAGAAACTTTACACATCTTCTTAATCATAGCGGACCTCCAACCTATTTAAATCTAAACATCCTAGCCTTATTTATTAACCTACTTAATCTATCTTGCTTCCTTCAGTTTTGAGACGAAAACCAGAAAATCATGAATTTCCACTAAAGTCTTAATTTGTGAAATCCAAAGTACTGTTTTTATTAAATCATTATGAAAGATGAATCTATATATAAATTTTGAAGTCTCTAGCTCTTTTCTGTTGCGCCAATGATTTTTCCAGAAAAACGTCCAAATCTCGGAAATGGCTGAAGTTATCGAACTGATATTTAACACACATTAATTTAGTATTATTTTTGACATGCTAGAAAAGTTTTAGTTCATTTGCTTGATTTTTAAGGTATTGCGCAACATTTATAACGTCAGAGCTAGTTACAGCAGACTGGCTGGCACATAATGGAAACTGATGTGAATTTACTACAGCGTGAGTAGGCTGCTTCCCTACACCTTGGACCTTCACATTGACGATGAAACACAGACATTGCGTCGGGATTTAATACAAAGGGCACAATGCCGACGTAAGTCCAAGAAGAGTAAATCTTCTCATTGTTTGTGGTTAGCATTGAGCGTTTCCTGGGAGATCAGTATTTGATTCCGATGCACTACTGCAGCTTCACTCTATCCCTTAGGAATTCACATTGACGATGAAACACAGAAATTGCGTCCGGATTTAATACAAGAGGCACAATGGCAACTTAAGTAAAAGAAGGTTAAATCTTCTCATTGTTTGTGGTTTGTTTGAGCGTTTCCTGTTAGATCAGTAATAGATTCCGATGCACTACTTCAGCTTTACACTATCCTTTGGACCCTCACATTGACGATGAAACACAGAATTTGCCACGGGATTTATTACAAAAGGCACAATGCCGACTTAAGAACAAAAAGAGTAAATCTTCTCATTGTTTGTGGTTTGCTTTGAGCGTTTCCTGGGAGATCAGTATTAGATTCCGAAGCACTATTGCAGCTTTACTCTATCCCTTGGACCTTCACATTGACGATGAAACACAGAAATTGCGTTGGGATTTAATACAAAAGGCACAATGCTGACTTAAATACAAAAAGGTTAAATCTTCTCATTGTATATGGTTTATTTGAGCGTTTCCTGGGAGATCAGTATTATATTCCGATGCACTATAGCAGCTTTATTCTATCCGTTGGACCTTCACATTGACGATGAAACACAGAAATTGCATCGGGATTTAATACAAAAGGCACAATCCCGACATAAGTACAAGAAGAGTAAATCTTCTCATTGTTTGTGGTTAGCATTGAGCGTTTCCTGGGAGATCAGTATTAAATTCCGATGCACTACTGCAGCTTTACTCTATTCCTTGGACCCTCACATTGACAATGAAACACAGAAAATGCGTCGGGATTTAATACAAAAGGCAAAATGACAGCTTAAGTACAAGAAGGTTAACTCTTCTCATTGTTTGTGGTTTGTATGTGTGTTTCCTGTTAGATCAGTAACAGATTCCGATGCACTACTTCTGCTTTCCACTATCCCTTGGCCCTTCACATTGACGATGAAACTGAGAAATTGCGTGGGGATTTAATACAAAAGTCACAATGCCGACACAAGTACAAGAAGTGTAACTTTTGTCATTGTTTGTGGTTTGCTTTGAGCGTCTCCTGGGGGATCAGTACTAGGTTGTGATGCACTACTGCAGCTTTACTCCATCCCTCGGACTTTCACATTGACAATTAAACACAGAAGATGCGTCGGGATATAATACAAAAGGCACAATGCCGACTTAAGTACAAGAAGAGAAAATATTCTCTTTGTTTGTGGTTTGCTCTGAGCATTTCCTGGGAGATCAGTATTAGATTCCGATGCACTACTGCAGCCTTACTCTATCGCTTGGACCATCACATTGACGATGAAACGCAGAAATTGCGTCGGAATTTAATACAAAAGGCACAATGCCGACTTAAGTACAAGAGGAGTAAGTCTTCTCATTGTTTGTGGTTTGCTTTGAGCGATTCCTGGAAGATCAACATTAGATTCCCATGCACTACTGCAGCTTTACCCTATCCCTTGGACCTACACATTGACGGTGAAACACAGAAATAGTGTCGGGATTTAATACGAAAGGCACAATGCCGACTTAAGTTCAAGATGAGTAAATCTTCTCATTGTTTGTGGTTTGCTTTAAGCGTTTCCTGGAAGATTAGTATTAGATTCCGATGAACTATTGCAGCCATACTCTATCCCTTGGACCTTCAGATTGGCGATTAAACTCAGAAATTGCGTCGGGATTTAAAACAAAATTTACAATGTCAACTTAAGTACAAGAAGAGTATATCTTGTCATTGTTTGCGGTTTGCTTTGAGCGTTTCCTGGGAGATCAGTATTAGATTCCGATGCACTACTGCAGCGTCACTCTATCCCTTAGGAATTCACATTGACGATGAAACACAGAAATTGTGTCCGGATTTAATACAAGAGGCACAATGGCAACTTAAGTAAAAGAAGGTTAAATCTTCTCATTGTTTGAGGTTTGTTTGAGCGTTTCCTGTTAGATCAGTAATAGATTCCGATGCACTACTTCGGCTTTACACTATCCCTTGGACTTTCACATTGACGATGAGACACAGAATTTGCCACGGGATTTATTACAAAAGGCACAATGTCGACTTAAGAGCAAGAAGAGTAAATCTTCTCATTGTTCGTGGATTGCTTTGAGCGTTTCCTGGGAGATCAGTATAAGATTCCGAAGCACTATTGCAGCTTTACTCTATCCCTTGGACCTTCACATTGACGATGAAACACAGAATTTGCGTTGGGATTTAATACAAAAGGCAATATGCTGACTTAAATACAAAAAGGTTAAATCTTCTCATTGTATATGGTTTATTTGAGCGTTTCCTGGGAGATCAGTATTAGATTCCGATGCACTATAGCAGCTTTATTCTATCCGTTGGACCTTCACATTGACGATGAAACACAGAAATTGCGTCGGGATTTAATACAAAAGGCACAATGCCGACATAAGTACAAGAAGAGTAAATCTTCTCATTGTTTGTGGTTAGCATTGAGCGTTTCCTGGGAGATCAGTATTAAATTCCGATGCACTACTGCAGCTTTACTCTATCCCTTGGACCCTCACATTGACGATGAAACACAGTAAATGCGTCGGGATTTAATACAAAAGGCACAATGCAGACACAAGTACAAGAAGTGTAACTTTTGTCATTGTTTGTGGTTTGCTTTGAGCGTCTCCTGGGGGATCAGTACTAGGTTCCGATGCACTACTGCAGCTTTACTCTATCCCTCGGACATTCACATTGACGATTAAACACAGAAAATGCGTCGGGATATAATACAAAAGGCACAATGCCGACTTAAGTACAAGAAGAGAAAATATTCTCTTTGTTTGTGGTTTGCTCTGAGCATTTCCTGGGAGATCAGTATTATATTCCTATGCACTACTGCAGCCTTACTCTATCCCCTGGACCTTCACATTGACGATGAAACGCAGAAATTGCGTCGGGATTTGATACATAAGGCACAATGCCGACATAAGTACAAGAGGAGTAAGTCTTCTCATTGTTTGTGGTTTGCTTTGAGCGTTTCCTGGAAGATCAATATTACATTCCGACACACTACTGCAGCTTTACCCTATCCCTTGGACCTACACTTTGACGGTGAATCACAGAAATAGTGTCGGGATTTAATACAAAAGGCACAATTCCGACTTAAGTACAAGATGAGTAAATCTTCTCATTGTTTGTGGTTTGCTTTAAGCGCTTCCTGGTATATTAGTATTACATTCCGATGCACTATTGCAGCTTTACTCTATCCCTTGGACGTTCACATTGATGACGAAACACAGAGATTGCGTCGGCATTTAAGAAAAAATTTATAATGTCAACTCAAGTACAATAAGAGTAAATCATCTCATTGTTTGTGGTTTGCTTTGAGCGTTTCCCGTAAGATCAGTATTAGTTCCCGATGCACTACTGCAGCTTTACTCTATCCCTTGGACCTTCACATTGACGATGAAACACAGAAATTGCGTTGGGATTTAATACAAAAGGCACAATGCTGACTTAAGTACAAGAAGAGTAAATCTTCTCATTGGATGTGGTTTGCTTTGGCGTTTCCTGGGAGATCAGTATTGGATTCCGATGCACTACTGCAGCTTTATTCTATCCCTTGGACCTTCACATTGACGATGAAACACAGAAACTGCGTCGGGATTTAATACAAAAGGCACAATGCCGACTTAAGTACAAGAAGAGTTAATCTTCATATTGTTTGTGGTTAGCATTGAGCGTTTCCTCGGAGATCAGTATTAAATTCCGATGCACAACTGCAGCTTTACTCTATTCTTTGGACCCTCACATTGACGATGAAGCACAGATATTGCGTCGGGATTTAATACAAAACGCACAATGACTTCTTAAGTACGAGATGGTTAAATCTTCTCATTGTTTGTGGCTTGTTTGAGTGTTTCCAGTTAGATCAGTAACAGATTCCGATGCACTACTTCGGCTTTCCACTATCCCTTGGCCCTTCACATTGACGATGAAACTCAGAAATTGCGTCGGGATTTAATACAAAAGGCACAATGCCGACACAAGTACAAGAAGTGTAAATTTTGTCATTGTTTGTGGTTTGCTTTGAGGGTCTCCTGGGGGATCGGTACTAGGTTCCGATGCACTACTGCAGCTTTACTCTATCCCTCGGACCTTCACATTGACGATTAAACACAGAAAATGCGTCGGGATATATTACAAAAGGCACAATGCCGACATAAGTACAGGAAGATAAAATGTTCTCTTTGTTTGTGGTTTGCTTTGAGCATTTCCTGGGAGATCAGTATTAGATTCCGATGCACCACTGCAGCTTTACGCTATCTCTTGGACCTTCACATTGACTATGAAACACAGAAATTCCGTCGGGATTTAATACAAAAAGCACAATGCCGACTTAAGTACAAGAGGAGTAAGTCTTCTCATTGTTTGTGGTTTGCTTTGAGCGTTTCCTGGGAGATCAATATTAGATTCCGATGCACTATTGCAGCTTTACTCAATCCGTAGGACCTTCAGATTGATGATAAACTCAGAAATTGCGTCGGGATTTAAAACAAAATTTATAAAGTCATTTGAACTACAAGAAGAGTAAATCTTCTCAATGTTTGCGGTTTGCTTTGAGCGTTTCCTGGGAGATCAGTATTAGAATCCGATGCCCTACTGCAGCTTTACTCTATCCTTTGGACCTTCGCATTGACGATGAATCACAGAAATTGCGTGGGGCTCTAATAAAAACGCACAATGCCGACTTAAGTACAAGAAGAGTAAATCTCTTCATTGTTAGTGGTTTGTTTGGAGCGCTTCCTGGGAGATCAGTATTACATTCCGATGCACTATTGCAGCTTTACTCTATCGCTTGGACCTTCACATTGACGATAAAGCTCAGAATTTGCGTCGGGATTTAATACAAAGGGCACAATGCCGACTTAAGTACATGAAGAGTAAACCTTATCATTGTTTGTGGTTTGCTTTGAGCGTTTCCTGGAAGATCAGTATTAGTTCCCGATGCACTACTGCAGCTTTAGTCTATCCCTTGGACCTTCACATCGACGATGAAACACAGAAATTGCGTCGGGATTTAAGACAAAATTTACAATGTCAACTCAAGTACAATAAGAGTAAATCTTCTCATTGTTTGCGGTTTGCTTTGAGCGTTTCTTCTGAGATCAGTATTAGATTCCGATGCACCACTGCAGCTTTACTCCATCTCTTGAACCTTCACATTGACGATGAAGCACAAAAATTGGCACGGGTTCTAATACAAAAGGCACAATGGCGACTTAAGTACTAGAAGAGTGTATCTTCTCATTGTTCGTGGATTGCTTTGAGCGTTTCCTGGGAGATCAGTAATAGAGTCCGATGCACTACTGCAGCTTCATTCTATCCCTTAGACCTTCACATTGACGATGAAACGCAGAAAGTCCGTCGGGATTTAATACTAAAGGCACAATGCCGACTTAAGTCCAAGAAGAGTGAATCTTCTCATTGTTTGTGGTTAGCATTGAGCGTTTCCTGGAAGATCAGTTTTAGATTCCGATGCACTACTGCAGCTTTACTCTATCACTTGGACCTTCACATTGACGATGAAACACAGAAATTGCGTCCGGTTTTAATACAAAAGGCACAATGAAGACTTAAGTAAAAGAAGGTTAAATCTTCTCATTGTTTGTGGTTTGTTTGAGCGCTTCCTGTTAGATCAGTAATAGATTCCGATGCACTACTTCAGCTTTACACTATCCCTAGGACCTTCACATTGACGATGAAACACATAAAATGTCACGGGATTTAATACAAAAGGCACAATGCCGACTTGAGTACAAGAAGAGTAAATCTTCTCATTGTTTGTGGTTAGCATTGAGCGTTTCCTGGGAGATCAGTATTAAATTCCGATGCACTACCGCAGCTTTACTCTATTCCTTGGACCATCACATTGACGATGAAACACAGAAATTGCGTCGGGATTTAATACAAAAGGCACAATGACGGCATAAGTACGAGAAGGTTAAATCTTCTCATTGTTTGTGGTTTGTTTGAGTGTTTCCTGTTAGATCAGAAACAGATTCCGATGCACTATTTCAGCTTTCCACTATCCCTTGGCCCCTCACATTGACGATGAAACTCATATATTGCGTCGAGATTTAATACAAAAGGCACAATGCCGACTTAAGTCCAAGAAGAGTAAATCTTCTCATTGTTTGTGGTTAGCATTGAGCGTTTCCTGGGAGATCAGTATTAGATTCCGATGCACTACTGCAGCTTTACTCTATCCATTCGACCTTCACATTGACGATGAAACACAGAAATTGCGTCCGGATTTAATACAAAAGGCACAATGAAGACTTAAGTAAAAGAAGGTTAAATCTTCTCATTGTTTGTGGTTTGTTTGAGCGTTTCCTGTTAGATCAGTAATAGATTCCGATGCGCTACTTCAGCTTCACACTATCCCTTGGACCTTCACATTGACTATGAAATTCCAGAAATTGCGTCGAGATTTAATACGAAAGGCACAATGCCGACTTACGTACAAGAAGGTTAAAAATTCTCATTGTTTGTGGTTTGCTTTGAGCGTTTCCTGGAAGATCAGTATTAGATTCCGATGAACTACTGCAGCTTAACTCTATCCCTTGGGCCTTCAGATTGACGATTAAACACAGATATTGCGTCGGGATTTAAAACAAATTTTACAATGTCAACTTAAGTACAAGAAGAGTATTTCTTCTCACTGTTTTCAGTTTGTTTTGAGCGTTTCCTAGGAGATCAGTATTAGATTCCGATGCACTACTGCAGCTTTACTCTATCCCTTGGACCTTCACTTTCACGACGGAACACTGAAATTGCGTCGGGCTCTAATACAAAAGGCACAATGCCGACTTAGGTACAAGAAGAGTTAATCTTCTCATTGTTTGTGGTTTGTCTTTGGCGTTTCCTAGGCGATCAGTATTAGATTCCTATGCACTATTGCAGCTTTCCTCTATCCCTTGGACCTTCACATTCACGATGGAGCACAGAAATTGCGTCGGGCTCTAATAGAAAACGCACAATGCCGACTTAAGTACAAGAAGAGTAAATCTTCTAATTGATTGTGGTTTGCTTTGAGCGTTTCCTTGGGGATCAGTACTACTTTCCGATGCACTACTGCAGATTTACTCTATCCCTTGGACCTTCACATTGACGATGAAACACAGAAAATGCGTAATGATTTAATACAAAAGGTACAATGCCGACTTAAGTACAAGATGAGTAAATATTCTCTTTGTTTTTGGTTTGCTTTGAGCGTTTCCTGGGAGTTCTGTATTAGATCCCGATGCTATAGTGCACCTTCACTCTATTGCTTATACCTTCCCATTGACGTTGAAACACAGAAATGGTGTCGGGATTTAATACAAAAGGCACCATGCCGACTTACGTACAAGAAGAGTAAATCCTCTCATTGTTTGTGGTTTGCTTTGAGCGTTTCCTGGGAGATCAGTATTAGATTCCGATGCACTACTGCAGCTGTACTCTATCCCTCGGACCTTCACATTGACGATTAAACACAGAAAATGCGTCGGGATATATTACAAAAGGCACAATGCCGACTTAAGTACAGGAAGAGTAAATGTTCTCTCTGTTTGTGGTTTGCTTTGAGCATTTCCTGGAAGATCAGTATTAGATTCCGATGCACCACTGCAGCTTTACGCTATCCCTTGGACCTTCACACTGACTATGAAACACAGAAATTGCGTCGGGATTTCATACAAAAAGCACAATGCCGACTTAACTACAAGAGGAGTAAGTCTTCTCATTGTTTGTGGTTTCCTTTGAGCGTTTCCTGGGAGATCAATATTAGATTCCGATGCACTACTGCAGCTTTACTCAATCCCTTGGACCTTCAGATTGACGATTAAACTCAGAAATTGCGTCGGGATTTAAAACAAAATTTATAAAGTGAACTGAAGTACAAGAAGAGTAAATCTTCTCAATGTTTGCGGTTTGCTTTGAGCGTTTCCTGGGAGATCAGTATTAGAATCCGATGCACTACTGCAGCTTTACTCTATCCTTTGGACCTTCGCATTGACGATGAATCACAGAAATTTCGTGGGGCTCTAATACAAAACGCACAATGCCGACTTAAGTACAAGAAGAGTAAATCTCTTCATTGTTAGTGGTTTGTTTTGAGCGCTTCGTGGGAGATCAGTATTACATTCCGATGCACTATTGCAGCTTTACTCTATCCCTTGGACCTTCACATTAACGATGACGCTCAGAAATTGCGTCGGGATCTAATACAAAGGGCACAATGCTGACTTAAGTACATGAAGAGTAAACCTTCTCATTGTTTGTGGTTTGCTTTGAGCGTTTCCTCTGAGATCAGTATTAGATTCCGATGCACCACTGCAGCTTTACTCTATCTCTTGAACCTTCACATTGACGATGAAGCACAAAAATTGCCACGGGTTCTAATACAAAAGGCACAATGGCGACTTAAGTACTAGAAGAGTGTATCTTCTCATTGGTTGCGGTTTGCTATTAGCGTTTCCTGGGAGATCAGTTATAGATTCCGATGCACTACTGCAGCTTTACTCTATGCCTTGGACCTTCACATTGACGATGAAACCCAGAAATTGCGTTGAGATTTAATACGAAAGGCACAATGCCGACGTACGTACAAGAAGGTTAAAAATTCTCATTGTTTGTGGTTTGCTCCGAGCGTTTCCTGGGAGATCAGTAATAGAGTCCGATCCACTACTGCAGCTTCATTCTATCCCTTGGACCTTCACATTGACGATGAAACACAGAATTTGCCACGGGATTTATTACAAAAGGCACAATGCCGACTTAAGAACAAGAGGAGTAAATCTTCTCATTGTTTGTGGTTTGCTTTGAGCGTTTCCTGGGAGATCAGTATTAGATTCCGAAGCACTATTGCAGCTTTACTCTATCCCTTGGACCTTCACATTGACGATGAAACACAGAAATTGCGTTGGGATTTAATACAAAAGGCACAATGCTGACTTAAATACAAAAAGGTTAAATCTTCTCATTGTATATGGTTTATTTGAGCGTTTCCTGGGAGATCAGTATTATATTCCGATGCACTATAGCAGCTTTATTCTATCCGTTGGACCTTCACATTGACGATGAAACACAGAAATTGCATCGGGATTTAATACAAAAGGCACAATGCCGACATAAGTACAAGAAGAGTAAATCTTCTCATTGTTTGTGGTTAGCATTGAGCGTTTCCTGGGAGATCAGTATAAAATTCCGATGCACTACTGCAGCTTTACTCTATTCCTTGGACCCTCACATTGACAATGAAACACAGAAAATGCGTCGGGATTTAATACAAAAGGCAAAATGACAGCTTAAGTACAAGAAGGTTAACTCTTCTCATTGTTTGTGGTTTGTATGTGTGTTTCCTGTTAGATCAGTAACAGATTCCGATGCACTACTTCGGCTTTCCACTATCCCTTGGCCCTTCACATTGACGATGAAACTGAGAAATTGCGTGGGGATTTAATACAAAAGTCACAATGCCGACACAAGTACAAGAAGTGTAACTTTTGTCATTGTTTGTGGTTTGCTTTGAGCGTCTCCTGGGGGATCAGTACTAGGTTGTGATGCACTACTGCAGCTTTACTCCATCCCTCGGACTTTCACATTGACATTTAAACACAGAAGATGCGTCGGGATATAATACAAAAGGCACAATGCCGACTTAAGTACAAGAAGAGAAAATATTCTCTTTGTTTGTGGTTTGCTCTGAGCATTTCAACGGGAGATCAGTATTAGATTCCGATGCACTACTGCAGCCTTACTCTATCGCTTGGACCATCACATTAACGATGAAACGCAGAAATTGCGTCGGAATTTAATACAAAAGGCACAATGCCGACTTAAGTACAAGAGGAGTAAGTCTTCTCATTGTTTGTGGTTTGCTTTGAGCGATTCCTGGAAGATCAATATTAGATTCCCATGCACTACTGCAGCTTTACCCTATCCCTTGGACCTACACATTGACGGTGAAACACAGAAATAGTGTCGGGATTTAATACGAAAGGCACAATGCCGACTTAAGTTCAAGATGAGTAAATCTTCTCATTGTTTGTGGTTTGCTTTAAGCGTTTCCTGGAAGATTAGTATTAGATTCCGATGAACTACTGCAGCCATACTCTATCCCTTGGACCTTCAGATTGACGATTAAACTCAGAAATTGCGTCGGGATTTAAAACAAAATTTACAATGTCAACTTAAGTACAAGAAGAGTATATCTTGTCATTGTTTGCGGTTTGCTTTGAGCGTTTCCTGGGAGATCAGTATTAGATTCCGATGCACTACTGCAGCGTCACTCTATCCCTTAGGAATTCACATTGACGATGAAACACAGAAATTGTGTCCGGATTTAATACAAGAGGCACAATGGCAACTTAAGTAGAAGAAGGTTAAATTTTCTCATTGTTTGAGGTTTGTTTGAGCGTTTCCTGTTAGATCAGTAATAGATTCCGATGCACTACTTCGGCTTTACACTATCCCTTGGACTTTCACATTGACGATGAAACACAGAATTTGCCACGGGATTTATTACAAAAGGCACAATGCCGACTTAAGAGCAAGAAGAGTAAATCTTCTCATTGTTTGTGGTTTGCTTTGAGCGTTTCCTGGGAGATCAGTATTAGATTCCGAAGCACTATTGCAGCTTTACTCTATCCCTTGGACCTTCACATTGACGATGAAACACAGAAATTGCGTTGGGATTTAATACAAAAGGCAATATGCTGACTTAAATACAAAAAGGTTAAATCTTCTCATTGTATATGGTTTATTTGAGCGTTTCCTGGGAGATCAGTATTAGATTCCGATGCACTATAGCAGCTTTATTCTATCCGTTGGACCTTCACATTGACGATGAAACACAGAAATTGCGTCGGGATTTAATGCAAAAGGCACAATGCCGACATAAGTACAAGAAGAGTAAATCTTCTCATTGTTTGTGGTTAGCATTGAGCGTTTCCTGGGAGATCAGTATTAAATTCCGATGCACTACTGCAGCTTTACTCTATCCCTTGGACCCTCACATTGACGATGAAACACAGTAAATGCGTCGGGATTTAATACAAAAGGCACAATGCAGACACAAGTACAAGAAGTGTAACTTTTGTCATTGTTTGTGGTTTGCTTTGAGCGTCTCCTGGGGGATCAGTACTAGGTTCCGATGCACTACTGCAGCTTTACTCTATCCCTCGGACATTCACATTGACGATTAAACACAGAAAATGCGTCGGGATATAATACAAAAGGCACAATGCCGACTTAAGTACAAGAAGAGAAAATATTCTCTTTGTTTGTGGTTTGCTCTGAGCATTTCCTGGGAGATCAGTATTATATTCCTATGCACTACTGCAGCCTTACTCTATCCCCTGGACCTTCACATTGACGATGAAACGCAGAAATTGCGTCGGGATTTGATACATAAGGCACAATGCCGACATAAGTACAAGAGGAGTAAGTCTTCTCATTGTTTGTGGTTTGCTTTGAGCGTTTCCTGGAAGATCAATATTAGATTCCGATACACTACTGCAGCTTTACCCTATCCCTTGGACCTACACTTTGACGGTGAATCACAGAAATAGTGTCGGGATTTAATACAAAAGGCACAATTCCGACTTAAGTACAAGATGAGTAAATCTTCTCATTGTTTGTGGTTTGCTTTAAGCGCTTCCTGGGATATCAGTATTACATTCCGATGCACTATTGCAGCTTTACTCTATCCCTTGGACGTTCACATTGATGACGAAACACAGAAATTGCGTCGGCATTTAAGAAAAAATTTATAATGTCAGCTCAAGTACAATAAGAGTAAATCATCTCATTGTTTGTGGTTTGCTTTGAGCGTTTCCCGTAAGATCAGTATTAGTTCCCGATGCACTACTGCAGCTTTACTCTATCCCTTGGACCTTCACATTGACGATGAAACACAGAAATTGCGTTGGGATTTAATACAAAAGGCACAATGCTGACTTAAGTACAAGAAGAGTAAATCTTCTCATTGGATGTGGTTTGCTTTGGGCGTTTCCTGGGAGATCAGTATTGGATTTCGATGCACTACTGCAGCTTTATTCTATCCCTTGGACCTTCACATTGACGATGAAACTCAGAAACTGCGTCGGGATTTAATACAAAAGGCACAATGTAGTTTTAAGTACAAGAAGAGTTAATCTTCTTATTGTTTGTGGTTAGCATTGAGCGTTTCCTCGGAGATCAGTATTAAATTCCGATGCACAACTGCAGCTTTACTCTATTCTTTGGACCCTCACATTGACGATGAAGCACAGAAATTGCGTCGGGATTTAATACAAAAGGCACAATGACTTCTTAAGTACGAGATGGTTAAATCTTCTCACTGTTTGTGGCTTGTTTGAGTGTTTCCAGTTAGATCAGTAACAGATTCCGATGCACTACTTCGGCTTTCCACTATCCCTTGGCCCTTCACATTGACGATGAAACTCAGAAATTGCGTGGGGATTTAATACAAAAGGCACAATGCCGACACAAGTACAAGAAGTGTAAATTTTGTCATTGTTTGTGGTTTGCTTTGAGGGTCTCCTGGGGGATCAGTACTAGGTTCCGATGCACTACTGCAGCTTTACTCTATCCCTCGGACCTTCACATTGACGATTAAACACAGAAAATGCGTCGGGATATATTACAAAAGGCACAATGCCGACATAAGTACAGGAAGATAAAATGTTCTCTTTGTTTGTGGTTTGCTTTGAGCATTTCCTGGGAGATCAGTATTAGTTCCCGATGCACCACTGCAGCTTTACGCTATCTCTTGGACCTTCACATTGACTATGAAACACAGAAATTCCGTCGGGATTTAATACAAAAAGCACAATGCCGACTTAAGTACAAGAGGAGTAAGTCTTCTCATTGTTTGTGGTTTGCTTTGAGCGTTTCCTGGGAGATCAATATTAGATTCCGATGCACTATTGCAGCTTTACTCAATCCGTAGGACCTTCAGATTGATGATAAACTCAGAAATTGCGTCGGGATTTAAAACAAAATTTATAAAGTCATTTGAACTACAAGAAGAGTAAATCTTCTCAATGTTTGCGGTTTGCTTTGAGCGTTTCCTGGGAGATCAGTATTAGAATCCGATGCCCTACATCAGCTTTACTCTATCCTTTGGACCTTCGCATTGACGATGAATCACAGAAATTGCGTGGGGCTCTAATAAAAACGCACAATGCCGACTTAAGTACAAGAAGAGTAAATCTCTTCATTGTTAGTGGTTTGTTTGGAGCGCTTCCTGGGAGATCAGTATTACATTCCGATGCACTATTGCAGCTTTACTCTATCGCTTGGACCTTCACATTGACGATAAAGCTCAGAATTTGCGTCGGGATTTAATACAAAGGGCACAATGCCGACTTAAGTACATGAAGAGTAAACCTTCTCATTGTTTGTGGTTTGCTTTGAGCGTTTCCTGGAAGATCAGTATTAGTTCCCGATGCACTACTGCAGCTTTAGTCTATCCCTTGGACCTTCACATCGACGATGAAACACAGAAATTGCGTCGGGATTTAAGACAAAATTTACAATGTCAACTCAAGTACAATAAGAGTAAATCTTCTCATTGTTTGCGGTTTGCTTTGAGCGTTTCTTCTGAGATCAGTATTAGATTCCGATGCACCACTGCAGCTTTACTCCATCTCTTGAACCTTCACATTGACGATGAAGCACAAAAATTGGCACGGGTTCTAATACAAAAGGCACAATGGCGACTTAAGTACTAGAAGAGTGTATCTTCTCATTGTTCGTGGATTGCTTTGAGCGTTTCCTGGGAGATCAGTAATAGAGTCCGATGCACTACTGCAGCTTCATTCTATCCCTTAGACCTTCACATTGACGATGAAACACAGAAAGTCCGTCGGGATTTAATACTAAAGGCACAATGCCGACTTAAGTCCAAGAAGAGTGAATCTTCTCATTGTTTGTGGTTAGCATTGAGCGTTTCCTGGAAGATCAGTTTTAGATTCCGATGCACTACTGCAGCTTTACTCTATCACTTGGACCTTCACATTGACGATGAAACACAGAAATTGCGTCGGGATTTAATACAAAAGGCACAATGACGGCATAAGTACGAGAAGGTTAAATCTTCTCATTGTTTGTGGTTTGTTTGAGTGTTTCCTGTTAGATCAGAAACAGATTCCGATGCACTATTTCAGCTTTCCACTATCCCTTGGCCCCTCACATTGACGATGAAACTCAGATATTGCGTCGGGATTTAATACAAAAGGCACAATGCCGACTTAAGTCCAAGAAGAGTAAATCTTCTCATTGTTTGTGGTTAGCATTGAGCGTTTCCTGGGAGATCAGTATTAGATTCCGATGCACTACTGCAGCTTTACTCTATCCATTCGACCTTCACATTGACGATGAAACACAGAAATTGCGTCCGGATTTAATACAAAAGGCACAATGACGACTTAAGTAAAAGAAGGTTAAATCTTCTCATTGTTTGTGGTTTGTTTGAGCGTTTCCTGTTAGATCAGTAATAGATTCCGATGCGCTACTTCAGCTTCACACTATCCCTTGGACCTTCACATTGACTATGAAATTCCAGAAATTGCGTCGAGATTTAATACGAAAGGCACAATGCCGACTTACGTACAAGAAGGTTAAAAATTCTCATTGTTTGTGGTTTGCTTTGAGCGTTTCCTGGAAGATCAGTATTAGATTCCGATGAACTACTGCAGCTTAACTCTATCCCTTGGACCTTCAGATTGACGATTAAACACAGATATTGCGTCGGGATTTAAAACAAATTTTACAATGTCAACTTAAGTACAAGAAGAGTATTTCTTCTCACTGTTTTCAGTTTGCTTTGAGCGTTTCCTAGGAGATCAGTATTAGATTCCGATGCACTACTGCAGCTTTACTCTATAACTTGGACTTTCACATTGACGATGGAACACTGAAATTGCGTCGGGCTCTAATACAAAAGGCACAACGCCGACTTAAGTACAAGAAGAGTTAATCTTCTCATTGTTTGTGGTTTGTTTTGAGCGTTTCCTAGGCGATCAGTATTAGATTCCGATGCACTATGTTTTCTAATCCTGATGGTTTAGACAATGCGTACCAGGAAAAGTTCTCTCTCACGATTTTTGTTCCATACTGAAAATTCAAATCGACAATACACATAGATTCCCGTCTTTAGATAAGACTAATAAAATCTGTAGGGCAATATTAAGCTGGTGATTTTATTTTTATAACCATTCCTTTAGGTTTGCTGTTTAAACTGCAACGTACGTATATACGAATGTGTAGCGTTCCTGAGGCACGTGGCCTGCAGGGCGATGGTTGGGCGGTGAGGAGTGGCGAGGGGAGAGGTGCAGATGCTGCTGGCACCAAGGACTGCGGCGGGGGGTGGGGAAGGGGGAACTGCAATGGCCGCTCTCTCGGCAGGCCGGTGGATGGGGAGGGGTGGGGGCCGCGTCGCCAGCTGACAGGGAGGGGCGGGACTCGGCGCATGTGAACAGCTGTAGACCACAGTGGAGGTATTTACGCACTCCTTCCGTGGCATTTAATATACAGAAATACGTGGTACCAAAAAACTTTCCTCGTTGTCTGTTCAACATCGCATCACGAAAACAATAAAATAGCACTTCAGGAAGACTCCTTTTACTTTAGAGTAGCCTATTTGTTGTTTAACTTGGACGTATTTATTCTTGTTATTATCGTTGTGTGATCATTTAGCAAAACATACATGTAATAGGGCGTCTTTCAAAGTACAGGTAGAAGGCTGCATGTAGTCACGGATCTATTGGCAGTTACGGAGGCATATTAGTATCATGTTTTTATGGTAAAGCTTTAATACCTGCGTTCGTGCACTATTCACTAAATTAACAATTGAAATGTGAATCTCTTTGAAATATACAAGATTAACTGATTCTTTCTCTACGTGTTCTTTTGACAAGGACAACTTTCCCCTTAATTCCATGATTAAAGAATGTTTGTGGTTTTAATTCTCGACTGCTACGATAACATGACTGGAGACGTTAAATGACAAGACAAAATGATCACATAACTTCAGTCACTTCCATTAAGATGTGACGTCATAAATTCTATTACCAGTTACCAACAGTTGCCAATTCTTATGTCTACTTATAACTAACATGCACAATTTAATTAAATGTATAGTAACTACGGTGTTTTCCGTCAATTAATTCTCTTGCTGCATGCAGGACTTTTCCAACTGTTTACATACCATTCCAGACCTACTTTCAGGAACGCAAATCATAGGGATTTGACATTAGAGCATATCTACCTTGCTGTCTAGGCGGTTGTATTACCTTTCTCCTTGCTTTTTTGGGTGGAACTACTGGCGTAATAGGCCGAGCTTCTCCGGTCGGAATTTCGTGCTGAACCAAATCCGTGGCCGGTAGAAACTACCTCTCTTCAAACAACCACGAAAATTCCTCTAATACCGGCTGCAACATCCTTTTCTCCTCACTATTTAAATGACCTAACTTCTCTTCTAACTGACTCCTTATCGTCGACGCGACATATAGCACTTCTCTAACTGAACATTTCTTTCCTTTCCTGCCTTTCTTATCTTTATTTCGTTGCTTCTCAGCTCCTCTTATTTCCTCAAAAATTTCCTGACCACTGGCAACAATAGTACCCTTCGGTATCACAACATCTTTTACACCAAAATTATCTATACTTACTGGTATCGCAAAACCCTTCTGTCTCCTCTCCGGTCGGCAGATACTTCTCTTTATATGTACTGACTGACGATCTAAAACATCATTCTGGGTGAGCGGGTCAACCAGAATGTCTGTCTTGGGCTGTTCTTGATTTTTGACATCTATCCAGAGAATCTTTCCACTTCCGCCTTTTATCCTCGCGGGGTCAGTGGTTTTTATCGCCCACATCTGCGGTTTTATGGGAGACTGTCAACAGCGCCTTTCGCAGCTCCCTCGCGTCTGACGGGGGTGCGCACTGGCAAATCGGTGAATTGCTTCGCCGAACTGCACAGTTCGCGTTCGATAATCCACTATCCCCTGATAACGGTGCAGGAAGTCATTCCCTAGTATGATGTCAAATTCACCCTTCTTTAGCCTCACTACCTCCATCCTCTGACTGTATTTACCACCGTCTATTTGCAGATTCACTACACACGAACCTGCAGGGACAATTACTTCCTCTCCAAGGCCACTGATATTGTACCGGGGTGGCTGTAACACCCTTCGATCATTTTTCTCCACAAACAATACACTAACTTGAGCACCAGTATCAACTACAATTCTAACTGATTTGTTCCCGAGTACGCCAAATAGACTAACGTGTTCCACCTTTTTACATTTTTCGGTCCTAACCGGGTGTATTATTTTTGTCGGGGGCGCGGGTGTGTGGCGGAACCTGCCCCCTCCCAAGCGTTTCCCTGATTCGACCCCGCGTTGCGGCGGTGGCCGCGCATCTGATTTGAAAATGGTGAGTTTGTGGAGCAAACATTATTAGCATGACCTACTGTCTGGCAAATAGTGCAATACGGCGCGCGACAGCGCATTGCCATATGGTTGGGCTTCCCACAACGCTGACAAAATACTTCTTTTGCTGGGACCGGTACTGGGTTCGTTGGGCGCGGGGCGGCAGCGCAAAAACGCAACACCTCTTCGCGTAGCATTGCCAAACGAACAGCTTCAAACAGAGAAGTGGGGGAGGCTGCTTTGACTTCTCCTCCGATGCGGGGGTCAATACCGCGAACAAATGCATCAATTGCACGCGCTTCGGCTTCTGAGCGCAAAATTCTGTTTTCACTGGCATTTTCACCTAGCTTGTAGGTACGACAAGACACTGCTCGTATGCGATCTGCAAAGGCATCAAAATTCTCATTAGGCCTCTGCCTAAGGGTTGATAACTGATCTCTGTAATATTCGGTACCTCTGGTATCAGAATAACGCGTAGTCAATCCGCGGGCCAATACTTCAAATTCGTGCGTGTCACGCAATTCGTCCACCGTTTCTATGAACATTCGGGCTTCCCCTGTCAACTTCAGTCTGGCTACATTGACGAATAGATCATCTGGCCAGGCACACGTGCGACCCACATCACGAATATTTTGTAAGAACATAGCCACATTTTCGTGGGACTTCCCAGAAAAGGTGGGAATGAAATCAGCCGCAGGAAAATTGCTTATAGTCGCCATGTTAGCAGAAATTGTGGCGTTTGTATTAGAGACAGAATTAGTGTTAGTTGCAGGGGCGGAGCTAGCCACAGGTATGGAAGTTCGCGCACTAGCTTCCAGCGTCTGTTTCAAGACGCGGTTTTGCTCAAGTAGCTCCTGATTTTGTGCGAATAACTGGCGCATTTGTGCATTTATGGCTTCGAGCGGCTCTTGCGAGGCAGGTGCCTCTACGGGGGCATCCCGTTCCGTCGCTCGTGTCCCTATCGGCATGTTTACAATTTTATGGGACGCTAGTGACCACAAAAAAGTAATGATTGTTACAAAAAAAGGACGGCCACAAAGATTCTCAATCCAGCGGCGGAAGATCGTCGAAGATATAGTTGTAAGCATCGCGGCGACTTACATGGTGATGGCGATGGTGCGACGCATTGGCGGCGGCGGCGGCGGCGGCGGCGGCGGCGGCGGCGGCGTCCGGACCCTCGGGCGGCGGCGAATGTGTTGGCGGCGGACGGCGCTGGCTCGGCCGGTCGGCGATGGCGGCAGCCCCTGGCGCGTCGGTGACAGCGGCGGATGACGGCGGCCCGGCAGGTCGCGCAGCGCAGCGCAGGCCCCTCGAACTCAGGCAGCGGGCAGCGCGGCGGCGTGCGGCTCACGTGGCTGACTAGCGTGGGCTGCCTCGCTGCAGCGCGTGCCCTGTGCATGTTCACTGGCGCAGCCACGGTCCACGTGCAGCAAACGTGGCGGCCGGTTGGCGCATTCCATGCGCGAAGTGTACGGCGTTTTGCCGGGAAAAATTTAGTGTAGCGACAAAGTCACTACGGGAACGGATCCAAACTTCTGACACCAATTGTACAGGATGGCGGGTATGGGCAGGCGGTGGGCGTTATGGGATAATAGAGTAATTTTTAGAGAAAGGCCATTTATTGGCTAAAGCATGATGAAAAGGGGCTACATATGCCTAGGGAGGTGAGGGTGAGCCAGAGCTTACAATTTGGCGAACATTGTTCGCGAAGCTACCGAAAGTTGTTGTCTGCCAAAACTAAGTCCACAGTGCCGCAGCACCGGGAGAAGCGGGGGATGTTCAAAGCTACAGGGCGCGCATCCGACTCGCGGGTGAGCAAGAATACAAGAGAGCGAGCCCGGCGACGGGCGGCCGGGTATGTTCGACGCACCACGCGGCTTCTTCCGCCCTGATTGGTCAGGACCGAGCAAACCGTGCGGGCGGCATGGAACTTTCCAGAGCGTTGCCTGCTAAGCGACGCCTGGGGCGGCGTTACCTCGTCAGCACACGAGAGAGGAGCGTGAACAAGGTGCCCTTTCTCGGTGCTGACTTCCTGTTACTAGACCATGGGACGAAAGAATTTACAGGCAGCCAACCGTGCCGGCCGTGGCTTGGCCGTAATGGAGAAATGAAGTTACCGGTTATTGTCTGGCTCATCCTTTACAGTTTGTAGTTAGCTTTGAGCGTTTCCTGGGAAATCAGTATCAGATTGCGATGCACTACTGCAGCTTTTCTCTATCCCTTGGACCTTCACATTGACGATGAAACACAGAAATTGCGTCGGGATTTAATACAAAAGGCACAATGCCGAATTAAGTACAAGAAGAGTTTTTCTTCTCATTGTTTGTGGTTTGTTTGAGCGTTTCCTGTTAGATCAGTAGTTGATTCCGATTCACTACTTCAGCTTAACACTATCCCTTGGACCTTCACATTGACAATGAAACAAAGAAATTGCCACGGGATTTATTACAAAAGGGACAATGCCGACTTAAGAACAAGAAGAGTAAATCTCCTCACTGTTTGTGGTTTTCTTTGAGCGTTTCCTGGAAGATCAGTATTAGATTCCGATGAACTACTGCAGCTTTACTCTATCCCTTGGACCTTCAGATTGACGATGAAACACAGATATTGCGTCGGGATTTAAAACAAAATTTACAATGTCAACTTAAGTACAAGAAGAGAAAATCTTCTCACTGTTTGCGGTTTGCTTTGAGCGTTTCCTGGGAGATCAGTATTAGATTCCGATGCACTACTGCAGCTTTACTCTATCCCTTGGACCTTCACATTCACGATGGAACACAGAAATTGCGTCGGGCTCTAATACAAAACGCACAATGCCGACTTAAGTACAAGAAGAGTAAATCATGACATTGTTTGTGGTTTGTTTTGAGCGCTTCCTGGGAGATCAGTATTAGATTCCGATGCACTATTGCAGCTTTACTCTATCCCTTGGACCTTCACATTGACGATGAAACACAGAAATTGCGTCGGGCTCTAATACAAAACGCACAATGCCGACTTAAGTACAAGAAGAGTAAATCATGTCATTGTTTGTGGTTTGTTTTGAGCGCTTCCTGGGAGATCAGTATTAGATTCCGATGCACTATTGCAGCTTTACTCTATCCCTTGGACCTTCACATTGACGATGAAACACAGAAATTGCGTTGGGATTTCATACAAAAGGCACAATGCTGACTTAAGTACAAGAAGAGTAAATCTTCTCATTGCATGTGGTTTGCTTTGGGCGTTTACTGGGAGATCAGTATTAGATTCCGATGCACTACTGCAGCTTTACTCTAACCCTTGGACCTTCACATTCACGATGGAACACAGAAATTGCGTCGGGATTTAATACAAAAACCACAATGCCGACTTAAATACAAAAAGGTTAAATCTTCTCATTGTGTATGGTTTGTTTGAGCGTTTCCTGGGAGTTCAGTATTAAATTCCGATGCACTACTGCAGCTTTATTCTATCCCTTGGACCTTCACATTGACGATGAAACACAGAAATTGCGTCGGGATTTAATACAAAAGGCACAATGCCGACTTAAGTTCAAGAAGAGTAAATCTTCTCATTGTTTGTGGTTAGCAATGAGCGTTTCCTGGGAGATCAGTATTTAATTCCGATGCACTACTGCAGCTTTACTCTATCCTTTGGACCCTCACATTGACGATAAAACACAGAAAATGTGTCGGGATTTAATACAAAAGGCACAATGACGGCTTGCGTACAAGAAGGTTAAATCTTCTCATTGTTTGTGGTTTGTTTGAGTGTTTCCTGTTAGATCAGTAACAGATTCCGATGCACTACTTCAGCTTTCCACTATACCTTGGCCCTTCACATTGAGGATGAAACCCAGAAATTGCGTCGGGATTTAATACAAAAGGCACAATGCCGACACAAGTACAAGAAGTGTAAATTTTGTCATTGTTTCTGGTTTGCTTTGAGCGTCTCCTGGGGGATCAGTACTAGGTTCCGATGCACTACTGCAGCTTTACTCTATCCCTCGGTCCTTCACATTGACGATTAAACACAGAAAATGCGTCGGGATATAATACAAAAGGCACAATGCTGACTTAATTACAAGAAGAGTAAATGTTCTCTTTGTTTGTGGTTTGCTTTGAGCATTTCCTGGGAGATCAGTATTAGATTCCAATGCACTACTGTAGCTTTACTCTATCCCTTGGACCTTCACATTGACGATGAAACACAGAAATTGCGTCGGGATTAAATACAAAAGGCACAATGCCGACTTAAGTACAAGAGGAGTAAGTCTTCTCATTGTTTGTGGTTTGCTTTGAGCATTACCTGGGAGATCAATATTAGATTCAGATGCACTACTACAGCTTTACCCTATCCCTTGGACCTACACATTGACGGTGAAACACAGAAATAGTGTCGGGATTTAATGAAATAGGCACAATGCCCACTTAAATACAACAAGAGTAATACTCCTCATTGTTTGCGGTTTGCTTTAAGCGTTTCCTGGAAGATCAGTATTAGATTCCGATGAACTACTGCAGCTTTAGTCTATCCCTTGGACCTTCAGATTGATGATTAAACTCAGAAATTGCGTCGGGATTTAAAACAAAATTTATAATGTCAACTTAAGTACAAGAAGAATAAATCTTCTCATTGTTGCGGTTTGCTCTGAGAGTTTCCTGGGAGATCAGTATTAGATTCTGATGCACTACTGCAGCTTTACTCTGTCCTTTGGACCTTCGCATTGTCGATGAATCACAGAAATTGTGTGGGACTCTAATACAAAACGAACAATGCCGACTTAAGTACAAGAAGAGTAAATCTCCTCATTGTTAGTGGTTTATTTTGAGCGCTTCCTGGGAGATCAGTATTACATTCCGATGCATTATTGCAGCTTTACGCTATCCCTTGGACCTTCACATTGACGATGAAACTCAGAAATTGCCTCGGGATTTAATACATAGGGCACAATGCCGACTTAAGTACAACAAGAGTAATTCTTCTCATTGTTTGTGGTTTGCTTTGAGCGTTTCCTGATAGATCTGTATCAGATTCCGATGCACTACTGCTGCTTTACTCTATCCCTTGGTCCTTCACCCTAACGATGAAACACAGATATTGCGTCGGGATTTAATACAAAAGGCACAATGATGACTTAAGTACATGAAGAGTAAACCTTCTCATTGTTTGTGGTTTGCTTTGAGCGTTTCCTGGAAGATCAGTATGAGTTCCCGATGCACTACTGTGGCTTTACTCTATCCCATGGACCTTCACATAGACGATGAAACAAAGAAATTGCGTCGGGATTTAAGACAAAATTTACAATGTCAACTTAAGTACAATAATAGTAAATCTTCTCATTGTTTGCGGTTTGCATTGAGCGTCTCCTCTGAGATCAGTATTAGATTCCGATGCACTACTGCAGCTTTACTTTATCTCTTGAACCTTCACATTGACGATGGAGCACAGAAATTGCGTCGGGATTTAATACAAAATCACAATGGCGACTTAAGTACTAGAAGAGTGAATCTTCTCATTGTTCGTGGTTTGCTTTGAGCATTTCCTGGGAGATCAGATTTGGATTCCGATGCACTACTGCAGCTTTACTCTATCCCTTGGACCTTCACATTGACGCTGAAACCCAGAAATTGCTTCGAGATTTAATACGAAAGGCACAATGCCGACTTACGTACAAGAAGGTTACAAATACTTATTGTTTATGGTTTGCTTTGAGCGTTTCCAAGGAGATCAGTATTACATTCCGATGCACTACTGGAGCTTTACTCTATCCCTTGGACCTTCACATTGACGATGAAACACAGAAATTGCGTCGGGGTTAAAAAAAAATTTACAATGTCAACTTAAGTACAAGAAGAGTATATCTTCTCACTGTTTGCGGTTTGCTTTTAGCGTCTCCTGGGATATCAGTATTAAATTCCGATGCACTACTGCAGCTTTACTCTATCCCTTGGACCTTCACATTCACGATGGAACACAGAAATTGCGTTGGGCACTAATACAAAAGGCACAATGCCGACTTAGGTACAAGAAGAGTTGATCTTCTAATTGTTTGTGGTTTGTTTTGACCGCTTCCTGGGCGATCAGTATTAGATTCCGATGCACTACTACAGCTTTATTCTATCGCTTGGACCTTCACATTGACGATGAAACTCAGAAATTGCGTCGGGATTTAAGACAAAATTTACAATGTCAACTTAAGTACAATAATAGTAAATCTTCTCATTGTTTGCGGTTTGCATTGAACGTTTCCTCTGAGATCAGTATTAGATTCCGATGCACTACTGCAGCTTTACTCTATCTCTTGAAACTTCACATTGACGATGGGGCACAGAAATTGCCACGGGATTTAATTCAAAAGTGATAATGGCGACTTAAGTACTAGAAGAGTGAATCTTCTCATTGTTCGTGGTTTGCTTTGAGGTTTTCCTGGGAGATCAGAATTACATTCCGATGCACTACTGCAGCTTTACTCTATCCCTTGGACCTTCACATTGACGATGAAGCCCAGAAATTGTGTCGAGATTTAATACGAAAGGCACATTGCCGACTTACGTACAAGAAGGTTAAAATTACTCATTGTTTATGGTTTGCTTTGAGCGTTTCCTGGGAGATCAGTATTACATTCCGATGCAGTACTGCAGCTTTACTCTATTCCTTGGACCTTCACATTGGCGATGAAACACAGAAATTGCGTCCGGATTTAATACCAAATGCACAATGACGACTTAAATAAAAGAAGGTTAAATCTTCTCATTGTTTGTGGTTTGTTTGAGCGTATCCTGTTAGATCAGTAGTAGATTCCGATGCGCTACTTCAGCTTTACACTATCCCTTGGACCTTCACATAGACGATGAAACACAGAAATTGCCACGGGATTTAATACAAAAGGCACAATGCCGACTTAAGAACAAGAAGAGTAAATCTTCTCATTGTTTGTGGTTTGCTTTGAGCGTTTCCTGAAAGATTAGTATTAGATTCCGATGAACTACTGCAGCTTTACTCTATCCCTTGGACCTTCAGATTGACGATTAAACACAGATATTGCGTCGGGGTTTAAAACAAAATTTACAATGTCAACTTAGTACAAGAAGAGTATATCTTCTCACTGTTTGCGGTTTGCTTTGAGCGTTTCCTGGGAGATCAGTATTAGATTCCGATGCACTACTGCAGCTATACTCTATCCCTTGGACCTTCACATTCACGATGGAACACAGAAATTGCGTCGGGCACTAATACAAAAGGCACAATGCCGACTTAAGTACAAGACGAGTTAATCTTCTAGTTGTTTGTGGTTTGTTTTGAGCGTTTCCTAGGCGATGAGTATTAGATTCCGATGCACTATTGCTGCTTTCCTCTATCCCTTGTACCTTCACATTCACGATGCAACACAGAAATTGCTTCGGGCTCTAATACAAAACGCACAATGCCGACTTAAGTACAAGAAGAGTAAATCTTCTAATTGATTGTGGTTTGCTTTGAGCGTTTCCTTGGGGATCAGTACTAGATTCCGATGCACTACTGCAGATTTACTCTATCCCTTGGACCTTCGCATTGACGATGTAACACAGAAAATGCGTAAGGATTTAATACAAACGGCACAATGCCGACTTAAGTACAAGAAGAGTAAATATTCTCTTTGTTTTTGGTTTGCTTTGAGCGTTACCTGGGAGATCAGTATTAGATTCCGATGACCTAGAGCACCTTCACTCTATTGCTTGGACCTTCCCATTGACGATGAAACACAGAAATGGTGTCGGGATTTAATACAAAAGGCACCATGCCGACTTAAGTACAAGAAGAGTAAATCCTCTCATTGTTTGTGGTTTGCTTTGAGCGTTTCCTGGAAGATCAGTATTAGGTTCCGATGCACTACTGCTGCTTTACTCCATCGCTTGAACCTTCACATTGACGATGAAACACTGAAATTGCGTCGGGATTTAATACAAAAGGCACAATGCCGACTTAAGTACATGAAGAGTAAACCTGCTCATTGCTTGTGGTTTCATTTGACCGTTTCCCGTAAGATCAGTATTAGTTCCCGATGCACTACTGCAGCTTTACTCTATTCCTTGGACCTTCACATTGACGATGAAACAAAGAAATTGCGTCGGGATTTAATACAAAAGGCACAATGCCAACTTGAGTACAAGCAGAGTAAATCTTCTCATTGTTTGTGGTTTGCTTTGAGCGTTTCCTGGGTGATCAGTATTAGATTCCGATGCACTACTGCAGCTTTACTCTTTCAATTGGACGTTCACATTGACGATGAAACACAGAAATTGCGTCGGGATTTAATACAAAATTCACAATGCCGACTTAAGTACAAGAAGGGTAAATCTTCTCATTGTTTGTAGTTAGGTCTGAGCGTTTCCTGGGATATCAGTATGAGATTGCGATGCACTACTGCAGCTTTACTCTATCCCTTGGACCTTCACATTGACGATGAAACACAGAAATTGCGTCGGGATTTAAAACAAAATTTACAATGTCAACTTAAGTACAAGAGGAGTAAATCTTCTCATTGTTTGCGGTTTGCTTTGAGCGTTTCCTGGGAGATCAGTATTGGATTCCGATGCACTACTGCAGCTTTACTCTATCCTTTGGACCTTCGCATTGACGATGAATCACAGAGATTCCGTGGGGCTCTAATACAAAACGCACAATGCCGACTCAAGTACAAGAAGAGTAAATCTCCTCATTGTTAGTGGTTTGTTTTGACCGCTTCCTGGGAGATCAGTGTTACATTCCGATGCACTATTGCAGCTTAACTCTACCCCTTGGACCTTCACATTGACGATGAAACACAGAAATGGCGTCGGGGTTTAATACAAAAGGCACAATCTCGACTTACGTACAAGAACAGTAAATCCTCTCATTGTTTGTGGTTTGCTTTAAGCGTTTCCTGGGAGATCAGTATTAGATTCCGATGCGCTACTGCAGCTTTACTCTATCTCTTGAACCTTCTCATTGACGATGAAAGACTGAAATTGCGTCGGGATTTAATACAAAAGGCACAATGCCGACTTAAGTACATGAAGAGTAAACCTTCTCATTGTTTGTAGTTTGCTTTGAGCGTTTCCTGGAAGATCAGTATTAGTTCCCGATGCACTACTGCAGCTTTACTCTATCCCATGGACCTTCACATTGACGATGAAACCCAGAAATTGCGTCGAGATTTAATACGAAAGGCACAATGCCGACTTACGTACAAGAAGGTTAAAAATTCTCATTGTGTGTGGTTTGCTTTGAGCGTTTCCTGGGAGATCAGTAATAGAGTCCGATGCGCTACTGCAGCTTCTTTCTATCCCTCGGACCTTCACATTTACGAAGAAACACAGAAATTCCGTCGGGATTTAATACAAAATGCACAATGCCGACTTAAGTCCAAGAAGAGTAAATCTTCTCATTGTTTGTGGTTAGCATTGAGCGTTTCCTGGGAGATCAGTATTAGATTCCGATGCACTACTGCCGCTTAACTCTATCCCATGGACCTACACATAGACGATGAAACACAGTAATTGCGACGGGATTTAAAACAAAATTTACAATGTCAACTTAAGTACAATAAGAGTAAAGCTTCTCATTGTTTGCGGTTTGCATGGAGCGTTTCCTCTGAGATCAGTATTAGATTCCGATGCACTACTGCAGCTTTACTCTATCTCTTGAACCTTCGCATTGACGATGGAGCACAGAAATTGCCACGGGATTTAATACAAATTCACAATGGCGAATTAAGTACTAGAAGAGTGAAACTTCTCATTGTTCGTGGTTTGCTTTGAGCGCTTCCTGGGAGATCAGTATTAGATTCCGATGCACTACTGCAGCTTTACTCTATCCCTTGGACATTCACATTCACGATGGAACACAGAAATTGCGTCGGGCTCTAATACAAATGGCACAATGCCGACTTAAGTGCAAGAAGAGTTAACCTCCTAATTGTTTGTGTTTTGATTTGAGCGTTTCCTGGGCGATCAGTATTAGATTCCGATGCACTAATGGAGCTTTCCTCTATCCCCTGGACCTTCACATTCACGATGGAACACAGAAATTGCGTCGGGCTCTAATACAAAACGCACAATGGCGACTTAAGTACAAGAAGAGTAAATCTTCTAATTGATTGTGGTTTGCTTTGAGCGTTTCCTTGGGGATCAGTACTAGATTCCGATGCACTACTGCAGATTTACTCTATCCCTTGGACTTTCGCATTGACGATGAAACACAGAAAATGCGTAAGGATTTAATACAAAAGGCACAATGTCGACATAAGTACAAGAAGAGTAAATATTCTCTTTGTTTTGGGTTTGCTTTGAGCGTTTCCTGGGAGATCAGTATTAGATTCTCATGCACTACTGCGGCTTTACTCTATCCCTTGGTCCTTCACCCTAACGATGAAACGCAGAAATTGCGTCGGGATTTAATACAAAAGGCACATTGCCGACATAAGTACAAGAAGAGTAAATCCTCCCATTGTTTGTGGTTTGCTTTGAGCTTTTCCTGGAGGATCAGTACTAGATTCCGATGCTCTACTGCAGCTTTACGCTGTCCCTTGGACCTTCACATTGACGATGAAACACAGAAAATGCGTCAGGATTTTATACAAAAGGCACAATGCCGACTTAAGTACAAGAAGAGTAAATATTCTCTTTGTTTGTGGTTTGTTTAGAGCGTTTGCTGGGAGTTCAGTTTTAGATTCCGATGTACTAGTGCTGCTTTACTCTATCGTTTGGACCTTAACATTGACGATGAAACACAGAAATGGCGTCGGGATTTAATACAAAAGGCACAATGCCGACTTAAGTACAAGAACAGTAAATCCTCTCACTGTTTGTGGTATGTTTTGAGCGTTTCCTGGGAGATCAGTATTAGATTCCGATGCGCTACTGCAGCTTTACTCTATTTCTTGAACCTTCACATTGACGATGAAAGACTGAAATTGCGTCGGGATTTAATACAAAAGGCACAATGCCGACTTAAGTACATGAAGAGTAAACCTTCTCATTGTTTGTGGTTTGCATTGAGCGTTTCCTGGAAGATCAGTATTAGTTCCCGATGCACTACTGCATCTTTACTCTATCCCATGGACCTTCACATAGACGATGAAACACAGTAATTGCGTCGGGATTTAAGACAAAATTTACAATGTCAACTTAAGTACAATAAGAGTAAATCTTCTCATTGTTTGCGGTTTGCATTGAGCGTTTCCTCTGAGATCAGTATTAGATTCCGATGCACTACTGCAGCTTTACTCTATCTCTTGAACCTTCACATTGACGATGGAGCACAGAAATTGCCACGCGATTTAATACAAATTCACAATGGCGGCTTAAGTACTAGAAGAGTGAAACGTCTCAGTGTTCGTGGTTTGCTTTGAGCGTTTCCTGGGAGATCAGTATTAGATTCCGATGCACTACTGCAGCTTTACTCTATCCCTTGGACCTTCACATTGACGATGAAACCCAGAAATTGCGTCGAGGTTTAATACGAAAGGCACAATGCCGACTTACATACAAGAAGGTTAAAAATTCTCATTGTTTGTGGTTTGCTTTGAGCGTTTGCTGGGAGATCAGTATTAGAGTCCGATGCGCTACTGCAGCTTCATTCTATCCCTTGGACCTTCACATTGATGATGAAAGACAGAAATTCCGTCGGGATTTAATACAAAAGGCAAAATGCCGACTTAAGTCCAAGAAGAGTAAATCTTCTCATTGTTTGTGGTTAGCATTGAGCGTTTCCTGGAAGATCAGTATTAGATTCCGATGCACTATTGCAGCTTTACTCTATCCCTTGGACCTTCACATTGACGATGAAACACAGAAATTGCGTCTGGATTTAATACAAAAGGCACAATGACGACTTAAGAAAAAGAAGGTTAAATCTTCTCATTGTTTGTGGTTTGTTTGTGCGTTTCCTGTTAGATCAGTAATAGATTCCGATGCGCTACTTCAGCTTTACACTATATCTTGGACCTTCACATTGACGATGACACACAGAAATTGCCACGGGATTTAATACAAAAGGCACAATGCCGACTTAAGATCAAGAAGAGTAAATCTTCTCACTGTTTGTGGTTTGCTTTGAGCGTTTCCTGGAAGATCAGTATTAGATTCCGATGAATTACTGCAGCTGTACTCTATCCCTTGGACCTTCAGATTGACGATTAAACACAGATATAGCGTCGGGATTTAAAACAAAATTTACAATGTCAACTTAAATACAAGAAGAGTATATCTTCTCACTGTTTGCGATTTGCTTTGAGCGTTTCCTGGGAGATCAGTATTAGATTCCGATGCACTACTGCAGCTTTTCTCTATCCCTTGGACCTTCTCACTCACGATGGAACACAGAAATTCCGTCGGGCTCCAATACAAAAGGCACAATACCGACTTAAGTACAAGAAGAATTAATCTTCTAATTGTTTGTGGTTTGTTTTGAGCGTTTCCTGAGCGATCAGTATTAGATTCCGATGCACTACTGCAGCTTTCCTCTATCCCTTGGACCTTCACATTCACGATGGAACACAGATATTGCGTCGGGATCTAATACAAAACGCACAATGCTGACTTAAGTACAAGAAGAGTAAATCTTCTAATTGAATGTGGTTTGCTTTGAGCGTATCCTTGGGGATCAGTACTAGATTCCGATGCACTACTGCAGATTTACTCTATCCCTTGGACCATCACATTGACGATGAAACACAGAAAATGCGTAAGGATTTAATACAAAAGGCACAATGCCGACTTAATTACAAAAGAGTAAATCCTCTCATTGTTTGTGGTTTACTTTGAGCGTCTCCTGGGAGATCAGTATTAGATTCCGATGGACTACTGCAGCTTTACTCCATCTCTCGAACCTTCACATTGACGATGAAACACTGAAATTGCGTCGTGATTTAATACAAAGGGCACAATGCCGACTTAAGTACATGAAGAGTAAACCTGCTTATTGTTTGTGGTTTGCTTTGAGCGTTTCCCGTAAGATCAGTATTAGTTCCCGATGCACTACTGCTGCTTTACTCTATCCCTTGGACCTTCACATTGACGCAGATACATAGTAATTGCGTCGGGATTTAATACAAAAGGCACAATGCTGACTTATGTACAAAAGGGTTAAATGTTCTCATTGTATGTGGTTTGTTTGAGCGTTTTCTGGGGGATCAGTATTATATTCCGATGCACTACTGCAGCTTTACTCTATCCCTTGGACCGTCACCCTGACGATGAAACACGGAAATTGCGTCGGGATTTATTACAAAAAGCACAATGCCGATTTAAGTACAAGAGGAGTTAATCTTCTCATTGTTAGTGGTTAGCGTTGAACGGTTCCTGGAAGATCAGTATTAGATACCGATGCACTACTGCAGCTTTACTCTATCCCTTGGACCTTCAATTTGACGATGATACATAGAAATTGCGTCGGGATTTAATACAAAAGGCACAATGCTGACTTAAGCACAAAAGGGTTAAATCTTCTCATTGTATGTGGTTTGTTTGAGCGTTTTCTGGGGGATCAGTATTATATTCCGATGCACTACTTCAGCTTTACACTATCCCTTGGACCTTCACATTGACGATGAAACAAAGAAATTGCCACGGGATTTAATACAAGAGGCACAATGCCGACTTAAGGACAAGAAGAGTAAATCTTCTCATTGTTTGTGGTTTGCTTTGAGCGTTTCCTTGAAGATCAGTATTAGATTCTGATGAAATACTGCAGCTTTACTGTATCCCTTGGACCTTCAGATTGATGATGAAACACAGAAATTGCGTCGGGATTTAAAACAAAATTTACAATGTCAGAGTAAATCTTCTCACTGTTTGCGGTTTGCTTTGAGCGTTTCCTGGGAGATCAATATTAGATTTTGATGCACTAATGCAGCTTTACTCTATCCCTTGGATCTTCACATTGACGATGGAACACAGAAATTGCGTCGGGCTCTAATACAAAAGGCACAATGCCGACTTAAGTACAAGAAGAGTAAATCTTCTCATTGTTTGTGGTTTGTTTTGAGCGCTTCCTGGGAGATCAGTATTAGATTCCGATGCACTACTGCAGCTTTACTCTATCCCTTGGACCGTCACCCTGACGATGAAACACATAAATTGCGTCGGAATTTAATACAAAATGCACAATGCCGACTTAAGTACAAGAGGAGTAAATCTTCTCAATTTTTGTGGTTTGCTTTGTGCGTTTCCTGCAGCTTTATTCTATCACTTGGACCTTCACATTGACGATGAAACACAGATTTTGCGTCCGGATTTAATACAAAAGGCACAACGACGACTTAAGTAAAAGAAGGTTAAATCTTCTCATTGTTTGTGGTTTGTTTGAGCGTTTCCTGTTAGATCAGTAATAGATTCCGATGCATAACTCCAGCTTTACACTATCCCTTGGACCTTCACATTGACGATGAAACAAAGAATTTGCCACGGGATTTAATACAAACGGAACAATGCCGACTTAAGGACAAGAAGAGTAAATCTTCTCATTGTTTGTGGTTTGCTTTGAGCGTTTCCTGGAAGATCAGTATTAGATTCCGATGAACTACTACAGCATTGCTCTACCCCTTGGACCTTCACATTGACGTTGAAACACAGATATTGCGTCGGGCTCTAATACAAAACGCACAATGCAGACTTAAGTACAAGAAGGGTAAATCTTCTCATTGGATGTGGTTTGTTTGGGCGTTTCCTGGGAGATCAGTATTAGATTCCGATGCACTACTGCAGCTTTACTCTAACCCTTGGACCTTCACCATGACCATGAATCACAGAAATTCCATAGGGATTGAATATTTAAGGGACAATGCCGACTTAAGTACAAGACCGTGAATTTTCTAAGAGTTTGTGGTTTGAGCGGCTCCTGAGAGACCAGTTTTAGATTCCGATGCACCAGTGCAGGTTTACTGTATCCCTTGGCCCTTCACATTGACCGTGAAAAATATAAATCGAATCAACATTGATTACAAAAGCACAATGCCGACTCAAGTACAAGAAGACTGAATCCTTTAGGAGTTAGTGCTTTCGGCGGCTCCTGGGGGACCAGTGTTAGATTCCAATGCACCAGTGGAGGTTTACTGTATCCCTTGGACCTTCACATTTACCATGAAACACAGATACCGCATCGGGATTGAATGGAAAAGGCACAATGCCGACTTAAGTTCAAGAAGAGTGAATCACCTAAGAGTTTGTAGTTTGAGCGGCTCATGGGAGACCAGTATTAGATTCCGATGAACCAGCACAGGTTTACCGTATCCCTTGGACCTTCTCATTGACCATGAAACACAGAAATTGCAATGGGATTGAATACAAAAGCCACAATGGCGACTTAAGTACAAGAAGAGTGATCATCTAAGGGTTTGTGCTTTGCGCGGCTCCTGGGAGGCCAGTATTACATTCCGATGCACCAGTGCGGGTTTACGGTATCCCCTGGACCTTCACATTGACCATGAAACACAGAAATTGCATCGGGATTGATTACAAAAGGCACAATGCCGACTTAAGTACAAGAAGAGTGAATCATCTAAGAGTTGGTGGTTTGAGCGGCTCCTGGGAGACCAGTATTAGATTCCGATGCACCAGTGCAGGTTTATTGTATCCTTTGCACCTTCGTATTGACCATGAATCACAGAAATTGCATCGGGATTTAATACAAAAGGCACAATACCGACTTAAGTTCAAGAAGAGCGAATCTACTAAGAGTTTGTACTTTGAACGGCTCCAGGGAGACCACTATTACATTTTGATTCACCAGTGCAGGTTTACTGTATCTTTTGGACCTTCAAATTGAGCATGAAGCACAGAAATTGCATCAGGATTGAATACAAAACGGACAATGCCGACTTAAGTACAACAAGAGTGAATCTTCTAAGAGTTTGTGGTTTGAGCGGCTCCTGGGAGACCAGTATTAGATTCCGATGCACCAGTGCAGGTTTACTGTACTCCTTGGACCTTCACATTGACCATGAAACACAGAAATTGCATCGGGATTGAATACATAAGGCACAATGTCGACTTAAGTGCAAGATGATTGAATCTTCTAAGAGTTTGTGCTTAAAGCGGCTCCTGGGAGACCAGTATTAGATTGCGATGCACCAGTGCAGGTTGACTGTATCATTTGGACCTTCACATTGACTATGAAACACAGATATTGCATCGGGATTCAATTCAAAAGGCAGAATGCCGACTTAAGTACAAGAAGAGTGAATCTTCTAAGAGTTTGTGGTTTGAGCGGCTCCTGGCAGACCAGTATTAGATTCCGATGCACCAGTGCATGCTTACTGTATACCTTGGACCTTCACATTGACCATGAAACACAGAAATCGCATCGGGATTGAATACAAAACTCACAGTGCCAACTTAAGCACTAGTAGTGTGAATCTTCGAAGACTTTAAGCTTTGAGCGTCTCCTGGGAGACCTGCATTATATTCCAAAGCACCTGTGCACTTTTACTGTATCCCTTTGACCGTCACATTGACCATTAAACACAGAAACTGCATGGAGATTGAATACAAAAGGGACAAGAAGGTGAATTTTCTAAGAGTTTGTGGTTTTAGCGGCTCATGGGAGACTAGTATTAGATTCCGATGAACCAGTGCACGTTTACTGTATCCTTTGGACATTCACATTGACCATGAAACACAGAAATTGCATCGGGATTGAATACAAAATCGACAATGCCGACTAAAGTACAAGAAGAATGAATGCTCTAGGAATTTGTGTTTTCAGCGGCTCCTGGGAGACCAGTATTAGATTCCGATGCACCAGTGCAGGTTTACTGTATCCCTTGGAACTTCACATTGACCATGAAACACAAAAATTGCATTCGGATTGAATACAAAAGGGACAATGCCGACTTAAGTATAAGAAGAAATAATCCTCTAGGAGTTTGTGCTTTCAGCTGCTCCTGGGAGACCAGTTTTAGATTCCGATGCACCAGTGCAGGGTTACTGTATCCCTAGGACCTTCACATTGAACATCACACACAGAAATTGCATCGGGATTGAATACAAAAGGCACAATGCCGACTTAAGTACAAGAAGAGTGAGTCTTCTAAGATTTTGTAATTTGAACGGCTACAGGCAGACCAGTATTACATTCCGATTCACCAGTGCAGGTTTACTGTATACCTTGGACCTTCACATTCAGCATGAAACACAGAAATTGCATCGGGAATGAATACAAAAGGGACAATGCCGACTTAAGTACAAGAAGAGTGAATCTTCAAAGAGTGTGTGGTTTGGGCGGCTCGTGGGAGACCAGTAAGAGATTCGGATGCACCAGTGCAGGTTTACTGTATCCCTTGGACTTTCACATTGACCATGAAACACAGAAATTGCATCGGAATTGAATACAAAATGGACAATGCCGACTTAAGTACAAGAAGAATGAATCTTCTAGGAGTTTGTGCTTTCGGCGGCTCCTGGGAGACCAGTATTATATTCCGATGCACCAGTGCAGGTATTCTGTATCCCTTGGACCATCATATTGACCATGATACACAGAAATTGCATCGGGATTGAATACAAAAAACACAATGCAGACTTAAGTACAAGAAGAGTGAATCTTCTAAGAGTTTGTACTTTGAACGGTTCCACGGAGACCAGTACTAGATTCCGATTCACCAGTCCAGGTTTACTGTATCCCTTGGACCTTCACATTGAGCAGGAAACACAGAAATTGGAACGGGAATGAATACAAAAGGGACAAGGCCGACGTAGGTACAAGAAGAGTGAATCTTATAAGGGTTTGTGGTTTGAGCGGCTCCTGGGAGACCAGTATTAGATTCCGATGCACCACTGCGGGTTTACTGTATCCCTTGGACCTTCACATTGACCATGAAACACAGAAATTGCATCGGGATTGAATACAAAAGGCACAATGCAGACTTTAGTACAAGAAGAGTGAATCATCTAAGAGTTGGTGGTTTCAGTGGCTCCTGGCATACCATTATTAGATTCCGATGCACCAGTGCATGCTTACTGTATCCCTTGGACGTTCACATTGACCATGAAACACAGAAATCGCATCGGGATTGAGTACAAAAGTCACAATGATAACTTCAGCACAAGTAGTCTGAATCTTCGAATACTTTAAGCTTTGAGCGTCTCCTGGGAGACCTGTATTAAATTCCAAAGCACCTGTGCACGTTTACTGTATCCCTTTGACCGTCACATTGACCATGAAACACAGAAATTGCATGGAGATTGAATACAAAAGGGACAAGAAGGTGAATTTTCTAAGAGTTTGTGGTTTTAGCGGCTCATGGGAGACTAGTATTAAATTCCGATGAACCAGTGCACGTTTACTCTATCCTTTGGACATTCACATTGACCATGAAACATAGAAATTGCATCGGGATTGAATACAAAATGGACAATGCAGACTAAACTACTAGAAGAATGAATCCTCTAGAAATTTGTGCTTTCAGCGGCTCCTGGGAGACCAGTATTAGATTCCGATGCACCAGTGCAGGTTTACTGTATCCCTTGGACCTTCACATTGAAGATGAAACACAGAAATCGCACCGGGATTCAATACAAAAGGCACAATGCCGATTTAAGTACAAGAAGATTGAATCTTCTAAGAGTTTGTGGTTGGAGCGGCACCTGACAGACCAATATTAGATTCCGATGAACCTGTGCAGGTTTACTGTATCCCTTGGAACTTGACATTGACCATGAAACACAGAAATTGCATCGGGATTGAATACAAAAGGCACAATGCCGACTTAAGTACAAGAAGAATGAATCTTCTAGGAGTTTGTGCTTTCAGCGGATCCTGGGAGACCAGTATTATATTCCGATGCACCAGTGCAGGTATACTGTATCCCTTGGACCTTCATATTGACCATGATACACAGATATTGCATCGGGATTGAATACAAAAAACACAATGCAGACTTAAGTACAAGAAGAGTGAATCTTCTAAGAGTTTGTACTTTGAACGGCTCCACGGAGACCAGTACTAGATTCCGATTCACCAGTCCAGGTTTACTGTATCCCTTGGACCTTCACATTGAGCAGGAGACACAGAAATTGCAACGGGAATGAATACAAAATGGACAAGGTCGACTTACGTACAAGAAGAGTGATTCTTATAAGGGTTTGTGGTTTGAGCGGCTCCTGGGAGACCAGTATTAGATTGCGATGCACCATTGCGGGTTTACTGTATCCCTTGGACCTTCACATTGACCATGAAACACAGATATTGCATCGGGATTGAATACAAAAGGCACAATGCCGACTTAAGTACAAGAAGAGTGAATCATCTAAGAGTTAGTGGTTTGAGTGGCTCCTGGCATACCAGTATTAGATTACGATGCACCAGTGCAGGCTTACTGTATCCCTTGGACCTTCACATTAACCATGAAGCACAGAAATCGCATCGGGATTGAATACAAAACACACAATGCCAACTTAAGCACAAGTAATTTTAATCTTCGAAGACTTTAAGATTTGAGCGCTTCCTGGGAGACCTGTATTAGATTCCGATGCACCAGTGCACGTTTACTGCATCCCTTTGACCTTCACATTGACCACGAAACACAGAAATTGCATCGGATTTGAATACAAAACGGACAATGCCGACTTAAGTACAAGAAGGTGAATTTTCTAAAAGTTTGTGGTTGGAGCAGCTCCTGGCAGACCAGTATTAGATTCCGATGCACCAGTGCAGGTTCACTGTATCCCTTGGACCTTCACATTGACCATGAATCGCAGAAATTGCATCGGGATTCAATACAAAAGGCACAATGTCGACTTAAGTACAAGAAGAGTGAATCTTCTTAGAGTTTGTACTTTGAACGGCTCCAGGCAGACCAGTATTAGATTCCGATTCACCAGTGCAGGTTTACTGTATTTTTTGGACCTTCAAATTGAGCATGAAACACAGAAATTGCATCGGGATTGAATACAAAGTGGACAATGCCAACTTAAGTACAAGAAGAGCTAATCTTCTAAGAGTTTGTGGTTTGAGCGGCTCCTGAGAGACCAGTATTAGATTCCGATGCACTGGTGCAGGTTTACTGTATCCCTTTGACCTTCACATTGACCATGAAACACAGAAATTGCATCGGGTTTGAATACAAAAGGGACAATGCCGAGTTTGTGGTTTGAGCGGCTCATGGGAGACCAGTATTAGATTTCGATGAACCAGTGCAAATTTACTGTATACCTTGGACATTCTCATTGACCATGAAACATAGAAATTGCATCGGGATTGAATACAAAAGGCACAATGACGAGATAGTGGTTTGAGCGGCTCATGGGAGACCAGTATTAGATTTCGATGAACCAGTGCATATTTACTGTATACCTTGGACATTCTCATTGACCATGAAACAAAGAAATTGCATCGGGAGTGAATACAAAAGGCACAATGCCGACATAAGTACAAGAAGAGTGAATCTTCTAAGAGTTTGTGGTTTGAGCGGCTCCTGAGACACCAGTATTAGATTCCGATGCACCAGTGCAGGTTTACTGTATCCTTTGGACCTTCACATCGACGATGAAACACAGAAATCGCATCGGGATTGAATACAAAAGCCACAATGACGACTTAAGTACAAGAAGAGTGAATCTTCTAAAAGTTTGTGGTTTGAGCGGCTCATGGGAGACTAGTATTAGATTCTGATGAACCAGTGCGAGTTTACTGTATCCTTTAGACATTCCCATTGACCATGAAACATAGAGATTGCACTGGGATTGAATACAAAATGCACAATACCGGCTTAAGTACAAGAAGAGTGAATCTTCTATGAGTTCGTGCTTTGAGCGGCTCCTGGGAGACCAGAATTTTATTCCGATGCACCAGTGCAGGTTTACTGTATCCCTTGGAACTTCACATTGTGTATCAAACACAGAAATTGCTTCGGGATTGAATACAAAAGGCACAATGCCGACTTAAGTACAAGAAGAGTGAATCTTCTAAGAGTTTGTGGTTTCAGCGGCTCCTGGCAGACCAGCATTAGATTCCGATGCACCAGTGAAGGTATACTGTATCCCTTGGACCTTCACATTGACCATGAAACACGGAAATTGCATCGGGAATGAATACAAAACTCACAATGCCAACTTAAGCACAAGTAATGTGAGTCTTAGAAGAGTATGTGCTTTGAGCGTCTCCTGGGAGACCGGTATTAGATTCCGATTCACCAGCGCACGGTTACTGTATCTCTTTGACCTTCACATTGACCATGAAACACAGACATCGCATCGGGATTGAATACAAATGGCACAATGGCGACTTAAATACAAGAAGAGTGAATCTTCTAAGAGTTTCTGGATTGAGCGGCTCATGGAAGACCAGTATAAGATTCCGATGAACCAGTGCAGGTTTACTGTATCCCTTGTACACTCTTATTGTCCATGAAACATAGAAATTGCATCGAGATTGAATACAAAATGCACAATAATGACTTATGTTAAAGAAGAGTGAATCTTCGAAGGGTTTGTGCTTTGAGCGGCTCCTGGGAGACCAGTATTAGATTCCGATGCACCAGTGCAGGTTGCCTGTATCATTTGGGCCTTCATATCGACTATGAAACACAGATATTGCATCGGGATTGAATACAAAATGCACAATACCGACTTAAGTACAAGAGGAGTGAATCTTCTAAGAGTTTGTGACTTCAGTGCCTCCTGGGAGACCAGTATTAGATTCCGATGCACCAGTGCAGGATTACTGTATCCCTTGGACTTTCACAATGACCATGAATCACAGAAATTGCAACGGGATTGAATACAAAAGGGACAATGCCGACTTAAGTACAAGTAGGTGAATTTTCTAAGAGTTTGTTGTTTGAGCGGCTCCTGAGAGACCAGTATTAGATTCCGATGCACCGGTACAGGTTTCCTGTATCCCTTGTATCTTCACATTGACCATGAAACACAAAAATTGGATTCGGATTGAATACAAAAGGGACAATGCCGACTTAAGTACAAGAAGAAATAGTCCTCTAGGAGTTTGTGCTTTCAGCTGCTCCTGGGAGACCAGTTTTAGATTCCGATGCACCAGTGCAGGTTTACTGTATCCCTAGGACCTTCACATTGACCATCACACACAGAAATTGCATCGGGATTGAATACAAAAGGCACAATGCCGACTTAAGTACAAGAAGAGTGAATCTTCTAAGAGTTTGTAATTTGAACGGCTACAGGGAGACCAGTATTAGATTCCGATTCACCAGTGCAGGTTTACTGTATCCCTTGGACCTTCCCATTCAGCATGATAGACAGAAATAGCATCGGGAATGAATACAAAAGGGACAATGCCGACTTAAGTACAAGAAGAGTGAATCTTCTAAGAGTTTGTGGTTTGGGCGGCTCCTGGGAGACCAGTAAGAGATTCGGATGCACCAGTGCAGGTTTACTGTATCCCTTGGACCTTCACATTGACCATGAAACACAGAAATTGCATCGGAATTGAATACAAAATGGACAAAGCCGACTTAAGTACAAGAAGAATGAATCTTCTGGGAGTTTGTGCTTTCAGCAGCTCCTGGGAGACCAGTATTATATTCCGATGCACCAGTGCAGGTATACTGTAACCCTTGGACCTTCATATTGACCATGATACACAGAAATTGCATCGGGATTGAATACAAAAAACACAATGCAGACTTAAGTACAAGAAGAGTGAATCTTCTAAGAGTTTGTACTTTGAACGGCTCCACGGAGACCAGTACTAGATTCCGATTCACCAGTCCAGGTTTACTGTATCCCTTGGACATTCACATTGAGCAGGAAACACAGAAATCGAATCGGGATTGAATACAAAACTCACAATGCCAACTTAAGTACAAGTAGTTTTAATCTTCGAAGACTTTAAGATTTGAGCGCTTCCTGGGAGACCTGTATTAGAATCCGATGCACCAGTGCACGTTTACTGCATCCCTTTGACCTTCACATTGACCACGAAACACAGAAATTGCATCGGGATTGAATACAAAACGGACAATGCCGACTTAAGTACAAGACGGTGAATTTTCTATAAGTTTGTGGTTGGAGCGGCTCCTGGCAGACCAGTATTAGATTCCGATGCACCAGTGCAGGTTTACTGTATCCCTTGGACCTTCACATTGACCATGAATTGCAGAAATTGCATCGGGATTGTATACAAAAGGCACAATGCCCACTTAAGTACAAGAAGAGTGAATCTTCTTAGAGTTTGTACTTTGAACGGCTCCAGGCAGACCAGTATTAGATTCCGATTCACCAGTGCAGGTTTACTGTATCTTTTGGACCTTCAAATTGAGCATGAAACACAGAAATTGCATCGGGATTGAATACAAACGGGACAATGCTGACTTAAGTTCAAGAAGGTGAATTTTCAAAGAGTTTGTGGTTTGAGCGGCTCCTGAGAGACCAGTATTAGATTCCGATGCACCAGTGCAGGTTTACTGTATCCTTTGGACCTTCACATCGACGATGAAACACAGAAATCGCATCGGGATTGAATAGAAAAGCCACAATGACGACTTAAGTACAAGAAGAGTGAATCTTCTAAGAGTTTGTGGTTTGAGCGGCTCATGGGAGACCAGTATTAGATTTCGATGAACCAGTGCAAAATTGCTGTATACCTTGGACATTCTCACTGACCATGAAACATAGAAATTGCATCGGGATTGAATACAAAAGGCACAATGCCGAGTTTGTGGTTTGAGCGGCTCATGGGAGAACAGTATTAGATTTCGATGAACCAGTGCAAATTAACTGTATACCTTGGACATTCTCATTGACCATGAAACATAGAAATTGCATCGGGATTGAATACAAAAGGCACAATGCCGACTTAAGTACAAGAAAAGCGAATCTTCTAAGAGTTTGTGGTTTGAGCGGCTCCTGAGACACCAGTATTAGATTCCGATGCACCAGTGCAGGTTTACTGTATCCTTTGGACCTTCACATCGACGATGAAACACAGAAATCGCATCGGGATTGAATACAAAAGCCACAATGACGAGTTAAGTACAGGAAGAGTGAATCTTCTAAGAGTTTGTGGTTTGAGCAGCTCATGGGAGACTAGTATTAGATTCTGATGAACCAGTGCAGGTTTACTGTATCCTTTGGACATTCTCATTGACCATGAAACATAGAGATTGCACCGGGATTGAATACAAAATGCACAATACCGGCTTAAGTACAAGAAGAGTGAATCTTCTAAGAGTTTGTGGTTTGAGCGGCTCCTGAGATACCAGTATTAGATTCCGATGCACCAGTGCGGGTTTACTGTATCCTTTGGACCTTCACATCGACGATGAAACACAGAAATCGCATCGGGATTGAATACAAAAGCCACAATGATGACTTAAGTACAAGATCAGTGATTCTTCTAAGAGTTTGTGCTTTGAGCGGCTCCTGGGAGACAAGTATTAGATTCCGATGGACCAGTGGGGGTTGACTGTATCATTTGGACTTTCACATTGACCATGAAACACAGAAATTGCATCGGGATTGAATACAAAATGCACAACACCGATTTAAGTACAAGAAGAGTGAATCATCTAATAGTTTGTGGTGGGAGCGGCTCCTGGCAGACCAGTATTAGATTCCCATGCACCAGTGCAGGTTTACTGTATACCTTGGAACTTCACATTGACCATGAAACACAGAAATTGCATCGGGATTGAATACAAAAGGGACAATGCCGACCTATGTACAAGAAGAGTGAATCTTCTAAGAGTTTGTGACTTCAGCGGCTCCTGGGAGACCAGTATTAGATTCCGATGCACCAGTGCAGGATTACTGTATCCCTTGGACTTTCACATTGACCATGAATCACAGAAATTGCATCGGGATTGAATAAAAAAGGAACAATGCTGACTTAAGTACAAGAAGCTGAATTTTCTAAGATTTTGTGGTATGACCGGCTCCTGAGAGACCAGTATTAGATTCCGATGCACCAGTGCCAGTATACTGTATCCCTTGCATTTCACATTGACCATGAAACACAGAAATTGCATCGGGGTTGAATACAAAAGGGACAATGCCGACTTAAGTACAAGAAGAGTGAATCCTCTATGAATTTGTGCTTTGAGCGGCTCCTGGAAGACCAGAATTTTATTCCGATGCACCAGTGCAGGTTAACTGTATCACTTGGACCTTCACATTGTGTATAAAACACAGAAATTGCTTCGGGATTGAATACAAAAGGCACAATGCCAACTTAAGTACAAGAAGAGTGAATTTTCTAAGAGTTTGTGGTTTGAGCGGCTCCTGAGAGACCAGTATTAGATTCAGATGCACCAGTGCAGGATTACTATATCCCTTGGATCTTCACATTGACCATGAAACACTGAAATTGCATTTGCATTGAATTCAAAATGGACAATGCCGACGGAAGTACAAGAAGAAATAACCCTCTAGGAGTTTGTGCTTTCAGCTGCTCCTGGGAGACCAGTTTTAGATTCCGATGCACCAGTGCAGGTTAACTGTATCCCGTGGACATTCACATTAACCATGAAACACAGAAATTGCATCGGGATTGAATACAAGACGAACAATGCCGACTTAAGTACAAAAAGGTGAATTTTCTAAAAGTTTGTGGTTGCAGCGGCTCCTGGCAGACCAGTATTAGACTCCGATGCACCAGTGCAGGTTTACTGTAACCCTTGGACCTTCACATTGACCATGAAACACAGAAATCGCATCGGGATTGAATACAAAAGGCACAATGCCGACTTAAGTACAAGAAGAGTGAATCTTCTAAGAGTTTGTGGTTGGAGCGGCTCCTGGCAGTCCAGTATTAGATTCCGATGCACCAGTGCAGGTTTACTGTATCCCGTGGACCTTTACATTGACCATGAAACACAGAAATTGCATCGGGATTGAATACAAAACTCACAATGCCAACTTAAGCACAAGTAATGTGAATCTTCGAAGAATTTGTGCTTTGAGCGTCTCCTGGGAGATCTGTATTAGATTCCGATGCACCAGAGCACGTTTACTGTATCCCTCTGACCTTCACATTGACCATTAAACACGGAAATTGCATCGGGATTGAATACAAAATGGACAATGCCGACTTAAGTACAAGAAGGTGATATTTCTTAGAGTTTGTGGTTTGAGCGGCTTCTGTGAGACCAGTTTTAGATTCCGAAGCACCAGTGCAGGTTTACTGTATCCCTTGGACCTTCACATTGACCATGAAACACAGACATCGCATCGGGATTAAATACAAAAGGCACAATGGCGAAATAAATACAAGATGAGTGAATCTTCTAGGAGTTTGTGGTTTGAGCGGCTCATGGGGGGCCTGTATTAGATTCCGATGAACCAGGCAGGTTTACTGTATCCCTTGGACTTTCTCACTTACCATGAAACATAAAAATTGCATCGAGATTGAATACAAAGTGCACAATACCGACTTAAGTACAAGAAGAGTGAATCTTCTAAGAGTTTGTGCTTTGAGCGGCTCCTGGGAGACCAGTTTTAGATTCCGATGCACCAATGCTGCTTGGCTGTATCATTTGGAACTTCACATTGACCATGAAACACAGAATGTGCATCGGGATAGAATACAAAAGGGACAATGCCGACTAAAGTACAAGAAGAATGAATCCTCTTGGAGTTTGTGTTTTCAGCGGCTCCTGGGAGACCAATATTAGATTCCGACGCACCAGTGCATTTTTTCTGTATCCCTTGGACCTTCCCATGGACCATGAAACTTAGATATTGCATCGGGATTGAATACACAATAGGGCAATGCCGACTTTAGTAAAGGAAGAGTGAATCTTCTAAGAATTTGTGGTTTGAGCGGCTCATGAGAGAACAGTATTAGATCCAAATGCACCAGTGCAAGTCAACTGTATCCCTTTGACCTTCACATTGACCATGAAACACAGAAATTGCATCGGGATTGTATACTAAACGCACAATGCCGACTTACGTACAAGAAAAGTGAATCTTCTAAGAGTTTGTGGTTTGAGCCGCCCCTAGGAGACCAGTATTAAATTCCGATGCACCAGTGCAGGTTTAGTGTATCCCTTGGACTTTCGCATTGACCATGAAACACAGAAATCGCATCGGGATTGAATATAAAAGGGACAATGCCGACTAAAGTACAAAAAGAATGAATCCTCTTGGAGTTTGTGTTTTCAGCGGCTCCTGGGAGACCAGTATTAGATTCCGATGCACCAGTGCAGGTTTACTGTACCCCTTGGACCTTCACATTGACCATGAAACACAGAAATCGCATCGGGATTGAATACAAAAGCCGCAATGCCGATTTAAGTACAAGAACAGTGAATCTTCTAAAAGTTTGTGGTTGGAGCGGCCCCTGGCGGACCAGTATTAGATTCCGATGCACCAGAGCACGTTTACTGTATCCCTCTGACCTTCACATTGACCATTAAACACAGATATTGCATCGGGATTGAATACAAAATTGACAATGCCGACTTAAGTACAAGAAGGTGAATTTTCTAAGAGTTTGTGGTTTGAGCGGCTCCTGAGAGACCAGTTTTAGATTCCGAAGCACCAGTGCAGGTTTACTGTATCTTTTGGACCTTCACATTGACTATGAAAGACAGAAATTGCATGGGGATTGAATACAAAATGCACAATGCCGACTTAAGTACAAGAAGGGTGAATCTTCTAAGTAATTGTGACTTCAACGGCTCCTGGGAGACCAGTATTAGATTCCGATGCACCAGTGCAGGATTACTGTATCCCTTGGACCTTCACATTCACCACGAATCACAGAAGTTGCATCGGGATTGAATACAAAAACCACAATGCCGACTTAAGTACGAGAAGGTGAATTTTCTAAGAGTTTGTGGTTTGAGCGGCTCCTGAGAGGCCAGTATTAGATTCCGATGCACCAGAGCAGGTTTACTGTATCTCGTGGACCTTCACATTGACCATTAAACACAGATATCTCATTGGGATTGAATACAAAAGGCACAATGCCGACTTAAGTACAAGAAGAGTGAGTCTTCTAAGAGTTTGTGGTTTGAGCGGCACCTGAGACACCAGTATTAGATTCCGATGCGCCAGTGCAGGTTTACTGTATCCTTTGGACCTTCACATCGACGATGAAACACAGAAAACGCATCGGGATTGAATACAAAACCCAGAATGACGACTTAAGTACAAGAAGAGTGAATCTTCTAAGAGTTTGTAGTTTGAGCGGCTCATGGGAGACCAGTATTAGATTCCGATGCACCAGTGCAGGTTTACCGTAGCCCTTGGACCTTCACATTGACCATGAAACACAGAAATCGCATCGGGATTGAATACAAAAGGCACAATGCCGACTTAAGTACAAGAAGAGTGAATTTTCTAAGAGTTTGTGGTTGGAGCGGCTCCTGGCAGTCCAGTATTAGATTCCGATGCACCAGTGCAGGTTTACTGTATCCATCTGACCCTCACATTGACCATTAAACACAGAAATAGCATCGGGATTGAATACAAAATGGACAATGCCGACTTAAGTACAAGAAGGTGATATTTCTTAGAGTTTGTGGTTTGAGCGGCTCCTGAGAGACCAGTTTTAGATTCCGAAGCACCAGTGCAGGTTTACTGTATCCCTTGGACCTTTACATTGACCATGAAACACAGACATCGCATCGGGATTAAATACAAAAGGCACAATGGCGAAATAAGTACAAGATGAGTGGATTTTCTAGGAGTTTGTGGTTCGAGCGGCTCATGGGAGGCCTGTATTAGATTCCGATGAACCAGGCAGGTTTACTGTATCATTTGGAACTTCACATTGCCCATGAAACACAGAAAATGCATTGGGATTGAAAACAAAAGGCTCAATGCCGACTTAAGTACAAGAAGAGTGTATCTTCTAAGAGTTTGTGGTTGGAGCGGCTCCTGGCAGACCAGTATTAGATTCCGATGCACCTGTGCAGGTTAACTGTATCCCTTGGACTTTCACATTGGCCTTGAAACACAGAAATTGCTTCGGGATTCAATACAAAGTGAACAATGCCGACTTGAGTACAAGAAGACTGAATCTTCTAAGATTTTGTGCTTTGAGCGGCTCCTGGAAACCCAGTATTACATTCCGATGCACCTGTGCACGTTTACTGTATCCCTTGGACCTTCACATTGACCATGATACACAGAACTTGCACCGGGATTGACTACAAAACTCACAATGCCAACTTAAGCACAAGAAGTGTGAATCTTCGAAGGGTTTGTGCTTTGAGCGTCTCCTGGGAGACCTGTATCAGATTCCTATGCACCAGTGCACGTTTGCTGTATCCCTTTGACCTTCACATTGACCACGAAACACAGAAATTGCATCGGGATTGAATAAAATATGGACAATGCCGTCTCAAGTACAAAAAGATGAATTTTCTAAGAGTTTGTTGTTGGAGCGGCTCCTGAGAGTCCAGGATTAGATTGCGATGCACCAGTGCACCTTTACTGTATCCCTTTCACTTTCACATTGACCATGAAACACGGAAATCGCATCGGGATTGAATACAAAGTGTACAATGCTGACTTAAGTACAAGAAGAGTGAATCTTCTAAGAGTTTGTGGTTTGAGCCGCCCCTGGGAGACCAGTATTAAATTCCGATGCACCAGTGGAGGTTTACTGTATCCCTTGGACCTTCACATTGACCATGAAACACAGATATCGCATCGGGATAGAATACAAAAGGGACAATGCCGACTAAAGTACAAGAAGAATGAATCCTCTTGGATTTTGTGTTTTCAGCGGCTCCTGGGAGACCAATATTAGATTCCGATGCACCAGTGCAAGTTTTCTGTATCCCTTGGACCTTCCCATGGACCATGAAACTTAGATATTGCATCGGGATTGAATACACAATAGGGCAATGCCGACTTAAGTACAGGAAGAGTGAATCTTCTAAGAATTTGTGGTTTGAGCGGCTCATGAGAGACCAGTATTAGATCCAAATGCACCAGTGCAGGTCAACTGTATCCCCTTGACCTTCACATTGACCATGAAACACAGAAATTGCATCGGGATTGTATACTAAACGCACAATGCCGACTTACGTACAAGAAGAGTGAATCTTCTAAGAGTTTGTGGTTTGAGCCGCCCCTGGGAGACCAGTATTAAATTCCGATGCACCAGTGGAGGTTTACTGTATCCCTTGGACGTTCACATTGACCATGAAACACAGAAATCGCATCGGGATTGAATACAAAAGGCACAATGCCGACTTAAGTACAAGAAGAGTGAATCTTCTAAGAGTTTGTGGTTGGAGCGGCTCCTGGCAGTCCAGTATTAGATTCCGATGCACCAGTGCAGGTTTACTGTATCCCGTGGACCTTTACATTGACCATGAAACACAGAAATTGCATCGGGATTGAATACAAAACTCACAATGCCAACTTAAGCACAAGTAATGTGAATCTTCGAAGAATTTGTGCTTTGAGCGTCTCCTGGGAGATCTGTATTAGATTCCGATGCACCAGAGCACGTTTACTGTATCCCTCTGACCTTCACATTGACCATTAAACACGGAAATTGCATCGGGATTGAATACAAAATGGACAATGCCGACTTAAGTACAAGAAGGTGATATTTCTTAGAGTTTGTGGTTTGAGCGGCTCCTGTGAGACCAGTTTTAGATTCCGAAGCACCAGTGCAGGTTTACTGTATCCCTTGGACCTTCACATTGACCATGAAACACAGACATCGCATCGGGATTCAATACAAAAGCACAATGGCGAAATAAATACAAGATGAGTGAATCTTCTAGGAGTTTGTGGTTTGAGCGGCTCATGGGGGGCCTGTATTAGATTCCGATGAACCAGGCAGGTTTACTGTATCCCTTGGACTTTCTCACTTACTATGAAACATAAAAATTGCATCGAGATTGAATACAAAGTGCACAATACCGACTTAAGTACAAGAAGAGTGAATCTTCTAAGAGTTTGTGCTTTGAGCGGCTCCTGGGGGACCAGTTTTAGATTCCGATGCACCAATGCTGCTTGACTGTATCATTTGGAACTTCACATTGACCATGAAACACAGAATGTGCATCGGGATAGAATACAAAAGGGACAATGCCGACTAAAGTACAAGAAGAATAAATCCTCCTGGAGTTTGTGTTTTCAGCGGCTCCTGGGAGACCAATATTAGATTCCGACGCACCAGTGCATTTTTTCTGTATCCCTTGGACCTTCCCATGGACCATGAAACTTAGATATTGCATCGGGATTGAATACACAATAGGGCAATGCCGACGTAAGTAAAGGAAGAGTGAATCTTCTAAGAATTTGTGGTTTGAGCGGCTCATGAGAGAACAGTATTAGATCCAAATGCACCAGTGCAAGTCAACTGTATCCCTTTGACCTTCACATTGACCATGAAACACAGAAATTGCATCGGGATTGTATACTAAACGCACAATGCCGACTTACGTACAAGAAAAGTGAATCTTCTAAGAGTTTGTGGTTTGAGCCGCCCCTAGGAGACCAGTATTAAATTCCGATGCACCAGTGCAGGTTTAGTGTATCCCTTGGACTTTCGCATTGACCATGAAACACAGAAATCGCATCGGGATTGAATATAAAAGGGACAATGCCGACTAAAGTACAAAAAGAATGAATCCTCTTGGAGTTTGTGTTTTCAGCGGCTCCTGGGAGACCAGTATTAGATTCCGATGCACCAGTGCAGGTTTACTGTATCCCTTGGACCTTCACATTGACCATGAAACACAGAAATCGCATCGGGATTGAATACAAAAGCCGCAATGCCGATTTAAGTACAAGAACAGTGAATCTTCTAAAAGTTTGTGGTTGGAGCGGCCCCTGGCGGACCAGTATTAGATTCCAATGCACCAGTGCAGGTTTACTGTATCCCTTGGACCTTCACATTGTGTATGAAAAACAGAAATTGCTTCGGGATTGAATACAAAAGGCACAATGCGGATTTAAGGACAAGAAGAGTGAATCTTCTAAGAGTTTGTGGTTGGAGCGGCTCCTGGCAGACCAGTATTAGATTCCGATGCACCAGTGCAGGTTTACTGTATCCCTTGGCCTTCACATTGACCATGATACACAGATATTGCATCGTAATTGAATACAAAACTCACAATGCCAACTTAAGCACAAGTAATGTGATTCTTCGAAGAGTTTGTGCTTTGAGCGTCTCCTGGGAGACCAGTAGTAGATTCCGATGCACCAGAGCACGTTTACTGTATCCCTCTGACCTTCACATTGACCATTAAACACAGATATTGCATCGGGATTGAATACAAAATTGACAATGCCGACTTAAGTACAAGAAGGTGAATTTTCTATGAGTTTGTGGTTTGAGCGGCTCCTGAGAGACTAGTTTTAGATTCCGAAGCACCAGTGCAGGTTTACTGTATCTTTTGGACCTTCACATTGACTATGAAAGACAGAAATTGCATGGGGATTGAATACAAAAAGCACAATGCCGACTTAAGTACAAGAAGGGTGAATCTTCTAAGTAATTGTGACTTCAACGGCTCCTGGGAGACCAGTATTAGATTCCGATGCACCAGTGCAGGATTACTGTATCCCTTGGACCTTCACATTCACCACGAATCACAGAAGTTGCATCGGGATTGAATACAAAAACCACAATGCCGACTTAGGTACAAGAAGGTGAATTTTCTAAGAGTTTGTGGTTTGAGCGGCTCCTGAGAGGCCAGTATTAGATTCCGATGCACCAGAGCAGGTTTACTGTATCTCGTGGACCTTCACATTGACCATGAAACACAGATATCTCATTGGGATTGAATACAAAAGGCACAATGCCGACTTAAGTACAAGAAGAGTGAGTCTTCTAAGAGTTTGTGGTTTGAGCGGCACCTGAGACACCAGTATTAGATTCCGATGCGCCAGTGCAGGTTTACTGTATCCTTTGGACCTTCACATCGACGATGAAACACAGAAAACGCATCGGGATTGAATACAAAACCCAGAATGACGACTTAAGTACAAGAAGAGTGAATCTTCTGAGAGTTTGTAGTTTGAGCGGCTCATGGGAGACCAGTATTAGATTCCGATGCACCAGTGCAGGTTTACTGTAGCCCTTGGACCTTCACATTGACCATGAAACACAGAAATCGCATCGGGATTGAATACAAAAGGCACAATGCCGACTTAAGTACAAGAAGAGTGAATTTTCTAAGAGTTTGTGGTTGGAGCGGCTCCTGGCAGTCCAGTATTAGATTCCGATGCACCAGTGCAGGTTTACTGTATCCATCTGACCCTCACATTGACCATTAAACACAGAAGTAGCATCGGGATTGAATACAAAATGGACAATGCCGACTTAAGTACAAGAAGGTGATATTTCTTAGAGTTTGTGGTTTGAGCGGCTCCTGAGAGACCAGTTTTAGATTCCGAAGCACCAGTGCAGGTTTACTGTATCCCTTGGACCTTTACATTGACCATGAAACACAGACATCGCATCGGGATTAAATACAAAAGGCACAATGGCGAAATAAGTACAAGATGAGTGGATTTTCTAGGAGTTTGTGGTTTGAGCGGCTCATGGGAGGCCTGTATTAGATTCCGATGAACCAGGCAAGTTTACTGTATCATTTGGACCTTCACATTGCCCATGAAACACAGAAAATGCATTGGGATTGAAAACAAAAGTCTCAATGCCGACTTAAGTACAAGAAGAATGAATCCTCTTGGATTTTGTGTTTTCAGCGGCTCCTGGGAGACCAATATTAGATTCCGATGCACCAGTGCAAGTTTTCTGTATCCCTTGGACCTTCCCATGGACCATGAAACTTAGATATTGCATCGGGATTGAATACACAACAGGGCAATGCCGACTTAAGTACAGGAAGAGTGAATCTTCTAAGAATTTGTGGTTTGAGCGGCTCATGAGAGACCAGTATTAGATCCAAATGCACCAGTGCAGGTCAACTGTATCCCCTTGACCTTCACATTGACCATGAAACACAGAAATTGCATCGGGATTGTATACTAAACGCACAATGCCGACTTACGTACAAGAAGAGTGAATCTTCTAAGAGTTTGTGGTTTGAGCCGCCCCTGGGAGACCAGTATTAAATTCCGATGCACCAGTGGAGGTTTACTGTATCCCTTGGACCTTCACATTGACCATGAAACACAGAAATCGCTTCGGGATTGAATATAAAAGGGACAATGCCGACTAAAGTACAAAAAGAATGAATCCTCTTGGAGTTTGTGCTTTCAGCGTCTCCTGGGAGACCAGGATTAGATTCCGATGCACCAGTGCAGGTTTACTGTATCCCTTGGACCTTCACATTGACCATGAAACACAGAAATCGCATCGGGATTGAATACAAAAGCCACAATGCCGATTTAAGTACAAGAACAGTGAATCTTCTAAAAGTTTGTGGTTCGAGCGGCTCCTGGCAGACCAGTATTAGATTCCGATGCACCTGTGCAGGTTAACTGTATCCCTTGGACTTTCACATTGGCCTTGAAACACACAAATTGCTTCGGGATTCAATACAAAGTGAACAATGCCGACTTGAGTACAAGAAGACTGAATCTTCTAAGATTTTGTGCTTTGAGCGGCTCCTGGAAACCCAGTATTACATTCCGATGCACCTGTGCACGTTTACTGTATCCCTTGGACCTTCACATTGACCATGATACACAGAACTTGCATCGGGATTGACTACAAAACTCACAATGCCAACTTAAGCACAAGAAGTGTGAATCTTCGAAGGGTTTGTGCTTTGAGCGTCTCCTGGGAGACCTGTATTAGATTCCTATGCACCAGTGCACGTTTGCTGTATCCCTTTGACCTTCACATTGACCACGAAACACAGAAATTGCATCGGGATTGAATAAAATATGGACAATGCCGTCTTAAGTACAAAAAGATGAATTTTCTAAGAGTTTGGATTTGGAGCGGCTCCAGAGAGTCCAGGATTAGATTGCGATGCACCAGTGCACCTTTACTGTATCCCTTTCACTTTCACATTGACCATGAAACACGGAAATCGCATCGGGATTGAATACAAAGTGTACAATGCCGACTTAAGTACAAGAAGAGTGAATCTTCTAAGAGTTTGTGGTTTGAGTCGCCCCTGGGAGACCAGTATTAAATTCCGATGCACCAGTGGAGGTTTACTGTATCCCTTGGACCTTCACATTGACCATGAAACACAGAAATCGCATCGGGATTGAATACAAAAGGGACAATGCCGACTAAAGTACAAGAAGAATGAATCCTCTTGGAATTTGTGTTTTCAGCGGCTCCTGGGAGACCAATATTAGACTCCGATGCACCAGTGCAAGTTTTCTGTATCCCTTGGACCTTCCCATGGACCATGAAACTTAGATATTGCATCGGGATTGAATACACAATAGGGCAATGCCGACTTAAGTACAGGAAGAGTGAATCTTCTAAGAATTTGTGGTTTGAGCGGCTCATGAGAGACCAGTATTAGATCCAAATGCACCGGTGCAGGTCAACTGTATCCCCTTGACCTTCACATTGACCATGAAACACAGAAATTGCATCGGGATTGTATACTAAACGCACAATGCCGACTTACGTACAAGAAGAGTGAATCTTCTAAGAGTTTGTGGTTTGAGCCGCCCCTGGGAGACCAGTATTAAATTCCGATGCACCAATGGAGGTTTACTGTATCCCTTGGACCTTCACATTGACCATGAAACACAGAAATCGCATCGGGATTGAATATAAAAGGGACAATGCCGACTAAAGTACAAAAAGAATGAATCCTCTTGGAGTTTGTGCTTTCAGCGGCTCCTGGGAGACCAGTATTAGATTCCGATGCACCAGTGCAGGTTTACTGTATCCCTTGGACCTTCACATTGACCATGAAACACAGAAATCGCATCGGGATTGAATACAAAAGCCACAATGCCGATTTAAGTACAAGAACAGTGAATCTTCTAAAAGTTTGTGGTTCGAGCGGCCCCTGGCGGACCAGTATTAGATTCCAATGCACCAGTGCAGGTTTACTGTTTCCCTTGGACCTTCACATTGTGAATGAAATACAGAATTTGCTTTGGGATTGAATACAAAAGGCACAATGCCGAATTAAGGACAAGAAGAGTGAATCTTCTAAGAGTTTGTGGTTGGAGCGGCTCCTGGCAGACCAGTATTAGATTCCGATGCACCAGTGCAGGTTTACTGTATCCCTTGGACCTTCACATTGACCATGATACACAGATATTGCAACGGGATTGAATACAAAACTCACAATGCCAACTTAAGCACAAGTAATGAGATTCTTCGAGGAGTTTGTGCTTTGAGCGTCTCCAGGGAGACCTGTAGTAGATTCCGATGCACCAGAGCACGTTTACTGTATCCCTCTGACCTTCACATTGACCATTAAACACAGAAATTGCATCGGGATTGAAATCAAAATGGACAATGCCGACTTAAGAACAAGAAGGGGAATTTTCTAAGAATTTGTGGTTTGAGCGGCTCGTGAGAGAAGAGTTTTAGATTCCGAAGCACCAGTGCAGGTTTACTGTATCCCTCGGACCTTCACATTGACCATGAAACACAGACATCGCATCGGGATTGAATACAAAAGGCACAATGCCAACTTAAGTACAAGAAGAGTGAATCTTCTAAGAGTTTGTGCCTTCAGCGGCTCCTGGACGACCAGTATTACATTCCCATGCACCAGTGCAGGATAACTGTATCCCTTGGAACTTCACATTGCCCATGAATCACAGAAATTGCATCGGGATTGAATACAAAAGGCACAATGCCAACTTAAGTACAACAAGAGTGAATCTTCTAAGAGTTTGTGCTTTGAGCGGTATATGGGAGACCAGTATTAGATTCCGATGCACCAGTGCACATTTGCTGTATCCCTTCGACCTTCACATTGACCACGAAACACAGAAATTGCATCGGGATTGAATAAAAAAGTGACAATGCCGTCTGAAGTACAAAAAGGTGAATTTTATAAGAGTTTGTTGTTGCAGCGGCTCCTGAGAGACCAGTATTAGTTTCCGAAGCACCAGTGCACCTTTACTGTATCCCTTTCACCTTCACATTGACCATGAAACACGGAAATCGCATCGGGATTGAATACAAAGTGCACAATGCCGACTTAAGTACAAGAACAGTGAATATTCTAAGAATTTGTGGTTTGTGCGGCTCATGGGAGACCAGTATTAGATTCCGATGAACCAGTGCAGGTTTACTGAATCCCTTGGACATTCTCATTGACCATGAAACATAGAATTTGCATCGGGATGAATACATAAGGCACAATGCCGACATAATTACAAGGAGAGTGAATCTTCTAAGATTTTGTGCTTTGAGCGGCTCCTGGGAGGCCAGTATTACATTCCGATGCACCAGTGCAGGTTGACTGTATCATTTGGACCGTCACATTGACCATGATACAATGAAAATGCTTCGGGATTGAATACATAAGGCACAATGCCGACTTAAGTACAAGAAGAGTGAATCTTCTAAGATTTTGTGCTTTGAGCGGCTCCTGGGAGACCAGTATTAGAATCCGATGCACCAGTGCACCTTTACTGTATCCCTTTAACCTTCACATTGACCATGAAACACGGAAATCACATCGGGATTGAATACAAAGTGCACAATGCCGACTTATGTACAAGAACAGTGAATATTCTAAGAATTTGTGGTTTGTGCGGCTCATGGGAGACCAGTATTAGATTCCGATGAACCAGTGACGGTTTACTGAATCCCTTGGACATTCTCATTGACCATGAAACAGATAATTTGCATCGGGATTGAATACAAAGTGCACAATGCCGACTTAAGTACAAGAACGGTGAATATTCTAAGAATTTGTGGTTTGTGCGGCTCATGGGAGACCAGTATTAGATTCCGATGAACCAGTGCAGGTTGACTGTATCATTTGGACCTTCACATTGTGTATGAAACACAGAAATTGCATCGGGATTGAATACAAAAGTCACAATGCCGACTTAAGTACAAGAAGAATGAATCTTCTAAGGGTTTGGGGTTGGAGCGGCTCCTGGCTGACCAGTATCAGATTCTGATGCACCAGTGCAGGTTTACTGTATCCCTTGGACCTTCACATTGACCATGAAACACAGCAATTGCATCGGGATTGAATACAAAACTCACAATGCCAACTTAAGCTCAAGTTATGTGATTCTTCGAAGAATTTGTGCTTTGAGCGTCTCCTGGGAGACCTGTAGTAGATTCCGATGCACCAGAGCACGTTTACTGTATACCTCTGACCTTGACATTGACCATTAAACACAGAAATTGCATCGGGATTGAATACAAATTGGACATTGCCGACTTAAGAACAGGAAGCTGAATTTTCTAAGAATTTGTGGTTTGAGCGGCTCCTGAGAGACCAGTTTTGGAATCCGAAGCACCATTGCAGGTTTACTGTATCCCTTGGACCTTCACATTGACCATGAAACACAGACATCGCATCGGGATTGAATACAAAAGGCACAATGGCGACTTAAATACAAGAGGATTGAATCTTCTAAGAGTTTGTGGTTTGAACGGCTCATGGGGGACCAGTATTACATTCCGATGAACCAGTGCAGGTTAACTGTATCCCTTGGACATTCTCATTCAAGATGAAACATAGAAATTGCATCGGGATTGAATACAAAATGCACAATACCGACTTATGTAAAAGAAGAAAGAATCTTCGAAGAGATTGTGCTTTGAGCGGCTCCTGGGAGACCAGTGTTAGATTCCGATGCACCAATGCAGGATTACTGTATCCCTTGGACATTCACATTGACCACGAATCACAGAAATTGCATCGGGATTGAATACAAAAGGCACAATGCCGACTTAAGTACAAGAAGGTGTATTTTCTAAGAGTTTGTGGTTTGAGCGGCTCCTGAGAGACCAGTAATAGAATCCGATGCACAAGTGCAGGTTGACTGTATCTCTTGGACCTACACATTGACCATGAAACTCAGAAATCGCATAGGGATTGAATACAAATGGCACAATGCCGACTTAAGTACAAGAGGAGTGAACCTTCTAAGAGTTTGTGGTTTGAGCGGCTACTGGGAGAACAGTAATAGATTCCGATGCACCATTGCAGGTTGACTGTATCATTTGGACCTTCACATTGACCATGAAACACAGAAATTGAATCGGGATTGAACACAAAGGGGACAATGGCGACTTAAGTACAGGAAGAATGAATCCTCTAGGAGTTTGTGGTTTCAGCGGCTGCTGGGAGACAAGTATTACATTCCGATGCACCAGTGCAGGTTTACTGTATCCTTTGGACCTTAACATTGACTATGAAACACGGAAATTGCATCGGGATTGAATACAAAACGCACAATGCCAACTTAAGAATAAGAAGAGTGAATCTTCTAAGAGTTTGTGCCTTCAGCGGCTTCTGGACGACCAGTATTAGATTCCCATGCACCAGTGCAGGATAACTGTATCCCTTGGAACTTCACATTGACCATGAATCACAGATATTGCATCTGGATTGAATACAAAAGGGACAATGCCGACTTAAGTACAAGAAGGTGAATTTTCTAACAGTTTGTGGTTTGAGCGGCTCCTGAGAGACCAGTATTAGATTCCGATGCACCACTGCAGGTTTACTGTATTCCTTGGACATTCACATTGACCATGAAACACAGAAATTGCATCGGGAATGGATACAAAAGGGACAATGCCGACTTAAGTACAAGAAGAATGAATCCTCTAGGAGTTTGTGTTTTCAGCGGGTCCTGGGAGACAAGTATTAGATTCCGATGCACCTGTGCAGGTATACTGTATCCCTTGGACCTTCACATTGACCTTGAAACACAGAGATCGCATCGGGATTGAATACAAAGGGCACAATGCCGATTTAGGTACAAGAAGAGTGAATCTTCTAAAAGTTTGTGGCTGGAGCGGCTCCTGGCAGACCAGTATTAGATTCCGATGCCCTAGTGCAGGTTTACTGTATCCCATCGAAATTCACATTGACCATGAAATACAGAAATTGCATCGGGAATGAATACAAAACTCACAATGCCAACTTAAGCTCAAGTTATGTGATTCTTCGAAGAGTTTGTGCATTGAGAGTCTCCTGGGAGACCTGTAGTAGATTCCGATGCACCAGAGCACGTTTACTGTATCCGCCTGACCTTGACATTGCCCATTAAACACAGAAATTGCATCGGGATTGAATACAAATTGGACAATGCCGACTTAAGGACAGGAAGGTGCATTTTCTAAGAATTTGTGGTTTGAGCGGTTCCTGAGAGACCAGTTTTGGATTCCGAAGCACCATTGCAGGTTTACTGTATACCTTGGACCTTCGCATTGTGTATCAAACACAGAAATTGCATTGGGATTGAGTACAAATGGCACAATGCCGACTTAAGTGCAAGAAAAGTGTATCTTCTAAGAGTTTGTGGTTTGAGCGGCACCTGGGAGACCAGTATTAGATACCGATGCACCAGTGCAGGATTACTGAATCTCTTGGACCTTCACATTGACCACGAATCACAGAAATTGCATCGGGATTGAATACCAAATGGACAATGCCGACTTAAGTACAAGAAGGTGAATTTTCTTAGAGATTGTGGTTTGAGCGGCTCCTGAGAGACCTGTATTAGATTCCGATGCATAAGTGCAGGTCTACTGTATCCCTTGGACTTTCACATTGACCATGAAATACAGAAATTGCATCGGGACTGAATACAAAATGGACAATCCCGACTAAAGTACAAGAAGAATGAATGCTCTAGGAGTTTTTGCTTTCAGCGACTCCTGGGAGACCAGTATTAGATTCCGAAGCACCAGTGCAGATTTACTGTATCCCTTGGACCTTCACATTGACCATGAAACACAGAAATCGCATCGGGATTGAATACAATGCCGATTTAAGTACAAGCAGAGTGAATCTTCTAAGAGTTTGTGGTTGGAGCGGCTCCTGGAAGACCAATATTAGATTCCGATGCACCAGTGCAGGTTTACTGTATCCCTTGGAACTTCCATTGACCATGAAACACGGAAATTGCATCGGGATTGATTACAAAACTCAGAATGCCAACTTAAGCACAAGTAATGTGACTCTTCGAAGAGTATGTGCTTTGTGCGTCTCCTGGGAGACCTGTATTAGATTCCGATTCACCAGTACAGGTTGACTGTATCATTTGGGCCTTCACATCGACTACGAAACACAGAAATTGCATCAGGATTGAATACAAAATGCACAATACCGACTTAAGTACAAGAAGAGTGAATCTTCTAAGAGTTTGTGACATCAGTGGCTCCTGGGAGGCCAGTATTAGATTCCGATGCACCAGTGCAGGATTACTGTATCCCTTGGACTTTCACAATGACCATGAATCACAGATATTGCATCGGGATAGAATACCAAAGGGACGATGCCGACTTAAGGACTAGTAGGTGAATTTTCTAAGAGTTTGTCGTTTGAGCGGCTCCTGAGAGACCAGTATTAGATTCAGATGCACCAGTGCAGGATTACTATATCCCTTGGATCTTCACATTGACATGAAACACTGAAATTGCATTTGCATTGAATTCAAAAGGGACAATGCCGACTGAAGTACAATAAGAAATAACCCTCTAGGAGTTAGTGCTTTCAGCTGCTCCTGGGAGACCAGTTTTAGATTCCGATGCACCGGTGCAGGTTTACTGTATCCCGTGGACTTTCACATTGACCATGAAACACAGAAATTGCATCGGAATTGAATACAAAATGGACAATGCCGACTTAAGTACAAGAAGAATGAATCTTCTAGGAGTTTGTGCTTCAGCGGCTCCTGGGAGACCAGTATTAGATTCCGATGCACCAGTGCAGGTATACTGTATCCCGTGGACATTCGTATTGACCATAATACACAGAAATTGAATCGGGATTGAATACAAAAAGCACAATGCAGACTTAAGTACAAGAAGAGTGAATCTTCTAAGAATTTCTACTTTGAACGGCTCCACGGAGACCAGTGCTGGATTCCGATTCACCAGTCCAGGTTTACTGTATCCCTTGGACGTTCACATTGAGCAGAAAACACAGAAATTGCATCGGGAATGAATACAAAAGGGACAAGGCTGACTTAGGTACAAGAAGAATGAATCTTATAAGAGTTTGTGGTTTGAGCGTCTCCTGGGAGACCAGTATTAGATTCCGATGCACCAGTGCGGGTTTACTGTATCCCTTGGACCTTCACATTGAGCAGAAAACACAGAAATTGCATCGGGATTGAATACAAGACGAACAATGCCGACTTAAGTACAAGAAGGTGATATTTCTTAGAGTTTGTGGTTTGAGCGGCTCCTGAGAGACCAGTTTTAGATTCCGAAGCACCAGTGCAGGTTTACTGTATCCCTTGGACCTTCACATTGACAATGAAACACAGACATCGCATCGAGATTAAATACAAAAGGCACAATGGCGAAATAAATACAAGATGAGTGAATCTTCTAGGAGTTTGTGGTTTGAGCGGCTCATGGGAGGACTGTATTAGATTCCGATGAACCAGGCAGGTTTACTGTATCCCTTGGACTTTCTCATTGACCATGAAACTTAAAAATTTCATCGGGATTGAATACAAAGTGCACAATACCGACTTAAGTACAAGAAGAGTGAATCTTCTAAGAGTTTGTGCTTTGAGCGGCTCCTGGGAGACAAGTGTTAGATTCCGATGCACCAGTGCAGGTTTACTGTATCCCTTGGACCTTCGCATTGTGTATCAAACACAGAAATTGCATTGGGATTGAATACAAATAGCACAATGCCGACTTAAGTGCAAGAAGAGTGTATCTTCTAAGAGTTTGTGGTTTGAGCGGCACCTGGGAGACCAGTATTAGATACCGATGCACCAGTGCAGGATTACTGAATCTCTTGGACCTTCACATTGACCACGAATCACAGAAATTGCATAGGGATTGAATACCAAATGGACAATGGCGACTTAAGTACAAGAAGGTGAATTTTCTAAGAGATTGTGGTTTGAGCGGCTCCTGAGAGACCTGTATTAGATTCCGATGCATAAGTGCAGGTCTACTGTATCCCTTGGACTTTCACATTGACCATGAAACACAGAAATTGCATCGGGACTGAATACAAAATGGACAATCCCGACTAAAGTACAAGAAGAATGAATGCTCTAGGAGTTTTTGCTTTCAGCGGCTCCTGGGAGACCAGTATTAGATTCCGATGCACCAGTGCAGATTTACTGTATCCCTTGGACCTTCACATTGACCATGAAACACAGAAATCGCATCGGGATTTAATACAATGCCGATTTAAGTACAAGCAGAGTGAATCTTCTAAGAGTTTGTGGTTGGAGCGGCTCCTGGAAGACCAATATTAGATTCCGATGCACCAGCGCAGGTTTACTGTATCCCTTGGAACTTCACATTGACCATGAAACACGGAAATTGCATCGGGATTGAATACAAAACTCAGAATGCCAACTTAAGCACAAGTAATGTGACTCTTCGAAGAGTATGTGCTTTGTGCGTCTCCTGGGAGACCTGTTTTAGATTCCGATTCACCAGTACAGGTTGACTGTATCATTTGGGCCTTCACATCGACTACGAAACACAGAAATTGCATCAGGATTGAATACAAAATGCACAATACCGACTTAAGTACAAGAAGAGTGAATCTTCTAAGAGTTTGTGACATCAGTGGCTCCTGGGAGGCCAGTATTAGATTCCGATGCACCAGTGCAGGATTACTGTATCCCTTGGACTTTCACAATGACCATGAATCACAGATATTGCATTGGGATAGAATACCAAAGGGTCAATGCCGACTTAAGGACTAGTAGGTGAATTTTCTATGAGTTTGTGGTTTGAGCGGCTCCTGAGAGACCAGTATTAGATTCAGATGCACCAGTGCAGGATTACTATATCCCTTGGATCTTCACATTGACATGAAACACTGAAATTGCATTTGCATTGAATTCAAAAGGGACAATGCCGACTGAAGTACAATAAGAAATAACCCTCTAGGAGTTTGTGCTTTCAGCTGCTCCTGGGAGACCAGTTTTAGATTCCGATGCACCGGTGCAGGTTTACTGTATCCCGTGGACTTTCACATTGACCATGAAACACAGAAATTGCATCGGAATTGAATACAAAATGGACAATGCCGACTTAAGTACAAGAAGAATGAATGCTCTAGGAGTTTTTGCTTTCAGCGGCTCCTGGGAGACCAGTATTAGATTCCGATGCACCAGTGCCGATTTACTGTATCCCTTGGACCTTCACATTGACCTTGAAACACAGAGATCGCATCGGGATTGAATACAAAGGGCACAATGCCGATTTAGGTACAAGAAGAGTGAATCTTCTAAAAGTTTGTGGCTGGAGCGGCTCCTGGCAGACCAGTATTAGATTCCGATGCCCTAGTGCAGGTTTACTGTATCCCATCGAAATTCACATTGACCATGAAATACAGAAATTGCATCGGGATTGAATACAAAACTCACAATGCCAACTTAAGCTCAAGTTATGTGATTCTTCGAAGAGTTTGTGCATTGAGCGTCTCCTGGGAGACCTGTAGTAGATTCCGATGCACCAGAGCACGTTTACTGTATCCGCCTGACCTTGACATTGCCCATTAAACACAGAAATTGCATCGGGATTGAATACAAATTGGACAATGCCGACTTAAGGACAGGAAGGTGCATTTTCTAAGAATTTGTGGTTTGAGCGGTTCCTGAGAGACCAGATTTGGATTCCGAAGCACCATTGCAGGTTTACTGTATCCCTTGGACGTTCGCATTGTGTATCAAACACAGAAATTGCATTGGGATTGAGTACAAATGGCACAATGCCGACTTAAGTGCAAGAAAAGTGTATCTTCTAAGAGTTTGTGGTTAGAGCGGCACCTGGGAGACCAGTATTAGATACCGATGCACCAGTGCAGGATTACTGAATCTCTTGGACCTTCACATTGACCACGAATCACAGAAATTGCATCGGGATTGAATACCAAATGGACAATGCCGACTTAAGTACAAGAAGGTGAATTTTCTTAGAGATTGTGGTTTGAGCGGCTCCTGAGAGACCTGTATTAGATTCCGATGCATAAGTGCAGGTCTACTGTATCCCTTGGACTTTCACATTGACCATGAAACACAGAAATTGCATCGGGACTGAATACAAAATGGACAATCCCGACTAAAGTACAAGAAGAATGAATGCTCTAGGAGTTTTTGCTTTCAGCGGCTCCTGGGAGACCAGTATTAGATTCCGATGCACCAGTGCAGATTTACTGTATCCCTTGGACCTTCACATTGACCATGAAACACAGAAATCGCATCGGGATTGAATACAATGCCGATTTAAGTACAAGCAGAGTGAATCTTCTAAGAGTTTGTGGTTGGAGCGGCTCCTGGAAGACCAATATTAGATTCCGATGCACCAGTGCAGGTTTACTGTATCCCTTGGAACTTCCATTGACCATGAAACACGGAAATTGCATCGGGATTGATTACAAAACTCAGAATGCCAACTTAAGCACAAGTAATGTGACTCTTCGAAGAGTATGTGCTTTGTGCGTCTCCTGGGAGACCTGTATTAGATTCCGATTCACCAGTACAGGTTGACTGTATCATTTGGGCCTTCACATCGACTACGAAACACAGAAATTGCATCAGGATTGAATACAAAATGCACAATACCGACTTAAGTACAAGAAGAGTGAATCTTCTAAGAGTTTGTGACATCAGTGGCTCCTGGGAGGCCAGTATTAGATTCCGATGCACCAGTGCAGGATTACTGTATCCCTTGGACTTTCACAATGACCATGAATCACAGATATTGCATCGGGATAGAATACCAAAGGGACAATGCCGACTTAAGGACTAGTAGGTGAATTTTCTAAGAGTTTGTCGTTTGAGCGGCTCCTGAGAGACCAGTATTAGATTCAGATGCACCAGTGCAGGATTACTATATCCCTTGGATCTTCACATTGACATGAAACACTGAAATTGCATTTGCATTGAATTCAAAAGGGACAATGCCGACTGAAGTACAATAAGAAATAACCCTCTAGGAGTTAGTGCTTTCAGCTGCTCCTGGGAGACCAGTTTTAGATTCCGATGCACCGGTGCAGGTTTACTGTATCCCGTGGACTTTCACATTGACCATGAAACACAGAAATTGCATCGGAATTGAATACAAAATGGACAATGCCGACTTAAGTACAAGAAGAATGAATCTTCTAGGAGTTTGTGCTTCAGCGGCTCCTGGGAGACCAGTATTAGATTCCGATGCACCAGTGCAGGTATACTGTATCCCGTGGACATTCGTATTGACCATAATACACAGAAATTGAATCGGGATTGAATACAAAAAGCACAATGCAGACTTAAGTACAAGAAGAGTGAATCTTCTAAGAATTTCTACTTTGAACGGCTCCACGGAGACCAGTGCTGGATTCCGATTCACCAGTCCAGGTTTACTGTATCCCTTGGACGTTCACACTGAGTAGAAAACACAGAAATTGCATCGGGAATGAATACAAAAGGGACAAGGCTGACTTAGGTACAAGAAGAATGAATCTTATAAGAGTTTGTGGTTTGAGCGTCTCCTGGGAGACCAGTATTAGATTCCGATGCACCAGTGCGGGTTTACTGTATCCCTTGGACCTTCACATTGAGCAGAAAACACAGAAATTGCATCGGGATTGAATACAAGACGAACAATGCCGACTTAAGTACAAGAAGGTGAAATTTCTAAAAGTTTGTGGTTGGAGCGGCTCCTGGAAGACCAGTATTAGATTCCGATGCACCAGTGCAGGTTTACTGTATCCCTTGGATCTTCACATTGTGTAAGAAACACAGAAATTACATTGGGATTGATTACAAAACTCACAAAGCCAACTTAAGCACAAGTAATGTGAATCTTGGAAGAGTTGGTGGTTTGAGCGGCTCCTGAGAGACCAGTTTTAGATTCCGATGCACCAGTGTAGTTTTACTATATCCCATGGACCTTCACATTGACCATGAAACACAGAATTCGCATCGGGATTGAATACATAAGGCACAATGTCGACTTAAGTACAAGAAGAGTGAATCTTCTAAGAGTTTGTGGTTGGAGCGGCTCCTGGCAGTCCAGTATTAGATTCCGATGCACCAGTGCAGGTTTACTGTATCCCGTGGACCTTTACATTGACCATGAAACTGAGATATTGCATCGGGATTGAATACAAAACTCACAATGCCAACTTTGTTCACAAGTAATGTGAATCTTCGAAGAATTTGTGCTTTGAGCGTCTCCTGGGAGATCTGTATTAGATTCCGATGCGCCAGAGCACGTTTACTGTATCCCTCTGATCTTCACATTGACCATTACACACAGAAATTGCATCGGGATTGAATACAAAATGGACAATGCCCACTTAAGTACAAGAAGGTGATATTTCTTAGAGTTTGTGGTTTGAGCGGCTCCTGAGAGACCAGTTTTAGATTCCGAAGCACCAGTGCAGGTTTACTGTATCCCTTGGACCTTCACATTAACCATGAAACACAGACATCGCATCGGGATTAAATACAAAAGGCACAATGGCGAAATAAATACAAGATGAGTGAATCTTCTAGGAGTTTGCGGTTTGAGCGGCTCATGGGAGGCCTGTATTAGATTCCGATGAACCAGGCAGGTTTACTGTATCCCTTGGACTTTCTCATTGACCATAAAACTTAAAAATTGCATCGGGATTGAATACAAAGTCCACAATACTGACTTAAGTACAAGAAGAGTGAATCTTCTAGGAGTTTGTGCTTTGAGCGGCTCCTGGGAGACCAGTTTTAGATTCCGATGCACCAGTGCAGGTTGACTGTATCATTTGGAACTTCACATTGACCATGAAACACAGAATGTGCATCGGGATTGAATACAAAAGGGGCAATGCCGACTAAAGTACAAGAAAAATGAATCCTCTTGGAGTTTGTGATTTCAGCGGCTCCTGGGAGACCAATATTAGATTCCGATGCACCAGTGCAAGTTTTCTGTATCCCTTGGACCTTCCCATGCACCATGAAACTTAGATATTGCATCGGGATTGAATACACAATAGGGCAATGCCAACTTAAGTACAGGAAGAGTGAATCTTCTAAGAATTTGTGGTTTGAGCGGCTCATGAGAGGCCAGTATTAGATCCAAATGCACCAGTGCAGGTCAACTGTATCCCTTTGACCTTAACATTGACCATGAAACACAGAAATTGCATCGGGATTGTATACTAAACGCACAATGCCGACTTACGTAAAAGAAGAGTGAATCTTCTAAGAGTTTGTGGTTTGAGCCGCCCCTGGGAGACCAGTATTAAATTCCGATGCACCAGTGCAAGTTTACTGTATCCCTTGGACCTTCGCATTGACCATGAAACACAGAAATTGCATCTGGATTGAATACAAAAGGGACAATGCCGACTAAAGTACAAAAAGAATGAATCCTCTTGGAGTTTGTGCTTTCAGCGGCCCCTGGGAGACCAGTATTAGATTCCGATGCACCAGTGCAGGTTTCCTGTATCCCTTGGACCTTCACATTGACCATGAAACACAGAAATCGCATCGGGATTGAATACACAAGCCACAATGCCTATTTAAGTACAAGAAGACTGAATCTTCTAAAAGTTTGTGGTTGGAGCGGCCCCTGGCGGACCAGTATTAGTTTCCAATGCACCAGTGCAGGTTTACTGTATCCCTTGGACCTTCACATTGTGTATGAAACACAGAAATTGCTTCGGGATTGAATACAAAAGGCACAATGCCGAATTAAGGACAAGAAGAGTGAATCTTCTGAGAGTTTGTGGTTGGAGCGGCTCCTGGCAGACCAGTATTAGATTCCGATGCACCAGTGCTGGTTTAATGTATCCCTTGGACCTTCACATTGACCATGATACACAGATATTGCATCGGGAATGAATACAAAACTCACAATGCCAACTTAAGCACAAGTAATGTGATTCTTCGAAGAGTTTGTGCTTTGAGCGTCTCCTGGGAGACCTGTAGTAGATTCCGATGCACCAGAGCACGTTTACTGTATCCCTCTGACCTTCACATTGACCATTAAACACAGAAATTGCATCGGGATTGAATACAAAATGGACAATGCCGACTTAAGAACAAGAAGGTGAATTTTATAAGAATTTGTGGTTTCAGCGGATCCTGAGAGAAGAGTTTTGGATTCCGAAGCACCACTGCAGGTTTACTGTATCCCTCGGACCTTCACATTGACCTTGAATCACAGACATCGCATCGGGATTGAATACAAAAGGCACAATGGCGACTTAAATACAAGAAGATTGAATCTTCTAAGAGTTTGTGGTTTGAGCGGCTCATGGGGGACCAGTATTAGATTCCGATGAACAGCTGCAGGTTTACTGTATCCCTAAGACATTCTCATTCAAGATGAAACATAGAAATTGCATCGGGATTGAATACAAAATGCACAATACCGACTTATCTAAAAGAAGAGTGAATCTTCGAAAAGTTTGTGCTTTGAGCGGCTCCTGGGAGTCCCGTATTAGATTCCGATGCACCAGAGCACGTTTACTGTATCCCTCTGACCTTCACATTGACCATTAAACACAGATATTGCATCGGGATTGAACACAAAATAGACAATGCCGACTTAAGTACAAAAAGGTGAATTTTCTAAGAATTTGTGGTTTGAGCGGCTACTGACAGGCCAGTATTAGATTCCGATGCACCAGAGCAGGTTTACTGTATCTCTTGGACCTTCACATTGACCATGAAACACAGAAATCGCATAGGGATTGAATACAAATGTCACAATGACGACTTACGTACAAGGAGAGTGAACCTTCTAAGATTTTGTTGCTTGAGCGGCTCCTGGGAGTCCAGTTTTAGATTCCGATGCACCAGTGCAGGTTGACTGTATCATTTGGACCTTCACATTGACCATGAAACACAGAAACTGCATAAGGATTGAACACAAAAGGGACAATGCTGACTTAAGTACAAGAAGAGTGAATCTTCTAAGAGATTGTGACTTCAGCGGCTCCTGGGAGACCAGTATTAGATTTCGATGCACCAGTGCAGGATTACTGTATCCCTTGGACTTTCACATTGACCATGAATCACAGAAATTGCATCGGGATTGAATAAAAAAGGGACAATGCCGACTTAAGTACAAGAAGCTGAATTTTTTAAAAGTTTGTGGCTGGAGCGGCTCCTGGCAGACCAGTATTAGATTCCGATGCACCAGTACAGGTTTACTGTATTCCTTGGATCTTCACATTGTGTAAGAAACACAGAAATTACATCGGGATTGAATACAAAACTCACAATGCCAACTTAAGCACAAGTAATGTGAATCTTCGGAGAGTTTGTGGTTTGAGCGGCTCCTGAGAGACCAGTTTTAGATTCCGAAGCACCAGTGCAGGTTTACTGTATCCCTTGGACCTTCACATTGACCATGAAACACAGACATCGCATCGGGATTAAATACATTTGGCACAATGGCGAAATAAATACAAGATGAGTGAATCTTCTAGGCGTTTGTGGTTGGAGCGGCTCCTGGCAGACCAGTATTAGATTCCGATGCACCTGTGCAGGTTAACTGTATCCCTTGGACCTTCACATTGACCTTGAAACACAGAAATTGCATCGGGATACAATACAAAATGAACAATGACGACTTGAGTACAAGAAGAGTGAATCTTCTAAGATTTTGTGCTTTGAGCGGCTCCTGGAAACCCAGTTTTACATTCCGATGTACCTGTGCACGATTACTGTATCCCTTGGACCTTCACATTGACCATGATACACAGAACTTGCATCGGGATTGAATACAAAACTCACAATGCCAACTTAAGCACAAGAAGTGTGAATCTTCGAAGGGCTTGTGCTTTGAGCGTCTCCTGGGAGACCTGTATTAGATTCCTATGCACCAGTGCACGTTTGCTGTATCCCTTTGACCTTCACATTGACCACGAAACACAGAAATTGCATCGGGATTGAATAAAATAGGGACAATGCCGTCTTAGGTACAAAAAGATGAATTTTCTAAGAGTTTGCTGTTGGAGCGGCTCCTGAGAGTCCAGGATTAGATTCTGATGCACCAGTGCACCTTTACTGTATCCCTTTCACCTTCACATTGACCATGAAACACGGAAATCGCATCGGGATTGAATAAAAAGTGCACAATGCCGACTTAAGCACAAGACCAGTGAATATTCTAAGAATTTGTGGTTTGTGCGGCTCATGGGAGACCAGTATTAGATTCCGATGAACCAGTATAGGTTTACTGAATCCCTTGGACATTCTCATTGACCATGAAACATAGAAATTGCATCGTGATGAATACAAAGTGCACAATACCGACTTAAGTACAAGAAGAGTGAATCTTCTAAGGGTTTGTGCTTTGAGCGGCTCCTGGGAGACCAGTTTTAGATTCCGATGCACCAGTGCAGGTTGACTGTATCATTTGGAACATCACATTGACCATGAAACACAGAATGTGCATCGGGATTGAATACAAAAGGGACAATGCCGACTAAAGTACAAGAAGAATGAATCCTCTGGGAGTTTGTGTTTTCAGCTGCTCCTGGGAGACCAATATTAGATTCCGTTGCACCAATGCAAGTTTTCTGTATCCCTTGAACCTTCCCGTAGACCATGAAACTTAGATATTGCATCGGGATTGAATACACAATAGGGCAATGCCGACTTAAGTACAGGAAGAGTGAATCTTCTAAGAATTTGTGGTTTGAGCGGCTCATGAGAGACCAGTATTAGATCCAAATGCACCAGTGCAGGTCAACTGTATCCCTTTGACCTTCACATTGACCATGAAAGACAGAAATTGCATCGGGATTGTATACTAAACGCACAATGCCGACTTACGTACAAGAAGAGTGAATCTTCTAAGAGTTTGTGGTTTGAGCCGCCCCTGGGAGACCAGTATTAAATTCCGGTGCACCAGTGGATCTTCACATTGTGTAAGAAACACAGAAATTACATCGGGATTGAATACAAAGCTCACAATGCCAACTTAAGCACAAGTAATGTGAATCTTCGAAGAGTTTGTGGTTTGAGCGGCTCCTGAGAGACCAGTTTTAGATTCCGCAGCACCAGTGCAGGTTTACTGTATCCCTTGGACCTTCACATTGACCATGAAACACAGACATCGCATCGGGATTAAATACAAAAGGCACAATGGCGAAATAAGTACAAAATGAGTGAATCTTCTAGGAGTTTGTGGTTTGAGCGGTTCATGGGAGGCCTGTATTAGATTCCGATGAACCAGGCAGGTTTACTGTATCATTTGGACCTTCACATTGCCCATGAAACACAGAAATTGCATTGGGATTGAAAACAAAAGGCACAATGCCGACTTAAGTACAAGAAGAGTGTATCATCTACGAGTTTGTGGTTGGAGCGGCTCCTGGCAGACCAGTATTAGATCCCGATGCACCTGTGCAGGTTAACTGTATCCCTTGGACCTTCACATTGACCTTGAAACACAGAAATTACATCGGGATTCAATACAAAATGAACAATGCCGACTTGAGTACAAGAAGAGTGAATCTTCTAAGATTTTGTGCTTTGAGCGGCTCCTGGAACCCAGTATTACATTCCGATGCACCTGTGCACGATTACTGTATCCCTTGGACCTTCACATTGACCACGAAACACAGAAATTGCATCGGGATTGAATAAAATAGGGACAATGCCGTCTTAAATACAAAAAGATGAATTTTCTAAGGGGTTTGTTGTTGGAGCGGCTCCTGAGAGTCCAGGATTAGATTCTGATGCACCAGTGCACATTTACTGTATCCCTTTCACCTTCACATTGACCATGAAACACGGAAATCGCATCGGGATTGAATAAAAAGTGCACAATGCCGACTTAAGCACAAGAACAGTGAATATTCTAAGAATTTGTGGTTTGTGCGGCTCATGGGAGACCAGTATTAGATTCCGATGAACCAGTGCAGGTTTACTGAATCCCTTGGACATTCTCATTGACCATGAAACATAGAAATTGCATCGGGATTGAATACAAAGTGCACAATACCGACTTAAGTACAAGAAGAGTGAATCTTCTAAAAGTTTGTGGTTTGAGCCGCCCCTGGGAGACCAGTATTAAATTCCGATGCACCAGTGGAGGTTTACTGTATCCCTTGGACCTTCACATTGACCATGAAACACAGAAATTGCATCTGAATTGAATATAAAAGGGACAATGCCGACTAAAGTACAAAAAGAATGAATCCTCTTGGAGTTTGTGCTTTCAGCGGCTCCTGGGAGATCAGTATTAGATTCAGATGCACCAGTGCAGGTTTACGGTATCCCTTGGACCTTCACATTGACCATGAAACACAGAAATCGCATCCTGATTGAATACAAAAGCCACAATGCCGATTTAAGTACAAGATGAGTGAATTTTCTAAAACTTTGTGGTTGGAGCGGCCCCTGGCGGACCAGTATTAGATTCCAATGCACCAGTGCAGGTTTACTGTATCCCTTGGACCTTCACAATGTGTATGAAATACAGAAATTGCTTTGGGATTGAATACAAAAGGCACAATGCCGAATTAAAGACAATAAGAGTGAATCTTCTAAGAGTTTGTGGTTGGAGCGGCTCCTGGCAGACCAGTATTAGATTCCGATGCACCAGTGCAGCTTAACTGTATCCCTTGGACCTTCACATTGACCATGATACACAGATATTGCATCGGGATTGAATACAAAACTCACAATGCCAACTTAAGCACAAGTAATGAGATTCTTCGAAGAGTTTGTGCTTTGAGCGTCTCCTGGGAGACCTGTGGTAGATTCCGATGCACCAGAGCACGTTTACTGTATCACTCTGTCCTTCACATTGACCATTAAACACAGAAATTGCATCGGGATTGAATACAAAATGGACAATGCCGACTTAAGAACAAGAAGGGGAATTTTCTAAGAATTTGTGGTTTGAGCGGCTCCTGAGAGAAGAGTTTTAGATTCCGAAGCACGAGTGCAGGTTTACTGTACCCCCTCGGACCTTCACATTGACCATGAAACACAGACATCGCATCGGGATTGAATACAAAATGCACAATACCGACTTATGTAAAAGAAGAGTGAATCTTCGAAGAGTTTGTGCTTTGAGCGGCTCCTGGGATACCTGTATTAGATTCCGATGCACCAGAGCACGTTTACTGTATCCCTCTGACCTTCACATTGACCATTAAACACAGAAATTGCATCGAGATTGAATGCAAAATGGACAATGCCGACTTAAGTACGAGAATGTGAATTTTCTAAGAGTTTGTGGTTTGAGCGGCTCCTGAGAGACCAGTTTTAGATTCCGCAGCACCAGTGCAGGTTTACTGTATCTTTTGGACCTTCACATTGACTATGAAAGACAGAAATTGCATCGGGATTGAATACAAAATGCACAATGCCGACTTAAGTACAAGAAGGGTGAATCTTCTAAGTAATTGTGTCTTCAGCGGCTCCTGGGAGACCAGTATTAAATTCCGATGCACCTGTGCAGGTTTACTGTATCCCTTGGGTCTTCCCATTGCCCATGAAACACAGAACTTGCATCGGGATTGATTACAAAACTCACAATGACAACTTAAGCACAAGGAGTGTGAATCTTCGAAGGGTTTGTGCTTTGAGCGTCTCCTGGGAGACCTATACTAGATTCCGATGCACCAGTGCACGTTTGCTGTATCCCTTCGACCTTCACATTGACCACGAAACACAGAAATTGCATCGGGATTGAATAAAAAAGTGACAATGCCGTCTTAAGTACAAAAAGGTGAATTTTATAAGAGTTTGTTGTTGCAGCGGCTCCTGAGAGACCAGTATTAGATTCCGATGCACCAGTGCACCTTTACTGTATCCCTTTCACCTTCACATTGACCATGAAACACGGAAATCGCATCGGGATTGAATACAAAGTTCACAATGCCGACTTAAGTACAAGAACAGTGAGTAATCTAAGAATTTGTGGTTTGTGCGGCTCATGGGAGACCACTATTAGATTCCGATGAACCAGTGCAGGTTTACTGAATCCCTTGGACATTCTCACTGACCATGAAACATAGAATTTGCATCGGGATTGAATACATAAGGCACAATGCCGACATAAGTACAAGAAGAGTGAATCTTCTAAGATTTTGTGCTTTGAGCGGCTCCTGGGAGGCCAGTATTACATTCCGATGCACCAGTGCAGGTTGACTGTATCATTTGGACCTTCACATTGACCATGATACACTGAAATTGCATCGGGATTGAATACATAACGCACAATGCCGACTTAAGTACAAGAAGAGTGAATCTTCTAAGATTTTGTGCTTTGAGCGGCTCCTGGGAGACCAGTATTAGATTCCGATGCACCAGTGCACCTTTACTGTATCCCTTTCAGCTTCACATTGACCATGAAACACGGTAATCACATCGGGATTGAATACAAAATGCACAATGCCGACTTATGTACAAGAACAGTGAATATTCTAAGAATTTGTGGTTTGTGCGGCTCATGGGAGACCAGTATTAGATTCCGATGAACCAATGCAGGTTTACTGAATCCCTTGGACATTCTCATTGACCATGAAACAGAGAATTTGCATCGGGATTGAATACAAAGTGCACAATGCCGACTTAAGTACAAGAACGGTGAATATTCTAAGAATTTGTGGTTTGTGCGGCTCATGGGAGACCAGTATTAGATTGCGATGAACCAGTGCAGGTTGACTGTATCATTTGGACCTTCACATTGACCATGAAACACAGAAATTGCATCGGGATTGAACACAAAGGGGACAATGGCGACTTAAGTACAAGAAGAGTGAATCTTCTAAAAGTTTGTGGTTGGAGCGGCCCCTGGCAGACCAGTATTAGATTCTGATGCACCAGTGCTGGTTTACTGTATCCCTTGGAACTTCACATTGACCGTGAAACACAGAAATTGCATCGGGATTGAATACAAATTGGACAATGCCGACTTAAGAACAAGAAGGTGAATTTTCTAAGAAATTGTGGTTTGAGCGGCTCCTGAGAGACCAGTTTTGGATTCCGAAGCACTATTGCAGGTTTACTGTATCCCTTGGACCTTCACATTGACCATGAAACACAGACATCGCATCGGGATTGAATACAAAAGGGACAATGGCGACTTAAATACAAGAGGATTGAATCTTCTAAGAGTTTGTGGTTTGAGCGGCTCATGGGGGACCAGTATTAGATTCCGATGAACCAGTGCAGGTTTACTGTATCCCTTGGACATTCTCATTCAAGATGAAACATAGAAATTGCATCGGGATAGAATACAAAATGCACAATACCGACTTATGTAAAAGAAGAAAGAATCTTCGAAGAAATTGAGCTTTGAGCGGCTCCTGGGAGACCTATATTAGATTCCGATGATCCAAAGCACGTTTACTGTATCCCTCTGACCTTCACATTGACCATTAAACACAGAAATTGCATCGGGATTGAATACAAAATGGACAATGCCAACTTAAGTACAAGAAGGGGAATTTTCTAAGAGTTTGTGGTTAGAGCGGCTCCTGAGAGACCAGTTTTAGATTCCGAAGCACCAGTGCTGGTTTACTGTATCATTTGGACCTTCACATTGACTATGAAAGACAGAAATTGCATCGGGATTGAATACAAAATGCACAATGCCGACTTAAGTACAAGAAGGATGAATCTTCTAAGTGTTTGTGACTTCAGCGGCTCCTGGGAGACCAATATTAGATTCCGCTGCACCAATGCAGGATTACTGTATCCCTTGGACATTCACATTGACCACGAATCACAGAAATTGCATCGGGATTGAATACAAAAGGCACAATGCCGACTTAAGTACAAGAAGGTGAATTTTCTAAGAGTTTGTGGTTTGAGCGGCTCCTGAGAGACCAGTAATAGATTCTGAAGCACCAGTGCAGGTTGACTGTATCATTTGGACCTTCACATTGACCATGAAACACAGAAATTGCATCGGGATTGAACACAAAAGGGACAATGGCGACTTAAGTACAAGAAGAATGAATCCTCTAGGAGTATGTGCTTTCAGCGGCTGCTGGGAGACCAGTATTACCTTCCGATGCACCAGTGCAGGTTTACTGTATCTTTTGGACCTTAACATTGACTATGACACACGGAAATTGCATCGGGATTGAATACAAAACGCACAATGCCAACTTAAGTATAAGAAGAGTGAATCTTCTAAGAGTTTGTGCCTTCAGCGGCTTCTGGATGACCAGTATTAGATTCCCATGCACCAGTGCAGGATAACTGTATCCCTTGGAACTTCACATTGACCATGAAACATAGATATTGCATCGGGATTGAATACAAAAGGGACAATGCAGACTTAAGTACAAGAAGGTGAATTTTCTAACAGTTTGTGGTTTGAGCGGCTCCTGAGAGACCAGTATTAGATTCCGATGCACCAGTGCAGGTTTACTGTATTCCTTGGACCTTCACATTGGCCATGAAACACAGAAATTGCATCGGGAATGGAAACAAAAGGGAAAATGCCGACTTAAGTACAAGAAGAATGAATCCTCTAGGAGTTGGTGTTTTCAGCGGGTCCTGAGAGACCTGTATTAGATTCCGATGCACCTGTGCAGGTATACTGTATCCCTTGGAACTTCACATTGGCCATGAAACACAGAGATCGCATCGGGAGTGAATACAAAGGGCACAATGCCGATTTAGGTACAAGAAGAGTGAATCTTCTAAAAGTTTGTGGTTGGAGCGGCTCCTGGCAGACCAGTATTAGATTCCGATGCCCTAGTGCAGGTTTACTGTATCCCATCGAAATTCACATTGACCATGAAATACAGAAATTGCATCGGGATTCAATACAAAAGATACAATGCCGACTTAAGTACAAGATGAGTGAATCTTCTAAGAGTTTGTGCTTTGAGCGGCTCCTGGGAGACCAGTATTAGATACCGATGCACCAGTGCAGGTTTACTGAATCTCTTGGACCTTCACATTGACCACGATTCACAGAAATTGCATCGGGATTGAATACCAAAGGGACAATGCCGACTTAAGTACAAGAAGGTGAATTTTCTAAGAGATTGTGGTTTGAGCGGCTCCTGAGAGACCTGTATTAGATTCCGATGCACAAGTGCAGGTCTACTGTAACCCTTGGACTTTCACATTGACAATGAAACACAGAAATTGCATCAGGATTGAATACAAATGGGACAATGCCGACTTAAGTACAAGAAGAATATATCCTCTAGGAGTTTGTGCTTTCAGCGGCTCCTGGGTGACAAGTATTAGATTCCGATCCACCAGTGCAGGTTTAATGTATCTTTTGGACATTCACATTGACCATGAAACATAGAAATCGCATCGGGATTGAATAGAAAAGGCACAATGCCGACTTAAGTACAAGAAGAGTGAATCTTCTATGAATATGTGGATTGAGCGCCTCATGGGAGACCAGTATTAAATTCCGATGCACCAGTGCAGGTTGCCTGTATCATTTGGACCTTCACATTGACCATGATACACAGAAATTGCATTGGGATTGAATACATAAGAAACAATGCCGACTTAAGTACAAGAAGAGTGAATCTTCTAAGATTTTGTGCTTTGAGCGGCTGTTGGGAGGCCAGTATTACATTCCGATGCACCAGTGCAGGTTGACTGGATACACAGAAATTGCTTCGGGATTGAATACATAAGGCACAATGCCGACTTAAGTACAAGAAGAGTTAATCTTCTAAGATTTGTGCTTTGAGCGGCTCCTGGGAGACCAGAATTAGATTGCGATGCACTAGTGCAGGTTGACTGTATCATTTGGACCTTCACATTGACTATGAAACACAGAAATTGCATCGGGATTACATACAAAAGGCACAATGCCAACTTAAGTACAAGAAGGGTGAATCTTAGAAGAGTTAGTGTTTCGAGCATCTCCTGGGAGACCTGTATTAGATTCCGATGCACCAGTTCTCGTTTACTGTATCCCTTTGACCTTCACATTGACCATGAAACACAGAAATTGCATCGGGATTGAATACAAAAGGGGCAACGCGGACTTAAGTATAAGAAGAGCTAATTTTCTAAGAGTTTGTGGTTTGAGCGGCTCCTGGGAGACCAGTATTAGATTCCGATGCACTAGTGCAGCTTTACTGTATCCCTTGGACCTTCACATTGACTATGAATCATAGAAATTGCATAGGGATTGAATACAAAATGGACAATGCTGACTTAAGTGCAAGAAGTATGAATCCTCTAGGAGTTTGTGCTTTCAGCGGCTGCTGATAGACCAGTATTACATTCTGATGAACCAGTGCAGGTTTACTGTATCCCTTGCACCTTCACATAAACCATGAAACACAGAAATTGCATCGGGATTGAATAGAAAAGGCACAATGCCGACTTAAGTACAAGAAGAATGAATCTTCTGGGAGTTGGTGTTTTAAGCGGCTCCTGAGAGATCAGTTTTAGATTCCGATTCAACAGTGCAGGTTTACTGTATCCCTTAAACTTTCTCATTAACCATGAAACACAGAATTAGCATCGGGATTGAATACAAAAGGAACAGTGCCGACTTAAGTGCAAGAAGAGTGTATCTTCTAAGAGTTTGTGCTTTGAGCGGCTCCTGGGAGACCAGTATTACATTCCGATGCACCAGTGCAGGTTGACTGTGTCATTCGGCCCTTCACATTGACCATGAAACAAAGGGATTTTCTAACAGTTTGTGGTTTGAGCGGCTCCTGAGAGACCCGTATTAGATTCCGATGCACCAGTGCAGGTATACTGTATGCCTTGGACCATCACATTGACCATGAAACACAGAAATTGCGTCGGGATTAAATACAAAATGCACAATGCCAACTTAAGTACAAGAAGAGTGAATTTTCTAAGAGTTTGAGCTCTGAGCGGCTCCTCGGAGACCTGTATTAGATTCCGATGCTCCAGTGCATGTTTACTGTATCTCTTGGACCTTCACATTGACCATGAAACACAGAAATTACATCGGGATTGAATACAAAAGGGACAATGCCGACTTAAGTACAAGATGAATGAATCCTCTAGGAGTTTGTTCTTTCAGCGGCTCCTGAGAGACCAGTATTACATTGCGATGCACCAGTGCAGGTTGACTGTATCATTTGAAGCTTCACGTTGATTATCAAACACGGAAATTGCATTGGGATTGAATACAAAAGGCACAATACCGACTTAAGTACATGAAGAGTGAATCTTCTAAGAGTTTGTGGTTTGAGCGGCTCCTGGCAGACAAGTATTAGATTCCGATGCACCAGTGCAGGTTTACTGTATCCCTTGGAATTTCACATTGACCTTGAAACCCAGAAATTGCATCGTGATTGAATACAAAACTCACAATGCCAATTTAAGCACAAGAAGTGTGCATCTTCGAAGAGTTTGTGCTTTTAGCGGTTCCTGGGAGACCAGTATTAGATTCCGATGCACCAGTGCAGGTTTTCTGTATCCCTTGTACACTCACATTGACCATGAGAAACAGATATTGCATTGGGATAGAATACAAAAGGCACAATGCCAACTTAAGTACAAGAAGAGTGAATCTTCTAAGTGTTTGTACTTTGAACGGCTCCGGGGAGACCAGTATTAGATTCCGATTCACCAGTGCAGGTTTACTGTATCCCTTGGACTTTCACATTGAGCATGAAAAACAGAAATTGCATCGAGATTGAATGCAAAAGGGACAATGCCGACTTAAGTACCAGAAGAGTGAACCTTCTAAGAGTTTGTGGTTTGAGCTTCTCATGGGAGCCCAGTATTAGATTCCGATGCACCAGTGAACGTTTACTGTATCCCTTGGACATTCTCATTGACCATGAAACATAGAAATTGCATCGCGATTGAATACAAAATGCACAATACCGACTTAACTACAAGAAGAGTGATTCTTCTAAGAGTTTGTGATTTGAGCGGCTGCTGGGAGACCAGTATTAGATTACGATTTACCAATGCAGGTTCACTGTATCATTTGGACCTTCATATTGACTATGAAACACAGAAATTGCATCGGGATTGAATACAAAATGCACAGTGCCGACTTAAGTACAAGAAGTGTGAATCTTCTTAGAGTTTGTACCTTCAGCTGCTCCTGGGAGACCAGTATACGATTCCGATGCACCAGTGTAGGATTACTGTATCCCTTGGACCTTCACATTGCCCATGAATCGCAGAAATTGCATCGGGATTGAATACAAAAGGGACAATGGCGACTTAAGTACAAGAAGGTGAATTTTCTAAGGGTTTGTCGTTTGAGCAGCTCCTGGAAGACCAGTATTGGATTCCGATGCACCAGTGCAGGTTTACTGTATCCCTTGTACCTTCACATTGACCTTGAAACACATAATTCGCATCGGGATTGAATAGAAAATGCACAATGCCGAGTTAAGTACAAGAAGAGTGAATCTTTAGAGAATTTGTGGTTTGAGCGGCTCATGGGAGACCAGTATTAGATTCCCATGAACCAGTGCAGGTTTACCGTATCAATTGGACCTCCTCATTGATCATGACACACAGAAATTGCATCGAGATTGAATACAAAGGGCACAATGCCGACTTAAGCACAAGAAGAGTGATCATCTAAGAGTTTGTGTTTTGAGCGGCTCCTGGGAGGCCAGTATTACTTTCGGATGCACCAGTGCAGGTTGACTGTATCAGTTGGACCTTCACATTGACCATGAACCACAGAAATTGCATCGGTATTAAATAAAAAATGGACATTGCCGACTTAAGTACAAGAAGAATGAATCTTCTAGGAGTTTGTGCTTTCAGTGGCTCCTGGGAGACCAGTATTAGATTCCGATGCACCAGTGCAGGGTTACTATATCCCTTGGACCTTCACATTGACCATGAAACACAGAACATGCATCGGGATTGAATACAAAAGGCACAATGCCCACTTAAGTACAAGAAGAGTGAATCTTCTAAGGGTTTGTGCTTTGAGCGGCCCCTGGGAGACCAGTATTAGATTCCGATACACCAGTGCAGGTTTACTGTATCCCTTGGACCTTCACATTGACCATGAAACACAGATATTGCATCGGGATGGAATACATAAGGGACAATGCCGACTCAAATACATGAAGAGTGAATTTTGTAAGAGATTGTGCTTTGCGCGGCTCCTGGGAGACCAGTATTAGATTCCGATGCACCAGTGCAGGTTTACTGTATCATTTGGACCTTAACATTGACTAAGAGACATAGAAATTGCATCGGGATTGAATTCAAAAAGCACAATGCCGACTTAAGTACAAGAAGAGTGAATGTTCTAAGAGTTTGCGGTTTGAACGGCTCCTGGCAGACCAGTATTAGATTCCGAATAACCAGTGCAGCTTTACTGTATCCTTCTGACCTTCACATTGACCATGAAACACAGAAATTCCATCGGGATTGAGTACAAAACTCACAATGCCAACTAAAGCACAAGAAGTGTTAATCAGCGAAGAGTTTGTGATTTGAGCGGCCCCTGGGAGACCTGTATTAGATTCCGATGCGCCAGTGCAGGTTTACTGTATCCCTTGGAACTTCAAATTGACCATGAAACACAGAAATTGCAACGGAATGGAATTCATAAGGCAAATTGCTAACTTAAGTACGAGAAGAGTGAATCTTCTAAGAGTTTGAGTTTTGAGCGCGTCCTGGGAGACCTGTATTAGATTCCGATGCACCAGTGCACGTTTACTGTATCCCTTTGACCTTCACATTGACCATGAAACACAGAAATTGCATCGGGTTTGAATACAAAAGGGACAATGCCGAATTAAGTACAAGAAGAGTGAAACTTCTAAGGGTTTGTGATTTGAGCGGCTTCTGGGAGACCAGTATTAGATTCCGTTGCACCAGTGCAGGTTTACTGTATCCCTTGGACCATCACATTGACCATGAAACACAGAAATTGCGTCGGGATTAAATACAAAATGCACAATGCCAACTTAAGTACAAGAAGAGTGAATTTTCTAAGAGTTTGTGCTCTGAGCGGCTCCTCGGAGACCTGTATTAGATTCCGATGCTCCAGTGCATGTTTACTGTATCTCTTGGACCTTCACATTGACCATGAAACACAGAAATTACATCGGGATTGAATACAAAAGGGACAATGCCGACTTAAGTACAAGATGAATGAATCCTCTTGGAGTTTGTGCTTTCAGCGTCTCCTGAGAGACCAGTATTACATTGCGATGCACCAGTGCAGGTTGACTGTATCATTTGAACCTTCACGTTGATTATCAAACACGGAAATTGCATTGGGATTGAATAGAAAAGGCACAATACCGACTTAAGTACATGAAGAGTGAATCTTCTAAGAGTTTGTGGTTTGAGCGGCTCCTGGCCGACAAGTATTAGATTCCGATGCACCAGTGCAGGTTTACAGTATCCCTTGGAATTTCACATTGACCATGAAACCCAGAAATTGCATCGGGATTGAATACAAAACTCACAATGCCAATTTAAGCACAAGAAGTGTGAATCTTCGAAGAGTTTGTGCTTTTAGCGGTTCCTGGGAGACCAGTATTAGATTCCGATGCACCAGTGCAGGTTTTCTGTATCCCTTGTACACTCACATTGACCATGAGAAACAGATATTGCATTGGGATAGAATACAAAAGGCACAATGCCAACTTAAGTACAAGAAGAGTGAATCTTCTAAGTGTTTGTACTTTGAACGGCTCCGGGGAGACCAGTATTAGATTCCGATTCACCAGTGCAGGTTTACTGTATCCCTTGGACCTTCACATTGAGCATGAAAAACAGAAATTGCATCGAGATTGAATGCAAAAGGGACAATGCCGACTTAAGTACAAGAAGAGTGAACCTTCTAAGATTTTGTGGTTTGAGCTTCTCATGGGAGCCCAGTATTAGATTCCGATGCACCAGTGAACGTTTACTATATCCCTTGGACATTCTCATTGACCATGAAACATAGAAATTGCATCGCGATTGAATTCAAAATGCACAATACCGACTTAACTACAAGAAGAGTGATTCTTCTAAGAGTTTGTGATTTGAGCGGCTGCTGGGAGACCAGTATTAGATTACAATTTACCAATGCAGGTTCACTGTATCATTTGGACCTGCATATTGACTATGAAACACAGAAATTGCATCGGGATTGAATACAAAATGCACAGTGCCGACTTAAGTACAAGAAGTGTGAATCTTCTTAGAGTTTGTACCTTCAGCTGCTCCTGGGAGACCAGTATACGATTCCGATGCACCAGTGTATGATTACTGTATCCCTTGGACCTTCACATTGACCATGAATCGCAGAAATTGCATCGGGATTGAATACAAAAGGGACAATGGCGACTTAAGTACAAGAAGGTGAATTTTCTAAGGGTTTGTCGTTTGAGCAGCTCCTGGAAGACCAGTATTGGATTCCGATGCACCAGTGCAGGTTTACTGTATCCCTTGTACCTTCACATTGACCTTGAAACACATAATTCGCATCGGGATTGAATAGAAAATGCACAATGCCGACTTAAGTACAAGAAGAGTGAATCTTTAGAGAATTTGTGGTTTGAGCGGCTCATGGGAGACCAGTATTAGATTCCCATGAACCAGTGCAGGTTTACCGTATCAATTGGACCTCCTCATTGATCATGACACACAGAAATTGCATCGGGATTGAATACAAAGGGCACAATGCCGACTTAAGTACAAGAAGAGTGATCATCTAAGAGTTTGTGTTTTGAGCGGCTCCTGGGAGGCCAGTATTACATTCGGATGCACCAGTGCAGGTTGACTGTATCAGTTGGACCTTCACATTGACCATGAACCACAGAAATTGCATCGGTATTAAATAAAAAATGGACATTGCCGACTTAAGTACAAGAAGAATGAATCTTCTAGGAGTTTGTGCTTTCAGTGGCTCCTGGGAGACCAGTATTAGATTCCGATGCACCAGTGCAGGGTTACTATATCCCTTGGACCTTCACAATGACCATGAAACACAGAACAAGCATCGGGATTGAATACAAAAGGCACAATGCCCACTTAAGTACAAGAAGAGTGAATCTTCTAAGGGTTTGTGCTTTGAGCGGCCCCTGGGAGACCAGTATTAGATTCCGATACACCAGTGCAGGTTTACTGTATCCCTTGGACCTTCACATTGACCATGAAACACAGATATTGCATCGGGATGGAATACATAAGGGACAATGCCGACTCAAATACATGAAGAGTGAATTTTGTAAGAGATTGTGCTTTGCGCGGCTCCTGGGAGACCAGTATTAGATTCCGATGCACCAGTGCAGGTTTACTGTATCATTTGGACCTTAACATTGACTAAGAGACATAGAAATTGCATCGGGATTGAATTCAAAAAGCACAATGCCGACTTAAGTACAAGAAGAGTGAATGTTCTAAGAGTTTGCGGTTTGAACGGCTCCTGGCAGATCGGTATTAGATTCCGAATAACCAGTGCAGCTTTACTGTATCCTTCTGACCTTCACATTGACCATGAAACACAGAAATTCCATCGGGATTGAGTACAAAACTCACAATGCCAACTAAAGCACAAGAAGTGTTAATCATCGAAGAGTTTGTGATTTGAGCGGCCCCTGGGAGACCAGTATTAGATTCCGATACACCAGTGCAGGTTTACTGTATCCCTTGGAACTTCAAATTGACCATGAAACACAGAAATTGCAACGGAATGGAATTCATAAGGCACAATGCTGACTTAAGTACAAGAAGAGTGAATTTTGTAAGAGATTGTGTTTGCGCGGCTCCTGGGAGACCAGTATTAGATTCCGATGCACCAATGCAGGTTTACCGTATTCTTTTGACCTTCACATTGACCTAGAAACACAGAAATCGCATCGGCATTGAATACAAAATGGACAATGCCGACTTAAGAAAAAGAAGAGTGAGTCTTCTAAGAGTTTGTGCTTTGAGCGGCTCATGGGAGACCAGTATTAGGTTCCGATGCACCAGTGCAGGTTGACTGTATCATTTGGACCTTAACATTGACTATGAGACATAGAAATTGCATCGGGATTGAATTCAAAAAGCACAATGCCGACTTAAGTACAAGAAGAGTGAATGTTCTAAGAGTTTGCGGTTTGAGCGGCTCCTGGCAGACCGGTATTAGATTCCGATGAACCAGTGCAGCTTTACTGTATCCTTCTGACCTTCACATTGACCATGAAACACAGAAATTGCATCGGGATTGAATACAAAACTCACAATGCCAACTAAAGCACAAGAAGTGTTAATCATCGAAGAGTTTGTGATTTGAGCGTCTCCTGGGAGACCAGTATTAGATTCCGATGAACCAGTGCAGGTATACCGTATCAATTGGACCTCCTCATTGACCATGAAACACAGAAATTGCATCGGGATTGAATACAATGGGCACAATGCCGACTTAAGTACAAGAAAAGTGATCATCTAAGAGGTTGTGTTTCGAGCGGCTCCTGGGAGGCCAGAATTACATTCGGATGCACCTGTGCAGGTTGACTGTATCAGTTGGACCTTCACATTGACCATGAACCACAGAAATTGCATCGGTATTAAATAAAAAATGGACAATGCCGATTTAAGTACAAGATGAATGAATCTTCTAGAAGTTTGTGATTTCAGTGGCTCCTGGGAGACCAGTATTAGATTCCGATGCACCAGTGCAGGGTTACTATATCCCTTGGACCTTCACATTGACCATGAAACACAGAACATGCATCGGGATTGAATACAAAATGCACAATGCCCACATAAGTACAAGAAGAGTGAATCTTCTAAGGATTTGTTCTGTGAGCAGCCCCTGGGAGACCTGTATTAGATTCCGATGCACCAGTGCAGGTTTACTGTATCCCTTGGAACTTCAAATTGACCATGAAACACAGAGATTGCAACGGAATGGAATTCATAAGGCAAATTGCTAACTTAAGTACAAGAAGAGTGAATCTTCTAAGAGTTTGAGTTTTGAGCGCGTCCTGGGAGACCTGTATTAGATTCCGATGCACCAGTGCACGTTTACTGTATCCCTTTGACCTTCACATTGACCATGAAACACAGAAATTGCATCGGGTTTGAATACAAAATGGACAATGCCGAATTAAGTACAAGAAGAGTGAAACTTCTAAGGGTTTGTGATTTGAGCGGCTTCTGGGAGACCAGTATTAGATTCCGTTGCACCAGTGCAGGTTTACTGTATCCCTTGGACCATCACATTGACCATGAAACACAGAAATTGCGTCGGGATTAAATACAAAATGCACAATGCCAACTTAAGTACAAGAAGAGTGAATTTTCTAAGAGTTTGTGCTCTGAGCGGCTCCTCGGAGACCTGTATTAGATTCCGATGCTCCAGTGCATGTTTACTGTATCTCTTGGACCTTCACATTGACCATGAAACACAGAAATTACATCGGGATTGAATACAAAAGGGACAATGCCGACTTAAGTACAAGATGAATGAATCCTCTAGGAGTTTGTGCTTTCAGCGGCTCCTGAGAGACCAGTATTACATTGCGATGCACCAGTGCAGGTTGACTGTATCATTTGAACCTTCACATTGATTATCAAACACGGAAATTGGATTGGGATTGAATACAAAAGGCACAATACCGACTTAAGTACAAGAAGAGTGAATCTTCTAAGTGTTTGTACTTTGAACGGCTCCGGGGAGACCAGTATTAGATTCCGATTCACCAGTGCAGGTTTACTGTATCCCTTGGACCTTCACATTGAGCATGAAAAACAGAAATTGTATCGAGATTGAATGCAAAAGGGACAATGCCGACTTAAGTACAAGAAGAGTGAACCTTCTAAGAGTTTGTGGTTTGAGCTTCTCATGGGAGCCCAGTATTAGATTCCGATGCACCAGTGAACGTTTACTGTATCCCTTGGACATTCTCATTGACCATGAAACATAGAAATTGCATCGCGATTGAATACAAAATGCACAATACCGACTTAACTACAAGAAGAGTGATTCTTCTAAGAGTTTGTGATTTGAGCGGCTGCTGGGAGACCAGTATTAGATTACGATTTACCAATGCAGGTTCACTGTATCATTTGGACCTTCATATCGACTATGAAACACAGAAATTGCATCGGGATTGAATACAAAATGCACAGTGCTGACTTAAGTACAAGAAGTGTGAATCTTCTTAGAGTTTGTACCTTCAGCTGCTCCTGGGAGACCAGTATACGATTCCGATGCACCAGTGTAGGATTACTGTATCCCTTGGACCTTCACATTGACCATGAATCGCAGAAATTGCATCGGGATTGAATACAAAAGGGACAATGGCGACTTAAGTACAAGAAGGTGAATTTTCTAAGGGTTTGTCGTTTGAGCAGCTCCTGGAAGACCAGTATTGGATTCCGATGCACCAGTGCAGGTTTACTGTATCCCTTGTACCTTCACATTGACCTTGAAACACATAATTCGCATCGGGATTGAATAGAAAATGCACAATGCCGACTTAAGTACAAGAAGAGTGAATCTTTAGAGAATTTGTGGTTTGAGCGGCTCATGGGAGACCAGTATTAGATTCCCATGAACCAGTGCAGGTTTACCGTATCAATTGGACCTCCTCATTGATCATGACACACAGAAATTGCATCGGGATTGAATACAAAGGGCACAATGCCGACTTAAGTACAAGAAGAGTGATCATCTAAGAGTTTGTGTTTTGAGCGGCTCCTGGGAGGCCAGTATTACATTCGGATGCACCAGTGCAGGTTGACTGTATCAGTTGGACCTACACATTGACCATGAACCACAGAAATTGCATCGGTATTAAATAAAAAATGGACATTGCCGACTTACGTACAAGAAGAATGAATCTTCTAGGAGTTTGTGCTTTCAGTGGCTCCTGGGAGACCAGTATTAGATTCCGATGCACCAGTGCAGGGTTACTATATCCCTTGGACCTTCACAATGACCATGAAACACAGAACATGCATCGGGATTGAATACAAAAGGCACAATGCCCACTTAAGTACAAGAAGAGTGAATCTTCTAAGGGTTTGTGCTTTGAGCGGCCCCTGGGAGACCAGTATTAGATTCCGATACACCAGTGCAGGTTTACTGTATCCCTTGGACCTTCACATTGACCATGAAACACAGATATTGCATCGGGATGGAATACATAAGGGACAATGCCGACTCAAATACATGAAGAGTGAATTTTGTAAGAGATTGTGCTTTGCGCGGCTCCTGGGAGACCAGTATTAGATTCCGATGCACCAGTGCAGGTTTACTGTATCATTTGGACCTTAACATTGACTAAGAGACATAGAAATTGCATCGGGATTGAATTCAAAAGCACAATGCCGACTTAAGTACAAGAAGAGTGAATGTTCTAAGAGTTTGCGGTTTGTACGGCTCCTGGCAGATCGGTATTAGATTCCGAATAACCAGTGCAGCTTTACTGTATCCTTCTGACCTTCACATTGACCATGAAACACAGAAATTCCATCGGGATTGAGTACAAAACTCACAATGCCAACTAAAGCACAAGAAGTGTTAATCATCGAAGAGTTTGTGATTTGAGCGGCCCCTGGGAGACCAGTATTAGATTCCGATACACCAGTGCAGGTTTACTGTATCCCTTGGAACTTCAAATTGACCATGAAACACAGAAATTGCAACGGAATGGAATTCATAAGGCACAATGCTGACTTAAGTACAAGAAGAGTGAATTTTGTAAGAGATTGTGTTTGCGCGGCTCCTGGGAGACCAGTATTAGATTCCGATGCACCAATGCAGGTTTACCGTATTCTTTTGACCTTCACATTGACCTAGAAACACAGAAATCGCATCGGCATTGAATACAAAATGGACAATGCCGACTTAAGAAAAAGAAGAGTGAGTCTTCTAAGAGTTTGTGCTTTGAGCGGCTCATGGGAGACCAGTATTAGGTTCCGATGCACCAGTGCAGGTTGACTGTATCATTTGGACCTTAACATTGACTATGAGACATAGAAATTGCATCGGGATTGAATTCAAAAAGCACAATGCCGACTTAAGTACAAGAAGAGTGAATGTTCTAAGAGTTTGCGGTTTGAGCGGCTCCTGGCAGACCGGTATTAGATTCCGATGAACCAGTGCAGCTTTACTGTATCCTTCTGACCTTCACATTGACCATGAAACACAGAAATTCCATCGGCATTGAGTACAAATCTCACAATGCCAACTAAAGCACAAGAAGTGTTAATCAGCGAAGAGTTTGTGATTTGAGCGGCCCCTGGGAGACCAGTATTAGATTCCGATACACCAGTGCAGGTTTACAGTATCCCTTGGAACCTCAAATTGACCATGAAACACAGAAATTGCAACGGAATGGAATTCATAAGGCACAATGCTGACTTAAGTACAAGAAGAGTGAATTTTGTAAGAGATTGTGTTTGCGCGGCTTCTGGGAGACCAGTATTAGGTTCCGATGCACCAATGCAGGTTTACCGTATTCTTTTGACCTTCACATTGACCTAGAAACACAGAAATCGCATCGGCATTGAATACAAAATGGACAATGCCGACTTAAGAAAAAGAAGAGTGAGTCTTCTAAGAGTTTGTGTTTTGAGCGGCTCATGGGAGACCAGTATTAGATTCCGATGCACCAGTGCAGGTTTACTGTATCATTTGGACCTTAACATTGACTAAGAGACATAGAAATTGCATCGGGATTGAATTCAAAAAGCACAATGCCGACTTAAGTACAAGAAGAGTGAATGTTCTAAGAGTTTGCGGTTTGAGCGGCTCCTGGCAGACCGGTATTAGATTCCGATGAACCAGTGCAGCTTTACTGTATCCTTCTGACCTTCACATTGACCATGAAACACAGAACATGCATCGGGATTGAATACAAAATGCACAATGCCCACATAAGTACAACAAGAGTGAATCTTCTAAGGGTTTGTTCTGTGAGCAGCCCCTGGGAGACCTGTATTAGATTCCGATGCACCAGTGCAGGTTTACTGTATCCCTTGGAACTTCAAATTGACCATGAAACACAGAAATTGCAACGGAATGGAATTCATAAGGCAAATTGCTAACTTAAGTACGAGAAGAGTGAATCTTCTAAGAGTTTGAGTTTTGAGCGCGTCCTGGGAGACCTGTATTAGATTCCGATGCACCAGTGCACGTTTACTGTATCCCTTTGACCTTCACATTGACCATGAAACACAGAAATTGCATCGGGTTTGAATACAAAAGGGACAATGCCGAATTAAGTACAAGAAGAGTGAAACTTCTAAGGGTTTGTGATTTGAGCGGCTTCTGGGAGACCAGTATTAGATTCCGTTGCACCAGTGCAGGTTTACTGTATCCCTTGGACCATCACATTGACCATGAAACACAGAAATTGCGTCGGGATTAAATACAAAATGCACAATGCCAACTTAAGTACAAGAAGAGTGAATTTTCTAAGAGTTTGTGCTCTGAGCGGCTCCTCGGAGACCTGTATTAGATTCCGATGCTCCAGTGCATGTTTACTGTATCTCTTGGACCTTCACATTGACCATGAAACACAGAAATTACATCGGGATTGAATACAAAATGGACAATGCCGACTTAAGTACAAGATGAATGAATCCTCTTGGAGTTTGTGCTTTCAGCGTCTCCTGAGAGACCAGTATTACATTGCGATGCACCAGTGCAGGTTGACTGTATCATTTGAACCTTCCCATTGATTATCAAACACGGAAATTGCATTGGGATTGAATACAAAAGGCACAATACCGACTTAAGTACATGAAGAGTGAATCTTCTAAGAGTTTGTGGATTGAGCGGCTCCTGGCAGACAAGTATTAGATTCCGATGCACCAGTGCAGGTTTACTGTATCCCTTGGAATTTCACATTGACCATGAAACCCAGAAATTGCATCGGGATTGAATACAAAACTCACAATGCCAATTTAAGCACAAGAAGTGTGAATCTTCGAAGAGTTTGTGCTTTTAGCGGTTCCTGGGAGACCAGTATTAGATTCCGATGCACCAGTGCAGGTTTTCTGTATCCCTTGTACACTCACATTGACCATGAGAAACAGATATTGCATTGGGATAGAATACAAAAGGCACAATGCCAACTTAAGTACAAGAAGAGTGAATCTTCTAAGTGTTTGTACTTTGAACGGCTCCGGGGAGACCAGTATTAGATTCCGATTCACCAGTGCAGGTTTACTGTATCCCTTGGACCTTCACATTGAGCATGAAAAACAGAAATTGCATCGAGATTGAATGCAAAAGGGACAATGCCGACTTAAGTACAAGAAGAGTGAACCTTCTAAGAGTTTGTGGTTTGAGCTTCTCATGGGAGCCCAGTATTAGATTCCGATGCACCAGTGAACGTTTACTATATCCCTTGGACATTCTCATTGACCATGAAACATAGAAATTGCATCGCGATTGAATTCAAAATGCACAATACCGACTTGACTACAAGAAGAGTGATTCTTCTAAGAGTTTGTGATTTGAGCGGCTGCTGGGAGACCAGTATTAGATTACAATTTACCAATGCAGGTTCACTGTATCATTTGGACCTTCATATTGACTATGAAACACAGAAATTGCATCGGGATTGAATACAAAATGCACAGTGCCGACTTAAGTACAAGAAGTGTGAATCTTCTTAGAGTTTGTACCTTCAGCTGCTCCTGGGAGACCAGTATACGATTCCGATGCACCAGTGTAGGATTACTGTATCCCTTGGACCTTCACATTGACCATGAATCGCAGAAATTGCATCGGGATTGAATACAAAAGGGACAATGGCGACTTAAGTACAAGAAGGTGAATTTTCTAAGGGTTTGTCGTTTGAGCAGCTCCTGGAAGACCAGTATTGGATTCCGATGCACCAGTGCAGGTTTACTGTATCCCTTGTACCTTCACATTGACCTTGAAACACATAATTCGCATCGGGATTGAATAGAAAATGCACAATGCCGACTTAAGTACAAGAAGAGTGAATCTTTAGAGAATTTGTGGTTTGAGCGGCTCATGGGAGACCAGTATTAGATTCCCATGAACCAGTGCAGGTTTACCGTATCAATTGGACCTCCTCATTGATCATGACACACAGAAATTGCATCGGGATTGAATACAAAGGGCACAATGCCGACTTAAGTACAAGAAGAGTGATCATCTAAGAGTTTGTGTTTTGAGCGGCTCCTGGGAGGCCAGTATTACATTCGGATGCACCAGTGCAGGTTGACTGTATCAGTTGGACCTTCACATTGACCATGAACCACAGAAATTGCATCGGTATTAAATAAAAAATGGACATTGCCGACTTAAGTACAAGAAGAATGAATCTTCTAGGAGTTTGTGCTTTCAGTGGCTCCTGGGAGACCAGTATTAGATTCCGATGCACCAGTGCAGGGTTACTATATCCCTTGGACCTTCACAATGACCATGAAACACAGAACATGCATCGGGATTGAATACAAAAGGCACAATGCCCACTTAAGTACAAGAAGAGTGAATCTTCTAAGGGTTTGTGCTTTGAGCGGCCCCTGGGAGACCAGTATTAGATTCCGATACACCAGTGCAGGTTTACTGTATCCCTTGGACCTTCACATTGACCATGAAACACAGATATAGCATCGGGATGGAATACATAAGGGACAATGCCGACTCAAATACATGAAGAGTGAATTTTGTAAGAGATTGTGCTTTGCGCGGCTCCTGGGAGACCAGTATTAGATTCCGATGCACCAGTGCAGGTTTACTGTATCATTTGGACCTTAACATTGACTAAGAGACATAGAAATTGCATCGGGATTGAATTCAAAAAGCACAATGCCGACTTAAGTACAAGAAGAGTGAATGTTCTAAGAGTTTGCGGTTTGAACGGCTCCTGGCAGATCGGTATTAGATTCCGAATAACCAGTGCAGCTTTACTGTATCCTTCTGACCTTCACATTGACCATGAAACACAGAAATTCCATCGGGATTGAGTACAAAACTCACAATGCCAACTAAAGCACAAGAAGTGTTAATCATCGAAGAGTTTGTGATTTGAGCGGCCCCTGGGAGACCAGTATTAGATTCCGATACACCAGTGTAGGTTTACTGTATCCCTTGGAACTTCAAATTGACCATGAAACACAGAAATTGCAACGGAATGGAATTCATAAGGCACAATGCTGACTTAAGTACAAGAAGAGTGAATTTTGTAAGAGATTGTGTTTGCGCGGCTCCTGGGAGACCAGTATTAGATTCCGATGCACCAATGCAGGTTTACCGTATTCTTTTGACCTTCACATTGACCTAGAAACACAGAAATCGCATCGGCATTGAATACAAAATGGACAATGCCGACTTAAGAAAAAGAAGAGTGAGTCTTCTAAGAGTTTGTGCTTTGAGCGGCTCATGGGAGACCAGTATTAGGTTCCGATGCACCAGTGCAGGTTGACTGTATCATTTGGACCTTAACATTGACTATGAGACATAGAAATTGCATCGGGATTGAATTCAAAAAGCACAATGCCGACTTAAGTACAAGAAGAGTGAATGTTCTAAGAGTTTGCGGTTTGAGCGGCTCCTGGCAGACCGGTATTAGATTCCGATGAACCAGTGCAGCTTTACTGTATCCTTCTGACCTCCACATTGACCATGAAACACAGAAATTGCATCGGGATTGAATACAAAACTCACAATGCCAACTAAAGCACAAGAAGTGTTAATCATCGAAGAGTTTGTGATTTGAGCGTCTCCTGGGAGACCAGTATTAGATTCCGATGAACCAGTGCAGGTATACCGTATCAATTGGACCTCCTCATTGACCATGAAACACAGAAATTGCATCGGGATTGAATACAATGGGCACAATGCCGACTTAAGTACAAGAAAAGTGATCATCTAAGAGGTTGTGTTTCGAGCGGCTCCTGGGAGGCCAGAATTACATTCGGATGCACCTGTGCAGGTTGACTGTATCAGTTGGACCTTCACATTGACCATGAACCACAGAAATTGCATCGGTATTAAATAAAAAATGGACAATGCCGATTTAAGTACAAGGTGAATGAATCTTCTAGAAGTTTGTGATTTCAGTGGCTCCTGGGAGACCAGTATTAGATTCCGATGCACCAGTGCAGGGTTACTATATCCCTTGGACCTTCACATTGACCATGAAACACAGAACATGCATCGGGATTGAATACAAAATGCACAATGCCCACATAAGTACAAGAAGAGTGAATCTTCTAAGGATTTGTTCTGTGAGCAGCCCCTGGGAGACCTGTATTAGATTCCGATGCACCAGTGCAGGTTTACTGTATCCCTTGGAACTTCAAATTGACCATGAAACACAGAGATTGCAACGGAATGGAATTCATAAGGCAAATTGCTAACTTAAGTACAAGAAGAGTGAATCTTCTAAGAGTTTGAGTTTTGAGCGCGTCCTGGGAGACCTGTATTAGATTCCGATGCACCAGTGCACGTTTACTGTATCCCTTTGACCTTCACATTGACCATGAAACACAGAAATTGCATCGGGTTTGAATACAAAAGGGACAATGCCGAATTAAGTACAAGAAGAGTGAAACTTCTAAGGGTTTGTGATTTGAGCGGCTTCTGGGAGACCAGTATTAGATTCCGTTGCACCAGTGCAGGTTTACTGTATCCCTTGGACCATCACATTGACCATGAAACACAGAAATTGCGTCGGGATTAAATACAAAATGCACAATGCCAACTTAAGTACAAGAAGAGTGAATTTTCTAAGAGTTTGTGCTCTGAGCGGCTCCTCGGAGACCTGTATTAGATTCCGATGCTCCAGTGCATGTTTACTGTATCTCTTGGACCTTCACATTGACCATGAAACACAGAAATTACATCGGGATTGAATACAAAAGGGACAATGCCGACTTAAGTACAAGATGAATGAATCCTCTAGGAGTTTGTGCTTTCAGCGGCTCCTGAGAGACCAGTATTACATTGCGATGCACCAGTGCAGGTTGACTGTATCATTTGAACCTTCACATTGATTATCAAACACGGAAATTGCATTGGGATTGAATACAAAAGGCACAATACCGACTTAAGTACAAGAAGAGTGAATCTTCTAAGTGTTTGTACTTTGAACGGCTCCGGGGAGACCAGTATTAGATTCCGATTCACCAGTGCAGGTTTACTGTATCCCTTGGACCTTCACATTGAGCATGAAAAACAGAAATTGTATCGAGATTGAATGCAAAAGGGACAATGCCGACTTAAGTACAAGAAGAGTGAACCTTCTAAGAGTTTGTGGTTTGAGCTTCTCATGGGAGCCCAGTATTAGATTCCGATGCACCAGTGAACGTTTACTGTATCCCTTGGACATTCTCATTGACCATGAAACATAGAAATTGCATCGCGATTGAATACAAAATGCACAATACCGACTTAACTACAAGAAGAGTGATTCTTCTAAGAGTTTGTGATTTGAGCGGCTGCTGGGAGACCAGTATTAGATTACGATTTACCAATGCAGGTTCACTGTATCATTTGGACCTTCATATTGACTATGAAACACAGAAATTGCATCGGGATTGAATACAAAATGCACAGTGCTGACTTAAGTACAAGAAGTGTGAATCTTCTTAGAGTTTGTACCTTCAGCTGCTCCTGGGAGACCAGTATACGATTCCGATGCACCAGTGTAGGATTACTGTATCCCTTGGACCTTCACATTGACCATGAATCGCAGAAATTGCATCGGGATTGAATACAAAAGGGACAATGGCGACTTAAGTACAAGAAGGTGAATTTTCTAAGGGTTTGTCGTTTGAGCAGCTCCTGGAAGACCAGTATTGGATTCCGATGCACCAGTGCAGGTTTACTGTATCCCTTGTACCTTCACATTGACCTTGAAACACATAATTCGCATCGGGATTGAATAGAAAATGCACAATGCCGACTTAAGTACAAGAAGAGTGAATCTTTAGAGAATTTGTGGTTTGAGCGGCTCATGGGAGACCAGTATTAGATTCCCATGAACCAGTGCAGGTTTACCGTATCAATTGGACCTCCTCATTGATCATGACACACAGAAATTGCATCGGGATTGAATACAAAGGGCACAATGCCGAATTAAGTACAAGAAGAGTGAAACTTCTAAGGGTTTGTGATTTGAGCGGCTTCTGGGAGACCAGTATTAGATTCCGTTGCACCAGTGCAGGTTTACTGTATCCCTTGGACCTTCACATTGACCATGAAACACAGAAATTGCATCGGGATTGAATACAAAAGGGACAATGCCGACTGAAGTACAAGAAGAGTGAATTTTCTAAGAGTTTGTGGTTTGAGCCGCTCCTGGGAGAAAAGTGTTAAATTCCGATGCACCAGTGCAAGTTTACTGTATCCCTTGGACCTTCACATTGACCATGAAACACAGAAATTGCATCGATATTGATTACAAAAGGGACAATGCCGACTTAAGTACAAGAGGGGTGAATGTTATAAGATTTTGTCCTTTGAGCGGCTCCTGGGAGACCAGTATTAGATTCCGATGCACCAGTGCTGGATAACGGTATCCCTTGGACCTTCACATTGACCATGATACACAGAATATGCATCGGGATTGAATACAAAACAGACAATGCCGACTTCAGTTCAAGAACGCTGAATCTTCTAAAAGTTTGTCCTTTGAGCGTCACCTGGGACAAAAGTATTTGGTTCCGACGCACCAGTGCAAGTTTACTGTATCCCCTGGTCCTTCACATTGAACAAGAAACACAGTTATTGCATCGGGATTGAATACAAAAGGGACAATGCCATTTTAAGTACAAGACGAGTGAATCTCTTCAGAGTTTGTGCTTTGAGCGGCTCCTGGGATACCAGTATTAGATTCCGATGCACCAGTGCCGGTTTACTGTATCCCTTCGACTTTCACATTGACCATGAAACACAGAAATTGCTTCGGGATTGAATACAAAAGGGGCAATGCCGACTCGAGTACAACAAGTGTGAATTTTGTAAGAGTTTGTGGTTTGAGCGGCTCATGGGAGACCAGTATTAGATTCCGATGCACCAGTGCAGGTTTACTGTATCCCTTGGACCTTCACATTGACCATGAAACACAGTGATCGCATCGGGATTCAATACAAAATACACAATGCCGCCTTAAGTACAAGAACAGTGAATCTTCTAAGGGTTTGTGATTTGAGCGGCTCATGGGAGACCACTATTTGATTCCGATGCAGCAGTGCTGGTTTACTGTATCCCTTGGACCTTCACATTGACCATGAAGCACAGTAATTGCATCGGGATTGAATACATAAGGCACAATGCCGACATTAGTACTAGAAGAGTGAGTCTTCTATGAGTTTGTGCTTTGAGCGGCTCATGGAAGACCAGTATTAGATTCCGATGCACCAGTGCAGGTTTACTGTATCCCTTGGACCTTCACATTGACCATGAAACACAGAAATTGCATCGAGATTAAATACATAAGGCACAATGCCGTTTTAAGTACAATAAGAGTGAATCTTCTAAGAGTTTGTGCTTTTAGCGGCTCCTGAGAGACCAGTATTAGATTGCGATGCACCAGTGCAGGTTGACTGTATCCCTTGTACCCTCACATTGACCATGAAAAACAGAAATTGCATTGGAATAGAATACAAAATGCACAATGCCGACTTAAGTACAAGAAGAGTGAATCTTGTAACTGCTTGTACTTTGAACGGCTCCAGGGAGACCAGTACTAGATTTAGATTCACCAGTGCAGGTTTACTGTATCCCCTGGACCTTCACATTGAGCATGAAACACAGAAATTGCATCGGGATTAAATATAAAAGGCACAATGCCGTCTTAACTCTAAGAAGAGTGAATCCTCTAAGAGTTTGCTGTTTGAGCGGCTCCTGGCAGACCAGTATTAGATTCCGATGCACCAGTGCAAGTTTACTGTGTCCCCTGGACTTTCACATTGACCATGAAACATAGAAATCGCATCGCGATTGAGTACAAAACTCACATGGCCAACTTAAGCACAAGTAGTGTGAGTCTTCGAAGAGTTAGTGCTTTGAGCGTCTCCTCGGAGACATGTATTAGATTCCGATGCCACAGTGTACCCTTATTGTATCCCATTGACCTTCACATTGACAATGAAACACAGAAATTGTATCGGGATTGAATAAAAAAGGGACAATGCCGACTTAAGTACATGAATGTGAATTTTCTAAGAGTCTGTGGTTTGAGCGGCTCCTGGGAGACCAGTATTGGATTCCGATGCACCAGTGCAGGTTAACTGTATCCCGTGTACCTTCACATTGACCATGAAACACATAGTTCGCATCAGGATTGAATAGAAAAGGCAAAATGCCGACTTAAGTACAAGAAGAGTGAATCTTCAAGGAGTATGTGGTTTGAGCGGTTCATGGGAGACCAGTTTTAGATTCCGATGAACCAGTGCAGGTTTACTGTATCAGTTGGAAATTAACTTTGACTATGAGACATCAAAATTGCATTGGGATTGAATAAAACATGGACAATGCCGACTTAAGTACAAGAAGAATGAATCTTCTAGGAGTTTGTGCTTTCGGTGGCTCCTGGGAGACCAGTATTAGATTCCGATGTACCAGTGCAGGGTTACTGTATCCCTTGGAACTTGAAGTTGACCATGAAACACAGAAATTGCATCGGGATTGAATACAAAAGGCACAATGCCCTCTTAAGTAGAAGAAGGGTGAATCTTCTAAGAGTTTGTGTTTTGGCCGGCTCTTGGGAGACCAGTTTTAGATTCCGATGAACCAGTGCATGTTTACTGTATCCCTTGGACATTCTCATTGACCATGAAACATAGAAATTGCGTCGGGATTGAATACAAAATGCACAATACCGACTTAAGTACAAGAAGAGTGAATCTTCTAAGAGCTTGTCTTTTGAGCGTCTCCTGTAAGACTAGTACAAGATTCCGATGCACCATTGCAGGTTGACTATATCATTTGGACCTTCAAATTGACCATGAAACACAGAAATTGCATCGGGAACCAATACAAAAGGGACATTGCCGACTCAGTACAAGAAGAGTGAATCTTCTAGGGGGTTTGTGCTTTGAGCGGCTCCTGGGAGACCAGTATTAGATTCCGATGCACCAGTGCAGGTTTACTATACCCTTGGAACTTGAAGTTGACCATGAAACACAGAAATTGCATTGGAATGGAATTCATAAGGCACAATGCTGACTTAAGTACAAGAGGAGTGAATCTTCTAAGAGTTTGAGCTTTGAGCGGGTCCTGGGTGTCCACTATAAGATTCCGATGCACCTCTGCAGGTTTACTGTATCCCTTGGACCTTCACATTGACAATGAAACACAGATATCGCATCGGGATGGAATACATAAGGGACAATGCCGACTCAGGTACATGAAGAATGAATTTTGTAAGAGTTTGTGCTTGCGCGGCTCCTGGGAGACCAGTATTAAATTTCGATGCACCAGTGCAGCTTTACTGTATCCTTTTGAACTTCACATTGACCTAGGAACACAGAAATCGCATCGGGATTTAATACAAAAGGGACACTGCCGACTTAAGGACCAAAAGAGTGAGTCTTCTAAGAGTTTGTGCTTTGAGCGGCTCTTGGGAGCCCTGTATTAGATACCGATGCACAAGTGCAGGTTGACTGTATTGTTTCGACCTTGACATTGATTATGAGACATAGAAATTTCATCGGGATTGAATTCAAAAGGCACAATGCCGACTTAAGTACAAGAAGAGTAATTGTTCTAAGATTTTGTGGTTTGAGGGGCTCCTGGCAGACCGGTATTAGATACCGATGGACCAGTGCAGCTTTATGTATCCTTTGGACCTTCACATTGACCATGAAACACAGATATTGCATCAGGATTGAATACAAAACTCTCAATGCCAACTAAAGCATAAGAAGTGTTAATCATCGATGAGATTGTGATTTGAGCGTCTCCTGGGAGACCTGTATAAGATTCCGATGCTCCAGTGCACGTTTACTGTATCCCTTTGACCTTCACATTGACCATGAAACACAGAAATTCATCGGGATTGAATACAAAAGGGACAATGCCGACTTAAGAACAAGAAGAGTGAGTCTTCTAAGAGTTTGTGCTTTGAGTGGCGCATGGGAGACCAGTAATAGATTCCGATGCACCAGTGCAGGTTTACTGTATCCCTTGGCCCTTCACATTGACCATGAAACACAGAAATTGCATCGGGATTGAATACAAGAGGGACAATGCCGACCTAAGTACAAGAAAAGTGAATTTTCCTAAGAGCTTGTGGTTTGAGCGGCTCCTGGGAGACCAGTATTAGATTCCGATGCACCAGTGCAGGTTTACTGTATCCCTTGGAACTTCACATTGACCATGATACACAGAACTTGCATCGGGATTGAATACAAAAGGGACAATGCCGACTTAAGTAGAAGAAGAGTGAATTTTCTACGAGTTTGTGGTTTGAGCGATTCCTGGGAGAAAAGTGTTAGATTCCGATGCACCAGTGCAAGTGTACTGTATCCCTTGGACCTTCACATTGGCCATGAAACACAGAAATTGCATCGGGATTGAATAGAAAAGGGACAATGCCGACTTCAGTACAAGAAGAGTAAATCTCTTCCGAATTCGTGCTTTGAGCGGCTCCTGGGAGACCAGTATTAGATTCCGATGTACCAGTGCTGGTTAACGGTATCCCTTGGACCGTCACATTGACCATGAAATACAGAATATGCATCGGGATTGATTACAAATGAGAAAATGGCGACTTAAGTACAAGAAGACTGAATGTTCTAAGAGTTTGTGCTTTGAGCGGCTCCTGGAAGACCAGTATTAGGTTCCGATGCACCAGTGCAGGTTTACTGTATCCATTGGACCTTCACATTGACCATGAAACACAGAAATTTCATCGGGATTGAATACAAAAGGGACTGCCGACTTAAGTACAAGAAGAGTTAATCATCTAAGAGTTTGTATTTTGAGCGGCTCTTGGGGGACCAGTATTAGATTACGATGCACCAGTGCAGGTTTACTGTAGCCCTTGGACCTTCACATTGCCCATGAAAAGCAGAAATTGCATCGGGATTGAATACAAAATGGACAATGCCGATTTAAGTACATGAAGGGTGAATCTTCTAAGAGATTGTGCTTTGAGCGGCTCCTGGGAGACCAGTATTAGATTCCGATGCACCAGTGCTGATTAACTGTATCCCTTGGACCTTCACATTGACCATGAAACACAGAAATTACATCGGGATTGAATACATAAAGGACAATGCCAACTTAAGTACAAGTAGAGTAAATCGTCTAAGAGTTTGTGCTATGAGCGGCTCCTGGGAGACCAGTATTAGATTCCGATGCACCAGTGCAGGTTTACTGTATCCCTTTGTAAGGAAGCAGCCTACTCACGCTGTAGTAAATTCACATTAGTTTCCATTGTGTGCCAGCCAGTCTGCTGTAACTAGCTCTGACGTCATAAATGTTGCGCAATACCTTAAAAATCAAGCGAATGAACTAAAACTTTTCTAGCATGTCAGAAATAATACTAAATTAATGTGTGTTAAATATCAGTTCGATAACTTCAGCCATTTCCGAGATTTGGACGTTTTTCTGGAAAAATCATTGGCGCAACAGAACCGAGCTAGAGACTTCAAAATTTATATTTAGATTCATCTTTCATAATGATTTAATAAAAACAGTACTTTGGATTTTACAAATTAAGACTTTAGTGGAAATTCATGATTTTCTGGTTTTCATCTCAAAACTGAAGGAAGCAAGATAGATTAAGTAGGCTAGTAAATAAGGCTAGGATGTTTAGATTTAAATAGGTTGGAGATCCGCTATGATTATGAAGATGTGTAAAGTTTCTTTTTAATACCTATAAAATTATAGCGATAGCGGATCTCAAAAGGGACAGTTCAGAGCTCATCTGCTGCGTGCAGGGCAATTAAATTAATTCTCTCGCCTAAAGTATTTAACTTAGCCACGTGAAAATTTTATTATCAATACTTACCTGCGTGCTGAATGCACGTTTAAATTAAGAGATTCTTCGGCCATCAGCCAAAGAAGCTATAAATTATTATGTAACTTGAAGTGGTGCGTTACTAGCCCAGCGGCTAGTCGGGAGAGCGGATTTAATCAGGCGTTCCCTCAGCCGTCCGCACCGCGGCTTTATATATAAGAACACTGCGCGAGGAAGCAAGGCTCCAGTTCTCTCCAGACGCTGAATGACACGCCATCTGTGTCGGTAGTCGCGTCGCATCAGTGTATCTGCTACAAACAGCCTCGGGTGCCGTATTAAGTTACTAGAGATACGCGGAACCATGAGAACATTTCATGTGAAGTGTTAATTCTGGAATGATTTTCATTATCTAGCTTCAGTTTGCGTATTGTTGTATTTTCACGTGCCGTCGCGGGACAGCCATTCTACCAAATATTTAGCGTGGCGTTTGATGAATTATTTTCATCAAATTATGGCGAGCATTCTTTTTAACATTTGATTCGGACATTTATAGTTGCATCAGCGCATTAGACTCTGAACTGTTCTGTTAGTTAGGTTGTAGGGATACTTGTGGTTTTTATTAGTGAATTTCAGAATATACTCAACTATTTTGGAAAACCGTTTTTGATTAGAAATCCCGGACAATCTCCTAATTCCTCAGAGCTATAAGCTGCAGCTATAAGAACATTCTCAGGTAAAGTGGGCACTAGGATATCTATTTACTGGCTCCAAGTTTTATTAAATCACTTTCTGGGGGTCACGGAGTAAATAGAGAGCCAGTGTTGAGAACGGCAAAAGACAGCAATAACAACATTCTAAAAGCTAGAAACTGATTCAACACGCAAGCGTTTATACAGCAATAGATTTAATTACTTATTACAAACTCTCACATCCGCCGCCCCACATATGGTGCATCGGCCGGGAAAGTGTTTATACAGTCTACAATTATTTTTACAAACTTAAACATCCGCCGCCCCACATATGGTGCATCGGCCGGGAAATCAACTAAGTGAAAGTGATTTTAACTATTCGAATTCGCGAGTGAAATGCGACACGCAACTGAGTATAGAACAGTGAATGTGTTATGTGTGCATGTGGACGACGCAATTGGATTAACAACGCATCTGGATTGACGGAGCTGGCACTGAGTCTAGCGGTGCTGCCGGCATCGCGAGAAGCCAGTCTCGCCGCACCGCAGTCGTCCCCTGGAGCAGCCCGCGCAGAGCCTGCAATTGCGGGCCACGCAAACACACAACAGCCGTCGGAGAGCCGTCTGCAGTTCAACGTGTCACGTCGCATCAGGTATCCTGGTACGCCGCGCCGGCAACGCCATACGTCGTGCAGAAGGAACTAAGTTAAGTGAAAAGCTGTTAAAAATTTTACTAACCTGCACTAAAAGACTGTCGGCGATGGAACCGCCAAAAGAAACTGACGTTAAACTTAAATCAGAACCTATGTCTGTTGAGGGAACTGTAAATACAGACAACGGTTCAAGTGTAAATACGCTTGAAAGTAGTAATGTTAAGGTGAAATATGAAGTATTGTCTCCTGACAGTAGTGTGGGAAGGGGCAATGATTCAATAATAGAGACTCCTGTAGTAAAGCCGAAAGTAGAAATTGTAAATTTATTGGATGATAGTTTCTCTGATGAATTAAAAATGAAACAGTCATCAGAGATGGTAGAGTTTAAGAAGGAGCAGTTAGATATGACTAATCAATCAGAAGTTTCATGTAGTTTTGATGATTCTGGTATTGGAGCTAGTTTTTCGTCACCTGAGTGTGATAAAAAGCCAGCTCGTGAGCAACCCAAAGATGCTGGGGCTGTTGATCTAAATGTTATATTACAAGCAATAGCTGCCAGTAATGCACAAATGACAGCTGAGTTAAAGTCTGAAATTGTGGCCAGCCAAACCAATTTTAATAAACGGTTTGAGGCAATGGACAATAAATTAGAATCCAATAATGCTGAATTAAAGTCTGAAATAAGTGAACAGGTCAAAAGCAGTAATGCTGAATTAAAGTCTGAGATTGTGGCCAGCCAAACAAATTTTAATAAACGATTGGAGGTAATGGACGATACTTTCAAGGCTGGTTGCAATAAGTTGAAAGAGGATCTAGACAGTTTGAATTATAAAATTGATTGCAATCATGAGGATATTAAGAAAAAGGTTGCTCAACAATTTTCTGAAATGTATAAGACAATAAAATCCGAAGTCGCTGAGGTTCGCAAAGACTTCCAAATGGAAGATGTGAAGCTGGAGCACAAGTTAACAGAAAAGATCGAGGCGGAGTCTGAACTGTGCTCAGATAGATTTAAAGATGTTAATATAAAAGTAAACATATGTCAAGCAGAAGTAGAAGCAATCAAAACTGACACTACTCATATTGTGCAAAGAGTAGATAATGTTGAAATGAAAGTAGAAAATATAAGTACTAACATTGCTAACATTGAGAGTAAAGTAGCTTCAGTAACTTCTGGTAATGGTAATGTACAACAAGTTGTAGCTGCAAACGCCGCTTTTATCGGGTGTCGGCAGTTCTTGCGGTTCGATCCAGATAAAAATATCCACCCGCTAGATTTCTGGAACGATTTTGAAGATGTGATTCCACCAACTTGGTCTGAGCGAGAGAAAATCTCATTTATTAGAAGCCATTTAGCAGGTGACGCCATGCGTTGGTCAGCTGATGTTATGTTGAAATGTAAAACATTAGCGGAATTTAAAACAGCTTTTATTAATGAATATTGGTCTAGCAATAAGCAAAATGAAGTGTTGAGAGAATTTTGGAGTGGAAAACGCTTCAATGCAGGCAAGGAATCTATTAAAGAGTTTGCTAGGTCATGGATTTCACGTTTGTCACATTTGGCGGAAAAGCTAAAACCAGAAATGATTATACTAGGTCTGGAAGCCAAACTGCCATGGTACTGGCAAACTAGAATTATATCAGCCCCTAGAGACAATCTGGATCGTTTCATTGAATATTTGGAACGTGTAGAACGTGTTGCTGCCAATGAGGAGCAAGCACGTAATAGCCGTAATGCCAATAATAATAATAGTAATTTTAGGAACGAGCAAAATGGCAATGTAAACATCAGAACAGTAGGTGTTCGTCATCCTAAGAGAGATAGGAATTGGGGAAATAATTATGAGAACCAACAATGGCGTCCAAGGGATAATAATTTTGTTCCAAACAGAAATATGCATGTAAACAACAGTACGGAAAGTAAGGCTATGCCAGCTAACTATAATGAAAATAAAGGAAACAGTAGTAGACCTAGGCAGGAAAACTAGTTCCCGTCTATGAGGACACTGGCGCTCACCAGGCGGTTACTTTTCCTAAGCCAGTAGTTAAGGGAATTGGTAAGACAGATCAGAATACTCAAACTGAACAGATGGATGAAATGTCGGTAGCACCTAAGGATACAACAGAAATATTAGATCACTCACAGTATTTGATAGATACCGTGTTAGAAACGCTTTCTAAGTGGGAAGAGAAAGAGAAGACGCAGCAGTGTAATAGTAGGGATGAGCTACAAAATATTGAATTGTCAGGTGAAGAAGCAGAAGAAATTCATGCTTATATTTACGATGAGGGTGATGTGCTCTTATCTAAAGTGCCTGTGCAGGATGTTGATAATGTACTAATAGATTTAGGACAGGAGATAAGTGAGAATGTAGAGGGTAGGCTGTTGGGGGTCGATGAACCTAGTAGCTGTGACCAGTTGTCACTTGAGAAGGAAAACGACGATAATGGTAAAAGTGGTTTAGCTGTAACTAGTATTATGCCCTGTCTGGAGGCGCAGAATCGCTCAGACTACAGTAATTTGGGTTATGTTCAGCAAACTAAATGTAATGAAGTCGTGCGGTGTTTCGATTTAAAATTAATAGACCGACTGGAAAAGGCAGCTGAAAATGTAATTCAGGAAACCCCTACACACTGTGACCTAAATGTAATGAAGACAGATGTCGATCACTTTAGTTGGAGACAAATCCAAAAGGAACTACTAGATGAATCTGAGGAACCACCTGTACAACCTAGAATAAGCCACCCTATAATAATAGTGAATATGTTGGGTATCAATGTACGTTGTCTCTTAGACAGTGGAAGTGAGGTGAGTGCAATATCTCAATCCTTCTTTGATGCATTACCTGGTAAAGACAAACTTACTGTAATGAGGGTATCAGGACTAAGAATAATTGGTGCTACTGGCAAGGTGTCAAAAACGGTAAAGCAAGAAGCTTTACTACCCTTTAACATTAATGGTAATTTAATTGATCATCCATGTTTAATTGTAAACAATCTCAGTATTGAGGTTTTAATTGGCATAGATTTCTTGTCAAAATATCAGAGTGTTGTTGACTTTGAAAGAAGCCAGTTAAAAATGGTCTTGCCAATAACCGGAGTAATTATAGTCCCTTTTAGTGATAAGCATGTAGTGACTGATGATGGAACTTGGGAGCTGCCTATACGAGTTCTGAAAAACATGAGGTATTGGGACGAGGATGTTAATCTTAATAACAATAAGCTGAATACAGAAGAAGAAGAAGAAGAAGCAATTATTTTAGACAAAATAGAAACTAAATGGCAGGAAATCGATAGGATTTCAGCCAATCAAAAGGAAGAACTGAGACAGGTTCTAAAAAGGCATCACAAAGTATTTTCAGATCGACCTGCCAGATTCATAGGTAGCCACTGAATGCTGTAGGGAGGAGGTTGTTCTTTAACCTCCACACAGTGTGGCAGCTGTGCAGTCCCAGCTGTGTGAGATCTTCTTTCCCATTTCAGGTCTCACTCACTCTTCATCTTTCCTATCTACAAAATTTCGACATCTTCTTACAACACATAAAAATTTCTAACTGTTCTTTACAGCATTAAACTAATGAATGCTGTAGGGAGGAGGTTGCTCTATAACCTCCACACAGTGTGGCAGCTGTGCAGTCCCAGCTGTGTGAGATCTTCTTTCCCTTTCAGGTCTCACTCACTCTTCATCTTTTCTATCCACCTAAAATTTCTAACTCTTCTTTACAGCATTAAACTAATGAATGCTGTAGGGAGGAGGTTGTTCTGTAACCTCTACACAGTGTGGCAGCTGTGCGGTCCCAGCTGTGTGAGATCTTCTTTCCATTTCAGGTCTCACTCACTCTTCGTTTTTTCTATCCACCTAAAATTTCTAACTCTTCTTTACAGCAATAAACCAATGAATGCTGTAGGGAGGAGGTTGTTCTGTAACCTCTACACAGGGTGGCAGCTGTGCAGTCCCAGCTGTGTGAGATCTTCTTTCCCATTTCAGGTCTCACTCAATCTCCATCTTTCCTATCCACAAAAATTTCGACCTCTTCTTTCCAGACATGAAAATTTTCTGTCATGGCTATCAAGCCATGAGTTATGTAACCATTCTATCTACCGATTAGTGACAAAAAAAAATACCTAATGTGACAAACCTAATAGTGACAAACAATAGAGAAGTATGACGTAATTAAGATATAAAATGTATTTGAGTAACAATTATGTATAGTACCCTGGTAATATAATAAGTACAAAGTGTTGTTTTATTGGAAATGGTCCACCAACAGTAATTTAAAAAGATATATGAATTCATGTACAAGCAGGATCTGAAATGGTAGTGAAACCTAGTTTATGCATTAGAGCTAACTAATTAATAATAAAAGAGATTGCTTAGTGTTAGGAAAAATATGCAGATAAGTTGTAAGATGAAACTCACCTGGTGTAGCAAGGAAAGGCAATGTAATAGAATTGAGCAGTGTTTGTGGTTGAGACATGAAGGACACGTCCCTGAAGTATTTATAAGGTTGGAGTTGGCCATTATTTTAGTGTAGTGTGTGACAGGATACACCTACACGTATTGAGGTTATGAGTTGGAGGCGTGAATGCGACCATAGGTACCCTTATGTTAGATGAGACAGAGCAGCTCATGGTGTCCTATAGGTTTAAGGAATTTAGCATTACGCTCGTCCATAATTATTTGATGCAGTTTAGTGGTAGGTCTGAGAGAGACTACCTGACGTTTCAGCGTCCGGTCGAGTGGAAATGGATTGCCACGTGAGCAAACTAATCAGCTGCAATACACTATGAATATGAGGTAAATGTGGTTTCCTATGCTTTAAATTTAAATGGAGTGAGTATTACTTAAGTTCATACACTAGCAAAGTAAGTAAGTACATAATGACAGACGTGAAACATTATTTTAGCTCAGCATAAATACACTTCAAAGTAAGTAAGTACGTAATTGCAGATGTGGAACTGGCAACAGCAGAGGACCAATAAGTGGATTTTGTAGTCAACTAAACGTAGTGTGTTTTGAACACTCACAACTGTACTATTACCAAAAGTTACTCACATGTACATGGAAGCTGAGAAAACAACCACTAATCATACTTATACTATCTCTAAGAATAAAGTAATCAAAGATGAGTCAGTTATGTAAATAGGATGCAGATTTGTTAGGAATGTACCGAGCATTGGTTCAGTGTTCCGGCCCAGAAATAAGAAATTCAGATTAAATATGATTTATGATTGTATGCCTTAGGAGCATAAATTTTCTCCAGTACGTGACTAACGGCGTTTTGAGCCAGTTGTTGACCGATTTTATGACAGTTAAGTAACCATAAGAGTAAAATTGAGAAAGGTTCTGTTAACTTTGTTCCAGCAACATACTGAAGGATAAAATGTATATATCCCCATTTCATTGTGACCCTCCCTTAGATATTAAGTGAACAGAGTCTGAGGCACTCTTTTTGTTTGTTCTACAGGACAAACCAGATAATGGCAACCTGGTAGCTGTGTGAAAGCGTGGAGTGACTTGGACACAACTCACAGTGACCCCTCCCCTTTCCCCCATGTAATTTAGAGAGAACGTGAAGGACGCACACCATAGCAACTTCCCCTCCTCTACCCTTGTGAATGGAAGTGTAGGACGCCAGCCAAAGCGGCTACAACCACGTGTGTAAAAAATTATTTGTGAACTTTTTCTTTCAGGTTTAGAAAAGACTGCTAAGAGATAATCATCTGTTTATGTGTCATGTTATTTTCTTTGAATTTGTGTATGAAAAAATGTATTGAATGTAGTTAAGATTTTTATAATTTTTCAATTTCTATGTGTTTGTTTGTCTAAGGCAATATGTATGCCAAAATATTTCATGACTTTGCTTAAAATTTTGAGTAATGACATTGTTTAAAAGGCAGCGAATATGCCTACAATTTAAATAATTAATGTAGGTAATTAGTTTTCTTTAATGTTTCCACATGTTTATATTTCAATTTTGATTTTTCATAGGGAGTTAAACTGTACTCTTGCTTCCCTTTTTGTAATTAAATTTTTTTTTCATTCATTAACATTCATAAACAAAAAATTTAAGTAGAGGGTGATGTAGGGAAGCAGCCTACTCACGCTGTAGTAAATTCACATTAGTTTCCATTGTGTGCCAGCCAGTCTGCTGTAACTAGCTCTGACGTCATAAATGTTGCGCAATACCTTAAAAATCAAGCGAATGAACTAAAACTTTTCTAGCATGTCAGAAATAATACTAAATTAATGTGTGTTAAATATCAGTTCGATAACTTCAGCCATTTCCGAGATATGGACGTTTTTCTGGAAAAATCATTGGCGCAACAGAACCGAGCTAGAGACTTCAAAATTTATATTTAGATTCATCTTTCATAATGATTTAATAAAAACAGTACTTTGGATTTTACAAATTAAGACTTTAGTGGAAATTCATGATTTTCTGGTTTTCATCTCAAAACTGAAGGAAGCAAGATAGATTAAGTAGGCTAGTAAATAAGGCTAGGATGTTTAGATTTAAATAGGTTGGAGATCCGCTATGATTATGAAGATGTGTAAAGTTTCTTTTTAATACCTATAAAATTATAGCGATAGCGGATCTCAAAAGGGACAGTTCAGAGCTCATCTGCTGCGTGCAGGGCAATTAAATTAATTCTCTCGCCTAAAGTATTTAACTTAGCCACGTGAAAATTTTATTATCAATACTTACCTGCGTGCTGAATGCACGTTTAAATTAAGAGATTCTTCGGCCATCAGCCAAAGAAGCTATAAATTATTATGTAACTTGAAGTGGTGCGTTACTAGCCCAGCGGCTAGTCGGGAGAGCGGATTTAATCAGGCGTTCCCTCAGCCGTCCGCACCGCGGCTTTATATATAAGAACACTGCGCGAGGAAGAAAGGCACCAGTTCTCTCCAGACGCTGAATGACACGCCATCTGTGTCGGTAGTCGCGTCGCATCAGTGTATCTGCTACAAACAGCCTCGGGTGCCGTATTAAGTTACTAGAGATACGCGGAACCATGAGAACATTTCATGTGAAGTGTTAATTCTGGAATGATTCTTTATTATCTAGCTTCAGTTTGCGTATTGTCGTATTTTCACGTGCCGTCGCGGGACAGACATTCTACCAAATATTTAGCGTGGCGTTTGATGAAGTATTTTCATCAAATTATGGCGAGCATTCTTTTTAACATTTGATTCGGACATTTATAGTTGCATCAGCGCATTAGACTCTGAACTGTTCTGTTAGTTAGGTTGTAGGGATACTTGTGGTTTTTATTAGTGAATTTCAGAATATACTCAACTATTTTGGAAAACCGTTTTTGATTAGAAATCCCGGACAATCTCCTAATTCCTCAGAGCTATAAACTGCAGCTATAAGAACATTCTCAGGTAAAGTGGGCACTAGGATATCTATTTACTGGCTCCAAGTTTTATTAAATCACTTTCTGGGGGTCACGGAGTAAATAGAGAGCCAGTGTTGAGAACGGCAAAAGACAGCAATAACAACATTCTAAAAGCTAGAAACTGATTCAACATGCAAGCGTTTATACAGCAATAGATTTAATTACTTATTACAAACTCTCACATCCGCCGCCCCACATATGGTGCATCGGCCGGGGAAGTGTTTATACAGTAAAATAAATTTTACAAACTCATCCGCCGCCCCACACCTTGGACCTTCACATTGACCATGAAACACAGAAATCGCATCGGGATTGAATACAAAAGGCACAATGACGATTAAAGTACAAGAAGAGTTAATCTTCTAAGACTTTGTGGTTTGAGCGGCTCCTGGCAGACCAGTATTAGATTCCGATGCACCAGTGCAGGTTTACTGTAACCCTTGGAACTTCACATTGACCATGAAACACAGAAATTGCATCAGGATTGAATTCAAGAGGGACAATGCCGACTTAAGTACAAGAACAGTGAATCTTCTAAGAGTTTGTGCTTTGAGCGGCTCCTGGGAGACCAGTATTTTATTCCGATGCACCAGTGCAGGTTTACTGTATCCGTTGGACCTTCACATTGACGATGAAACACAGATATTGCATAGGGATTGAATACAAAACTCACAATGCCAACCTAAGCAGAAGTAATGTAAATCTTCGAAGAGTATGTGCTTTGAGCGTCTCCTGGGAGACCTGTATTAGAATCCGAAGCACCAGAGCACGTTTACTGTATCCCTTTGACCTTCACATTGACCATTAAACACAGAAATTGCATAGGGATTGAATACAAAACTCACAATGCCAACTTAAGCACAAGTAATGTAAATATTCGAAGAGTTTCTGGTTTAGGCGGTTCCTGAGAGACTAGGTTTAGATTCCGATGCACCAGTGCAGGTTTAATATATACCTTGGACCTTCACATTGACCATGAAACACAGACATCGCATCGGGATTGAACACAAAAGGCACAATGGCGACTTAAATACAAGAAGGGTGAATCTTCTAAGAGTTTCTGGATTGAGCGGCACATGGGAGACCAGTATAAGATTCCGATGCACCAGTGCAGGTTTAATATATACCTTGGACCTTCACATTGACCACGAAACACAGACATCGCATCGGGATTGAGTACAAAAGGCACAATGGCGACTTAAATACAAGAAGAGTGAATCTTCTAAGAGTTTGTGGTTTGAGCCGCTCATGGGAGAGCAGTATTAGATTCCGATGAACCAGTGCAGGTTTACTGTACCCCTTGGACATTCTCATTGAGCATAAAAACGTAGATATTGCATCGGTATAGAATACAAAATGCACAATACCGACTTATGTAAAAGAAGAGTGAATCTCCGAAGGGTTTGTGCTTTGCGCGGCTCCTAGGAGACCAGTATTAGTTTGCGATGCACCAGTGCAGGTTGACTGTATCATTTGGGCCTTCTCATTGACTATGAAACACAGAAATTGCGTCGGGATTGAATACAAAATGCACAATGCCTACTTAAGTACAAGAAGAGTGAATCTTCTAAGAGTTTGTGACTTCGGCGGCTCCTGGGAGACCAGTATTAGTTTCCGATGCACCAGTGCAGGATTACTGTATCCCTTGGACCTTCACATTGACCACGAATCGCAGAAATTGCAACAGGATTGAATACAAAAGGCACAATGCCGACTTAAGTACAAGCAGGTTAATTTTCTAAGAGTTTGTGGTTTGAGCGGCTCCTGAGAGACCAGTATTAGATTCCGATGCACCAGTGCAGGTTTACTGTAACCCTTGGATCTTCACATTGACCATGAATGACAGAAATTGCATCCGGATTGAAAACAAAAGGGACAATGCCAACTTAAGTACAAGAAGAATTATTTCTCTAGGAGATAGTGCTTTCAGTTGCTCCTGGGAGACTACTATTAGATTCCGATGCACCAGTGCAGGTTTACTGTATCCCTACGACCTTCACATTGACCATGACACACAGATATTGCATCGGGATTGAATACAAAAGGCACAATGCCGCCTTAAGTACAAGAAGAGTGAATCTTCTAAGAGTTTGTAATTTGAACGGCTACAGGCAGACCAGTATTAGATTCCTATTCACCTGTGCAGGTTTACTGTATCCCTTGGACCTTCACATTGAGCATGAAAAACAGAAATTTCATCGGTATTGATTACAAAAGGGACAATGCCGACTTAAGTACAAGAAGACTGAATCTTCTAAGAGTTTGTGCTTTGAGCGGCTCCTGGGAGACCAGTATTAGATTGCGATGCACCTGTGCAGGTAGACTGTATCATTTGGAACTTCATATTGACCATGAAACACAGAAATTGCATCGGGGTTGAATACAAAATGGACAATGCCGACTTAAGTACAAGAACAATGAATCATCTAGGAGTTTGTGCTTTCAGCGGCTTCTGGGAGACCAGTATTAGATTCCGATGCACCAGTGCAGGTTTACTGTATCCCTTGGATCTTCGCATTGACCATGATACACAAAAATTGCATCGGGATTGAATACAAAAAGCACAATGCAGACTTAAGTACAAGAAGAGTGAATCTTCTAAGAGTTTGTACTTTGAACGGCTCCGATGAGACCAGCATTAGTTTCCGATTCACCAGTCCAGGTTTACTGTATCCCTTGGACCTTCACATTGAGCAGGAAACACAGAAATTGCGTCGGGAATGAATACAAAACGGACAATGCCGACTTAGGTACAAGAAGAGTGAATCTTCTAAGAGTTTGTGGTTTGAGCGGCTCCTGGGAGACCAGTATTAGATTCCCATGCACCAGTGCGGGTTTACTGTATCCCTTGGACCTTCACATTGACCATGAAACACAGAAATTGCATCGGGATTGAATACAAAAGGCACAATGCCGACTTAAGTACAAGAAGAGTGAATCTTCTAAGAGTTTGTTATTTGAGTGGCTCCTGGCTAAGCAGTATTACATTCCGATGCACCGGTGCAGGCTTACTGTATCCCTTCGACCTTCCCATTGACCATGAGAGACAGAAATCGCATCGGGATTGAATACAAAACCCACAAGGCCGACCTAAGTACAAGAAGAGTGAATCTTCTAAGAGTTTGACTTCAGCGGCTCCTGGGAGACCAGTATTAGTTTCCGATGCACCAGTGCACTATTACTGTATCCCTTGGACCTTCCAATTGACCGCGAATCACAGAAATTGCATCGGGATTGAATACAAAAAGCACAATCCCGACTTAAGTACAAGAAGGTGAATTTTCTAAGAGTTTGTGGTTTGAGCGGCTCCTGAGATACCAGTATTAGATTCCGATGCACCAGCGCAGGTTTACTGTATCCCTTGGACCATCACATTGACCATGAAACTCAGAAATTGCATCAGGATTGAATACAAAACTCACAATGCCAACTTAAGCACAAGTAATGTAAATCTTCGAAGAGTATGTGTTTGAGCGTCTCCTGGGAGACGAAGCACCAGAGCACGTTTACTGTATCCCTTTGACCTTCACATTGACCATTAAACACAGAAATTGCATCGGAATTGAATACATAAGGCACAGTGCCCACTTAAGTACAAGAAGACTGAATCTTCTAAGAGTTTGTGCTTTGAGCGGCTCCTGGGAGACCAGTATTAGATTGCGATGCACCTGTGCAGGTAGACTGTATCATTTGGAACTTAACATTGACCATTAAACACAGAAATTGGATCGGGATTAAACACAAAATGGAAAATGCCGACTTAAGTACAAGAAGGAGAATTTTCTAAGAGTTTGTGGTTTAAGCGGCTCCTGAGAGACTAGTTTTAGATTCCGATGTACCAGTGCAGGTTTACTATATCCCTTGGACCTTGACATTGACCATGAAACACAGACATCGCATCGGGATTGAATACAAAAGGCACAATGGCCACTTAAATACAAGAAGGGTGAATCTTCTAAGAGTTTGTGGTTTGAGCGGCTCATGGGAGACCAGTATAAGATTTCGATGAACCAGTGCAGGTTTACTGTATCCCTTGCACCTTCACATTGACCATGAAACACAGAAATCGCATCGGGATTGAATACAAAAGGCACAAAGACGACTTAAGTACGAGAAGAGTGAATCTTCTAAGAGTTCGTGGTTTTAGCGGCTCATGGGAGACCAGTATTAGATTCCGATGAACCAGTGCAGGTAAACTGTATCCCTTGGACATTCTCATTGGTGATGAAACATAGAAATGGCACCGGGATTGAATACAAAACGCACAATACCGGCTGAACTACAAGAAGACTGAATCCACTAAGAGTTTGTGCTTTGAGCGGCTCCTGGGAGTCCAGTATTAGATTCCGATGCACCAGTGCATGATTACTGTATCCCTTCGACCTTCACATTTACCATGAATAGCAAAAATTGCATCGGGATTGAATACAAAACTCACAATGCCGACTTAAGTAGAAGAAGGTGAATTTTCTAAGTGTTTGTGTTTTGAGCGGCTCCTGAGAGACCAGTTTTAGATTCTGAAGCACCAGTGCAGGTTTACTGTATCCCTTGGACCTTCACATTGACCATGAAACACAGACAGTGCATCGGGATTGAATACAAGAGGCACAATGGCGACTTAAATACAAGAAGAGTGAAACTTAAGAGTTTGTCGTTTGAACGGCTCATGGGGGACCAGTATTAGATTCCGATGAACCGGTGCAGATTTACTGTATCCCTTGGACATTCTCATTGACCATGAACCATCGAAATTGCATCGGGATTGAATACAAAATGCACAATGCTGGCTTAAGCACAAGAAGAGTGAATCTTCTAAGAGTTTGTGACTTCAGCGGCTCCTGGGAGACCAGCATTGGACTCCGCTGCACCAGTGCAGGATTACTGTATCCATGGACCTTCACATTGACCACGAATCACAGAAATTGTATCGCGATTGAATACAAAAGGCACAATGCCGACTTAAGTACAAGAAAGTGAATCTTCTAAGTTTGTGGATGGAGCGGCTCCTGGCTGACCAGTATTAGATTCCGATGCACCAGTTCAGGTTTACTGTATCCCTTGGAACTTCACATTGACCATGAAACACAGAAATTGCATCGGGATTGAATACAAAACTCATAATGCCAACTTAAGCACAAGTAATGTAAATCTTCGAAGAGTATGTGTTTTGAGCGTCACCTGGGAGACCTGTATTAGATTCCGATGCACCAGAGCACGTTTACAGTATCCCTTTGACCTTCAGATTCACCATTAAACACAGAAATTGCATCGGGATTGAATACAAAAGGGACAATGCCGACTTAACTACAAGAAGGAGATTTTTCTAAGAGTATGTGGTTTGAGCGGCTCCTGAGAGACCAATTTTAGATTCCGATGCACCAGTGCTGATTTACTGTATCCCTTGGACCTTCACATTGACCATGAAACACAGACACCACATCGGGATTGAATACAAAAGGCACAATGGCGACTTAAATACAGAAAGGGTGAATCTTCTAAGAGTTTGTGGTTTGAGTGGCTCATGGGAGACCAGTATAAGATTCCGATGAACCAGTGCAGATTTACTGTATCCCTTGGTCATTCTCATTGACCATGAAACATTGAAATTGCATCAGGATTGAATACAAAATGCACACTACCGACTTATGTAAAAGAATAGTGAATCTTCGAAGGGTTTGTGCTTTTTAACGGCTCCTGGGAGACCAGTATTAGATTCCGATGCACCAGTGCAGGTTCACTGTATCATTTGGGCCTTCACATTAACTATGAAACACAGAAATTGCATCGGGATTGAATGCAAAACTCACAATGCCAACTTAAGCACAACTAATGTGAATCTTCGAAGAGTTTGTGCTTGGAGCGTCTCAAGGGAGACCTGTATTAGTTTCCGATGCACCAGTGCAGGTTGACTGTATCATTTGGGCCTTCACATTAACTATGAAACACAGAAATTGCATCGGGATTGAATGCAAAACTCACAATGCCAACTTAAGCACAACTAATGTGAATCTTCGAAGAGTCTGTGCTTGGAGCGTCTCCTGGGAGACCTGTATTAGATTCCGATGCACCAGAGCACGTTTACTGTATCCCTGTGACCTTCATATTGACCAATAAACACAGTTATTGCAACGGGATTGAATACAAAGACGACAATGCCAGCTGAAGTACAAGAAGGTGAATTTTCTAAGATTTTGTGGTTTGAGCGGCTCCTGAGAGACCAGTTTTAGATTCCGATGCACCAGTGCAGGTTTACTATATCCCTTGGACCTTCACATTGACCACGAAACACAGACATCGCATCGGGATTGAGTACAAAAGGCACAATGGCGACTTAAATACAAGAAGAGTGAATCTTCTAAGAGTTTGTGGTTTGAGCCGCTCATGGGAGAGCAGTATTAGATTCCGATGAACCAGTGCAGGTTTACTGTACCCCTTGGACATTCTCATTGAGGATGAAACATAGATGTTGCATCGGTATTGAATACAAAATGCACAATACCGACTTATGTAAAAGAAGAGTGAATCTCCGAAGGGTTTGTGCTTTGAGCGGCTCCTAGGAGACCAGTATTAGTTTCCGATGCACCAGTGCAGGTTGACTGTATCATTTGGGCCTTCTCATTGACTATGAAACACAGAAATTGCGTCGGGATTGAATACAAAATGCACAATGCCGACTTAAGTACAAGCAGGTTAATTTTCTATGAGTTTGTGGTTTGAGCGGCTCCTGAGAGACCAGTATTAGATTCCGATGCACCAGTGCAGGTTTACTGTAACCCTTGGATCTTCACATTGACCATGAATGACAGAAATTGCATCCGGATTGAATACAAAAGGGACAATGCCAACTTAAGTACAAGAAGAATTAATCCTCTAGGAGTTTGTGCTTTCAGTTGCTCCTGGGAGACTACTATTAGATTCCGATGCACCAGTGCAGGTTTACTGTATCCCTACGACCTTCACATTGACCATGACACACAGTTATTGCATCGGGATTGAATACAAAAGGCACAATGCCGCCTTAAGTACAAGAAGAGTGAATCTTCTAAGAGTTTGTAATTTGAACGGCTACAGGCAGACCAGTATTAGATTCCTATTCACCTGTGCAGGTTTACTGTAACCCTTGGACCTTCACATTGAGCATGAAAAACAGAAATTGCATAGGGATTGATTACAAAAGGGACAATGCCGACTTAAGTACAAGAAGAGTAAATCTTCTAAAAGTTTGTGGTTTGGGCGGCTCCTGGGAGACCAGTAATAGGTTCCGATGCACCAGTGCAGGTTTACTGTATCCCTTGCACCTTCACATTGACCATGAAACACAGAAATTGCATCGGGATTGAATACATAAGGCACAATGCCGACTTAAGTACAAGAAGACTGAATCATCTAAGAGTTTCTGCTTTGAGCGGCTCCTGGGAGACCAGTATTAGATTGCGGTGCACCTGTGCAGGTAGACTGTATCATTTGTTACTTCATATTGACCATGAAACACAGAAATTGCATCGGGGTTGAATACAAAATGGACAATGCCGACTTAAGTACAAGAACAATGAATCATCTAGGAGTTTGTGCTTTCAGCGGCTTCTGGGAGACCAGTATTAGATTCCGATGCACCAGTGCAGGTTTACTGTATCCCTCTGACCTTCACATTGAGCACGAAACACAGACATCGCATCAGGATTGAATACAAAAGGCACAATGGTGACTTCAATACAAGAGGAGTGAATCTTCTAAGAGTTTGTGATTTGACCGGCTCATGGGAGAGCAGTATTAGATTTCGATGAACCAGTGCAAGTTTACTGTATCCCTTGGACATTCTCATTGAGCATGAAACGTAGATATTGCATCGGTATTGAATACAAAATGCACAATACCCACTTATGTAAAAGAAGAGTGAATCTCCAAAGGGTTTGTGCTTTGAGCGGCTCCTGGGAGACCAATATTAGATTCCGATGCACCAGTGCAGGTTGACTGTATCATTTGGGCCTTCACATTGACTATGAAACACAGAAATTGCATCGGGATTGAATACAAAACCAACAAGGCCGACTTAAGTACAAGAAGAGTGAATCTTCTAAGAGTTTGACTTCAGCGCCACTTGGGAGACCAGTATTAGTTTCCGATGCACCAGTGCACTATTACTGTATCCCTTGGACCTTCCAATTGACCGCGAATCACAGAAATTGCAACAGGATTGAATACAAAAGGCACAATCCCGACTTAATTACAAGAAGGTGAATTTTCTAAGAGTTTGTGGTTTGAGCGGCTCCTGAGATACCAGTATTAGATTCCGATGCACCAGCGCAGGTTTACTGTATCCCTTGGACCATCACATTGACCATGAAACTCAGAAATTGCATCAGGATTGAATACAAAACTCACAATGCCAACTTAAGCACAAGTAATATAAATCTTCGAAGAGTATGTGTTTGAGCGTCTCCTGGGAGACCTGTATTAGAATCCGAAGCACCAGAGCACGTTTACTGTATCCCTTTGACCTTCACATTGACCATTAAACACAGAAATTGCATCGGAATTGAATACATAAGGGACAATGCCGACTTAAGTACAAGAAGACTGAATCTTCTAAGAGTTTGTGCTTTGAGCGGCTCCTGGGAGACCAGTATTAGATTGCGATGCACTGTGCAGGTAGACTGTATCATTTGGAACTTCACATTGACCATTAAACACAGAAATTGGATCGGGATTAAACACAAAAGGGAAAATGCCGACTTAAGTACAAGAAGGAGAATTTTCTAAGAGTTTGTGGTTTAAGCGGCTCCTGAGAGACTAGTTTTAGATTCCGATGTACCAGTGCAGGTTTACTATATCCCTTGGACCTTGACATTGACCATGAAACACAGACATCGCATCGGGATTGAATACAAAAGGCACAATGGCCACTTAAATACAAGAAGGGTGAATCTTCTAAGAGTTTGTGGTTTGAGCGGATCATGGGAGACCAGTATTAGATTCCGATGAACCAGTGCAGGTAAACTATATCCCTTGGACATTCTCATTGGTGATGAAACATAGAAATGGCACCGGAATTGAATACAAAACGCACAATACCGGCTTAACTACAAGAAGACTGAATCCACTAAGTGTTTGTGCTTTGAGCGGCTCCTGGGAGTCCAGTATTAGATTCCGATGCACCAGTGCATGATTACTGTATCCCTTCGACCTTCACATTTACCATGAATCACAAAAATTGCATCGGGATTGAATACAAAAGTGATAATGCCGACTTAAGTGCAATAAGGTGAATTCTCTAAGACTTTGTGGTTTGAGCGGCTCCTGAGAGACCAGTTTTAGATTCCGATGCACCAGTGCAGGTCTACTGTATCCCTTGGACCTTCACATTGACCATGAAACACAGACATCGCATCGGGATTGAATACTAAAGGCACAATGGCGACTTAAATACAGGAAGGGTGAATCCCCTAAGGGTTTGTGGTTTGAGCGGCTCATGGGAGACCAGTATTAGATTCCGATGAACCAGTGGAGATTTACTGTATCCCTTGGACATTCACATTGACCATGAAACACAGAAATTGCATCGGGATTGAATACAAAACTCACAATGCCGACTTAAGTAGAAGAAGGTGAATTTTCTAAGTGTTTGTGGTTTGAGCGGCTCCTGAGAGACCAGTTTTAGATTCTGAAGCACCAGCGCAGGTTTACTGTATCCCTTGGACCTTCACATTGACCATGAAACACAGACAGTGCATCGGGATTGAATACAAGAGGCACAATGCCGACTTAAGTACAAGAAAGTGAATCTTCTAAGTTTGAGGATGGAGCGGCTCCTGGCTGACCAGTATTAGATTCCGATGCACCAGTTCAGTTTTACTGTATCCCTTGGAACTTCACATTGACCATGAAACACAGAAATTGCATCGGGATTGAATACAAAACTCATAATGCCAACTTAAGCACAAGTAATGTAAATATTCGAAGAGTATGTGTTTTGAGCGTCTCCTGGGAGACCTGTATTAGATTCCGATGCACCAGAGCACGTTTACAGTATCCCTTTGACCTTCAGATTCACCATTAAACACAGAAATTGCATCGTGATTGAATACAAAAGGGACAATGCCGACTTAAGTACAAGAAGAGTGAATCTTGTAAGAGTTTGTGACTTCAGCGTCTCCTGGGAGACGAGTATGAGATTCCGATTCACCAGTGCAGGATTACTGTATCCCTTGCACCTTCACATTGACCACGAAACACTGACATCGCATCGGGATTGAATACAAAAGGCACAATGGCGACTTAAGTACAAGAAGAGTGAACCTTCTAAGAGTTTGTAATTTGAACGGCTACAGGGAGACCAGTATTAGATTCCGATTCACCTGTGCAGGTCTACTGTATCCCTTAGGCCTTCACATTGAGCATGACACACAGAAATTGCATCGGGATTGAATACAAAAGGGACAATCCCGACTTAAGTACAAGAAGAGTGAATCTTCTAAGAGTTTGTGGTTTGGGCGGCTCCTGGGAGACCAGTAATAGGTTCCGATGCACCAGTGCAGGTTTACTGTATCCCTTGTACCTTCACATTGACCATGAAACACAGAAATTGCATCGGGATTGAATACATAAGGCAGAATGCCGACTTATGTACAAGAAGACTGAATCTTCTAAGAGTTTGTGCTTTGAGCGGCTCCTGGGAGACCAGTATTAGATTGCGATGCACCTGTGCGGGTAGACTGTATCATTTGGACCTTCACATTGACCATGAAACACAGAAATTGCATCGGGGTTGAATACAAAATGGACAATGCCGACTTAAGTACAAGAACAATGAATCATCTAGGAGTTTGTGCTTTCAGCGACTTCTGGGAGACCAGTATTAGATTCCGATGCGCCAGTGCAGGGTTACTGTATCCCTTGGATCTTCACATTGACCATGATACAGAAAAATTGCATCGGGATTGAATACAAAAAGCACAATGCAGACTTAAGTACAAGAAGAATGAATCTTCTAAGAGTTTGTGGTTTGAGCGGCTCCACGGAGACCAGTATTAGATTCCGGTTCACCAGTCCAGGTTTAGTGTATCCCTTGGGCATTCACATTGAGCAGGAAACACAGAAATTGCATCGGGAATGAATACAAAAAGGACAATGCCGACTTTGGTTCAAGAAGAGTGAATCATCTAAGAGTTTGTGGTTTGAGCGGCTCCTGGGAGACCAGTATTAGATTCCGATACACCAGTGCGGGTTTACTGTATCCCTTGGACTTTCACTTTGACCATGAAACACAGAAATTGCATCGGAATTGAATACATAAGGCACAATGCCGACTTAAGTACAAGAAGACTGAATCTTCTAAGAGTTTGTGCTTTGAGCGGCTCCTGGGAGACCAGTATTAGATTGCGATGCACCTGTGCAGGTAGACTGTATCATTTGGAACTTCACATTGACCATTAAACACAGAAATTGGATCGGGATTAAACACAAAAGGGAAAATGCCGACTTAAGTACAAGAAGGAGAATTTTCTAAGAGTTTGTGGTTTAAGCGGCTCCTGAGAGACTAGTTTTAGATTCCGATGTACCAGTGCAGGTTTACTATATCCCTTGGACCTTGACATTGACCATGAAACACAGACATCGCATCGGGATTGAATACAAAAAAGCACAATGGCCACTTAAATACAAGAAGGGTGAATCTTCTAAGAGTTTGTGGTTTGAGCGGCTCATGGGAGACCAGTATAAGATTTCGATGAACCTGTGCAGGTTTACTGTATCCCTTGCACCTCCACATTGACCATGAAACACAGAAATCGCATCGGGATTGAATACAAAAGGCACAAAGACGAATTAAGTACGAGAAGAGTGAATCTTCTAAGAGTTCGTGGTTTTAGCGGCTCATGGGAGACCAGTATTAGATTCCGATGAACCAGTGCAAGTTAACTGTATCCCTTGGACATTCTCATTGGTGTTGAAACACAGACATCGCATCGGGATTGAATACTAAAGGCACAATGGCGACTTAAATACAGGAAGGGTGAATCCCCTAAGGGTTTGTGGTTTGAGCGGCTCATGGGAGACCAGTATAAGATTCCGATGAACCAGTGGAGATTTACTGTATCCCTTGGACATTCACATTGACCATGAAACACAGATATTGCATCGGGATTGAATACAAAACGGACAATGCCGACTTAAGTACAAGAAGGTGAATTTTCTAAAAGTTTGTGGTTTGAGCGGCTCCTGTGAGACCAGTATTAGATTGCGATGCACCAGTGCAGGTTTACTGTATCCCTTGGACCTTCACATTGACCATGAAACACAGACAGTGCATCGGGATTGAATACAAGAGGCACAATGCCGACTTAAGTACAAGAAAGTGAATCTTCTAAGTTTGAGGATGGAGCGGCTCCTGGCTGACCAGTATTAGATTCCGATGCACCAGTTCAGTTTTACTGTATCCCTTGGAACTTCACATTGACCATGAAACACAGAAATTGCATCGGGATTGAATACAAAACTCATAATGCCAACTTAAGCACAAGTAATGTAAATATTCGAAGAGTATGTGTTTTGAGCGTCTCCTGGGAGACCTGTATTAGATTCCGATGCACCAGAGCACGTTTACAGTATCCCTTTGACCTTCAGATTCACCATTAAACACAGAAATTGCATCGTGATTGAATACAAAAGGGACAATGCCGACTTAAGTACAAGAAGAGTGAATCTTGTAAGAGTTTGTGACTTCAGCGTCTCCTGGGAGACGAGTATGAGATTCCGATTCACCAGTGCAGGATTACTGTATCCCTTGCACCTTCACATTGACCACGAAACACTGACATCGCATCGGGATTGAATACAAAAGGCACAATGGCGACTTAAGTACAAGAAGAGTGAACCTTCTAAGAGTTTGTAATTTGAACGGCTACAGGGAGACCAGTATTAGATTCCGATTCACCTGTGCAGGTCTACTGTATCCCTTAGGCCTTCACATTGAGCATGACACACAGAAATTGCATCGGGATTGAATACAAAAGGGACAATCCCGACTTAAGTACAAGAAGAGTGAATCTTCTAAGAGTTTGTGGTTTGGGCGGCTCCTGGGAGACCAGTAATAGGTTCCGATGCACCAGTGCAGGTTTACTGTATCCCTTGTACCTTCACATTGACCATGAAACACAGAAATTGCATCGGGATTGAATACATAAGGCAGAATGCCGACTTATGTACAAGAAGACTGAATCTTCTAAGAGTTTGTGCTTTGAGCGGCTCCTGGGAGACCAGTATTAGATTGCGATGCACCTGTGCGGGTAGACTGTATCATTTGGACCTTCACATTGACCATGAAACACAGAAATTGCATCGGGGTTGAATACAAAATGGACAATGCCGACTTAAGTACAAGAACAATGAATCATCTAGGAGTTTGTGCTTTCAGCGACTTCTGGGAGACCAGTATTAGATTCCGATGCGCCAGTGCAGGGTTACTGTATCCCTTGGATCTTCACATTGACCATGATACACAAAAATTGCATCGGGATTGAATACAAAAAGCACAATGCAGACTTAAGTACAAGAAGAATGAATCTTCTAAGAGTTTGTGGTTTGAGCGGCTCCACGGAGACCAGTATTAGATTCCGGTTCACCAGTCCAGGTTTAGTGTATCCCTTGGGCATTCACATTGAGCAGGAAACACAGAAATTGCATCGGGAATGAATACAAAAAGGACAATGCCGACTTTGGTTCAAGAAGAGTGAATCATCTAAGAGTTTGTGGTTTGAGCGGCTCCTGGGAGACCAGTATTAGATTCCGATACACCAGTGCGGGTTTACTGTATCCCTTGGACTTTCACTTTGACCATGAAACACAGAAATTGCATCGGAATTGAATACATAAGGCACAATGCCGACTTAAGTACAAGAAGACTGAATCTTCTAAGAGTTTGTGCTTTGAGCGGCTCCTGGGAGACCAGTATTAGATTGCGATGCACCTGTGCAGGTAGACTGTATCATTTGGAACTTCACATTGACCATTAAACACAGAAATTGGATCGGGATTAAACACAAAAGGGAAAATGCCGACTTAAGTACAAGAAGGAGAATTTTCTAAGAGTTTGTGGTTTAAGCGGCTCCTGAGAGACTAGTTTTAGATTCCGATGTACCAGTGCAGGTTTACTATATCCCTTGGACCTTGACATTGACCATGAAACACAGACATCGCATCGGGATTGAATACAAAAAAGCACAATGGCCACTTAAATACAAGAAGGGTGAATCTTCTAAGAGTTTGTGGTTTGAGCGGCTCATGGGAGACCAGTATAAGATTTCGATGAACCTGTGCAGGTTTACTGTATCCCTTGCACCTCCACATTGACCATGAAACACAGAAATCGCATCGGGATTGAATACAAAAGGCACAAAGACGAATTAAGTACGAGAAGAGTGAATCTTCTAAGAGTTCGTGGTTTTAGCGGCTCATGGGAGACCAGTATTAGATTCCGATGAACCAGTGCAAGTTAACTGTATCCCTTGGACATTCTCATTGGTGTTGAAACACAGACATCGCATCGGGATTGAATACTAAAGGCACAATGGCGACTTAAATACAGGAAGGGTGAATCCCCTAAGGGTTTGTGGTTTGAGCGGCTCATGGGAGACCAGTATAAGATTCCGATGAACCAGTGGAGATTTACTGTATCCCTTGGACATTCACATTGACCATGAAACACAGATATTGCATCGGGATTGAATACAAAACGGACAATGCCGACTTAAGTACAAGAAGGTGAATTTTCTAAAAGTTTGTGGTTTGAGCGGCTCCTGTGAGACCAGTATTAGATTGCGATGCACCAGTGCAGGTTTACTGTATCCCTTGGACTTTCACATTGTGTAAGAAACACAGAAATTTCATCGGGATTGAATACAAAAGGCACAATGCCGACTTAAGTACAAGAAGAGTGAATCTTATAAGAGTTTGTGGTTGGAGCGGCTCCTGGCAGACCAGTATTAGATTCCGATGCACCAGTGCAGGTTTACTGTATCCCTCTGACCTTCACATTGACCATTAAACACAGTTATTGCAACGGAATTGAATACAAAGAGGACAATGCCAACTTAAGTACAAGATGGTGAATTTTCTAAGAGTTTGTGGTTTGTGCGGCTCCTGAGAGACCAGTTTTAGATTCCGATGCACCAGTGGAGGTTTACTATATCCCTTGGACCTTCACATTGATCACGAAACACTGACATCCTATCGGGATTGAATACAAAAGGCACAATGGCGACTTAAATACAACAAGAGTGAATCTTCTAAGAGTTTGTGGTTTGAGCCGCTCATGGGAGAGCAGTATTAGATTCCGATGAACCAGTGCAGGTTAACTGTATCATTTGGGCCTTCACATTGACTATGAAACACAGAAATTGTGTCGGGATTGAATACAAAATGCACAATGCCTATTTAAGTACAAGAAGAGTGAATCTTCTAAGAGTTTGTGACTTCAGCGGCTCCTGGGAGACCAGTATTAGTTTCCGATGCACCAGTGCAGGATTACTGTATCCCTTGGACCTTCACATTGACCACGAATCGCAGATATCGCATCGGGATTGAATACAAAAGGCACAATGCCGACTTAAGTACAAGCAGGTTAGTTATCTAAGAGTTTGTGGTTTGAGCGGCTCCTGAGAGACGAGTATTAGATTCCGATGCACCAGAGCAGGTTTACTGTAACACTTGGATCTTCACATTGACCATGAAATACAGAAATTGCATCCGGATTGAATACAAAAGGGACAATGCCAACTTAAGTACAAGAAGAATTAATCCTCTAGGAGTATGTGCTTTCAGATGCTCCTGGGAGGCCAGTTTTAGATTCCGATGCAGCAGTGCTGGTTAACTGTATCTCTACGACCTTTACATTGACCATGACACACAGAAATTGCATCGGGATTGAATACAAAATGCACAATGCCGACTTAAGTACAAGAAGAGTGAACCTTCTAAGAGTTTGTAATTTGAACGGCTACAGGGAGACCAGTATTAGATTCCAATTCACCTGTGCAGGTTTACTGTATCCCTTAGGCGTTCACATTGAGCATGACACACAGAAATTGCATCGGGATTGAATACAAAAGGGACAATGCCGACTTAAGTACAAGAAGAGTGAATCTTCCAAGAGTTTGTGGTTTGGGCGGCTCCTGGGAGACCAGTAATAGGTTCCGATGCACCAGTGCAGGTTTACTGTATCCCTTGTACCTTCACATTGACCATGAAACACAGATATTGCATCGGGATTAAATACATAAGGCACAATGCCGACTTATGTACAAGAAGACTGAATCTTCTAAGAGTTTGTGCTTTGAGCGGCTCCTGGGAGACCAGTATTAGATTGCGATGCACCTGTGCATGTAGACTGTATCATTTGGAACTTCACATTGACCATGAAACACTGATATTGCATCGGGGTTGAATACAAAATGGACAATGCCGACTTAAGTACAAGAACAATGAATCATCTAGGAGTTTGTGCTTTCAGCGGCTTCTGGGAGACCAGTATTAGATTCCGATGCACCAGTGCAGGTTTACTGTATCCCTTGGATCTTCACATTGACCATGATACACAAAAATTGCATCGGGATTGAATACAAAAAGCACAATGCAGACGTAAGTACAAGAAGAATGAATCTTCTAAGAGTTTGTACTTTGAACGGCTCCACGGAGACCAGTATTAGATTCCGGTTCACCAGTCCAGGTTTACTGTATCTCTTGGGCATTCACATTGAGCAGGAAACACAGAAATTGCATCGGGAATGAATACAAAAAGGACAATGCCGACTTTGCTTCAAGAAGAGTGAATCATCTAAGAGTTTGTGGTTTGAGCGGCTCTTGGGAGACCAGTATTAGATTCCGATGCACCAGTGCGGGTTTACTGTATCCCTTGGACTTTCACTTTGACCATGAAACACAGAAATTGCATCGGGATTGAATTCAAAAGGCACAATGCCGACTTAAGTACAAGAAGTGTGAATCTTCTAAGAGTTTGTGGTTTGAGTGGCTCCTGGCTGAGCAGTATTAGATTCCGATGCACCAGTGCAGGTTTACTATATCCCTTGGACCTTCACATTGAGCACGAAACACAGACATCGCATCGGAATTGAATACAAAAGGCACAATGACGACCTCAATACAAGAAGAGTGAATCTTCTAAGAGTTTGACTTGAGCGGCTCCTGGGAGACCAACATTAGTTTCCGATGCACCAGTGCAGGATTACTGTATCCCTTGGACCTTCCAATTGACCGCGAATCACAGAACTTGCATCGGGATTGAATACGAAAGGCACAATGCCGACTTAAGTACAAGAAGGAGAATTTTCTAAGAGTTTGTGGTTTAAGCGGCTCCTGAGAGACTAGTTTTAGATTCCGATGTACCAGTGCAGGTTTACTATATCCCTTGGACCTTGACATTGACCATGAAACACAGACATCGCATCGGGATTGAATACAAAAAAGCACAATGGCCACTTAAATACAAGAAGGGTGAATCTTCTAAGAGTTTGTGGTTTGAGCGGCTCATGGGAGACCAGTATAAGATTTCGATGAACCTGTGCAGGTTTACTGTATCCCTTGCACCTCCACATTGACCATGAAACACAGAAATCGCATCGGGATTGAATACAAAAGGCACAAAGACGACTTAAGTACGAGAAGAGTGAATCTTCTAAGAGTTCGTGGTTTTAGCGGCTCATGGGAGACCAGTATTTGATTCCGATGAACCAGTGCAGGTTAACTGTATCCCTTGGACATTCTCATTGGTGTTGAAACACAGACATCGCATCGGGATTGAATACTAAAGGCACAATGGCGACTTAAATACAGGAAGGGTCAATCCCCTAAGGGTTTGTGGTTTGAGCGGCTCATGGGAGACCAGTATAAGATTCCGATGAACCAGTGGAGATTTACTGTATACCTTGGACATTCACATTGACCATGAAACACAGATATTGCATCGGGATTGAATACAAAACGGACAATGCCGACTTAAGTACAAGAAGGTGAATTTTCTAAAGGTTTGTGGTTTGAGCGGCTCCTGTGAGACCAGTATTAGATTGCGATGCACCAGTGCAGGTTCACTGTATCCCTTGGACTTTCACATTGTGTAAGAAACACAGAAATTTCATCGGGATTGAATACAAAAGGCACAATGCCGACTTAAGTACAAGAAGAGTGAATCTTATAAGAGTTTGTGGTTGGAGCGGCTCCTGGCAGACCAGTATTAGATTCCGATGCACCAGTGCAGGTTTACTGTATCCCTCTGACCTTCACATTGACCATTAAACACAGTTATTGCAACGGGATTGAATACAAAGAGGACAATGCCAACTTAAGTACAAGATGGTGAATTTTCTAAGAGTTTGTGGTTTGTGCGGCTCCTGAGAGACCAGTTTTAGATTCCGATGCACCAGTGCAGGTTTACTATATCCCTTGGACCTTCACATTGACCACGAAACACTGACATCCTATCGGGATTGAATACAAAAGGCACAATGGCGACTTAAATACAACAAGAGTGAATCTTCTAAGAGTTTGTGGTTTGAGCCGCTCATGGGAGAGCAGTATTAGATTCCGATGAACCAGTGCAGGTTAACTGCATCTTTTGGGCCTTCTCACTGACTATGAATCACAGAAATTGTGTCGGGATTGAATACAAAATGCACAATGCCTATTTAAGTACAAGAAGAGTGAATCTTCCAAGAGTTTGTGGTTTGGGCGGCTCCTGGGAGACCAGTAATAGGTTCCGATGCACCAGTGCAGGTTTACTGTATCCCTTGTACCTTCACATTGACCATGAAACACAGATATTGCATCGGGATTAAATACATAAGGCACAATGCCGACTTATGTACAAGAAGACTGAATCTTCTAAGAGTTTGTGCTTTGAGCGGCTCCTGGGAGACCAGTATTAGATTACGATGCACCTGTGCATGTAGACTGTATCATTTGGAACTTCACATTGACCATGAAACACTGATATTGCATCGGGGTTGAATACAAAATGGACAATGCCGACTTAAGTACAAGAACAATGAATCATCTAGGAGTTTGTGCTTTCAGCGGCTTCTGGGAGACCAGTATTAGATTCCGATGCACCAGTGCAGGTTTACTGTATCCCTTGGATCTTCACATTGACCATGATACACAAAAATTGCATCGGGATTGAATACAAAAAGCACAATGCAGACGTAAGTACAAGAAGAATGAATCTTCTAAGAGTTTGTACTTTGAACGGCTCCACGGAGACCAGTATTAGATTCCGGTTCACCAGTCCAGGTTTACTGTATCTCTTGGGCATTCACATTGAGCAGGAAACACAGACATCGCATCGGAATTGAATACAAAAGGCACAATGGCGACCTCAATACAAGAAGAGTGAATCTTCTAAGAGTTTGACTTGAGCGGCTCCTGGGAGACCAACATTAGTTTCCGATGCACCAGTGCAGGATTACTGTATCCCTTGGACCTTCCAATTGACCGCGAATCACAGAAATTGCATCGGGATTGAATACGAAAGGCACAATGCCAACTTAAGTACAAGAAGGAGAATTTTCTAAGAGTTTGTGGTTTAAGCGGCTCCTGAGAGACTAGTTTTAGATTCCGATGTACCAGTGCATGTTTACTATATCCCTTGGACCTTGACATTGACCATGAAACACAGACATCGCATGGGGATTGAATACAAAAAAGCACAATGGCCACTTAAATACAAGAAGGGTGAATCTTCTAAGAGTTTGTGGTTTGAGCGGCTCATGGGAGACCAGTATAAGATTTCGATGAACCTGTGCAGGTTTACTGTATCCCTTGCACCTCCACATTGACCATGAAACACAGAAATCGCATCGGGAATAAACACAAAAGGGAAAATGCCGACTTAAATACAAGAAGGAGAATTTTTTAAGAGTTTGTGGTTTAAGCGGCTCCTGAGAGACTAGTTTTAGATTCCGATGCACCAGTGCAGGTTTACTATATCCCTTGGACCTTCACATTGACCATGAAACACAGACATCGGATCGGGATTGAATACAAAAGGCACAATGGCGACTTAAATATAAGAAGAGTGAATCTTCTGGGAGTTTGTGGTTTGAGCGGCTCATGGGAGACCAGTATAAGATTTCGATGAACCAGTGCAGGTTTACTGTATCGCTTGCACCTTCACATTGACCATGAAACACAGAAATCGCATCGGGATTGAATGTAAAAGACACAAAGACGACTTAAGTACAAGAAGAGTGAATCTTCTAAGAGTTCGTGGTTTTAGCGGCTCATGGGAGACCAGTATTAGATTCCGATGAACCAGTGCAGGTTTACTGTATCCCTTGGACATTCTCATTGACCATGATACATAGAAATGGCACCAGGATTGAATACAAAATGCACAATACCGGCTTAACTACAAAAAGACTGAATCCTCTAAGAGTTTGTGCTTTGAACGTCTCCTGGGAGTCCAGTATTAGATTCCGATGCACCAGTACCGGATTACTGTATCCCTTCGACCTTCACATTTACCATGAATCACAGAAATTGCATCGGGATTGAATACAAAAGTGGTAATGCCGACATAAGTACAATTAGGTGAATTCTCTAAGACTTTGTGGTTTGAGCGGCTCCTGAGATACCAGTTTTAGATTCCGATGCACCTGTGCAGGTTTACTGTATCGCTTGGACCTTCACATTGACCATGAAACACAGAAATTGCATAGGGATTGAATACAAAATGGACAATGCCGACTAAAGTACAAGAAGAATGAATCCTCTAGAAGTTAGTGCTTTCAGCGGCTCCTGGGAGACCAGTATTAGATTCCGATGCACCAGTGCAGGTTTACTGTATCCCTTGGAACTTCACATTGACCATGAATCACAGAAATTGCATCGGGATTGAATACAAAACTCATAATGCCAACTTAAGCACAAGTAATGTAAATCTTCGAAGGATATGTGCTTTGAGCGTCTCCTGGGAGACCTGTATTAGATTCCGATGCACCAGAGCACGTTTACAGTATCCCTTTGACCTTCAGATTCACCATTAAACACAGAAATTGCATCGGGATTGAATACAAAAGGGACAATGCCGACTTAAGTACAAGAAGAGTGAATCTTGTAAGAGTTTGTGACTTCAGCGGCTCCTGGGAGACGAGTATGAGATTGCGATTCACCAGTGCAGGATTACTGTATCCCTTGCACCTTCAGATTGACCATGAAACACAGATATTGCATCGGGATTGAATACAAAACGGACAATGCCGACTTAAGTACAAGAAGGTGAATTTTCTAAAAGTTTGTGGTTTGAGCGGCTCCTGTGAGACCAGTATTAGATTGCGATGCACCAGTGCAGGTTTACTGTATCCCTTGGACTTTCTCATTGTGTAAGAAACACAGAAATTTCATCGGGATTGAATACAATAGGCACAATGCCGACTTAAGTACAAGAAGAGTGAATCTTCTAAGAGTTTGTGGTTGGAGCGGCTCCTGGCAGACCAGTATTAGATTCCGATGCACCAGTGCAGGTTTACTGTATCCCTCTGACCTTCACATTGACCATTAAACACAGTTATTGCAACGGGATTGAATACAAAGAGGACAATGCCAACTTAAGAACAAGAAGGTGAATTTTCTAAGAGTTTGTGGTTTGAGCGGCTCCTGAGAGACCAGTTTTAGATTCCGATGCACCAGTGCAGGTTTACTATATCCCTTGGACCTTCACATTGACCACCACACACTGACATCGCATCGGGATTGAATACAAAAGGCACAATGGCGACTTCAATACAAGAAGAGTGAATCTTCTAAGAGTTTGTGGTTTGAGCCGCTCATGGGAGAGCAGTATTAGATTCCGATGAACCAGTGCAGGTTAACTGTATCGTTTGGGCCTTCACATTGACTATGAAACACAGAAATTGTGTCGGGGTTGAATACAAAATGCACAATGCCTATTTAAGTACAAGAAGAGTGAATCTTCTAAGAGTTTGTGACTTCAGCGGCTCCTGGGACACCAGTATTAGTTTCCGATGCACCAGTGCAGGTTTATTATATCCCTTGGACCTTCACATTGACCAAGAAACACAAACATCGGATCGGGATTGAATACAAAAGGCACAATGGCGACTTAAATACAAGAAGGGTGAATTTTCTAAGAGTTTGTGGTTTGAGCGGCTCATGGGTGACCAGTATAAGTTTTCGATGAACCAGTGCAGGTTTACTGTATCGCTTGCACCTTCACATTGACCATGAAACACAGAAATGGCATCGGGATTGAATACAAAAGACACAAAGACGACTTAAGTACAAGAAGAATTAATCCTCTAGGAGTTTGTGCTTTCAGATGCTCCTGGGGGGCCAGTATTAGATTCCGATGCACCAATGCTGGTTAACTGTATCTCTACGACCTTCACATTGACCATGACACACAGACATTGCATCGGGATTGAATACAAAAGGCACAATGCCGACATAAGTACAAGAAGAGTGAACCTTCTAAGAGTTTGTAATTTGAACGGCTACAGGGAGACCAGTATTAGATTCCAATTCACCTGTGCAGGTTTACTGTATACCTTAGGCCTTCACATTGACCATGAAATACAGAAATCGCATCGGTATTGAATACAAATGGCACAATGCCGACTTAAGTACAAGAAAAGTGAATCTTCTAAGAGTTTGTGCTTTGAGCGGCTCCTGGGAGACAAGTATTACATTCCGCTGCACCAGTGCAGGTTTACTGTATCATTTGGACCTTAACATTGCCTATGAAACACGGATATTGCATCGGGATTGAATACTTAAGGCACAATGCCGACTTAAATACAAGAAGAGTGAATCTCCTAAGAGTTTGTGGTTGGAGCGGCTCCTGAGACACCAGTATTAGATTCCGATGCACCAGTGCAGGTTTACTGTATCCCATGGAACTTCTCATTGACCATAAAACACAGAAATTGCATCGGGATTGAATACAAAATGGACAATGCCGACATAACTGAAAGAAGAGTGAATCTTCTAAGAGTTTGTGATTTGAGCGGCTCCTGGGAGACCAGTATTAGATTCCGATGCACCAGTGCAGGTTTAATGTGTCCCTTGGTCGTTCACATTGCCCAAGAATCACAGAAATTGCATCGGGATTCAATACAAGATGCGCAATGCCGACTTAAGTACAAGAAGAGTGAATCTTCTAAGATTTTGTGCTTTGAGCGGCTCCTGGAAGGCCAGTATTACATTCCGATGCACCAGTGCAGGTTGACTGTATCATTTGCAACGTCACATTGACCATGAAACACAGAATGTACATCGGGGTTGAATACAAAAGGGACAATGAAGACTTAAGTACAAGAAGAGTGAATCTTCTACGGGTTTGTGGTTGGAGCGGCTCCTTGGAGACCAATATTAGATTCCGATGCAACAGTGCAGGTTTACTGTATCCCATGGACTTTCGCATTGACCATGAAACACAGAAATTGTATCGGGATTGAATACAAAAGGGACAATGCCGACTAAAGTAAAAGAAGAATGAATCCTCTTGGAGTTTGTGCTTCCAACGGCTCCTGGGAGACCAGTATTAGATTCCGATGCACCAGTGCAGGTTTACAGTATCACTAGGACCTTCACATTCACCATGAAACACAGAAATTGCATCGGGATTTAAAATAAAAGGGACAATGCCGACTTAAGTACAAGAAGGGTGAATCTTCTAAGAGTTTGTGGTTTGAGCGGCTCCTGAGAGACCAGTATTATATTCCGATGCACCAGAGCAGGTTGACTGTATCATTTGGACCTTCACATTGACCATGAAATACAGAAATTGCATCGGGATTGAATACAAAAGGGACAATGCCGACTTAAGTACAAGAAGAATGAATCCTCTAGGAGGTTGTGTTTTCAGCGACTGCTGGGAGACCAGTATTACATTCCGATGCACCAGTGCAGGTTTACTGTATCATTTGGACCTTAACATTGACTATGAAACACGGATATTGCATCGGGATTGAATACTTAAGGCACAATGCCGACTTAAATCCAAGAAGAGTGAATCTCCTAAGAGTTTGTGGTTGGAGCGGCTCCGGAGACACCAGTATTAGATTCCGATGCACCAGTGCAGGTTTACTGTATCCCTTGGACCTTCACATTGCCCAAGAATCACAGAAATTGCATCGGGATTCAATACAAGATGCACAATGCCGACTTAAGTACAAGATGAGTGAATCTTCTAAGATTTTGTGCTTTGAGCGGCTCCTGGAAGGCCAGTATAACATTCCGAAGCACCAGTGCAGGTTGACTGTATCATTTGCAACGTCACATTGACCATGAAACACAGAATGTACATCGGGATTGAATACAAAAGGGACAATGAAGACTTAAGTACAAGAAGAGTGAATCTTCTACGGGTTTGTGGTTGGAGCGGCTCCTGGGAGACCAATATTATATTCCGATGCAACAGTGCAGGTTTACTGTATCCCTTGGACTTTCCCATTGACCATGAAACACAGAAATTGCATCGGGATTGAATACAAAACGGACAATGCCGACTTAAGTACAAGAAGGTGAATTTTCTAAAAGTTTTTGGTTTGAGCGGCTCCTGTGAGACCAGTATTAGATTGCGATGCACCAGTCTAGGTTTACTGTATCCCTTGGACTTTCACATTGTGTAAGAAACACAGAAATTTCATCGGGATTGAATACAAAAGGCACAATGCCGACTTAAGTACAAGAAGAGTGAATCTTATAAGAGTTTGTGGTTGGAGCGGCTCCTGGCAGACCAGTATCAGATTCCGATGCACCAGTGCAGGTTTACTGTATCCCTCTGACCTTCACATTGACCATTAAACACAGTTATTGGAATGGGATTGAATACAAAGAGGACAATGCCAACTTAAGAACAAGAAAGTAAATTTTCTAAGAGTTTGTGGTTTGAGCGGCTCCTGAGAGACCAGTTTTAGATTCCGATGCACCAGTGCAGGTTTACTATATCCCTTGGACCTTCACATTGACCACGAAACACTGACATCGCATCGGGATTGAATACAAAAGGCACAATGGCGACATAAATACAAGAAGAATGAATCTTCTAAGAGTTTGTGGTTTGATCCGCTCATGGGAGAGCAGTATTAGATTCCGATGAACCAGTGTAGGTTAACTGTATCATTTGGGCCTTCACATTGACTATGAAACACAGAAATTGTGTCGGGGTTGAATACAAAATGCACAATGCCCATTTAAGTACAAGAAGGTGAATTTTCTAAGAGTTTGTGGTTTGAGCGGCTCCTGAGAGACCAGTATTAGATTCCGATGCACCAGAGCAGGTTTACTGTAACCCTTGGATCTTCACATTGACCATGAAATACAGAATTAGCATCCGGATTGAATACAAAAGTGACAATGCCAACTTAAGTACAAGAAGAATTAATCCTCTAGGAGTTTGTGCTTTCAGATGCTCCTGGGAGGCCAGTATTAGATTCCGATGCACCAGTGCTGGTTAACTGTATTTCTACCACCTTCACATTGACCATGACACACAGAAATTGCATCGGGATTGAATACAAAAGGCACAATGCCGACATAAGTACAAGAAGAGTGAACCTTCTAAGAGTTTGTAATTTGAACGGCTACAGGGAGACCAGTATTAGATTCCAATTCACCTGTGCAGGTTTACTGTATCCCTTAGGCCTTCACATTGAGCATGACACACAGAAATTGCATCGGGATTGAATACAAAAGGGACAATGCCGACTTAAGTACAAGCAGAGTGAATCTTCTAAGAGTTTGTGGTTTAGGCGGCTCCTGGCAGACCAGTAATAGGTTCCGATGCACCAGTGGAGGTTTACTGTATCCCTTGTACCTTCACATTGACCATGAAACACAGAAATTGCATCGGGATTGAATACATAAGGCACAATGCCGACTTATGTACAAGAAGACTGAATCTTCTAAGAGTTTGTGCTTTGAGCGGCTCCTGGGAGACCAGTATTAGATTGCGATGCACCTGTGCAGGTAGACTGTATCATTTGGAACTTCACATTGACCATGAATCTCAGAAATTGCATCGGGGTTGAATACAAGATGGACAATGCCGACTTAAGTACAAGAACAATGAATCATCTAGGAGTTTGTGCTTTCAGCGGCTTCTGGGAGACCAGTATTAGATTCCGATGCACCAGTGCAGGTTTACTGTATCCCTTGGATCTTCACATTGACCATGATACACAAAAATTGCATCGGGATTGAATACAAAAAGCACAATGCAGACGTAAGTACAAGAAGAATGAATCTTCTAAGAGTTTGTACTTTGAACGGCTCCACGGAGACCAGTATTAGATTCCGGTTCACCAGTCCAGGTTTACTGTATCTCTTGGGCATTCACATTGAGCAGGAAACACAGAAATTGCATCGGGAATGAATACAAAAAGGACAATGAAGACTTTGGTTCAAGAAGAGTGAATCATCTAAGAGTTTGTGGTTTGAGCGGCTCCTGGGAGACCAGTATTAGATTCCGATGCACCAGTGCGGGTTTACTGTATCCCTTGGACTTTCACTTTGACCATGAAACACAGAAATTGCATCGGGATTGAATACAAAAGGCATAATGCCGACTTAAGTACAAGAAGAGTGAATCTTCTAAGAGTTTGTGGTTTGAGTGGCTCCTGGCTGAGCAGTATTAGATTCCGATGCACCAGTGCAGGTTTACTATATCCCTTGGACCTTCACATTGAGCACGAAACACAGACATCGCATCGGGATTGAATACAAAAGGCACAATGGCGACCTCAATACAAAAAGAGTGGATTTTCTAAGAGTTTGACTTCAGCGGCTCCTGGGAGACCAACATTAGTTTCCGATGCACCAGTGCAGGTTTACTGTATCCCTTGGACATTCCAATTGACCGCGAATCACAGAAATTGCATCGGGATTGAATACGAAAGGCACAATGCAGACTTAAGTACAAGAAGGTGAATTTTCTAAGAGTTTGTGGTTTGAGCGGCTCCTGAGATACCAGTATTAGATTCCGATGCACCAGTGCATGTTTACTGTATCCCTTGGGCCTCCACATTTACCATGAAACACAGAAATTGCATCGGGATTGAATACAAAAGACACAAAGACGACTTAAGTACAAGAAGAGTGAATCTTCTAAGAGTTCGTGGTTTTAGCGGCTCATGGGAGACCAGTATTAGATTCCGATGAACCAGTGCAGGTTTACTGTATCCCTTGGACATTCTCATTGACCATGAAACATAGAAATGGCACCGGGATTGAATACAAAATGCACAATACCGGCTTAACTACAAAAAGACTGAATCCTCTAAGAGTTTGTGCTTTGAACGGCTCCTGGGAGTCCAGTATTAGATTCCGATGCACCAGTGCCCGATTACTGTCTCCCTTCGACCTTCACATTTACCATGAATCACAGAAATTGCATCGGGATTGAATACAAAAGTGATAATGCCGACATAAGTACAATTAGGTGAATTCTCTAAGACTTTGTGGTTTGAGCTGCTCCTGAGATACCAGTTTTAGATTCCGATGCACCTGTGCAGGTTTACTGTATCGCTTGGACCTTCACATTGACCATGAAACACAGAAATTGCATAGGGATTGAATACAAAATGGACAATGCCGACTAAAGTACAAGAAGAATGAATCCTCTCGAAGTTAGTGCTTTCAGCGGCTCCTGGGAGACCAGTATTTTATTCCGATGCGCCAGTGCAGGTTTACTGTATCCCTTGGACCGTCACATTGTGTATGAAACTCAGGAATTGCTTCGGGATTGAATACAAAAGGCACAATGCCAACTTAAGGACAAGAAAGTGAATCTTCTAAGAGTTTGTGGTTGGAGCGGCTCCTCGCAGACCAGTATTAGATTCCGATGCACCAGTGCAAATTTACTGTATCCCGTGGACCTTCACATTGACCACGAAACACAGATATTGCATCGGGATTGAATACAAAACTCACAATGCCAACTTAAGCACAGGTAATGTAAATCTTCGAAGAGTATGTGCTTTGAGCGTCTCCTGGGAGACCTGTATTAGATTCCCATGCACCAGTGCACGTTTGCAGTATCCCTTTGACCTTCTAATTCGCCATTAAACACAGTAATTGCATCGGGATTGAATACAAAAGTGACAATTTCGAATTAAGTACAAGAAGGAGAATTTTCTAAGAGTTTGTGGTTTGAGAGGCTCCTGAGAGACCAGTTTTAGATTCCGATGCACCATTGCAGGTTTACTGTATCCCTTGGACCTTCACATTGACCATGAAACACAGACATCGCATCGGGATTGAATACAAAAGGCACAATGGCGACTTTAATACAGGAAGGGTGAATCTTCTAAGAGTTTGTGGTTTGAGCGGCTCATGGGAGACCAGTATAAGATTTCGATGAACCAGTGCAGGTTTACTGTATCCCTTGGACCTTCACATTGACCATGTAACACAGAAATTGCATCGGGATTGAATACAAAACTCTCAATGCCGACTTAAGTACAAGAAGGTGAATTTTCTAAGGGTTTATGGTTTGAGCGGCTCCTGAGAGACCAGTTTTAGATTCCGAAGCACCAGTGCAGGTTTACTGTATCCCTTGGACCTTCACATTGACCATGAAGCACAGACAGTGCATCGGGATTGAATACAAGAGGCACAATGGCGACTTAAATACAAGAAGAGTGAAGCTTCTAAGATTTTGTCGTTTGAGCGGCTCATGGGTGACCAGTATTAGATTCCGATGTAATAGTGCAGGTTTACTGTATCCCTTGGACATTCTCATTGACCATGAGACATCGAAATTGCATCGGGATTGAATACAAAATGCACAATGCAGACTTAAGTACAAGAAGAATGAATCTTCTAAGAGTTTGTACTTTGAACGGCTCCACGGAGACCAGTATTAGATTCCGGTTCACCAGTCCAGGTTTACTGTATCCAGTGGACCTTCACATTGAGCAGGAAACACAGAAATTGCATTGGGAATGAATACAAAAATGACAATGCCGACTTAGGTACAAGAAGAGTGAACCTTCTGAGAGTTAGTGGTTTGAGCGGCTCCTGGGGGACCAGTATTAGATTCCGATGCACCAGTGCGGGTTTACTGTAGCCCTTGGACCTTCACATTGACCATGAAACACCGAAATTGCATCGGGATTGAATACAAAAGGCACAATGCCGACTTAAGTACAAGAAGAGTGAATCTTCTAAGAGTTTGTGCTTTGAGCGGCTCCCGGGAGACCAGTATTTTATTCCGATGCGCCAGTGCTGGTTTAGTGTATCCCTTGGACCGTCAAATTGTGTATGAAACTCAGAAAGTGCTTCAGGATTGAATACAAACGGCACAATGCCGACTTAAGTACAAGAAAGTGAATCTTCTAAGAGTTTGTGGTTGGAGCGGCTCCTCGCAGACCAGTATTAGATTCCGATGCACCAGTGCAGGTTTACTGTATCCCATGGACGTTCACATTGACCACGAAACACAGAAATTGCATCGGGATTGAATACAAAACTCACAATGCCAACTTAAGCACAAGTAATGTAAATCTTCGAAGAGTATGTGTTTTGAGCGTCTCCTGGGGGACCTGTATTAGATTCCGATGCACCTGAGCACGTTTACAGTATCCCTTTGACCTTCTGATTCACCATTAAACACAGTAATTGCATCGGGATTGAATACAAAAGGGACAATGCCGAATTAAGTACAAGAAGGAAAATTTACTAAGAGTTTGTGGTTTGAGCGGCTCCTGAGAGACAAGTTTTAGATTCCGATGCACCATTGCAGGTTTACTGTATCCCTTGGACCTTCACATTGACCAAGAAACACAGACATCGCATCGGGATTGAATACAAAAGGCACAATGGCGACTTTAATACAGGAAGGGTGAATCTTCTAAGGGTTTGTGGTTTGAGCGGCTCATGGGAGACCAGTATAAGATTCCGATGAACCAGTGCAGATTTACTGTATCCCTTGGACCTTCACATTGACCATGAAACACAGACAGTGCATCGGGATTGAATACAAGAGGCACAATGACGACTTAAATACAAGAAGAGTGAAGCTTCTAAGATTTTGTCGTTTGAGCGGCTCATGGATGACCAGTATTAGATTCCGATGAACCAGTGCAGGTTTACTGTATCCCTTGGACATTCTCATTGACCATGAGACATCGAAATTGCATCGGGATTGAATACAAAATGCACAATGCTGGCTTAAGTACAAGAAGAGTAAATCTTCTAAGAGTTTGTGACTTCAGCGGCTCCTGGGAGACCAGCATTGGATTCCGATGCACCAGTGCAGGATTACTGTATCCATCGACCTTCACATTGACCACGAATCACAGAAATTGCATCGGGATTGAATACAAAAGGTACAATGCCGACTTAAGTACAAAAAGGTGAATTTTCTAAGAGTTAGTGCTTTGAGCGGCTCCTGAGAGACTAGTATTAGATTCCGTGCACCAGAGCAGGTTTACTGTATCTCTTGGACCTTTGCATTGACCATGAAACACAGAAATCGCATCGGTATTGAATACAAATGGCACAATGCCGACTTAAGTACAAGAAGAGTGAATCTTCTAAGAGTTTGTGCTTTGAGCGGCTCCTGGGAGACAAGTATTACATTCCGATGCACCAGTGCAGGTTTACTGTATCATTTGGACCTTAACATTGCCTATGAAACACGGATATTGCATCGGGATTGAATACTTAAGGCACAATGCCGACTTAAATACAAGAAGAGTGAATCTCCTAAGAGTTTGTGGTTGGAGCGGCTCCTGAGACACCAGTATTATATTCCGATGCACCAGAAAAGGTTTACTGTATCTCTTGGACCTTTGCATTGACCACGAAACACAGAAATCGCATCGGTATTGAATACAAATGGCACAATGCCGACTTAAGTACAAGAAGAGTGAATCTTCTAAGAGTTTGGGCTTTGAGCGGCTCCTGGGAGACAAGTATTAGATTCCGATGCACCAGAGCAGGTTGACTGTATCATTTGGACCTTCACATTGACCATGAAATACAGAAGTTGCATCGGGATTGAATACAAAAGGGACAATGGCGACTTAAGTACAAGAAGAATGAATCCTCTAGGAGGTTGTGTTTTATGCGATGCTGGGAGACCAGTATTACATTCCGATGCACCAGTGCAGGTTTACTGTATCATTTGGACCTTAACATTTACTATGAAACACGGATATTGCATCGGGATTGAATACTTAAGGCACAATGCCGACTTAAATACAAGAAGAGTGAATCTCCTAAGAGTTTGTGGTTGGAGCGGCTCCTGAGACACCAGTATTAGATTCCGATGCACCAGTGCAGGTATACTGTATCCCTTGGACCTTCACATTGCCCAAGAATCACAGAAATTGCATCGGGATTCAATACAAGATGCACAATGCCGACTTAAGTACAAGAAGAGTGAATCTTCTAAGATTTTGTGCTTTGAGCGGCTCCTGGAAGGCCAGTATTACATTCCGATGCACCAGTGCAGGTCGACTGTATCAATTGCAACGTCACATTGACCATGAAACACAGAATGTACATCGGGATTGAATACAAAAGGGACAATGAAGACTTAAGTACAAGAAGAGTGAATATTCTACGGGTTTGTGGTTGGAGCGGCTCCTGGGAGACCAATATTAGATTCTGATGCAACAGTGCAGGTTTACTGTATCCCTTGGACTTTCCCATTGACCATGAAACACAGAAATTGCATCAGGATTGAATACAAAAGGGACAATGCCGACTAAAGTACAAGAAGAATGAATCCTCTTGGAGTTTGTGCTTTCAACGGCTCCTCGGAGACCAGTATTAGATTCCGATGCACCAGTGCAGGATAACAGTAACTCTTGGACTTTCACATTCACCATGAAACACAGAAATTGCATCGGGATTTAATACAAAAGGGACAATGACGACTTAAGTACAAGAAGAATGAATCCTCTAGGAGGTTGTGCTTTCAGCGGCTGCTGGGAGACCAGTATCACATTCCGATGCACCAGTGCAGGTTTACTGTATCATTTGGACCTTAACATTGACTATGAAACACGGATATTCCATCGGGATTGAATACTTTAGCACAATGCCGACTTAATTACAAGAAGAGTGAATCTCCTAAGAGTTTGTGCTTTGAGCGGCTCCTGGGACACAAGTATGAGATTCCGATGCACCAGTGCAGGTTGACTGTATCATTTGGACCTTCACATTGACCATGACATACAGAAATTGCATCGGGATGGAATACAAAAGGGACAATGGCAACTTAAATACTAGAAGAGTGAATCTTCTAAGAGTTTGTCGTTTGAGCGGCTCATGGGGGACCAGTATAAGATTCCGATGAACCAGTGCAGGTTTACTGTATCCCTTGGACATTCTCATTGACCATGAAACATAAAAACTGCATCGGGATTGAATACAAAATGCACAATACCTACTTATGTAAAAGAAGAGTTAATCTTCGAAGAGTTTGTCCTTTGAGCGGCTCCTGGGAGACCAGTATTAGATTCCGATGCACAAATGCAGGTTTACTGTATCCCTTGGACCTTCACATTGCCCAAGAATCACAGAAATTGCATCGGGATTCATTACAAGATGCACAATGCCGACTTAAGTACAAGAAGAGTGAATCTTCTAAGATTTTGCGCTTTGAGCGGCTCCTGGAAGGCCAGTATTACATTCCGATGCACCAGTGCAGGTTGACTGTATCATTTGCAACGTCACATTGACCATGAAACACAGAATGTTCATCGGGATTGAATACAAAAGCGACAATGAAGACTTAAGTACAAGAAGAGTGAATCTTCTAAGAGTTTGTGCTTTGAGCGGCTCCTGGGAGACAAGTATTAGATTCCGATTCACCAGTGCAGGTTTATTGTATCCCTTGGACCTTCACATTGACCATGAAACCCACAGATCGCATAGGGATTGAGTACAAAAGGCACAATGCCGATTTAAGTACAAGAAGAGTGAATCTTCCAAGAGTTTGTGGTTGGAGCGGCTCCTGGCAGACCAGTATTAGATTCCGATGCACTAGTGCAGGTATACTGTTTCCCTAGGAACTTCACATTGACCATGAAATACAGAAATCGCATCGGGACTCAATACAAAAGGGACAATACCGACTTGAGTACAAGAAGAGTGAATCTTCTAAGAGTTTGTGCCTTGAGCGGCTCCTGAGAGACCAGTATTAGATTCCGATGCACCAGTGCAGGTTTACTGTATCCTTTGGACCATCTCATTGTGTATGAAACACAGAAATTGAATTGGGATTGAATACAAAAGGAACAATGTCGACTTAAGTACAAGAAGAGAGTATCTTCTAAGAGTTTGTGGTTGGAGCGGCTGCTGGCAGACCAGTGTTAGATTCCGAAGCACCAGTGCAGGTTTACTGTATCCCTTGGACCTTCACATTGACCATGAAGCACAGACATTGCATCGGGATTGAATACAAGAGGCACACTGGCGACTTAAATACAAGAAGAGTGAATTTTCTAAGAGTTTGTCGATTGAGGGGCTCATGGGGGACCAGTATTACATTCCGATGAACCAGTGCTGGTTTACTGTATCCCTTGGACATTCTCATTGACCATGAAACATAGAAATTGCATCGGGATTCAATGCAAAATGCACAATACCGACTTATGTAAAAGAAGAGAGAATCTTTGAACAGTTTGAGCTGTGAGCGGCTCCTGGGAGACCAGTATTAGATTCCGATGCACCAGTGCAGGTTGACTGTATCATTTGGACATTCACATTGACTATGAAACACAGAAATTGCATCGGGATGGAATACAAAATGCACAATGCTGGCTTAAGTACAAGAAGAGTGAATCTTCTAAGAGTTTGTGACTTCAGCGGCTCCTGGGAGACCAGTATTAGATTCCGTGCACCAGAGCACGTTTACTGTATCTCTTGGACCTTTGCATTGCCCATGAAACACAGAAATCGCATCGGTATTGAATACAAATGGCACAATGCCGACTTAAGTACAAGAAGAGTGAATCTTCTAAGAGTTTGTGCTTTGAGCGGCTCCTGGGAGACAAGTATTAGATTCCGATGCACCAGTGCAGGTTGACTGTATCATTTGGACTTTCACATTGACCATGAAATACAGAAATTGCATCGGGATCGAATACAAAAGGGACAATGCCGACTTAAGTACAAGAAGAATGAATCCTCTAGGAGGTTGCGTTTTCAGCGGCTGCTGGGAGACCAGTATTACATTCCGATGCACCACTGCAGGTTTACTGTATCATTTGGACCTTAACATTGACTATGAAACACGGATATTGCATCGGGATTGAATACTTAAGGCACAAAGCCGACTTAAATACAAGAAGAGTGAATCTCCTAAGAGTTTGTGGTTGGAGCGGCTCCTGAGACACCAGTATTAGATTCCGATGCACCAGTGCAGGTTTACTGTATCCAATGGAACGTCACATTGACCATAAAACACAGACATAGCATCGGGATTGAATACAAAATGGACAATGCCGACATAAGTGAAAGAAGAGTGAATCTTCTAAGAGTTTGTGATTTGAGCGGCTCCTGGGAGAAAAGTATTAGATTCCGATGTACCAGTGCAGGTTTACTGTATCCCTTGGACCTTCACATTGCCCAAGAATCACAGAAATTGCATCGGAATTCCATACAAGATGCACAATGCCGACTTAAGTACAAGAAGAGTGAATCTTCTAAGATTTTGTGCTTTTTGCGGCTCCTGGAAGGCCAGTATTACATTCCGATGCACCAGTGCAGGATGACTGTATCATTTGCAACGTCACATTGACCATGAAACACAGAATGTACATCGGGATTGAATACAAAAGGGACAATGAAGACTTAAGTAGAAGAAGAGTGAATCTTCTACGGGTTTGTGGTTGGAGCGGCTCCTGGGAGACCAATATTAGATTCCGATGCAACAGTGCAGGTTGACTGTATCATTTGGACATTCACATTGACTATGAAACCCAGAAATTGCATCGGGATGGAATACAAAATGCACAATGCTGACTTAAGTACAAGAAGAGTGAATCTTCTAAGAGTTTGTGACTTCAGCGCCTCCTGGGACACCAGCATTGGATTCCGATGCACCAGTGCAGAATTACTGTATCCCTTGGACCTTCATATTGACGACGAATCACAGAAATTGCATCGGGATTGAATACAAAAGGCACAATGCCGACTTAAGTACAAGAAGGTGAATTTTCTAAGAGTTTGTCGTTGGAGCGGCTCCTCGCAGACCAGTATTAGATTCCGATGCACCAGTGCAGGTTTACTGTATCCCGTGGACGTTCACATTGATTACGAAACACAGAAATTGCATCACGATTGAATACAAAACTCACAATGCCAACTTAAGCACAAGTAATGTTAATCTTCGAAGAGTATGTGCTTTGAGCGTCTCCTGGGAGACCTGTATTAGATTTCGATGCACCTGAGCACGTTTACAGTATCCCTTTGACCTTCTGATTCACCATTAATCACAGTAATTGCATCGGGATTGAATACAAAAGGGACAATGCCGAATTAAGTACAAGAAGGCGAATTTACTAAGAGTTTGTGATTTGAGCGGCTCCTGAGAGACCAGTTTTAGATTCCGATGCACCAGTGCAGGTTTACTGTATCCCTTGGACCTTCACATTGACCATGAAACACAGACATCGCATCGGGATTGAATACAAATCACAATGGCGACTTTAATACAGGAAGGGTGAATCTTCTAAGGGTTTGTGGTTTGAGCGGCTCATGGGAGACAAGTATAAGATTCCGATGAACCAGTGCAGATTTACTGTATCCCTTGGACCTTCACATTGACCATGAAACACAGACAGTGCATCGGGATTGAATACGAGAGGCAGAATGGCGACATAAATACAAGAAGAGTGAAGCTTCTAAGAGTTTGTCGTTTGAGCGGCTCATGGGTGACCAGTATTAGATTCCGATGAACCAGTGCAGGTTTACTGTATCCCTTGGACATACTCATTGACCATTAGACATCGAAATTGCATCGGGATTGAATACAAAAGGGACAATGCCGACTTAAGTACAAGAAGAATGAATCTTCTAAGATTTTGTGCTTTGAGCGGCTCCTGGAAGGCCAGTATTACATTCCGATGCACCAGTGCAGGTTGACTGTATCATTTGCAACGTCACATTGACCATGAAACACAGAATGTACATCGGGATTGGATACAAAAAGGGATAATGAAGACTTAATTACAAGAAGAGTGAATCTTCTACGGGTTTGTGGTTGGAGCGGCTCCTGGGAGACCAATATTAGATTCCGATGCAACAGTGCAGGTTTACTGAATCCCTTGGACTTTCCCATTGACCATGAAACACAGAAATTGCATCGGGATTGAATACAAAAGGGACAATGCCGACTAAAGTACAAGAAGAATGAATCTTCTTGGAGTTTGTGCTTTCAACGGCTCCTGGGAGACCAGTATTAGATTCCGATGCACCAGTGCAGGTTTACAGTACCCCTTGGACCTTCACATTGACCATGAAACACAGAAATCGCATCGGGATTGAATAGAAAAGGCACAATGCCGACTTAAGTACAAGAAGAGTGAATTTTCTAAGAGTTTGTGGTTTGAGCGGCTCCTGAGAGACCAGTTTTAGATTCCGAATTACCAGTGCAGGTTTACTGTATCCCTTGGACCTTCACATTCTCCCTGAAGCACAGACATTGCATCGGGATTGAATACAAGAGGCACAATGGCGACTTAAATACTAGAAGAGTGAATCTTCTAAGAGTTTGTCGTTTGAGCGGCTCATGGGGGACCAGTATTAGATTCCGATGCAACAGTGCAGGTTTACTGCATCCCTTGGACTTTCCCATTGACCATGAAACACAGAAATTGCATCTGGATTGAATACAAAAGGGACAATGCCGACTAAAGTACAAGAAGAGTGGATCCTCTTGGAGTTTGTGCTTTCAACGGCCTCCGGGAAACCAGTATTAGATTCCGATGCACCAGTGCAGGTTTACAGTATCATTTGGACCTTCACATTGAGCCATGAAACACAGAGATCGCATAGGGATTGAGTACAAAAGGTACAATGCCGATTTAAGTACAAGAAGAGTGAATCTTCCAAGAGTTTGTGGTTGGAGCGGCTCCTGGCAGACCAGTATTAGATTCCGATGCACTAGTGCAGGTTTACTGTTTCCCTTGGAACTTCACATTAACCATGAAATACAGAAATTGCATCGGGACTCAATACAAAAGGGACAATACCGACTTGAGTACATAAGAGTAAATCTTCTAAGATTTTGTGCCTTAAACGGCTCCTGGGAGACCAGTATCAGATTCCGATGCACCAGTGCAGGTTTACTGTATCCCTTGGACCATCTCATTATGTTTGAAACACAGAAATTGAATTGGGATTGAATACAAAAGCACAATGCCGACTTAAATACAAGAAGAGAGTATCTTCTAAGAGTTTGTGGTTGGAGCGGCTGCTGGCAGACCAGTATTAGATTCCGAAGCACCAGTGCAGGTTTACTGTATCCCTTGGACCTTCACATTGACCATGAAGCACAGACATTGCGTCGGGATTGAATACAAGAAGCACACTGGCGACTTAAATACATGAAGAGTGAATCTTCTAAGAGTTTGTGCTTTGAGCGACTCATGGGGAACCAGTATTAGATTCCGATGAACCAGTGCTGGTTTACTGTATCCCTTGGACATTCTCATTGACCATAAAACATAGAAATTGCATCGGGTTTCATTACAAAATGCACAATACCGACTTATGTAAAAGAAGAGTGAATCTTTGAACAGTTTGAGCTTTGAGCGGCTCCTGGGAGACCAGTATTAGATTCCGATGGACCAGTGCAGGTTGACTGTATCATTTGGACATTCACATTGACTATGAAACACAGAAATTGCATCGGGATGGAATACAAAATGCACAATGCTGTCTTAAGTACAAGAAGAGTGAATCTTCTAAGAGTTTGTGACTTTAGCGGCTCCTGGGAGACCAGCATTGGATTCCGATGCACCAGTGCTGGATTACTGCATCCCTTGGACCTTCACATTGACGACGAATCACAGAAATTGCATCGGGATTGAATACAAAAGGCACAATGCCGACTTAAGTACAAGAAGAGTGAATATTCTAAGAGTTTCTAATCTGAGCGGCTCTTGGGAGACCAGTATTAGATTCCGAAGCACCTGTGCTGGTTTAGTGTATCCCCTGGACCTTCATATGCACCTCCAAACACAGAAATTGCATCAGGAGTGAGTACAAAAGGGACAATGCCGACTTAAGTACAAGAAGAATGAATCCTCTAGGAGGTTGTGTTTTCAGCGGCTGCTGGGTGACCAGTATTACATTATGATGCACCAGTGCAGGTTTACTGTATCCCTTGGACCTTCACATTGACCATGAAACATAGAAATCGCATCGGGATTGAATACCTTAGGTACAATGCCGATTTGAGTACAAGAAGAGTTAATCTTCTAAGAGTTTGTGGTTGGAGTGGCTCCTGGCAGAACAGTATTAGATTCCGATGCACCAGTGCAGCTTTACTGTAACCCTTGGAACTTCACATTCACCTTGAAACACAGAAATTGCATCGGGATTGAATACAAAAGGGACAATGCCGACTTAAGTACAAGAAGAGTGAATGTTCTAATAGTTTGTACTTTGAGCGGCTCCCGGGAGACCAGTATTTTATTCCGATGCGCCAGTGCAGGTTTACTGTATCCCTTGGACCGTCACATTGTGTATGAAACTCAGAAATTGCTTCGGGATTGAATACAAAAGGCACAATGCCGACTTAAGTACAAGAAACTGAAACTTCTAAGAGTTTGTGGTTGGAGCGGCTCCTCGCAGACCAGTATTAGATTCCGATGCACCAGTGCAGGTTTACTGTATCCCGTGGACGTTCACATTGACCACGAAACACAGAAATTGCATCGGGATTGAATACAAAACTCACAATGCCAACTTAAGCACAAGTAATGTAAATCTTCGAAGAGTATGTGCTTTGAGCGTCTCCTGGGAGACCTGTATTAGATTCCGATGCACCTGAGCACGTTTACAGTATCCCTTTGACCTTCTGATTCACCATTAAACACAGTAATTGCATCGGAATTGAACACAAAAGGGACAATGCCGAATTAAGTACAAGAAGGAGAATGTACTAAGAGTTTGTGGTTTGAGCGGCTCCTGAGAGACCAGTTTTAGATTCCGATGCACCAGTGCAGGTTTTCTGTATCCCTTGGACCATCACATTGACCATGAAACACAGACATCGCATCGGGATTGAATACAAAAGGCACAATGGCGACTTTAATACAGGAAGGGTGAATCTTCTAAGGGTTTGTGGTTTGAGCGGCTCATGGGAGACCAGTATAAGATTCCGATGAACCAGTGCAGATTTACTGTATCCCTTGGACCTTCACATTGACCATGAAACAAAGACAGTGCATCGGGATTGAATACAAGAGGCACAATGGCGACTTAAATACAAGAAGAGTGAAGCTTCTAAGAGTTTGTCGTTTGAGCGGCTCATGGGTGACCAGTATTAGATCCCGATGAACCAGTGCAGGTTTACTGTATCCCTTGGACATTCTAATTGACCATTAAACATAGAAATTGCATCGGGATTCAGTACAAAATACACAATACCGACTTATGTAAAAGAAGAGTGAATCTTTGAACAGTTAGAGCTTTCATCTGCTCCTGGGAGACCAGTATTTGATTCCGATGCACCAGTGCAGGTTGACTGTATCATTTGGACATTCACATTGACTATGAAACACAAAAATTGCATCGGGATTGAATACAAAAGGCACAATGCCGACTTAAGTACAAAAAGGTGAATTTTCTAACAGTTAGTGCTTTGAGCGGATCCTGAGAGACCAGTATTAGATTCCGTGCACCAGAGCAGGTTTACTGTATCTCTTGGACCTTTGCATTGACCATGAAACACAGAAATCGCATCGGTATTGAATACAAATGGCACAATGATGACTTAAGTACAAGAAGAGTGAATCATCTAAGAGTTTGTGCTTTGAGCGGCTCCTGGGAGACAAGTATTAGATTCCGATGCACCAGTGCAGCTTGACTGTATCATTTGGACCCTCACATTGACCATGAAGTACAGAAATTGTATCGGGATTGAATACAAAATGGACAATGCCGACTTAAGTACAAGCAGAGTGAATCTACGAAGAGTTTGTGATTTGAGTAGCTCCTGGGAGACCAGTAGTAGATTCCGATGCACCAGTGCACGTTGACTGAATCATTTGGAAATTTACATTGACTATGAAACGCAGAAATTGCATCGGGATTCAATACAAAATGCACAATGCCGACTTAAGTAAAAAAAAGGTGAATTTTCTAAGAGTTTGTGCTTCGAGCATTTCCTGGGAGACATGTATTAGATTCCTCGCACCAGTTCACGTTTGCTGTATCCCTTTGACCTTCACAATGACCATGAAACACAGATATTGCATCGGGATTGAATACAAAAGGGCAATGCGGACTTAAGTACAAGAAGAGTGAATTTTCTAAGAGTTTGTGGTTTGAGCGGCTGCTGGGAGACCAGTATTACATTCCGATGCACCAGTGCAGGTTTACTGTATCATTTGCACCTTAACATTGACTATGAAACACGGAAATTGCATCGGGATTGAATACTGAATGCACAATGCCGACTTAAATACAAGAAGAGTGAATCTCCTAAGAGTTTGTGGTTGGAGCGGCTCCTGAGACACCAGTATTAGATTCCGATGCACCAGTGCAGGTTTACTGTATCCCATGGAACTTCACATTAACCATAAAACACAGAAATTCCATCGGAATTGAACACAAAATGGTCAATGCCGACATAAGTGAAAGAAGAGTGAATCTTCTAAGAGTTTGTGATTTGAGCGGCTCCTGGGAGACCAGTATTAGATTCCGATGCACCAGTGCAGGTTTACTGTATCCCTTGGACCTTCACATTGCCCAAGAATCACAGAAATTGCATCGGGATTGAATACAAAATGCACAATACCGACTTATGTAAAAGAAGAGTTAATCTTCGAAGAGTTTGTGTTTTGGGCGGCTCCTGGGAGACAAGTATTAGATTCCGATGCACCAGTGCAGGTTGACTGTATGATTTAGACCTTCACTTTGACCATGAAATACAGAAATTGCATCGGGATTGAATACAAAAGGGATAATGCCGACTTAAGTACAAGAAGAATAAATCCTCTAGGAGGTTGTGCCTTCAGTTGCTGCTGGGAGACCAGTATTACATTCCGATGCAACAGTGCAGGTTTACTGTATCATTTGGACCTTAACATTGACTATGAACACGGATATTGCATCGATATTGAATACAAAATACACAATGCCGACCTTAGTACAAGAAGGTGAATTTTCTAAGAGTTTGTGGGTTGAGCGGCTCCTGAGAGACCAGCATTAGATTCCGATGCACCAGTGCAGATTTACTGTATCCCTTGGACCTTCACATTGACCATGAAACACAGAAATGGCATCGGGATTGAATACAAAAGGACATTGCCGACTTAAGTACAAGAATTATGAATCCTCTAGGAGTTTTCGCTTTCAGCGGCTCCTGGGAGACCAGTATTAGATTACGTGCACCTGTGCAGGATTATTGTATCCCTTGGACCTTCACATTGACCATGAAACACAGAGATAGCATAGGGATTGAGTACAAAAGGCACAATGCTGATTTAAGTACAAGAAGAGTGAATCTTCCAAGAGTTTGTGGTTGGAGCGGCTCCTGGCAGACCATTATTAGATTCCATTGCACTAGTGCAGGTTTACTGCTTCCCTTGGAGCTTCAAATTGACCAGAAATACAGAAATTGCATCGGGATTGAATACAAAACACACAATGCCATTTTAAGCACAAGTAATGTAAATCTTCGAAGAGAATGTGCTTTGAGCGTCTCCTGGGAGACCTGTATTTGATTCCGATGCACCAGTGCATTTCTACTGTATCCCTTGGCCCATCACATTGTGTATGAAACACAGAAATTGCATTGGGATTGAATACAAAAGGCACAATGCCAACTTAAGTACAATAAGAGTGTATATTCTAAGAGTTTGTGGTTGGAGCGGCTCCTGGCAGACCAGTATTAGATTCCGATGCACCTGTGCACGTTTACTGTATCCCTTGGACCTTCACATTGACCATGAAACACAGAAATTGCATCGGAAATGGATACAAAACTCACAATGCCAACTTAAGCAGAAGTAGTGTGATCTTCGAAGATTTTGTGCTTTGAGCGCCTCCTGGAAGACCTGTATTAAATTCCGATGTACCAGAGCATGTTTACTGTATCCTGTGACCTTCACATTGACCATTAAACACAGAAATTGCATCGGGATTGAATACAAAATGGACAATGCCGACTTAAGTACAAGCAGAGTGAATCTTCGAAGAGTTTGTGATTTGAGCAGCTCCTGGGAGACCAGTAGTAGATTCCGATGCACCAGTGCACGTTGACTGAATCATTTGGAAATTTACATTGACTATGAAACACAGAAATTGCATCGGGATTCAATACAAAATGCACAATGCCGACTTAAGTAAAAAAAAAAGGTGAATTTTCTAAGAGTTTGTGCGTCGAGCATTTCCTGGGAGACATGTATTAGATTCCTCGCACCAGTTCACGTTTGCTGTATCCCTTTGACCTTCACAATGACCATGAAACACAGATATTGCATCGGGATTGAATACAAAAGGGCAATGCGGACTTAAGTACAAGAAGAGTGAATTTTCTAAGAGTTTGTGGTTTGAGCGGCTCCTAGGAGACCAGTATTAGATTCCTATGTACCAGTGCAGGATTACTGTATCCCTTGGACCTTCACATTGACATTGAAACACATAACTCGCATCGGGATTGAATAGAAAGGGCACAATGCCGACTTAAGTACAAGAAGAGTGAATCTTCTAAGGGTTAGTGCTTTGAGCGGCTACTGGGAGACCAGTATTAGATTCCGATGCACCAGTGCAGGTTAACTGTATCCCCTGGACTTTCACATTGACCATGAAACACAGAAATTGCATCGGGATTGAATACAAAACTCACAATGCCAATTTAAGCACAAGAAGTGTGGATCTTCGAAGAGCTTGTGCTTTGATGGTCTCCTCGGAGTCCTGTATTAGATTCCGATGCACCAGTGCACGTTTTTGTATCCCTTTGATCTTCACATTGACCATGAAACACAGAACTTTCATCGGAATTGAATACTAAAGGGACAATGCCGACTTAAGTACAAGAAGGTGAATTTTCTAAGAGTTTGTGGTTTGAGTGGCTCCTGAGAGACCAGTATTAGATTCCGATGCACCAGTGCAGGTTTACTGTATCCCTTGGACCTTCACATTGACCATGAAACACAGAAATCGCATCGGGATAGAATACAAAAGGCACAATGCCGACTTAATACAAGAAGAATGAATCTTCTAGGAGTTTGTGCTTTCAGGGGCTCCTGGGAGACCGGTATTAGATTCCGATGAACCAGTGCAGGTTTACTGTATCCCTTGACCTTCACATTGACCATGAAACACAGAAATCGCATCGGGATTGAATACAAAAGGCTCAATACCGACTTAAGAAGTGAAGAGTGAATCTTCTAAGAGTTTGTGGTTTGAGCGGCTGCTGGCAGACAAGTATTAGATTCCGATGCACCAGTGCAATTTTACTCTATCCCTTGGACCTTCACATTGACCATGAAACACAGACATCGCATCGGGATTGAATATAAAAGGCACAATGGCGACTTTAATACAGGAAGGGTGAATCTTCTAAGGGTTTGTGGTTTGAGCGGCTCATGGGAGACCAGTATAAGATTCCGATGAAACAGTGCAGATTTACTGTATCCCGTGGACCTTCACATTGACCATGAAACATAGACAGTGCATCGGGATTGAATACAAGAGGCACAATGGCGACTTAAATACAAGAAGAGTGAAGCTTCTAAGAGTTTGTCGTTTGAGCGGCTCATGGGTGACCAGTATTAGATTCCGATGAACCAGTGCAGGTTTACTGTATCCCTTGGACATTCTCATTGACCATGAAACATAGAAATTGCATCGGGATTCAATACAAAATGCACAATACCGACTTATGTAAAAGAAGAGTGAATCTTTGAACAGTTTGAGCTTTGAGCGGCTCCTGGGAGACCAGTATTAGAGTCCGATGCACCAGGGCAGGTAGACTGTATCATTTGGACATTCACATTGACTATGAAACACAGAAATTGCATCGGGATTGAATACAAAAGGCACAATGCCGACTTAAGTACAAAAAGGTGAATTTTCTAACAGTTAGTGCTTTGAGCGGCTCCTGAGAGACCAGTATTAGATTCCGTGCACCAGAGCAGGTTTACTGTATCTCTTGGACCTTTGCATTGACCATGAAACACAGAAATCGCATCGGATATTAATACAAGTGGCACAATGCCGACTTAAGTACAAGAAGAGTGAATCATCTAAGAGTTTGTGCTTTGAGCGGCTCCTGGGAGACAAGTATTAGATTCCGATGCACCAGTGCAGGTTTACAGTACCCCTTGGACCTTCACATTGACCATGAAACACAGAAATCGCATCGGGATTGAATAGAAAAGGCACAATGCCGACTTAAGTACAAGAAGAATGAATCCTCTAGGAGGTTGTGTTTTCAGCGGCTGCTGGGAGACCAGTATTACATTCCGATGCACCAGTGCAGGTTTACTGTATCATTTGGACCTTAACATTGACTATGAAACACGGATATTGCATCGGGATTGAATACTTAAGGCACAATGCCGACTTAAATACAAGAAGAGTGAATCTCCTAAGAGTTTGTGGTTGGAGCGGCTCCTGAGACACCAGTATTAGATTCCGATGCACCAGTGCAGGTTTACTGTATACCATGGCACTTCACATTGACCATAAAACACAGAAATTGCATCGGCATTGAATACAAAATGGACAATGCCGACATAAGTGAAAGAAGAGTGAATCTTCTAAGAGTTTGTGATTTGAGCGGCTCCTGGGTGACCAGTATTAGATTCCGATGCACCAGTGCGGTTTACTGAATCCCTTGGACCTTCACATTGCCCAAGAATCACAGAAATTGCATCGGGATTCAATACAAGATGCACAATGCCGACTTAAGTACAAGGAGAGTGAATCTTCTAAGATTTTGTGCTTTGAGCGGCTCCTGGAAGGCCAGTATTACATTCCGATGCACCAGTGCAGGTTGACTGTATCATTTGCAACGTCAAATTGACCATGAAACACAGAATGTACATCGGGATTGGATACAAAAAGGGATAATGAAGACTTAAGTACAAGAAGAGTGAATCTTCTACGGGTTTGTGGTTGGAGCGGCTCCTGGGAGACCAATATTAGATTCCGATGCAACAGTGCAGGTTTACTGAATCCCTTGGACTTTCCCATTGACCATGAAACACAGAAATTGCATCGGGATTGAATACAAAAGGGACAATGCCGACTAAAGTACAAGAAGAATGAATCTTCTTGGAGTTTGTGCTTTCAACGGCTCCTGGGAGACCAGTATTAGATTCCGATGCACCAGTGCAGGTTTACAGTACCCCTTGGACCTTCACATTGACCATGAAACACAGAAATCGCATCGGGATTGAATAGAAAAGGCACAATGCCGTCTTAAGTACAAGAAGAGTGAATTTTCTAAGAGTTTGTGGTTTGAGCGGCTCCTGAGAGACCAGTTTTAGATTCCGAAGCACCAGTGCAGGTTTACTGTATCCCTTGGACTTTCACATTCTCCATGAAGCACAGACATTGCATCGGGATTGAATGCAAGAGGCACAATAGCGACTTAAATACTAGAAGAGTGAATCTTCTAAGAGTTTGTCGTTTGAGCGGCTCATGGGGGACCAGTATTAGATTCCGATGAACCAGTGCAGGTTTACTGTATCCCTTGGACATTCTCATTGACCATGAAACATAGAAATTGCATCTGGATTGAATACAAAATGCACAATACCGACTTATGTAAAAGAAGAGTTAATCTTCGAAGAGTTTGTGCTTTGAGCGGCTCCTGGGAGACCAGTATTAGATTCCGATGCACCAGTGGAGGTTGACTGTATCATTTGGACATTCACATTGACTATGAAACACAGAAATTGCATCGGGATTGAATACAAAATGCACAATGCTGACTTAAGTACAAGAAGAGTAAATCTTCTAAGAGTTTGTGACTTCAGCGGCTCCTGGGAGACCAGCATTGGATTCCAATGCACCAGTGCAGGATTACTGCATCCATTGGACCTTCACATTGACAACGATTCACAGAAATTGCATCGGAATTGAATACAAAATACACAATGCCGACTTAAGTACAAGAAGGTAAATTTTCTAAGAGTTTGTGGGTTGAGCGGCTCCTGAGAGACCAGTATCAGATTCCGATGCACCAGTGCAGATTTACAGTATCCCTTGGACCTTCACATTGACCATGAAACACAGAAATTGCATCGGGATTGAATACAAAAGGACAATGCCGACTTAAGTACAAGAAGTATGAATCCTCTAGGAGTTTTCGCTTTCAGCGGCTCCTGGGAGACCAGTATTAGATTACGATGCACCTGTGCAGGATTATTGTATCCCTTGGACCTTCACATTGACCATGAAACACAGAGATCGCACAGGGATTGAGTACAAAAGGCACAATGCAGATTTAAGTACAAGAAGAGTGAATCTTCCAAGAGTTTGTGGTTGGAGCGGCTCCTGGCAGACCATTATTAGATTCCGATGCACTAGTGCCGGTTTACTGCTTCCCTTGGAGCTTCAAATTGACCAGAAATACAGAAATTGCATCGGGATTGAATACAAAACACACAATGCCATTTTAAGCACAAGTAATGAAAATCTTCGAAGAGTATGTGCTTTGAGCGTCTCCTGGGAGTCCAGTATTTGATTCCGATGCACCAGTGCAGGTCTACTGTATCCCTTGGCCCATCACATTGTGTATGAAACACAGAAATTGCATTGGGATTGAATACAAAAGGCACAATGCCAACTCAAGTACAAGAAGAGTGTATCTTCTAAGAGTTTGTGGTTGGAGCGGCTCCTGGCAGACCAGTATTAGATTCCGATGCACCTGTGCACGTTTAATGTATCCCTTGGACCTTCACATTGACCATGAAACACAGAAATTGCATCGGAAATGGATACAAAACTCACAATGCCAACTTAAGCAGAAGTAGTGTGATCTTCGAAGATTTTGTGCTTTGAGCGCCTCCTGGGAGACCTGTATTAAATTCCGATGCACCAGAGCATGTTTACTGTATCCTTTGACCTTCACATTGACCATTAAACATAGAAATTGCATCGGGATTGAATACAAAATGGACAATGCCGACTTAAGTACAAGAAGAGTGATTCTTCGAAGAGTTTGTGCTTTGAGCAGCTCCTGGGAGACCAGTAGTAGATTCCGATGCACCAGTGCACGTTGACTGAATCATTTGGAAATTTACATTGACTATGAAACACAGAAATTGCATCGGGATTCAATACAAAATGCACAATGCCGACTTAAGTAAAGGAAGGTGAATTTTCTAAGAATTTGTGCTTCGAGCATTTCCTGGGAGACATGTATTAGATTCCTCGCACCAGTTCACGTTTGCTGTATCCCTTTGACCTTCACAATGACCATGAAACACAGAAATTGCATCGGGATTGAATACAAAAGGGGCAATGCGGACTTAAGTACAAGAAGAGTGAATTTTCTAAGAGTTTGTGGTTTGAGCGGCTCCTAGGAGACCAGTATTAGATTCCTATGTACCAGTGCAGGATTACTGTATCCCTTGGACCTTCACATTGACATTGAAACACATAACTCGCATCGGGATTGAATAGAAAGGCACAATGCCGACTTAAGTACAATAAGACTGAATATTCTAAGGGTTTGTGCTTTGAGCGGCTACTGGGAGACCAGTATTAGATTCCGATGCACCAGTGCTACTTTACTGTATCCCTTGGACCATCACATTGACCATGAAACACAGAAATTGCATCGGGATAGAATACAAAACTCACAATGCCAACTTAAGCACAAGAAGTGTGAATCTTCGAAGAGTTTGTGCTTTGTGCGTCTCCTGGGAGACCTGTATTAGATTCCGATGCACCAGTTCACGTTTACTGTATCCCTCGGACCTTGACATTGACAACGAAACACAGACATTGCATCGGGATTGAATACAAAAGGGAGAATGCCGAGTTAAGTACAAGAAAGTGACTTTTCTAAGAATTTGTGGTTTGAGAGGCTCCTGAGAGACCAGTATTACATTCCGATGCACCAGTGCACGTTTACTGTATCCCTTGGACCTTCACATTGACCATGAAACACAGATATCGCATCGGTATTGAATACAAAAGGCACAATGCCGACTTAAGTACAAGAAGAATGAATCTTCTAGGAGTTTGTGCTTTCAGGGGTTCCTGGGAGACCGGTATTAGATTCCGATGCACCAGAGCTGGTTTACTGTATCCCTTGGACCTTCACATTGCCCATGAAACACAGAAATTGCATCGGGATTGAATACAAAAGGGACAATGCCGACTTAAGTACAAGAAGAATGAATCCTCTACGAGTTTGTGCTTTGAGCGGTTCCTGGGAGACCAGTATAAGATTGCGATGCAGCAGTTCAGGTTGATTGTATCATTTCAACCTTCACATTGACTATCAAACACTGAAATTGCATCGGGATTGAATACAAAAGGGACAATGCCGAGTTAAGTACAAGAAGAATGAATCCTCTAGGAGTTTGTGCTTTAGCGGCTCCTGGGAGACCAGTATTAGATTCCGATGCACCAGTGCAGGTTTACTGTATAACTTGCACCCTCACATTGACCACGGAATACAGAAATTGCATTGGGATTGAATACAAAAGGCACAATGCCGACTTAAGTACAAGAAGAGTGAATTTTCTAAGAGTTTGTACTTTGAACGGCTCCAGGGTGACTAGTATTAGATTCCTATTCACCAGTGCAGGTTTACTGTATCCCTTGGACCTTCACATTGACCATGAAACACAGAACTTGCATCGGAATTGAATACTAAAGGGACAATGCCGACTTAAGTACAAGAAGGTGATTTTGCAAGAGTTTGTGGTTTGAGTTGCTCCTGAGGGACCAGTATTATATTCCGATGCACCAGTGCAGGTTCACTGTATCCCTTGGACCTACACATTGACCATGAAACACAGAAATTGCATCGGGATTGATTACAAAATGGAAAATGCCGAGATAAGTACAAGAAGAATGAATCCTCTATGAGTTTGTGCTTTCAGCGGCTCCTGGGAGACCAGAATTAGATTCCGATGAACCAGTGCAGGTTTACTGAATCCCTTGGACCTTCACATTGACCATGAAACACAGAAATCGCTTCGGGATTGAACACAAAAGGCACAATACCGACTTAAGTACATGAAGAGTGAATCTTCTAAGAGTTTGTGGTTTGAGCGGCTCCTGGCAGATAAGTATTAGATTCCGACGCACCAGTGCAGGTTCACTGTATCCCTTGGACCTTCACATTGACCATGAAACACAGAAATTGCATCGGGATTGAATACAAAACTCACAATGCCAATTTAAGCACAAGAAGTGTGGATCTTCGAAGAGCTTGTGCTTTGATGTTCTCCTCGGAGTCCTGTATTAGATTCCACTGCACCAGTGCACGTTCTTATATCCCCTTGATCTTCACATTGAGCATGAAACACAGAACTTGCATCGGAATTGAATACTAAAGGGACAATGCCTACTTAAATACAAGAAGGTGAATTTTCTGCGAGTTTGTGGTTTGAGTGGCTCCTGAGAGACCAGTATTAGATTCCGATGCACCAGTGCAGGTTTACTGTATCCCTTGGACCTTCACATTGACCATGAAACACAGAAATCGCATCGGGATTGAATACAAAAGGCACAATGCCGACTTAATACAAGAAGAATGAATCTTCTATTAGTTTGTGCTTTCAGGGGCTCCTGGGAGACCGGTATTAGATTCCGATACACCAGTGCTGGTTTACTGTACCCCTTGGACCTTCACATTGCCCATGAAACACAGAAATTGCATCGGGATTGAATACAAAAGCACAATGCCGACTTAAGTACAAGAAGAGTTAATCTTATAAGGCCTTGTGCTTTGAGCGGCTCCTGGGAGACCAGTATAAGATTGCGATGCACCAGTGCAGGTTGACTGTATCATTTGAACCTTCACATTGACTATCAAACACTGAATTTACATCGGGATTGAATACAAAAGGGACAATGCCGAGTTAAGTACAAGAAGAATGGATCCTCTAGGAGTTTGTGCTTTTAGCGGCTCCTGGGAGACCAGTATTAGATTCCGATGCACCAGTGCAGGTTTACTCTAAACTTGTACCCTCACAATGACCATTACAAACAGAAATCGCATTGGGATTGAATACAAAAGGCACAATGCCGACTTAAGTACAAGAAGAGTGAATCTTCCAAGATTTTGTACTTTGAACGGCTCCAGGGAGACCAGTATTAGATTCCGATTCACCAATGCAGGTTTACTGTATCCCTTGCACCTTCACATTGACCATGAAACACAGAACTTGCATCGGAATTGAATACTAAAGGGACAATGCCGACTTAAGTACAAGAAGGTGAATTTTCCAAGAGTTTGTGGTTTGAGTGGCTCCTGAGAGACCAGTATTAGATTCCGATGCACCAGTGCAGGTTCACTGTATGACTTGGATCTTCACATTGACCATGAAACACAGAAATTGCATCGGGATTGAATACAAACTGGAAAATGCCGACATAAGTACAAGAAGAATGAATCCTCTATGAGTTTGTGCTTTCAGCGGCTCCTGGGAGACCAATATTAGATTCCGATGCACCAGTGCAGGTTTACTGTATCCCTTGGACCTTCACATTGCCCATGAAACACAGAAATTGCATCGGGATTGAATACAAAAGCACAATGCCGACTTAAGTACAAGAAGAGTGAATCTTATAAGGGTTGGTGTTTTTGAGCGGCTCCTGGGAGACCAGTATAAGATTGCGATGCACCAGTGCAGGTTGACTGTATCATTTGAACCTTCACATTGACTATCAAACACTGAAATTGCTTCGGCATTGAATACAAAACTCACAATGCCAACTTAAGCACAAGAAGTAAGAATCATGGAAGAGTTTTTGCTTTGAGCGTCTCCTGGGAGACCTGTATTAGATTCCGATGCACCAGTTCACGTTTACTGTATCCCTCGGACCTTCACATTGACCATGAAATACAGACATTGCATCGGGATTGAATACAAAGGGGAGAATGCCGAGTTAAGTACAAGAAGGTGACTTTTCTAAGAATTTGTGGTTTGAGTGGCTCCTGAGAGACCAGTATTAGTTTCCGATGCAACAGTGCAGGTTTACTGTATCCCTTGGACCTTCACATTGCAAATGAAACACAGAAATTGCATCGGGATTGAATACAAAAGCACAATGCCGACTTAAGTACAAGAAGAGTGAATCTAATAAGGGTTTGTGCTTTGAGCGGCTCCTGGGAGACCAGTATAAGATTGCGATGCACCAGTGCAGGTTGACTGTATCATTTGAACCTTCACATTGACTATCAAACACTGAAGTTGCTTCGGGATTGAATACAAAATGCACAATGCCGACTTAAGTACAAGAAGAGTGAATCATCTAAGAGTTTTTCTTTGGGCGGCTCCTGGCAGACCAGTATTAGATTCCGATGCACCAGTTCTTCTTTACCGTATCCCTTGGACCTTCACATTGACCATGAAACACAGAAATTGCATCGGGATAGAAAACAAAACCCACAATGCCAACTTAAGTACAAGAAGAGTGAATCTTCTAAGAGTTTGTAGTTTGAGCGGCAGATGGGAGACCAGTATTAGATTCCGATGCACCAGTGCAGGTTTACTGTATCCCTTGGACCTTCACATTGACCATGAAACACAGATATCTCATTCGGGTTGAATACGAAAGGCACAATGCCGACTTAAGTACAAGAGGAGTGAATCTTCTAAGAGTTTGTGCTTTGAGCGCTCCTGGGAGACCAGTATTAGAATCCGATGCACCAGTGCAGGTCGACTGTAGCATTTGGCCTTCGCATTGACCATGAAACACAGAAATTGCATCGGGATTGAATACAAAAGGGACAATGCCGAGTTAAGTACAAGAAGAATGAATCCTCTAGGAGTTTGTGCTTTTAGCGGCTCCTGGGAGACCAGTATTAGATTCCGATGCACCAGTGCAGGTTTACTGTGTCCCTTGGACCTTCACATTGACCATGAAACACAGAAATCACATCGGGATTGAATACAAAAGGCACAATGTCGACTTAAGTACAAGAAGAGTGAACCTTCTAAGAGTTTGTGGTTTGAGCGTCTCCTGGGAGACCAGTATTAGATTCCGATGATACAGTGCAGGTTGACTGTATCATTTGGACCTTCACATTAACTATGAAACACAGAAATTGCATCGGGATTGAATACTAAATGCACAGTGCCGACTTAAGTATAAGAAGAGTGAATCTTTTTAGAGTTTGTGTCTTCAGCGTCTCCTGGGAGACGAGTATAAGATTCCGATTCACCAGTGTAGGATTAATGTATCCCTAGGACCTTCACATTGACCATGAATCGCAGAAATTGCATCGTGATTGAATACAAAAGGGACAAAGCCGACTTAAGTACAAGAAGGTGAATTTTCTAATTGTTTGTGGATTTAGCGGCTCCTGGGAGATCAGTATTGGATTCCGATGCACCAGTGCAGGATTACTGTATAACTTGTACCCTCACATTGAGCATGACAAACAGAAATTGCATTGGGATTGAATACAAAACTCACAATTCCAACTAAAGCACACGAGGTGTCAATCATCGGAGAGTTTGTGAGTTGAGCGTCTCCTGGGGGACCTGTATTATATTCCGATGCACCAGTGCAGATTAACTGTATCCCCTGGACCTTCACATTGACCATGAAACACAGAAATTGCATCGGGATTGAATACAAAAGGCACAATGCCAACTTAAGTACAAGAAGAGTGTATCTTCTAAGAATTTGTGGTTGGAGCGGCTCCTGGCAGACCAGTATTAGATTCCGATGCACCTGTGCACGTTTACTGTATCCCTTGGACCTTCACATTGCCCATGAAACACAGAAATTGCATCGGGATTGAATACAAAAGCACAATGCCGACTTAAGTACAAGAAGAGTGAATCTTATAAGGGTTGGTGTTTTTGAGCGGCTCCTGGGAGACCAGTATAAGATTGCGATGCACCAGTGCAGGTTGACTGTATCATTTGAACCTTCACATTGACTATCAAACACTGAAATTGCTTCGGGATTGAATACAAAACTCACAATGCCAACTTAAGCACAAGAAGTAAGAATCATGGAAGAGTTTTTGCTTTGAGCGTCTCCTGGGAGACCTGTATTAGATTCCGATGCACCAGTTCACGTTTACTGTATCCCTCGGACCTTCACATTGACCATGAAATACAGACATTGCATCGGGATTGAATACAAAGGGGAGAATGCCGAGTTAAGTACAAGAAGGTGACTTTTCTAAGAATTTGTGGTTTGAGTGGCTCCTGAGAGACCAGTATTAGTTTCCGATGCACCAGTGCAGGTTTACTGTATCCCTTGGACCTTCACATTGCAAATGAAACACAGAAATTGCATCGGGATTGAATACAAAAGCACAATGCCGACTTAAGTACAAGAAGAGTGAATCTAATAAGGGTTTGTGCTTTGAGCGCCTCCTGGGAGACCAGTATAAGATTGCGATGCACCAGTGCAGGTTGACTGTATCATTTGAACCTTCACATTGACTATCAAACACTGAAGTTGCTTCGGGATTGAATACAAAATGCACAATGCCGACTTAAGTACAAGAAGAGTGAATCTTCTAAGAGTTTTTGTTTGGGCGGCTCCTGGCAGACCAGTATTAGATTCCGATGCACCAGTTCTTCTTTACCGTATCCCTTGGACCTTCACATTGACCATGAAACACAGAAATTGCATCGGGATAGAAAACAAAACCCACAATGCCAACTTAAGTACAAGAAGAGTGAATCTTCTAAGAGTTTGTAGTTTGAGCGGCAGATGGGAGACCAGTATTAGATTCCCATGCACCAGTGCATGTTTACTGTATCCCTTGGACCTTCACATTGACCATGAAACACAGATATCTCATTGGGGTTGAATACGAAAGGCACAATGCCGACTTAAGTACAAGAGGAGTGAATCTTCTAAGAGTTTGTGCTTTGAGCGCTCCTGAGAGACCAGTATTAGAATCCGATGCACCAGTGCAGGTCGACTGTAGCATTTGGCCTTCGCATTGACCATGAAACACAGAAATTGCATCGGGATTGAATACAAAAGGGACAATGCCGAGTTAAGTACAAGAAGAATGAATCCTCTAGGAGTTTGTGCTTTTAGCGGCTCCTGGGAGACCAGTATTAGATTCCGATGCACCAGTGCAGGTTTACTGTGTCCCTTGGACCTTCACATTGACCATGAAACACAGAAATCACATCGGGATTGAATACAAAAGGCACAATGTCGACTTAAGTACAAGAAGAGTGAACCTTCTAAGAGTTTGTGGTTTGAGCGTCTCCTGGGAGACCAGTATTAGATTCCGATGATACAGTGCAGGTTGACTGTATCATTTGGACCTTCACATTAACTATGAAACACAGAAATTGCATCGGGATTGAATACTAAATGCACAGTGCCGACTTAAGTATAAGAAGAGTGAATCTTTTTAGAGTTTGTGTCTTCAGCGTCTCCTGGGAGACGAGTATAAGATTCCGATGCACCAGTGTAGGATTAATGTATCCCTAGGACCTTCACATTGACCATGAATCGCAGAAATTGCATCGTGATTGAATACAAAAGGGACAAAGCCGACTTAAGTACAAGAAGGTGAATTTTCTAATTGTTTGTGGATTTAGCGGCTCCTGGGAGATCAGTATTGGATTCCGATGCACCAGTGCAGGATTACTGTATAACTTGTACCCTCACATTGAGCATGACAAACAGAAATTGCATTGGGATTGAATACAAAACTCACAATTCCAACTAAAGCACACGAGGTGTCAATCATCGGAGAGTTTGTGAGTTGAGCGTCTCCTGGGGGACCTGTATTATATTCCGATGCACCAGTGCAGATTAACTGTATCCCCTGGACCTTCACATTGACCATGAAACACAGAAATTGCATCGGGATTGAATACAAAAGGCACAATGCCAACTTAAGTACAAGAAGAGTGTATCTTCTAAGAATTTGTGGTTGGAGCGGCTCCTGGCAGACCAGTATTAGATTCCGATGCACCTGTGCACGTTTACTGTATCCCTTGGACCTTCACATTGACCATGAAACACAGAAATTGCATCGGAAATGGATTCAAAACTCACAATGACAACTTAAGCAGAAGTAGTGTGATCTTCGAAGATTTTGTGCTTCGCGCGCCTCCTGGGAGACCTGTATTAAATTCCGATGCACCAGAGCATGTTTACTGTATCCTATGACCTTCACATTGACCATTAAACACAGAAATTGCATCGGGATTGAATACAAAATGGACAATGCCGACTTAAGTACAAGAAGAGTGAATCTTCGAAGAGTTTGTGCTTTGAGCAGCTCCTGGGAGACCAGTAGTAGATTCCGATGCACCAGTGCACGTTGACTGAATCATTTGGAAATTTACATTGACTATGAAACACAGAAATTGCATCGGGATTCAATACAAAATGCACAATGCCGACTTAAGTAAAGGAAGGTGAATTTTCTAAGAGTTTGTGCTTCGAGCATTTCCTGGGAGACATGTATTAGATTCCTCACACCAGTTCACGTTTGCTGTATCCCTTTGGCCTTCACAATGACCATGAAACTCAGAAATTGCATCGGGATTGAATACAAAAGGGGCAATGCGCACTTAAGTACAAGAAGAGTGAATTTTCTAAGAGTTTGTGGTTTGAGCGGCTCCTAGGAGACCAGTATTAGATTCCTATGTACCAGTGCAGGATTACTGTATCCCTTGGACCTTCACATTGACATTGAAACACATAACTCGCATCGGGATTGAATAGAAAAGGCACAATGCCGACTTAAGTACAAGAAGAGTGAATATTCTAAGGGTTTGTGCTTTGAGCGGCTACTGGGAGACCAGTATTAGATTCCGATGCACCAGTGCAGGTTAACTGTATCCCCTGGACCTTCACATTGACCATGAAACACAGAAATTGCATCGGGATTGAATACAAAATGGAAAATGCCGACATAAGTACAAGAAGAATGAATCCTCTATGAGTTTGTGCTTTCAGCGGCTCCTGGGAGACCAGTAATAGATTCCGATGAACCAGTGCAGGTTTACTGTATCCCTTGACCTTCACATTGACCATGAAAGACAGAAATCGCATGGGGATTGAATACAAAATGCTCAATACCGACTTAAGAAATGAAGAGTGAATCTTCTAAGAGTTTGTGGTTTGAGCGGCTGCTGGCAGACAAGTATTAGATTCCGATGCACTAGTGCAGGTTGACTATATCATTTGAACCTTCACATTGACTATCAAACACTAAAATTGCTTCCGGATTGAATACAAAATGCACAATGCCGACTTAAGTACAAGAGGAGTGAATCTTCTAAGAGTTTGTGGTTTGGGCGGCTCCTGGCAGACCAGTATTAGATTCCGATGCACCAGTGCTACTTTACTGTATCCCTTGGACCATCACATTGACCATGAAACACAGAAATTGCATCGGGATAGAATACAAAACTCACAATGCCAACTTAAGCACAAGAAGTGTGAATCTTCGAAGAGTTTATGCTTTGTGCGTCTCCTGGGAGACCTGTATTAGATTCCGATGCACCAGTTCACGTATACTGTATCCCTTGGACCTTCACATTGACCATGAAACACAGATATCGCATCGGTATTGAATACAAAAGGCACAATGCCGACTTAAGTACAAGAAGAATGAATCTTCTAGGAGTTTGTGCTTTCAGGGGTTCCTGGGAGACCGGTATTAGATTCCGATGCACCAGAGCTGGTTTACTGTATCCCTTGGACCTTCACATTGCCCATGAAACACAGAAATTGCATCGGGATTGAATACAAAAGGGACAATGCCGACTTAAGTACAAGAAGAATGAATCCTCTACGAGTTTGTGCTTTGAGCGGTTCCTGGGAGACCAGTATAAGATTGCGATGCAGCAGTTCAGGTTGATTGTATCATTTCAACCTTCACATTGACTATCAAACACTGAAATTGCATCGGGATTGAATACAAAACTCACAATGCCAATTTAAGCACAAGAAGTGTGGATCTTCGAAGAGCTTATGCTTTGATGTTCTCCTCGGAGTCCTGTATTAGATTCCGATGCACCAGTGCACGTTTTTGTATCCCCTTGATCCTCACATTGACCATGAAACACAGAACTTGCATCGGAATTGAATACTAAAGGGACAATGCCGACTTAAATACAAGAAGGTGAATTTTCTATGAGTTTGTGGTTTGAGTGGCTCCTGAGAGACCAGTATTAGATTCCGATGCACCAGTGCAGGTTTACTGTATCCCTTGGACCTTCACATTGACCATGAGACACAGAAATCGCATTGGGATTGAATACAAAAGGCACAATGCCGACTTAATACAAGAAGAATGAATCTTCTAGGAGTTTGTGCTTTCAGGGGCTCCTGGGAGACCGGTATTAGATTCCGATACACCAGTGCTGGTTGACTGTATCCCTTGGACCTTCACATTGCCCGTGAAAGACAGAAATTGCATCGGGATTGAATACAAATGCACAATGCCGACTTAAGTACAAGAAGAGTTAATCTTATAAGGGTTTGTGCTTTGAGCGGCTCCTGGGAGACCAGTATAAGATTGCGATGCACCAGTGCAGGTTGACTGTATCATTTGAACCTTCACATTGACTATCAAACACTGAATTTACATCGGGATTGAATACAAAAGGGACAATGCCAAGTTAAGTACAAGAAGAATGAATCCTCTAGGAGTTTGTGCTTTTAGCGGCTCCTGGGAGACCAGTATTAGATTCCGATGCACCAGTGCAGGTTTACTGTATAACTTGTACCCTCACATTGACCATTACAAACAGAAATCGCATTGGGATTGAATACAAAAGGCACAATGCCGACTTAAGTACAAGAAGAGTGAATCTTCTAAGAATTTGTACTTTGAACGGCTCCAGGGAGACCAGTATTAGATTCCGATTCACTAATGCAGGTTTACTGTATCCCTTGCACCTTCACATTGACCATGAAACACAGAACTTGCATCGGAATTGAATACTAAAGGGACAATGCCGACTTAAGTACAAGAAGGTGAATTTTCCAAGAGTTTGTGGTTTGAATGGCTCCTGAGAGACCAGTATTAGATTCCGATGCACCAGTGCAGGTTCACTGTATGACTTGGACCTTCACATTGACCATGAAACACAGAAATTGCATCGGGATTGAATACAAAATGGAAAATGCCGACATAAGTACAAGAAGAATGAATCCTCTATGAGTTTGTGCTTTCAGCGGCTCCTGGGAGACCAGTATTAGATTCCGATGCACCAGTGCAGGTTTACTGTATCCCTTGGACCTTCACATTGCCCATGAAACACAGAAATTGCATCGGGATTGAATACAAAAGCACAATGCCGACTTAAGTACAAGAAGAGTGAATCTTATAAGGGTTTGTGTTTTTGAGCGGCTCCTGGGAGACCAGTATAAGATTGCGATGCACCAGTGCAGGTTGACTGTATCATTTGAACCTTCACATTGACTATCAAACACTGAAATTGCTTAGGGATTGAACACAAACCTCACAATGCCAACTTAAGCACAAGAAGTAAGAATCATGGAAGAGTTTTTGCTTTGAGCGTCTCCTGGGAGACCTGTATTAGATTCCGATGCACCAGTTCACGTTTACTGTATCCCTCGGACCATCACATTGACCATGAAATACAGACATTGCATCGGGATTGAATACAAAGGGGAGAATGCCGAGTTAAGTACAAGAAGGTGACTTTTCTAAGAATTTGTGGTTTGAGTGGCTCCTGAGAGACCAGTATTAGTTTCCGATGCACCAGTGCAGGTTTACTGTATGCCTTGGACCTTCACATTGCCCATGAAACACAGAAATTGCATCGGGATTGAATACAAAAGCACAATGCCGACTTAAGTACAAGAAGAGTGAATCTAATAAGGGTTTGAGCTTTGAGCGGCTCCTGGGAGACCAGTATAAGATTGCGATGCACCAGTGCAGGTTGACTGTATCATTTGAACCTTCACATTGACTATCAAACACTGAAGTTGCTTCGGGATTGAATACAAAATGCACAATGCCGACTTAAGTACAAGAAGAGTGAATCTTCTAAGAGTTTGTGCTTTGGGCGGCTCCTGGCAGACCAGTATTAGATTCCGATGCACCAGTTCTTCTTTACCGTATCCCTTGGACCTTCACATTGACCATGAAACACAGAAATTGCATCGGGATAGAAAACAAAACCCACAATGCCAACTTAAGTACAAGAAGAGTGAATCTTCTAAGAGTTTGTAGTTTGAGCGGCTGATGGGAGACCAGTATTAGATTCCGATGCACCAGTGCAGGTTGACTGTACCCCTTGGACCTTCACAATGACCATGAAACACAGATATCTCATTGGGGTTGAATACAAAAGGCACAATGCCGACTTAAGTACAAGAGGAGTGAATCTTCTAAGACTTTGTGCTTTGAGCGCTCCTGGGAGACCAGTATTAGAATCCGATGCACCAGTGCAGGTCGACTGTAGCATTTGGCCTTCGCATTGACCATGAAACACAGAAATTGCATCGGGATTGAATACAAAAGAGACAATGCCGAGTTAAGTACCAGAAGAATGAATCCTCTAGGAGTTTGTGCATTTAGCGGCTCCTGGGAGACCAGTATTAGATTCCGATGCACCAGTGCAGGTTTACTGTGTCCCTTGGACCTTCACATTGACCATGAAACACAGAAATCACATCGGGATTGAATACAAAAGGCACAATGTCGACTTAAGTACAAGAAGAGCGAACCTTCTACGAGTTTGTGGTTTGAGCGTCTCCTGGGAGACCAGTATTAGATTCCGATGAAACAGTGCAGGTTGACTGTATCATTTGGACCTTCACATTAACTATGAAACTCAGAAATTGCATCGGGATTGAATACTAAATGCACAGTGCCGACTTAAGTATAAGAAGAGTGAATCTTTTTAGAGTTTGTGTCTTCAGCGGCTCCTGGGAGACCAGTATAAGATTCCGATGCACCAGTGTAGGATTAATGTATCCCTAGGACCTTCACATTGACCATGAATCGCAGAAATTGCATCGTGATTGAATACAAAAGGGACAAAGCCGACTTAAGTACAAGAAGGTGAATTTTTCTAATTGTTTGTGGTTTGAGCGGCTCCTGGGAGATCAGTATTGGATTCCGAGGCACCAGTGCAGGTTTACTGTATACCTTGTACCCTCACATTGAGCATGACAAACAGAAATTGCATTGGGATTGAATACAAAACTCACAATTCCAACTAAAGCACACGAGGTGTCAATCATCGGAGAGTTTGTGATTTGAGCGTCTCCTGGGGGACCTGTATTATATTCCGATGCACCAGTGCAGATTAACTGTATCCCCTGGACCTTCACATTGCCCATGAAACACAGAAATCGCATCGGGATTGAATAAAAAAGGCACAATGCCGACTTAAGTACAAGAAGAGTGAATTTTCTAAGAGTTTCTGGTTGGAGCGGCTCCTGGCAGACCAGTATTAGATTCCGATGCACCAGTGCATGTTTACTGTATCCCTTGTACCTTCACATTGACCATGAAACACAGAAATTGCATCGGGATTGAATACAAATGTCACAATGCCAACTTAAGTAAAAGAAGGTGAATTTTCTAAGAGATTGTGGTTTGAGCGGCTCCTGAGAGACCAGTTTTAGATTCCGAAGCACCAGTGCAGGTTTACTGTATCCCTTGGACCTTCACATTCTCCATGAAGCACAGACATTGGATCGGGATTGAATACAAGAGGCACAATGGCGACTTAAATACTAGAAGAGTGAATCTTCTAAGAGTTTGTCGTTTGAGCGGCTCATGGGGGACCAGCATGAGATTCCGATGAACCAGTGCAGGTTTACTGTATCCCTTGGACATTCTCATTGACCATGAAACATAGTAATTGCATCGGGATTGAATACAAAATGCACAATACCGACTAATATAAAAGAATAGTTAATCTTCGAAGAGTTTGTGCTTTGAGCGGCTCCTGGGAGACCAGTATTAGATTCCGATGCACCAGTGCAGGTTGACTGTATAATTTGGACATTCACATTGACTATGAAACACAGAAATTGCATCGGGATTGAATACAAAATGCACAATGCTGACTTAAGTACAAGAAGAGTGAATCTTCTAAGAGTTTGTGACTTCAGCGGCTCCTGGGAGACCAGCATTGGATTCCGAGCACCAGTGCAGGATTACTGTATCCCTTGGACCTTCACATTGACGACGAATGACAGAAATTGCATCGGGATTGAACACAAAAGGCACAATGCCGACTTAAGTACAAGAAGGTGAATTTTCTAAGAGTTTGTGGGTTGAGCGGCTCCTGAGAGACCAGTATTAGATTCCGATGCACCAGTGCAGATTTACTGTATCCCTTGGACTTTCACATTGACCATGAAACACAGAACTTGCATCGGAAATGAATACTAAAGGGACAATGCCGACTTCAGTACAAGAAGGTGATTTTGCAAGAGTTTGTGGTTTGAGTTGCCCCTGAGGGACCAGTATTATATTCCGTTGCACCAGTGCAGGTTCATTGTATCCCTTGGACCTTCACATTGACCATGAAACACAGAAATTGCATCGGGATTGATTACAAAAGGGAAAATGGCGAGATAAGTACAAGAAGAATGAATCCTCTTTGAGTTTGTGCTTTCAGCGGCTCCTAAGAGACCAGTTTTAGATTCCGATGAACCAGTGCAGGTTTACTGTATCCCTTGGACCTTCACATTGACCATGAAACACAGAAATCGCATCGGGATTGAACACAAAAGGCACAATAACGACTTAAGTACATGAAGAGTGAATCTTCTAAGGGTTTGTGGTTTGAGCGGCTCCTGGCAGATAAGTATTAGATTCCGACGCACCAGTGCAGGTTTACTGTATCCCTTGGACCTTCACATTGACCATGAAACACAGAAATTGCATGGGGATTGAATACAAAAGGGACAATGCCGAGTTAAGTACAAGAAGAATGAATCCTCTAGGAGTTTGTGCTTTTAGCGGCTCCCTGGAGACCAGTATTAGATTCCTATGCACCAGTGCAGGTTTACTGTATAACTTGTACCCTCACATTGACCATGAAAAACAGAAATTGCATTGGGATTGAATACAAAAGGCACAATGCCAACTTAAGTACAAGAAGAGTGAATCTTCTAAGTGTTTGTACTTTGAACGGCTCCAGGGAGGCCAGTATTAGATTCCGATGAACCAGTGTTGGTTTCCTGTATCCCTTGGACCTTCACATTGACCATGAAACACAGAAATCGCATCGGGATATAATACAAAAGGCACAATGCCGACTTCAGTACAAGAAGAATGAATCTTCAAAGAGTTTGTGCCTTGAGCGGCTCCTGGGGGACCAGTATTAGATTCCGATGCACCAGTGCAGGTTTACTGTATCCCTTGGACCATCACATTGTGTATGAAACACAGATATTGCATTGGGATTAAATACAAAAGGCACAATGCCGATTTAAGTACAAGAAGAGTGAATCTTCTAAGAGTTTGTGGTTGGAGCGGCTCCTGGCAGACCAGTATTAGATTCCGATGCACTAGTGCAGGTATAGTGTTTCCCTTGGAACTTCACATTGACCATTAAATACAGTAATTGCATCGGGATTCAATACAAAAGGGACAATGCCGAGTTGAGTACAAGAAGAGTGAATCTTCTAAGAGTTTGTGCCTTGAGTGGCTCCTGGGAGACCAGTATTAGATTCCGATGCACCAGTGCAGGTTTACTGTATCCCTTGGACCATCACATTGTGTATGAAACACAGATATTGCATTGGGATTGAATACAAAAGGCACAATGCCGACTTAAGTACAAGAAGAGTGTATCCTCTAAGAGTTTGTGGTTGGAGCGGCTGCTGGCAGACCAGAATTAGATTCCGAAGCACCAGTGCAGGTTTACTGTATCCCTTGGACCTTCACATTGACCATGAGGCACAGACATTGCAACGGGATTGAATACAAGGGGCACAATGGCGACTTAAATACAAGAAGAGTGAGTCTTCTAAGAGTTTGTGGTTTGGGCGGCTCCTGGCAGACCAGTATTAGATTCCCATACACCAGTGCTTCTTTACTGTATCCCTTGGACTTTCACATTGACCATGAAACACAGAATTGGCATCGGGATGGAATACAAAACTCACAATGCCAACTTAAGCACAAGAAGTGTGAATCTTCGAAGAGTTTGTGCTTTGAGCGTCTCCTGGGAGACCTGTATTAGATTCCGATGCACCAGTTCACGTTTACTGTATCCCTTGGACCTTCACATTGACCATGAAACACAGACATTGCATTGGGATTGAATACAAAATGGAGAATGCCGAGTTTAGTACAAGAAGGTCACTTTTCTAGGAATTTGTGGTTTGAGTGGCTTTTGAGAGACCAGTATAAGATTCCGATGCACCAGTTCACGTTTACTGTATCCCTTGGACCAACACATTGAACATGAAACACAGATATCTCATCGGGATTGAATCCAAATGGCACAATGCTAAGTTAAGTACAAGAAGAGAGAATCTTCTAAGAGTTTGTAGTTTGAGCGGCTCATGGGAGACCAGTACTAGATTCCGATGCACCAGTGCAGGTTTACTGTATCCCTTGGACCTTCACATTGACCATGAAACACAGAAATCGCTTCGGGATTGAACACAAAAGGCACAATACCGACTTAAGTACATGAAGAGTGAATCTTCTAAGAGTTTGAGGTTTGAGCGGCTCCTGGCAGATAAGTATTAGATTCCGACGCACCAGTGCAGGTTCACTGTATCCCTTGGACCTTCACATTGACCATGAAACACAGAAATTGCATCGGGATTGAATACAAAACTCACAATGCCAATTTAAGCACAAGAAGTGTGGATCTTCGAAGAGCTTATGCTTTGATGTTCTCCTCGGAGTCCTGTATTAGATTCCGATGCACCAGTGCACGTTTTTGTATCCCCTTGATCCTCACATTGACCATGAAACACAGAACTTGCATCGGAATTGAATACTAAAGGGACAATGCCGACTTAAATACAAGAAGGTGAATTTTCTAAGAGTTTGTGGTTTGAGTGGCTCCTGAGAGACCAGTATTAGATTCCGATGCACCAGTGCAGGTTTACTGTATCCCTTGGACCTTCACATTGACCATGAGACACAGAAATCGCATTGGGATTGAATACAAAAGGCACAATGCCGACTTAATACAAGAAGAATGAATCTTCTAGGAGTTTGTGCTTTCAGGGGCTCCTGGGAGACCGGTATTAGATTCCGATACACCAGTGCTGGTTGACTGTATCCCTTGGACCTTCACATTGCCCGTGAAAGACAGAAATTGCATCGGGATTGAATACAAATGCACAATGCCGACTTAAGTACAAGAAGAGTTAATCTTATAAGGGTTTGTGCTTTGAGCGGCTCCTGGGAGACCAGTATAAGATTGCGATGCACCAGTGCAGGTTGACTGTATCATTTGAACCTTCACATTGACTATCAAACACTGAATTTACATCGGGATTGAATACAAAAGGGACAATGCCAAGTTAAGTACAAGAAGAATGAATCCTCTAGGAGTTTGTGCTTTTAGCGGCTCCTGGGAGACCAGTATTAGATTCCGATGCACCAGTGCAGGTTTACTGTATAACTTGTACCCTCACATTGACCATTACAAACAGAAATCGCATTGGGATTGAATACAAAAGGCACAATGCCGACTTAAGTACAAGAAGAGTGAATCTTCTAAGAATTTGTACTTTGAACGGCTCCAGGGAGACCAGTATTAGATTCCGATTCACTAATGCAGGTTTACTGTATCCCTTGCACCTTCACATTGACCATGAAACACAGAACTTGCATCGGAATTGAATACTAAAGGGACAATGCCGACTTAAGTACAAGAAGGTGAATTTTCCAAGAGTTTGTGGTTTGAATGGCTCCTGAGAGACCAGTATTAGATTCCGATGCACCAGTGCAGGTTCACTGTATGACTTGGACCTTCACATTGACCATGAAACACAGAAATTGCATCGGGATTGAATACAAAATGGAAAATGCCGACATAAGTACAAGAAGAATGAATCCTCTATGAGTTTGTGCTTTCAGCGGCTCCTGGGAGACCAGTATTAGATTCCGATGCACCAGTGCAGGTTTACTGTATCCCTTGGACCTTCACATTGCCCATGAAACACAGAAATTGCATCGGGATTGAATACAAAAGCACAATGCCGACTTAAGTACAAGAAGAGTGAATCTTATAAGGGTTTGTGTTTTTGAGCGGCTCCTGGGAGACCAGTATAAGATTGCGATGCACCAGTGCAGGTTGACTGTATCATTTGAACCTTCACATTGACTATCAAACACTGAAATTGCTTAGGGATTGAACACAAACCTCACAATGCCAACTTAAGCACAAGAAGTAAGAATCATGGAAGAGTTTTTGCTTTGAGCGTCTCCTGGGAGACCTGTATTAGATTCCGATGCACCAGTTCACGTTTACTGTATCCCTCGGACCATCACATTGACCATGAAATACAGACATTGCATCGGGATTGAATACAAAGGGGAGAATGCCGAGTTAAGTACAAGAAGGTGACTTTTCTAAGAATTTGTGGTTTGAGTGGCTCCTGAGAGACCAGTATTAGTTTCCGATGCACCAGTGCAGGTTTACTGTATGCCTTGGACCTTCACATTGCCCATGAAACACAGAAATTGCATCGGGATTGAATACAAAAGCACAATGCCGACTTAAGTACAAGAAGAGTGAATCTAATAAGGGTTTGAGCTTTGAGCGGCTCCTGGGAGACCAGTATAAGATTGCGATGCACCAGTGCAGGTTGACTGTATCATTTGAACCTTCACATTGACTATCAAACACTGAAGTTGCTTCGGGATTGAATACAAAATGCACAATGCCGACTTAAGTACAAGAAGAGTGAATCTTCTAAGAGTTTGTGCTTTGGGCGGCTCCTGGCAGACCAGTATTAGATTCCGATGCACCAGTTCTTCTTTACCGTATCCCTTGGACCTTCACATTGACCATGAAACACAGAAATTGCATCGGGATAGAAAACAAAACCCACAATGCCAACTTAAGTACAAGAAGAGTGAATCTTCTAAGAGTTTGTAGTTTGAGCGGCTGATGGGAGACCAGTATTAGATTCCGATGCACCAGTGCAGGTTGACTGTACCCCTTGGACCTTCACAATGACCATGAAACACAGATATCTCATTGGGGTTGAATACAAAAGGCACAATGCCGACTTAAGTACAAGAGGAGTGAATCTTCTAAGACTTTGTGCTTTGAGCGCTCCTGGGAGACCAGTATTAGAATCCGATGCACCAGTGCAGGTCGACTGTAGCATTTGGCCTTCGCATTGACCATGAAACACAGAAATTGCATCGGGATTGAATACAAAAGAGACAATGCCGAGTTAAGTACCAGAAGAATGAATCCTCTAGGAGTTTGTGCATTTAGCGGCTCCTGGGAGACCAGTATTAGATTCCGATGCACCAGTGCAGGTTTACTGTGTCCCTTGGACCTTCACATTGACCATGAAACACAGAAATCACATCGGGATTGAATACAAAAGGCACAATGTCGACTTAAGTACAAGAAGAGCGAACCTTCTACGAGTTTGTGGTTTGAGCGTCTCCTGGGAGACCAGTATTAGATTCCGATGAAACAGTGCAGGTTGACTGTATCATTTGGACCTTCACATTAACTATGAAACTCAGAAATTGCATCGGGATTGAATACTAAATGCACAGTGCCGACTTAAGTATAAGAAGAGTGAATCTTTTTAGAGTTTGTGTCTTCAGCGGCTCCTGGGAGACCAGTATAAGATTCCGATGCACCAGTGTAGGATTAATGTATCCCTAGGACCTTCACATTGACCATGAATCGCAGAAATTGCATCGTGATTGAATACAAAAGGGACAAAGCCGACTTAAGTACAAGAAGGTGAATTTTTCTAATTGTTTGTGGTTTGAGCGGCTCCTGGGAGATCAGTATTGGATTCCGAGGCACCAGTGCAGGTTTACTGTATACCTTGTACCCTCACATTGAGCATGACAAACAGAAATTGCATTGGGATTGAATACAAAACTCACAATTCCAACTAAAGCACACGAGGTGTCAATCATCGGAGAGTTTGTGATTTGAGCGTCTCCTGGGGGACCTGTATTATATTCCGATGCACCAGTGCAGATTAACTGTATCCCCTGGACCTTCACATTGCCCATGAAACACAGAAATCGCATCGGGATTGAATAAAAAAGGCACAATGCCGACTTAAGTACAAGAAGAGTGAATTTTCTAAGAGTTTCTGGTTGGAGCGGCTCCTGGCAGACCAGTATTAGATTCCGATGCACCAGTGCATGTTTACTGTATCCCTTGTACCTTCACATTGACCATGAAACACAGAAATTGCATTGGGATTGAATACAAATGTCACAATGCCAACTTAAGTAAAAGAAGGTGAATTTTCTAAGAGATTGTGGTTTGAGCGGCTCCTGAGAGACCAGTTTTAGATTCCGAAGCACCAGTGCAGGTTTACTGTATCCCTTGGACCTTCACATTCTCCATGAAGCACAGACATTGGATCGGGATTGAATACAAGAGGCACAATGGCGACTTAAATACTAGAAGAGTGAATCTTCTAAGAGTTTGTCGTTTGAGCGGCTCATGGGGGACCAGCATGAGATTCCGATGAACCAGTGCAGGTTTACTGTATCCCTTGGACATTCTCATTGACCATGAAACATAGTAATTGCATCGGGATTGAATACAAAATGCACAATACCGACTAATATAAAAGAATAGTTAATCTTCGAAGAGTTTGTGCTTTGAGCGGCTCCTGGGAGACCAGTATTAGATTCCGATGCACCAGTGCAGGTTGACTGTATAATTTGGACATTCACATTGACTATGAAACACAGAAATTGCATCGGGATTGAATACAAAATGCACAATGCTGACTTAAGTACAAGAAGAGTGAATCTTCTAAGAGTTTGTGACTTCAGCGGCTCCTGGGAGACCAGCATTGGATTCCGAGCACCAGTGCAGGATTACTGTATCCCTTGGACCTTCACATTGACGACGAATGACAGAAATTGCATCGGGATTGATCACAAAAGGCACAATGCCGACTTAAGTACAAGAAGGTGAATTTTCTAAGAGTTTGTGGGTTGAGCGGCTCCTGAGAGACCAGTATTAGATTCCGATGCACCAGTGCAGATTTACTGTATCCCTTGGACTTTCACATTGACCATGAAACACAGAACTTGCATCGGAAATGAATACTAAAGGGACAATGCCGACTTCAGTACAAGAAGGTAATTTTGCAAGAGTTTGTGGTTTGAGTTGCCCCTGAGGGACCAGTATTATATTCCGTTGCACCAGTGCAGGTTCATTGTATCCCTTGGACCTTCACATTGACCATGAAACACAGAAATTGCATCGGGATTGATTACAAAAGGGAAAATGGCGAGATAAGTACAAGAAGAATGAATCCTCTTTGAGTTTGTGCTTTCAGCGGCTCCTAAGAGACCAGTTTTAGATTCCGATGAACCAGTGCAGGTTTACTGTATCCCTTGGACCTTCACATTGACCATGAAACACAGAAATTGCATGGGGATTGAATACAAAAGGGACAATGCCGAGTTAAGTACAAGAAGAATGAATCCTCTAGGAGTTTGTGCTTTTAGCGGCTCCCTGGAGACCAGTATTAGATTCCTATGCACCAGTGCAGGTTTACTGTATAACTTGTACCCTCACATTGACCATGAAAAACAGAAATTGCATTGGGATTGAATACAAAAGGCACAATGCCAACTTAAGTACAAGAAGAGTGAATCTTCTAAGTGTTTGTACTTTGAACGGCTCCAGGGAGGCCAGTATTAGATTCCGATGAACCAGTGTTGGTTTCCTGTATCCCTTGGACCTTCACATTGACCATGAAACACAGAAATCGCATCGGGATATAATACAAAAGGCACAATGCCGACTTCAGTACAAGAAGAATGAATCTTCAAAGAGTTTGTGCCTTGAGCGGCTCCTGGGGGACCAGTATTAGATTCCGATGCACCAGTGCAGGTTTACTGTATCCCTTGGACCATCACATTGTGTATGAAACACAGATATTGCATTGGGATTAAATACAAAAGGCACAATGCCGATTTAAGTACAAGAAGAGTGAATCTTCTAAGAGTTTGTGGTTGGAGCGGCTCCTGGCAGACCAGTATTAGATTCCGGTGCACTAGTGCAGGTATAGTGTTTCCCTTGGAACTTCACATTGACCATTAAATACAGTAATTGCATCGGGATTCAATACAAAAGGGACAATGCCGAGTTGAGTACAAGAAGAGTGAATCTTCTAAGAGTTTGTGCCTTGAGTGGCTCCTGGGAGACCAGTATTAGATTCCGATGCACCAGTGCAGGTTTACTGTATCCCTTGGACCATCACATTGTGTATGAAACACAGATATTGCATTGGGATTGAATACAAAAGGCACAATGCCGACTTAAGTACAAGAAGAGTGTATCCTCTAAGAGTTTGTGGTTGGAGCGGCTGCTGGCAGACCAGAATTAGATTCCGAAGCACCAGTGCAGGTTTACTGTATCCCTTGGACCTTCACATTGACCATGAGGCACAGACATTGCAACGGGATTGAATACAAGGGGCACAATGGCGACTTAAATACAAGAAGAGTGAGTCTTCTAAGAGTTTGTGGTTTGGGCGGCTCCTGGCAGACCAGTATTAGATTCCCATACACCAGTGCTTCTTTACTGTATCCCTTGGACTTTCACATTGACCATGAAACACAGAATTGGCATCGGGATGGAATACAAAACTCACAATGCCAACTTAAGCACAAGAAGTGTGAATCTTCGAAGAGTTTGTGCTTTGAGCGTCTCCTGGGAGACCTGTATTAGATTCCGATGCACCAGTTCACGTTTACTGTATCCCTTGGACCTTCACATTGACCATGAAACACAGACATTGCATTGGGATTGAATACAAAATGGAGAATGCCGAGTTTAGTACAAGAAGGTCACTTTTCTAGGAATTTGTGGTTTGAGTGGCTTTTGAGAGACCAGTATAAGATTCCGATGCACCAGTTCACGTTTACTGTATCCCTTGGACCAACACATTGAACATGAAACACAGATATCTCATCGGGATTGAATCCAAATGGCACAATGCTAAGTTAAGTACAAGAAGAGAGAATCTTCTAAGAGTTTGTAGTTTGAGCGGCTCATGGGAGACCAGTACTAGATTCCGATGCACCAGTGCAGGTTTACTGTATCCCTTGGACCTTCACATTGACCATGAAACACAGATATCTCATTGGGGTTGAATACAAAAGGCACAATGCCGACTTAAGTACAAGAGGAGTGAATCTTCTAAGAGTTTGTGACTTCAGAGCTCCTGGGAGACCAGTATTAGATTCCGATGAAACAGTGCCAGCTGACTGTCTCATTTGGACCTTCACATTGACTATGAAACACAGAAATTGCATCGGGATTGAATACAATAGGGACAAGGCCGACTTAAGTACAAGAAGAGTGAATCTTCTAAGGGTTTGTGCTTTGAGCGGCTTCTTGGAGACCAGTATTAGATTCCGATGCACCAGTGCAGGTTAACTGTATCCCCTGGACCTTCACATTGTCCATGAAACACAAATATTGCATCGGGATTGAATACAGTAGGGACAATGCCGACTTAAGTACAAGAAGAGTCAATCTTCTAAGAGTTTGTGCTTTGAGCGGCTCCTGGGAGACCAGTTTTATATTCCGATGCACCAGTGCAGGTTGACTGTATCATTTGCAATGTCACATTGACAATGAAACACAGAATGTGCATCGGGATTGAATTCAAAAGGGACAATGAAGACTTAAGTACAAGAAGAGTGAATCTTCAACGGATTTGTGGTTGGAGCGACTCCTGGGAGACCAATATTAGATTCCGATGCACCAGTGCAGGTTTACTGTATACCTTGGACTTTCCCATTGACCATGAAACACAGAAATTGCATCGGGATTGAATACAAAACGGACAATGCCGACTAAAGTACAAGAAAAATGATTCCTCTTGGAGTTTGTGCTTTCAACGGCTCCTGGGAGACCAGTATTAGATTCCGATGCACCAGTGCACGTTTACAGTATCCCTTGGACCTTCACATTGACCATGAAACACAGAAATCGCATCGGGATTGAATTAAAAAGGCACAATGCCGACTTAAGTACAAGAAGAGTGAATTTTCTAAGAGTTTGTGGTTGGAGCGGCTCCTGGCAGACCAGTATTAGATTCCGATGCACCAGTGAATGTTTACTGCATCCCTTGGACCTTCACATTGACCATGAAACACAGAAATTGCATCGGGATTGAATACAAAACTCTCAATGCCAACTTAAGTACAAGAAGGTGAATTTTCTATGCGATTGTGGTTTGAGCGGCTCCTGAGAGACCAGTTTTAGATTCCGAAGCACCAGTGCAGGTTTACTGTATCCCTTGGACCTTCAAATTCTCCATGAAGCACAGACATTGCATTGGGATTGAATACAAGAGGCACAATGGCGACTTAAATACAAGAAGAGTGAATCTTCTAAGAGTTTGTCGTTTTAGCGGCTCATGGGGGACCAGTATTAGATTCCGATGAACCAGTGCAGGTTTACTGTATCCCTTGGACATTCTCATTGTCCACGAAACATAGAAATTGCATCGGGATTGAATACAAAATGCACAATACCGACTTATGTAAAAGATGAGTGAATCTTTGAACAGTTTGTGCTTTGAGCGGCTCCTGGGAGACCAGTATTAGATTCCGATGCACCAGTGCAGGTTGACTGTATCATTTGGACATTCACATTGACTATGAAACACAGAAATTGCATGGGGATTGAATACAAAATGCACAATGCTGACTTAAGTACAAGAAGAGTGAATCCTCTAAGAGTTTGTGACTTCAGCGGCTCCTGGGAGACCAGCATTGGATTCCGATGCACCAGTGCAGGTTTACTGTATCCCTTGAACCTTCACATTGACGACGAATCACAGAAATTGCATCGGGATTGAATACAAAAGGCACAATGCCGACTTAAGTTTAAGAAGGTGAATTTTCTCAGAGTTTGTGGTTTGAGCGGCTCCTGAGAGACCAGTATTATATTCCGATGCACCAGGGCAGGTTTACTGTCTCTCTTGGTTCTTTGCATTGACCATGAAACACAGAAATCGCATCGGTATTGAATACAAGTGGCACTATGCCGACTTAAGTACAAGAAGGTGAATTTTCTAAGAGTTTGTGGGTTGAGCGGCTCCTGAGAGACCAGTATTGGATTCCGATGCACCAGTGCAGATTTACTGTATCCCTTGGACCTTCACATTGACCATGAAACACAGAAATTGCATCGGGATTGAATACAAAATGGACAATGCCGACTTAAATACAAGAAGAGTGAATCCTCTAGGAGTTTGTGCTTTCAGCGGCTCCTGGGAGACCAGTATTAGATTCCGATGCACCAGTGCAGGTTTATTGTATCCCTTGGACCTTCACGTTGACCATGAAACACATTGATTGCATCGGGATTGAGAACAAAAGGCACAATGCCGATTTAAGTTCAAGAAAAGTGAATCTTGTAGGAGTTTATGGTTTGAGCGGCTCCTGGCAGACCAGTATTAGATTCCGATGCACTAGTGCAGGTTTACTGTTTCCCTTGGAACTTCACATTGACAGAGATACAGAAATTGCATCGGGATTCAATACAAAAGGGACAATGCCGACTTAAGTACAAGAAGAGTGAATCTTCGAAGAGTTTGTGCCTTGAGCGGCTCCTGGGAGACCAGTATTAGATTCCGATGCACCAGTGCAGGTCTACTGTATCCCTTTGCCCATCACATTGTGTATGAAACACAGAATTTGCATTGGGGTTGAATACAAAAGGCACAATGCCGACTTAAGTACAAGAAGAGTGTATCTTCTAAGAGTTTGTGGTTGGAGCGGCTCCTGGCAGACCAGTATTACATTCCGATGCACCTGTGCAGGTTTACTGTATCCCTTGGACCTTCACATTGACCATGAAACACAGAAATTGCATCGGAAATTGATACAAAACTTACAATGCCAACTTAAGCACAAGAAGTGTGAATCTTCGAAGAGTTTGTGCTTTAAGCGTCTCCTGGGAGACCAGCATTGGATTCCGATGCACCAGTGCAGGATTACTGTATCCCTTGGACCTTCACATTGACGACGAATCACAGAAATTGCATCGGGATTGAATACAAAAGGCACAATGCCGACTTAAGTACAAGAAGGTGAATTTTCTCAGAGTTTGTGGTTTGAGCGGCTCCTGAGAGACCAGTATTATATTCCGATGCACCAGGGCAGGTTTACTGTCTCTCTTGGTCCTTTGCATTGACCATGAAACACAGAAATCGCATCGGTATTGAATACAAGTGGCACTATGCCGACTTAAGTACAAGAAGGTGAATTTTCTAAGAGTTTGTGGGTTGAGCGGCTCCTGCGAGACCAGTATTGGATTCCGATGCACCAGTGCAGATTTAGTGTATCCCTTGGACCTTCACATTGACCATGAAACACAGAAATTGCATCGGGATTGAATACAAAATGGACAATGCCGACTTAAGTACAAGAAGAGTGAATCCTCTAGGAGTTTGTGCTTTCAGCGGCTCCTGGGAGACCAGTATTAGATTCCGATGCACCAGTGCAGGTTTATTGTATCCCTTGGACCTTCACGTTGACCATGAAACACATTGATTGCTTCGGGATTGAGAACAAAAGGCACAATGCCGATTTAAGTACAAGAAAAGTGAATCTTGTAGGAGTTTATGGTTTGAGCGGCTCCTGGCAGACCAGTATTAGATTCCGATGCACTAGTGCAGGTTTACTGTTTCCCTTGGAACTTCACATTGACCAGAAATACAGAAATTGCATCGGGATTCAATACAAAAGGGACAATGCCGACTTAAGTACAAGAAGAGTGAATCTTCGAAGAGTTTGTGCCTTGAGCGGCTCCTGGGAGACCAGTATTAGATTCCGATGCCCCAGTGCAGGTCTACTGTATCCCTTTGCCCATCACATTGTGTATGAAACACAGAATTTGCATTGGGATTGAATACAAAAGGCACAATGCCGACTTAAGTACAAGAAGAGTGTATCTTCTAAGAGTTTGTGCCTTGAGCGGCTCCTGGGAGACCAGTATAAGATTCCGATGCACCAGTGTAGGATTACTGTATCCCTTGGACCTTCGCATTGACCATGAATCGCAGAATTTGCATCTTGATTTAATACAAAAGGGACAAAGCCGACTTAAGTACAAGAAGGTGAATTTTCTAAGGGTTTGTAGTTTGAGCGGCTCCTGGGAGACCAGTATTGAATTCCGATGAACCAGTGTAGTGTTACTGTATCCCTTGTACCTTCACATTGACATTGAAACACATAACTCGCATCGGGATTGAATAGAAAAGGCACAATGCCGACTTAAGCACAAGAAGAGTGAATCTTCTAAGGGTTTGTGCTTTGAGCGGCTTCTCCGAGACCAGTATTAGATTCCGATGCACCATGGCAGGTTTACTGTATCCCTTGGACCTTCACATTCCCCATGAAACACAGAAATTGCATCGAGATTGAATACATAACTCACAATGGCAACTAAAGCACACGGGGTGTGAATCATCGAAGAGTTTGTGATTTGAGGGTCTCCTGGGGGACCAGTAATATATTCCGATGCACCAGTGCACGTTTACTGTATCCCCTGGACCTTCACATTGACCATGAAACATAGAACTTGCATCGGAATTGAATACTAAAGGGACAATGCCGACTTATGTACAAGAAGGTGAATTTTCCAAGAGTTTGTGGTTTGAGTGGCTCATGGGAGACCAGTATTAGATTCCGACGCACCAGTGCAGGTCGACTGTATCATCTCAACTTTCACATTGAAGATCAAACACTGAAATTGCATCGGGATTGAATACAAAAGGGACAATGCCGACTTAAGTATAAGAAGAGTGAATCTTCTAAGATTTTGTACTTTGAACGGCTCCAGGGAGACCAGTATTAGATTCCGATTCACCAGTGCAAGTTTACTGTATAACGTGTACCCTCACATTGACCATGAAAAACAGAAATTGCATTGGGATTGAATACAAAAGGCACAATGCCGACTTAAGTATAAGAAGAGTGAATCTTCTAAGATTTTGTACTTTGAACGGCTCCAGGGAGACCAGTATTAGATTCCGATTCACCAGTGCAAGTTTACTGTATCCCTTGGACCTTCACATTGACCATGAAACACAGAACTTGCATCGGGATTGAATACAAAAGGGAAAATGCCGACATAAGTACAAGAAGAATGAATCCTCTGTGAGTTTGTGCTTTCGGCGGCTCCTGGGAGTCCAGTATTGGATTCCGATGAACCAGTGCAGGTTTACTGTATCCCTTGGACCTTCAAATTGACCATGAGACACAGAAATCGCATCGGGATTGAATACGAAATGCACAATACCGACTTAAGTACATGAAGAGTGAATCTTCTAAGAGTTTGTGGTTTGAACGGCTCCTGGCAGATAAGTATTAGATTCCTATGCACCAGTGCAGGTTGACTGTATCATTTGAACCACCACATTGACTATCAAACACTTAAATTCCTTCGGGATTGAATACAAAATGCACAATGCCGACTTAAGTACAAGAGGAGTGAATCTTCTAAGAGTTTGTGGTTTGGGCGGCTCCTGGCAGACCAGTATTAGATTCCGATGCACCAGTGCTACTTTACTGTATCCCTTGGACCTTCACATTGACCTTGAAACACAGGAATTGTATCGGGATAGAATACAAAACTCACAATGCCAACTTAAGCACAAGAAGTGTGAATCTTCGAAGAGTTTGTGCTTTGAGCGTCTCCTGGGAGACCTGTATTAGATTCCGATACACCAGTTCACGTTTACTGTATCCGTCGGACCTTCACATTGGCCATGAAACACAGATATTGCATCGGGATTGAATACAAAAGGGACAATGCCGAGTTAAGTACAAGAAGGTGACTTTTCTAAGAATTTGTGGTTTGAGTGGCTCCTGGCAGACCAGTATTAGATTCCGATGCACCAGTGCAGATTTACTGTATCCCTTGGACCTTCACATTGACCATGAAACACAGAAATTGCATCGGGATTCAATACAAAACGGACAATGCCGACTTAAGTAAAAGAAGAATGAATCCCCTAGGAGTTTTCGCTTTCAGCGGCTCCTGGGAGACCAGAATTAGATTGCAATGCACCATGGCAGGTTTATTGTATCCCTTGGACCTTCACATTGACCATGAAACACAGAGATCGCATAGGGATTGAGTACAAAAGGCACAATGCCGATTTAAGTATAAGAAGAGTGAATCTTCTAAAAGTTTGTGGTTGGAGCGGCTTCTGGCAGACCAGTATTAGATTCCGATGCACTAGTGCAGGTTTACTGTTTCCCTTGGAACTTCACATTGACCATGAAATTCAGAAATTGCATCGGGATTCAATACAAAAGGGACAATGCCGACTTGAGTGCAAGAAGAGTGAATCTTCTAAGAGTTTGTGCCTTGAGCGGCTCCTGGGAGACCAGTATTAGATTCCGATGCACCAATGCAGGTTTACTGTATCCCTTGGACCATCACATTGTGTATGAAACACAGATATTGCAATGGGATTGAATACAAAAGGCACAATGCCGACTTAAGGACAAGAAGAGTGTATCTTCTAAGAGTTTGTGGTTGGAGCGGCTGCTGGCAGACCAGTATTAGATTCCGAAGCACCAGTGCAGGTTTACTGCATCCCTTGGACCTTCACATTGACCATGAAGCACAGACTTTGCATCGGGATTGAATACAAGAGGCACAGTGGCGACTTAAATACAAGAAGAGTGAATCTTCTAAGAGTTTGTCGTTTGAGCGGCTCATGGGGGACCGGTATTAGATTCCGATGAACCAGTGCAGGTTTACTGAATCCCTTGGACATTCTCATTGACCACGAAATATAGAAATTGCTTCGGGATTGAATACAAAATGCACAATACCGACTTATGTAAAAGAAGAGTGAATCTTTGAACAGTTTGTGCTTTGAGCGGCTCCTGGGAGACCAGTATTAGATTCCGATGCACCGGTGCAGGTTGACTGTATCATTTGGACATTCACATTGACTATGAAACACAGAAATTGCATCGGGATTGAATACAAAAGCACAATGCCGACTTAAGTACAAGAAGAGTGAATCTTATAAGGGTTTTAGCTTTGAGCGGCTCCTGGGAGACCAGTATAAGATTGCGATACACCAGTGCTGATTGACTGTATCCCTTGGACCTTCACATTGACCATGAAACACAGAAATTGCATCGGGATTGAATACAAAAGGGACAATGCCGAGATAAGTACAAGAAGGTCACTTTTCTAAGAATTTGTGGTTTGAGTGGCTCCTGAGAGACCAGTATTAGATTCCGATGCACCAGTTCACGTTTACTGTATCCCTTGGACCAACACATTGAACATGAAGCACAGATATCTCATCGGGATTCAATCCAAATGGCACAATGCTAACTTAAGTACAAGAAGAGTGAATCTTCTAAGAGTTTGTAGTTTGAGCGGCTCATGGGAGACCAGTACTAGATTCCGATGCACCAGTGCAGGTTTACTGTATCCCTTGGACCTTCACATTGACCATGAAACACAGATATCTCATTGAGGTTGAATACAAAAGGCACAATGACGACTTAAGTACAAGAGGAGTGAATCTTCTAAGAGTTTGTGCTTTGAGCGCTCCTGGGAGACCAGTATTAGAATCCGATGCACCAGTGCAGGTCGACTGTATCATTTGGACCTTCGCATTGACCATGAAACACAGAAATTGCATCGGGATTGAATACAAAAGGGACAATGCCGAGTTAAGTACAAGAAGAATGAATCATCTACGAGTTTGTGCTTTTAGCGGCTCCTGGGAGACCAGTATTAGATTCCGTTGCACCAGTGCAGGTTTACTGTGTCCCGTGGACCTTCACATTGACCATGAAACACAGAAATCGCATCGGGATTGAATACAAAACTCACAATGCCAACTTAAGTACAAGAAGGTGAATTTTCTATGAGATTGTGGTTTGAGCGGCTCCTGAGAGACCAGTTTTAGATTCCGAAGCACCAGTGCAGCTTTACTGTATCCCTTGGAACTTCAAATTCTCCATGAAGCACAGACATTGCATTGGGATTGAATACAGGAGGCACAATGGCGACTTAAATACAAGAAGAGTGAATCTTCTAAGACTTTGTCGTTTGAGCGGCTCATGGGGGACCAGTATTAGATTCCGTTGAACCAGTGCAGGTTTACTGTATCCCTTGGACATTCTCATTGTCCACGAAACATAGAAATTGCATCGGGATTGAATACAAAATGCACAATACCGACTTATGTAAAAGAAGAGTGAATCTATGAACAGTTTGTGCTTTGAGCCGCTCCTGCGAGACCAGTATTAGATTCCGATGCACCAGTGCAGGTTGACTGTATCATTTGGACATTCACATTGACTATGAAACACAGAAATTGCATCGGGATTGAATACAAAATGCACAATGCTGACTTAAGTACAAGAAGAGTGAATCCTCTAAGAGTTTGTGACTTCAGCGGCTCCTGGGAGACCAGCATTGGATTCCGATGCACCAGTGCAGGATTACTGTATCCCTTGGACCTTCACATTGACGACGAATCACAGAAATTGCATCGGGTTTAAATACAAAAGGCACAATGCCGACTTAAGTACAAGAAGGTGAATTTTCTCAGAGTTTGCGGTTTGAGCGGCTCCTGAGAGACCAGTACTATATTCCGATGCACCAGGGCAGGTTTACTGTCTCTCTTGGTACTTTGCATTGACCATGAAACACAGAAATCGCATCGGTATTGAATACAAATGGCACTATGCCGACTTAAGTACAAGAAAAGTGAATTTTCTACGAGTTTGTGCTTTGAACGACTCCTGGGAGACAAGTATTAGATTCCGATGCACCAGTGCTGGTTGACTGTATCATTTGGACCTTCACATTGACCATGAAATACAGAAATTGCATCGAGATTGAATACAAAAGGACAATGCCGACTTAAGTACAAGAAGAATGAATCCTCTAGGAGGTTGTGTTTTCAGCGGCTGTTGGGAGACCAGTATTACATTATGATGCACCAGTGCAGGTTTACTGTATCATTTGGACCTTAACATTGACTATGAACACGGATAATGCATCGGGATTGAATACAAAATACACAATGCCGACTTAAGTACAAGAAGGTGAATTTACTAAGAGTTTGTGGGTTGAGCGGCTCCTGAGAGACCAGTATTAGATTCCGATGCACCAGTGCAGATTTACTGTATCCCTTGGACCTTCACATTGACCATGAAACACAGAAATTGCATCGGGATTGAATACAAAATGGACAATGCCGAGATAAGTACAAGAAGGTCACTTTTCTAAGAATTTGTGGTTTGAGTGGCTCCTGAGAGACCAGTATTAGATTCCGATGCACCAGTTCACGTTTACTGTATCCCTTGGACCAACACATTGAACATGAAGCACAGATATCTCATCGGGATTCAATCCAAATGGCACAATGCTAACTTAAGTACAAGAAGAGTGAATCTTCTAAGAGTTTGTAGTTTGAGCGGCTCATGGGAGACCAGTACTAGATTCCGATGCACCAGTGCAGGTTTACTGTATCCCTTGGACCTTCACATTGACCATGAAACACAGATATCTCATTGAGGTTGAATACAAAAGGCACAATGACGACTTAAGTACAAGAGGAGTGAATCTTCTAAGAGTTTGTGCTTTGAGCGCTCCTGGGAGACCAGTATTAGAATCCGATGCACCAGTGCAGGTCGACTGTATCATTTGGACCTTCGCATTGACCATGAAACACAGAAATTGCATCGGGATTGAATACAAAAGGGACAATGCCGAGTTAAGTACAAGAAGAATGAATCATCTACGAGTTTGTGCTTTTAGCGGCTCCTGGGAGACCAGTATTAGATTCCGTTGCACCAGTGCAGGTTTACTGTGTCCCGTGGACCTTCACATTGACCATGAAACACAGAAATCGCATCGGGATTGAATACAAAACTCACAATGCCAACTTAAGTACAAGAAGGTGAATTTTCTATGAGATTGTGGTTTGAGCGGCTCCTGAGAGACCAGTTTTAGATTCCGAAGCACCAGTGCAGGTTTACTGTATCCCTTGGACCTTCAAATTCTCCATGAAGCACAGACATTGCATTGGGATTGAATACAAGAGGCACAATGGCGACTTAAATACAAGAAGAGTGAATCTTCTAAGACTTTGTCGTTTGAGCGGCTCATGGGGGACCAGTATTAGATTCCGTTGAACCAGTGCAGGTTTACTGTATCCCTTGGACATTCTCATTGTCCACGAAACATAGAAATTGCATCGGGATTGAATACAAAATGCACAATACCGACTTATGTAAAAGAAGAGTGAATCTATGAACAGTTTGTGCTTTGAGCCGCTCCTGCGAGACCAGTATTAGATTCCGATGCACCAGTGCAGGTTGACTGTATCATTTGGACATTCACATTGACTATGAAACACAGAAATTGCATCGGGATTGAATACAAAATGCACAATGCTGACTTAAGTACAAGAAGAGTGAATCCTCTAAGAGTTTGTGACTTCAGCGGCTCCTGGGAGACCAGCATTGGATTCCGATGCACCAGTGCAGGATTACTGTATCCCTTGGACCTTCACATTGACGACGAATCACAGAAATTGCATCGGGTTTAAATACAAAAGGCACAATGCCGACTTAAGTACAAGAAGGTGAATTTTCTCAGAGTTTGCGGTTTGAGCGGCTCCTGAGAGACCAGTACTATATTCCGATGCACCAGGGCAGGTTTACTGTCTCTCTTGGTACTTTGCATTGACCATGAAACACAGAAATCGCATCGGTATTGAATACAAATGGCACTATGCCGACTTAAGTACAAGAAAAGTGAATTTTCTACGAGTTTGTGCTTTGAACGGCTCCTGGGAGACAAGTATTAGATTCCGATGCACCAGTGCTGGTTGACTGTATCATTTGGACCTTCACATTGACCATGAAATACAGAAATTGCATCGAGATTGAATACAAAAGGACAATGCCGACTTAAGTACAAGAAGAATGAATCCTCTAGGAGGTTGTGTTTTCAGCGGCTGTTGGGAGACCAGTATTACATTATGATGCACCAGTGCAGGTTTACTGTATCATTTGGACCTTAACATTGACTATGAACACGGATAATGCATCGGGATTGAATACAAAATACACAATGCCGACTTAAGTACAAGAAGAGTGAATCTTCTAAGAGTTTGTGGTTGGAGCGGCTCCTGGCAGACAAGTATTAGATTCCTATGCACCAGTGCAGGTTGACTGTATCATTTGAACCACCACATTGACTATCAAACACTTAAATTGCTTCGGGATTGAATACAAAATGCACAATGCCGACTTAAGTACAAGAGGAGTGAATCTTCTAAGAGTTTGTGGTTTGGGCGGCTCCTGGCAGACCAGTATTAGATTCCGATGCACCAGTGCTACTTTACTGTATCCCTTGGACCTTCACATTGACCATGAAACACAGGAATTGTATCGGGATAGAATACAAAACTCACAATGCCAACTTAAGCACAAGAAGTGTGAATCTTCGAAGAGTTTGTGCTTTGAGCGTCTCCTGGGAGACCTGTATTAGATTCCGATACACCAGTTCACGTTTACTGTATCCGTCGGACCTTCACATTGACCATGAAACACAGATATTGCATCGGGATTGAATACAAAAGGGACAATGCCGAGTTAAGTACAAGAAGGTGACTTTTCTAAGAATTTGTGGTTTGAGTGGCTCCTGGCAGACCAGTATTAGATTCCGATACACCAGTGCAGATTTACTGTATCCCTTGGACCTTCACATTGACCATGAAACACAGAAATGGCATCGGGATTCAATACAAAACGGACAATGCCGACTTAAGTAAAAGAAGAATGAATCCTCTAGGAGTTTTCGCTTTCAGCGGCTCCTGGGAGACCAGAATTAGATTCCAATGCACCAGGGCAGGTTTATTGTATCCCTTGGACCTTCACATTGACCATGAAATACAGAGATCGCATAGGGATTGAGTACAAAAGGCACAATGCCGATTTAAGTATAAGAAGAGTGAATCTTCTAAAAGTTTGTGGTTGGAGCGGCTCCTGGCAGACCAGTATTAGATTCCGATGCCCTACTGCAGGTTTACTGTTTCCCTTGGAACTTCACATTGACCATGAAATTCAGAAATTGCATCGGGATTCAATACAAAAGGGACAATGCCGACTTGAGTGCAAGAAGAGTGAATCTTCTAAGAGTTTGTGCCTTGAGCGGCTCCTGGGAGACCAGTATTAGATTCCGATGCACCAGTGCAGGTTTACTGTATCCCTTGGACCATCACATTGTGTATGAAACACAGATATTGCAATGGGATTGAATACAAAAGGCACAATGCCGACTTAAGGACAAGAAGAGTGTATCTTCTAAGAGTCTGTGGTTGGAGCGGCTGCTGGCAGACCAGTATTAGATTCCGAAGCACCAGTGCAGGTTTACTGCATCCCTTGGACCTTCACATTGAACATGAAGCACAGACTTTGCATCGGGATTGAATACAAGAGGCACAATGGCGACTTAAATACAAGAAGAGTGAATCTTCTAAGAGTTTGTCGTTTGAGCGGCTCATGGGGGACCGGTATTAGATTCCGATGAACCAGTGCAGGTTTACTGTATCCCTTGGACATTCTCATTGACCACGACATATAGAAATTGCTTCGGGATTGAATACAAAATGCACAATACCGACTTATGTAAAAGAAGAGTGAATCTTTGAACAGTTTGTGCTTTGAGCGGCTCCTGGGAGACCAGTATTAGATTCCGATGCACCGGTGCAGGTTGACTGTATCATTTGGACATTCACATTGACTATGAAACACAGAAATTGCATCGGGATTGAATACAAAAGCACAATGCCGACTTAAGTACAAGAAGAGTGAATCTTATAAGGGTTTTAGCTTTGAGCGGCTCCTGGGAGACCAGTATAAGATTGCGATGCACCAGTGCTGATTGACTGTATCCCTTGGACCTTCACATTGACCATGAAACACAGAAATTGCATCGGGATTGAATACAAAAGGGACAATGCCGAGATAAGTACAAGAAGGTCACTTTTCTAAGAATTTGTGGTTTGAGTGGCTCCTGAGAGACCAGTATTAGATTCCGATGCACCAGTTCACGTTTACTGTATCCCTTGGACCAACACATTGAACATGAAGCACAGATATCTCATCGGGATTCAATCCAAATGGCACAATGCAAACTTAAGTACAAGAACAGTGAATCTTCTAAGAGTTTGTAGTTTGAGCGGCTCATGGGAGACCAGTACTAGATTCCGATGCACCAGTGCAGGTTTACTGTATCCCTTGGACCTTCACATTGACCATGAAACACAGATATCTCATTAAGGTTGAATACAAAAGGCACAATGCCGACTTAAGTACAAGAGGAGTGAATCTTCTAAGAGTTTGTGCTTTGAGCGCTCCTGGGAGACCAGTATTAGAATCCGATGCACCAGTGCAGGTCGACTGTATCATTTGGACCTTCGCATTGACCATGAAACACAGAAGTTGCATCGGGATAGAATACAAAAGGGACAATGCCGAATTAAGTACAAGAAGAATGAATCATCTAGGAGTTTGTGCTTTTAGCGGCTCCTGGGAGACCAGTATTAGATTCCGTTGCACCAGTGCAGGTTTACTGTGTCCCGTGGACCTTCACATTGACCATGAATCGCAGAAATTGCATCGGGATTGTATACAAAAGGCACAATGCCGACTTAAATACAAGAAGAGCGAACCACCTAAGAGTTTGTGGTTTGAGCGGCTCCTGGGAGACCAGTATTAGATTCCGATGAAACAGTGCAGGCTGACTGTCTCATTTGGACCTTCACATTGACTATGAAACACAGAAATTGCATCGGGATTGAATACTAAATGCACAGTGCTGACTTAAGTACAAGAAGAGTGAATCTTCTTAGAGTTTGTGTCTTCAGCGGCTCCTGGGAGACCAGTATAAGATTCCGATGCACCAGTGTAGGATTACTGTATCCCTTGGACCTTCACATTGACCATGAATCGCAGAAATTGCATCGTGATTGAATAAAAAAGGGACAAAGCCGACTTAAGTACAAAGAGGTGAATTTTCTAAGTGTTTGTAGTTTGAGCGGCTCCTGGGAGACCAGTATTGGACTCTGATGCACCAGTGCAGGTTTACTGTATAACTTGTACCATCACATTGACCAAGAAAAACAGAAATTGCATTGGGATTGAATACAAAACTCACAATGCCAACTAAAGCACACGAGGTGTGAATCATCGAACAGTTTGTGATTTGAGCGTCTCCTGGGGGACCTGTATTATATTCCGATGCAGCAGTGCAAGTTTACTGTATCCCTTCGACCTTCATATTGACCACGAAACACAGAAATTGCATCGGGATTGAATACAATAGGGACAATGCCGACTTAAGTACAAGAAGAGTGAATCTTCTAAGGGTTTGTGCTTTGAGCGGCTTCTTGGAGACCAGTATTAGATTCCGATGCACCAGTGCAGGTTAACTGTATCCCCTGGACCTTCACATTGTCGATGAAATACAAATATTGCATCGGGATTGAATACAATAGGGACAATGCCGACTTAAGTACAAGAAGAGTGAATCTTCTAAGAGTTTGTGTTTTGAGCGGCTCCTGGGAGACCAGTTTTAGATTGCGATGCACCAGTGCAGGTTGACTGTATCATTTGCAACGTCACATTGACCATGAAACACAGAATGTGCATCGGGATTGAATACAAAATGGACAATGTCGACTAAAGTACAAGAAGAATGAATCCTCTTGGAGTTTGTGCTTTCAACGGCTCCTGGGAGACCAGTATTAGATTCCGATGCACCAGTGCAAGTTTACAGTATCCCTTGGACCTTCACATTGACCATGAAACACAGAAATCGCATCGGGATTGAATTAAAAAGGCACAATGCCGACTTAAGTACAAGAAGAGTGAATTTTCTAAGAGTTTGTGGTTGGAGCGGCTCCTGGCAGACCAGTATTAGATTCCGATGCACCAGTGCATGTTTACTGCATCCCTTGGACCTTCACATTGACCATGAAACACAGAAATTGCATCGGGATTGAATACAAAACTCACAATGCCAACTTAAGTACAAGAAGGTGAATTTTCTATGAGATTGTGGTTTGAGCGGCTCCTGAGAGACCAGTTTTAGATTCCGAAGCACCAGTGCAGGTTTACTGTATCCCTTGGACCTTCAAATTCTCCATGAAGCACAGACATTGCATTGGGATTGAATACAAGAGGCACAATGGCGACTTAAATACAAGAAGAGTGAATCTTCTAAGACTTTGTCGTTTGAGCGGCTCATGGGGGACCAGTATTAGTTTCCGTTGAACCAGTGCAGGTTTACTGTATCCCTTGGACATTCTCATTGTCCACGAAACATAGAAATTGCATCGGGATTGAATACAAAATTCACAATACCGGCTTATGTAAAAGAAGAGTGAATCTTTGAACAGTTTGTGCTTTGAGCCGCTCCTGCGAGACCAGTATTAGATTCCGATGCACCAGTGCAGGTTGACTGTATCATTTGGACATTCACATTGACTATGAAACACAGAAATTGCATCGGGATTGAATACAAAATGCACAATGCTGACTTAAGCACAAGAAGAGTGAATCCTCTAAGAGTTTGTGACTTCAGCGGATCCTGGGAGACCAGCATTGGATTCCGATGCACCAGTGCAGGATTACTGTATCCCTTGGACCTTCACATTGACGACGAATCACAGAAATTGCATCGGGTTTGAATACAAAAGGCACAATGCCGACTTAAGTACAAGAAGGTGAATTTTCTCAGAGTTTGCGGTTTGAGCGGCTCCTGAGAGACCAGTACTATATTCCGATGCACCAGGGCAGGTTTACTGTCTCTCTTGGTCCTTTGCATTGACCATGAAACACAGAAATCGCATCGGTATTGAATACAAATGGCACTATGCCGACTTAAATACAAGAAAAGTGAATTTTCTACGAGTTTGTGCTTTGAACGGCTCCTGGGAGACAAGTATTAGATTCCGATGCACCAGTGCTGGTTGACTGTATCATTTGGACCTTCACATTGACCATGAAATACAGAAATTGCATCGAGATCGAATACAAAAGGGACAATGCCGACTTAAGTACAAGAAGAATGAATCCTCTAGGAGGTTGTGTTTTCAGCGGCTGTTGGGAGACCAGTATTACATTATGATGCACCAGTGCAGGTTTACTGTATCATTTGGACCTTAACATTGACTATGAACACGGATAATGCATCGGGATTGAATACAAAATACACAATGCCGACTTAAGTACAAGAAGGTGAATTTTCTAAGAGTTTGTGGGTTGAGCGGCTCCTGAGAGACCAGTATTAGATTCCGATGCACCAGTGCAGATTTACTGTATCCCTTGGACCTTTGCATTGACCATTAAACACAGAAATTGCATCGGGATTGAATACAAAATGGACAATACCGACTTAAGTACAAGAAGAATGAATCCTCTAGGAGTTTGTGCTTTCAGCGGCTCCTGGGAGACCAGTATTAGATTCCGATGCACCAGTCCAGGTTGACTGTATCATTTGGACCTTCACATTAACTATGAAACGCAGAAATTGCATCGGGATAGAATACTAAATGCACAGTGCCGACTTAAGTACAAGAAGAGTGAATCTTCTTAGAGTATGTGTCTTCAGCGGCTCCTGGGAGACCAGTATAAGCTTCCGATGCACCAGTGTAGGAATACTGTATCCCTTGGACCTTCACATTGACCATGAATCGCAGAAATTGCATCGTGATTGAATACAAAAGGGACAAAGCAGACTAAAGTACAAAAAGGTGAATTTTCTAAGGGTTTGTGGTTTGACAGGCTCCTGGGAGACCAGTATTGGATTCCGATGCACCAGTGTAGTATTACTGTATTCCTTGTACCTTCACATTGACATTGAAACACATAACTCGCAACGGGATTGAATAGAAAAGGCACAATGCCGACTTAAGTACAAGAAGAGTGAATCTTCTAAGGGTTTGTGCTTTGAGCGGCTTCTGCGAGACAAGTTTTAGATTCCGATGCACCATGGTAGGTTTACTGTATCCCTTGGACCTTCACATTCCCCATGAAACACAGAAATTGCATCGAGATTGAATACATAACTCACAATGGCAACTAAAGCACACGGGGTGTGAATCATCGAAGAGTTTGTGATTTGAGCGTCTCCTGTGGGACCAGTAATATATTCCGATGCACCAGTGCACGTTTACTGTATCCCCTGGACCTTCACATTGACCATGAAACACAGAATTTGCATCGGAATTGAATACTAAAGGGACAATGCCGACTTATGTACAAGAAGGTGAGTTTTCCAAGAGTTTGTGGTTTGAGTGGCTCATGGGAGACCAGTATTAGATTCCGATACACCAGTGCAGGTCGACTGTATCATCTCAACCTTCACATTGAAGATCAAACACTGAAATTGCATCGGGATTGAATGCAAAAGGGACAATGCCGAGTTAAGTACAAGAAGAATGAATCCTCTAGGAGTTTTGTGCTTTTAGCGGCTCCTGAGAGACCAGTATTAGATTCCGATGCACCAGTGCAGGTTTACTGCATAACGTGTACCCTCACATTGACCATGAAAAACAGAAATTGCATTGGGATTGAATACAAACGGCACAATGCCGACTTAAGTATAAGAAGAGTGAATCTTCTAAGATTTTGTACTTTGAACGGCTCCAGGGAGACCAGTATTAGATTCCGATTCACCAGTGCAGGTTTACTGCATCCCTTCTACCTTCACATTGACCATGAAACGCAGAACTTGCATCGGAATTGAATACTAAAGGGACAATGCCGACTTAAGTACAAGAAGGTGAATTTTCCAAGAGTTTGTGGTTTGAGTGGCTCCTGAGAGACCAGTATTAGATTCCGATGCACCAGTGCAGGTTCACTGTATCCCTTGGACCTTCACATTGACCATGAAACACAGTTATTGCATCGGGATTGAATACAAAAGGGAAAATGCCGACATAAGTACAAGAAGAATGAATCCTCTATGAGTTTGTGCTTTCAGCGGCTCCTGGGAGTCCAGTATTAGATTCCGATGAACCAGTGCAGGTTTACTGTATCCCTTGGACCTTCAAATTGACCATGAAACACAGAAATTGCATCGGGATTGAATTCAAAAGGCACAATACCGACTTAAGTACATGAAGAGTAAATCTTCTACGAGTTTGTGGTTTGAGCGGCTCCTGGCAGACAAGTATTAGATTCCGATGCACCAGTGCAGGTTGACTGTATCATTTGAACCACCACATTGACTATCAAACACTGAAATTGCTTCGCGATTGAATACAAAATGCACAATGCCGACTTAAGTACAAGAGGAGTGAATCTTCTAAGAGTTTGTGGTTTGGGCGGCCCCTGGCAGACCAGTATTAGATTCCGATGCACCAGTGCAGGTTAACTGTATCCCTTGGACCTTCACATTGACCATGAAACACAGAAATCGCATCGGGATTGAATACAAAATGCACAATGCCGACTTAAGTACAAGAAGAATGTATCTTCTAGGAGTTTGTGCATTCAGGGGCTCCTGGGAGACCGGTATTAGATTCCGATGCACCAGTGCTAGTTTACTGTATCCCTTGGACCTTCGCATTGCAAATGAACCACAGAAATTGCATCGAGATTGAATACAAAAGTGACAATGCCGTGTTAAGTACAAGAAGAATGAATCCTCTAGGAGTTTGTGCTTTGAGCGGCTCCTGGGAGACCAGTATAACATTGCGATGCACCAGTTCAGGTTGATTGTATCATTTCAACCTTCATATTGGCTATCAAACACTGAAATTACATCGGGATTGAATACAAAAGGGACAATGCCGAGTTACGTACAAGAAGAATGAATCCTCCAGGAGTTAGTGCTTTAGCGGCTCCTGGGAGACCAATATTCGATTCCGATGCACCAGTGTAGTATTACTGTATCCCTTGGCCGTGAAACACAGATATCGCATCGGGATTGAATACAAATGGCGCAATGCCAACTTAAGTACAAGAAGAGTGAATCTTCTAAGAGTTTGTAGTTTGAGCGGCTCATGGGGGACCAGTATAAGATTCCGATGCACCAGTGTAGGATTACTGTATCCCTTGTACCCTCACATTGACCATGAAAAGATATTGCATTGGAATTGAATACAAAAGGCACAATGCCGACCTAAGTACAAGAAGAGTGAATCTTCTAAGAGGCTGTGGTTTGAGCGGCTCCTGGCAGACCAGTATTAGATTCCGATGCACCAGTGCAGGTTTACTGTGTCCCTTGGACCTTCACATTGACCATGAAACACAGATATCGCATCGGGATTCAATACAAAAGGCACAATGCCGACTTAAGTACAAGTAGAGTGAACCTTCTAAGAGTTTGTGGTTTGAGCGGCTCCTGGGAGACCAGTATTAGATTCCGTGGCACCAGTGAAGGTTGACTGTATCATTTGGACCTTCACATTGACTATGAAACACAGAAATTGCATCGGGATTGAATACTAAATGCACAGTGCCGACTTAAGTACAAGAAGAGTGAATCTTCTTAGAATTTGTGACTTCAGCGGCTCCTGGGAGACCAGTATAAGATTCCGATGCACCAGTGTAGGATTACTGTATCCCTTGGACCTTCACATTGACCATGAATCGCAGAAATTGCATCGTGATTAAATACAAAAGGGACAAAGCCGACTTAAGTACAAGAAGGTGAATTTTCTAAGGGTTTGTGGTTTGAGAGGCTCCTGGGAGACCAGTATTGGATTCCGATGCACCAGTGCACGTTTACTGTATCCCTTGTACCTTCACATTGACATTGAAACACATAACTCGCATCGGGATTGAATAGAAAAGGCACAATGCCGACTTAAGTACAAGAAGAGTGAATCTTCTAAGGGTTTGTGCTTTGAGCGGTTCCTGGGAGACCAGTATAAGATTCCGATGCACAAGTGCAGGTTGACTGTATCATTTCAACCTTCACATTGACTATCAAACACTGAAATTGCATCGGGATTGAATACAAAAGGGACAATGCCGTGTTAAGTACAAGAAGAATGAATCTTCTAGGAGTTTGTGTTTTAGCGGCTCCAGGGAGACCAGTATTAGACTCCGATGCACCAGTGCAGGTTTACTGTATAACTTGTACCCTCATATTGACCATGGAAAACAGAAATTGCATTGGGATTGAATACAAACGGCACAATGCCGTCTTAAGTACAAGAAGAGTGAATCTTCTAAGATTTTGTACTTTGAAGCCTCCAGGGAGACCAGTATTAGATTCCGATTCACCAGTGCAGGTTTACTATATCCCTTGGACGTTCACATTTACCATGAAACACAGAACTTGCATCGGAATTGAATACTAAAGGGACAATGACGACATAAGTACAAGAAAGTGAATTTTCCAAGAGTATGTGGTTTGAGTGGCTCCTGAGAGACCAGTATTAGATTCTGATGCACCAGTGCAGGTTCACTGTATCCCTTGGACTTTCACATTGACCATGATACACAGATATTGCATCGGTATTGAATACAAAAGGGAAAATGCCGACATAAGTACAAGAAGAATGAATAATCTATGAGTTTGTGCTTTCAACGGCTCCTGGGAGACCAGTATTAGATTCCAATGAACCAGTGCAGGTTTACTGTATCCCTTGAACCATCACATTGACCATGAAACACAGAAATCGTATCGGGATTGAATACAAAAGGCACAATACCGACTTAAGTACATGAAGAGTGAATCTTCTAAGAGTTTGTGGTTGGAGCGGCTCCTGGCAGACAAATATTAGATTCCGATGCACCAGTGCAGGTTGACTGTATCATTTGAACCTTCACCTTGACTATCAAACACTGAAATTGCTTCGGGATTGAATACAAAATGCACAACGCCGATTTAAGTACAAGAGGAGTGAATCTTCTAAGAGTTTGTGGTTTGGGCGGCTCCTGGGAGACCTGTATTAGTTTCCGATGCACCAGTTCACGTTTACTGTATCCCTCGGACCTTCACATTGCCCATGAAACACAGATATTGCATCGGGATTGAATACAAAAGGGAGAATGCCGAGTTAAGTACTAGAAGGTGACTTTTCTAAGAATTTGTGGTTTGAGTGGCTCCTGAGAGACCAGTATTAGATTCCGATGCACCAGTGCACGTTTACTGTATCCCTTGGACCAACACATTGACCATGAAACACAGATATCTCATCGGGATTGAATACAAATGGCACAATGCCAACTTAAGTACAAGAAGAGTGAATCTTCTAAGAATTTGTAGTTTAAGCAGCTCATGGGAGACCAGTATTAGATTCCGATGCACCAGTGCAGGTTTACTGTATCCCTTGGACCTTCACATTCACCATGAAACACAGATATCTCATTGGGATTGAATACAAAAGGCACAATGCCGACTTAAGTATTAGAGGAGTGAATCTTCTAAGAGTTTGTGATTTGAGCGGCTTCTGGCAGACAAGTATTAGATTCCGATGCACCAGTGCAGGTTAACTGTATCCCTTGGACCTTCACATTGACCATGAAACACAGACATTGCATCGGGATTGAATACAAAAGGGAGAATGCCGAGTTAAGTACAAGAAGGTGACTTTTCTAAGAATTTGTGGTTTGAGTGGCTCCTGAGAGACCAGTATTAGATTCTGATGCACCAGTGCACGTTTACTGTATCACTTGGACCTTCACATTGACCATGAAACACAGAAATTGCATCGGAATAGAATACAAAACTCACAATGCCAACTTAAGCACAAGAAGTGTGAATCTTCGAAGAATTTGTGCTTTGAGCGTCTCCTGGGAGATCTGTATTAGATTCCGATGCACCAGTTCATGTTTACTGTATCCCTTGGACCTTCACATTGACCATGAGACACAGACATTTCATTGGGATTGAATACAAAAAGGAGAATGCCGAGTTAAGTACAAGAAGAATGAATCCTCTAGGAATTTGTGTTTCTAGCGGCTCCTGGGAGACCAGTATTAGATTCCGATGCACCAGTGCAGGTTTACTGTAACCCTTGTACCCTCACATTGACCATGAAAAACAGATCTTGCATTGGGATTGAATACAAAAGGCACTACGCCGACCTAAGTACAAGAAGAGTGAATCTTCTAAGACTTTGATCTTTGAGCGGTTCCTCGCAGACCAGTATTAGATTCCGATGCACCAGTGCAGGTTTACTGTGTCCCTTGGACCTTCACATTGACCATGAAGCACAGAAATCGCATCGAGATTGAATACAAAAGGCACAATGCCGACTTAAGTAAAAGAAGGTGAATTTTCTAAGGGTTTGTGGTTTGAGCGGCTCCTGGGAGACCAGTATTGGATTCCGATGCACCAGTGCAGGTTTACTGTTTCAGTTGTACCCTCACATTGACCATGAAAAACAGAAAATGCATTGGGATTGGATACAAATCTCACAATGCCAACTATAGCACACGAGGTGTGAATCGTCGTAAAGTTTGTGATTTGAGCGTCTCCTGGGGGACATGTATTATATTCCGATGCACCAGTGCAGGTTTACTGTATAACTTGTACCCTCACATTGACCATGAAAAACAGAAATTGCATTGGGATTGAATACAAAAGGCACAATGCCGACTTAAGTTCAAGAAGAGGGAATCTTCTAAGATTATGTACTTTGAACGGCTCCTGGGAGACCAGTATTAGATTCCGATTCACCAGTCCAGGTTTACTGTATCCCTTGGACCTTCACATTGACCATGAAACACAGATATCGCATCGGGATTCAATACAAAAGGCACAATGCCGACTTAAGTACAAGTAGAGTGAACCTTCTAAGAGTTTGTGGTTTGAGCGGCTCCTGGGAGACCAGTATTAGATTCCGTGGCACCAGTGCAGGTTGACTGTATCATTTGGACCTTCACATTGACTATGAAACACAGAAATTGCATCGGGATTGAATACTAAATGCACAGTGCCGACTTAAGTACAAGAAGAGTGAATCTTCTTAGAGTTTGTGCCTTCAGCGGCTCCTGGGAGACCAGTATAAGATTCCGATGCACCAGTGTAGGATTACTGTATCCCTTGGACCTTCACATTGACCATGAATCGCGGAAATTGCATCGTGATTGAATACAAAAGGGACAAAGCCGACTTAAGTACAAGAAGGTGAATTTTCTATCGGTTTGTGGTTTGAGAGGCTCCTGGGAGACCAGTATTGGATTCCGATGCACCAGTGCACGTTTACTGTATCCCTTGTACCTTCACATTGACGTTGAAACACATAACTCGCATCGGGATTGAATAGAAAAGGCACAATGCCGACTTAAGTACAAGAAGAGTGAATCTTCTAAGGGTTTGTGCTTTGAGCGGCTTCTGGGAGACCAGTATTAGATTCCGATGAACCAGTGAAGGTTTACTGTATCCCTTGGACCTTCACATTCCCCATGAAACACAGAAATTGCATCGACATTGAATACATAACTCACAATGCCAACCAAAGCACACGAGGTGTGAATCATCGAAGAGTTTGTGATTTGAGTGTCTCTTGGGGGACCAGTATTATATTCCGATGCACCAGTGCACGTTTACTGTATCCCCTTGACCTTCACATTGACCATGAAACACAGAAATTGCATCGGGATTGAATACAATAGGTACAATGCGGACTTAAGTACAAGAAAAGTGAAACTACTAAGGGTTTGTGCTTTGAGCGGCTTCTGGGAGACCAGTATTAGATTCCAATGCACCAGTGCAGGTTAACTGTATCCCCTGGACCTTCACATTGACCATGAAACACAGAAATTGCATCAGGATTGAATACAACTCTCACAATGCCAATTTTAGCACAAGAAGTGTGGATCTTCGAAGAGCTTGTGCTTTGATGGTCTCCTCGGTGTCCGGTATTAGATTCCGAGGCACCAGTGCACGATTTTGTATCCCCTTGATCTTCACATTGACCATGAAACACAGAACTTGCATCGGAATTGAATACTAAAGGGACAATGCCGACTTATGTACAAGAAGGTGAATTTTCTAAGAGTTTGTGGTTTGAGTGGCTCCTGAGAGACCAGTATTAGATTCCGATGCACCAGAGCAGGTTTACAGTATCCCTTGGACCTTCACATTGCCCCTGAAACACCGAAATTGCATCGGGATTGAATACAAAAGCACAATGCCGACTTAAGTACAAGAAGAGTAAATCTTATAAGGGTTTGTGCTTTGAGCGGTTCCTGGGAGACCAGTATAAGATTCCGATGCACAAGTGCAGGTTGACTGTATCATTTCAACCTTCACATTGACTATCAAACACTGAAATTGCATCGGGATTGAATACAAAAGGGACAATGCCGAGTTAAGTACAAGAAGAATGAATCTTCTAGGAGTTTGTGTTTTGGCGGCTCCAGGGAGACCAGTATTAGACTGCGATGCACCAGTGCTGGTTTACTGTATAACTTGTACCCTCATATTGACCATGGAAAACAGAAATTGCATTGGGATTGAATACAAACGGCACAATGCCGACTAAAGTACAAGAAGAGTGAATCTTCTACGATTTTGTACTTTGAGCGCCTCCAGGGAGACCAGTATTAGATTCCGATTCACCAGTGCAGGTTTACTATATCCCTTGGACGTTCACATTTACCATGAAACACAGAACTTGCATCGGAATTGAATACTAAAGGGACAATGACGACATAAGTATAAGAAAGTGAATTTTTCAAGAGTTTGTGGTTTGAGTGGCTCCTGAGAGACCAGTATTAGATTCTGATGCACCAGTGCAGGTTCACTGTATCCCTTGGACTTTCACATTGACCATGAAACTTAGATATTGCATCGGTATTGAATACAAAAGGCAAAATGCCGACATAAGTACAAGAAGAATGTATCCTCTAGGAGTTTGTGCTTTGAGCGGCTCCTGGGAGACCAGTATAAGATTGCGATGCACCAGTTCAGGTTGATTGTGTCATTTCAACCTTCACATTGACTATCAAACACTGAAATTGCTTCGGGTTGAATACAAAACTCACAATGCAAACTTAAGCACAAGAAGTGTGAATCTTCGAAGAATTTGTGCTTTGAGCGTCTCCTGGGAGACCTGTATTAGATTCCGACGCACCAGTTCACGTTTACTGTATCCCTCGGACCATCACATTGAGCATGAAACACAGAAATTGCATCGGGATTGAATACAAAAGCACAATGTCGACTTAAGTACAAGAAGAGTGAATCTTATAAGGGTTTGTGTTTTGAGCGGCTCCTGGGAGACCAGTATAAGATTGCGATGCACCAGTGCAGGTTGACTGTATCATTTGAACCTTGAAATTGACTATCAAACACTGAAATTGCCTCGGGATTGAATACAAAATGCACAATGCCGACTTAAGTACAAGGAGAGTGAATCTTCTAATAGTTTGTCGTTTGGGCGGCTCCTGGCAGACCAGTATTAGATTCCGATGCACCAGTGCTTCTTTACTGTATCCCTTGGACCTTCACATTGACCATGAAACACAGAACTTGCATCGGAATTGAATACTAAAGGGACAATGACGACATAAGTACAAGAAAGTGAATTTTCCAAGAGTTTGTGGTTAGAGCGGCTCCTGGCAGACAAGTATTAGATTCCGATGCACCAGTGCAGGTTGACTGTATCATTTGAACCTTCACCTTGACTATCAAACACTGAAATTGCTTCGGGATTGAATACAAAATGCACAACGCCGACTTAAGTACAAGGGGAGTGAATCTTCTAAGAGTATGTGGTTTGGGCGGCTACTGGCAGAGCCGTATTAGATTCCGATGCACCAGTGCTTCTTTACTGTATCCCTTGGACCTTCACATTGACCATGAAACACAGAAATTGCATCGGGATAGAATACAAAACTCACAATGCCAACTTCAGCACAAAAAGAGTGAATCTTCGAAGAGTTTGTGCTTTGAGCGGCTCCTGGGAGACCTGTATTAGATTCCGATGCACCAGTTCACGTTTACTGTATCCCTTGGACCAACACATTGACCATGAAACACAGATATCTCATCGGGATTGAATACAAATGCCACAATGCCAACTTAAGTACAAGAAGAGTGAATCTTCTAAGAATTTGTAGTTTGAGCGGCTCATGGGAGACCAGTATTAGATTCCGATGCACCAGTGCAGGTTTACTGTATCCCTTGGACCTTCACATTGACCATGAAACACAGATATCTCATTGGGATTGAATACAAAAGGCACAATGCCGACTTAAGTATTAGAGGAGTGAATCTTCTAAGAGTTTGTGATTTGAGCGGCTTCTGGCAGACAAGTATTAGATTCCGATGCACCAGTGCAGGTTAACTGTATCCCTTGGACCTTTACATTGACCATGAAACACAGACATTGCATCCGGATTGAATACAAAAGGGAGAATGCCGAGTTAAGTACAAGAAGGTGACTTTTCTAAGAATTTGTGGTTTGAGTGGCTCCTGAGAGACCAGTATTAGATTCTGATGCACCAGTGCACGTTTACTGTATCCCTTGGACCTTCACATTGACCATGAAACACAGAAATCGCATCGGGATTGAATACAAAAGGCACAATACCGACATAAGTACAAGAAGAATGAATCCTCTCGGAGTTTGTGCTTTCAGGGGCTCCTGTGAGACCGGTATTAGATTCCGATGCACCAGTGCTGGTTTACTGTATCCCTTGGACCTTCACATTGCCCATGAGACACAGAAACTGCATCGGGATTGAATACAAAAGGACAATGCCGAGTTAAGTACAAGAAGAATTAATCCTCTAGGAGTTTGTGCTTTGAGCGGCTCCTGGGAGACCAGTATAAGATTGCGATGCACCAGTTCAGGTTGATTGTGTCATTTCATCCTTCACATTGACTATCAAACACTGAAATTGCTTCGGGTTGAATACAAAACTCACAATGCCAACTTAAGCACAAGAAGTGTGAATCTTCGAAGAATTTGTGCTTTGAGCGTCTCCTGGGAGACCTGTATTAGATTCCGACGCACCAGTTCACGTTTACTGTATCCCTCGGACCATCACATTGAGCATGAAACACAGAAATTGCATCGGGATTGAATACAAAAGCACAATGTCGACTTAAGTACAAGAAGAGTGAATCTTATAAGGGTTTGTGTTTTGAGCGGCTCCTGGGAGACCAGTATAAGATTGCGATGCACCAGTGCAGGTTGACTGTATCATTTGAACCTTCAAATTGACTATCAAACACTGAAATTGCCTCGGGATTGAATACAAAAGGCACAATGCCGACTTAAGTACAAGAAGAGTGAATCTTCTAATAGTTTGTCGTTTGGGCGGCTCCTGGCAGACCAGTATTAGATTCCGATGCACCAGTGCTTCTTTACTGTATCCCTTGGACCTTCACATTGACCATGAAACACAGAAATTGCATCCGAATAGAATACAAAACTCACAATGCCAACTTAAGCACAAGAAGTGTGAATCTTCGAAGAGTTTGTGCTTTGAGCGTCTCCTGGGAGACCTGTATTAGATTCCGATGCACCAGTTCACGTTTACTGTATCCCTTGGACCTTCACAATGACCATGAGACACAGACATTGCATTGGGATTGAATACAAAAGGGAGAATGCCGAGTTAAGTACAAGAAGAATGAATCCTCTAGGAATTTGTGCTTCTAGCGGCTCCTGGGAGACCAGTATTAGATTCCGATGCACCAGTGCAGGTTTACTGTATCCCTTGTACCCTCACATTGACCATAAAAAACAGATCTTGCATTGGGATTGAATACAAAAGGCACTATGCGGACCTAAGGACAAGAAGAGTGAATCTTCTAAGACTTTGATCTTTGAGCGGCTCCTCGCAGACCAGTATTAGATTCCGATGCACCAGTGCAGGTTTACTGTGTCCCTTGGACCTTCACATTGACCATGAAGCACAGAAATCGCATCGAGATTGAATACAAAAGGCACAATGCCGACTTAAGTAAAAGAAGGTGAATTTTCTAAGGGTTTGTGGTTTGAGCGGCTCCTGGGAGACCAGTATTGGATTCCGATGCACCAGTGCAGGTTTACTGTATCACTTGTACCCTCACATTGACCATGAAAAACAGAAAATGCATTGGGATTGGATACAAATCTCACAATGCCAACTAAAGCACACGAGGTGTGAATCATCGAAGAGTTTGTGATTTGAGCGTCTCCTGGGGGACATGTATTATATTCCGATGCACCAGTGCAGGTTTACTGTATCCCTTGGACCTTCACATTTACCATGAAACACAGATATCTCATTGGGATTGAATACAAACGGCACAATGCCGACTTAAGTATTAGAGGAGTGAATCTTCTAAGAGTTTGTGATTTGAGCGGCTTCTGGCAGACAAGTATTAGATTCCGATGCACCAGTGCAGGTTAACTGTATCCCTTGGACCTTCACATTGACCATGAAACACAGACATTGCATCGGGATTGAATACAAAAGGGAGAATGCCGAGTTAAGTACAAGAAGGTGACTTTTCTAAGAATTTGTGGTTTGAGTGGCTACTGAGAGACCAGTATTAGATTTTGATGCACCAGTGCACGTTTACTGCATCCCTTGGACCTTCACATTGACCATGAAACACAGAAATCGCATCGGGATTGAATACAAAAGGCACAATGCCGACTTAAGTACAAGAAGAATGAATCTTCTAGGAGTTTGTGCTTTCAGGGGCTCCTGGGAGACCGGTATTAGATTCCTATGCACCAGTGCTGGTTTACTGTATCCCTTGGACCTTCACATTGCCCATGAAACAGAGAAACTGCATCGGGATTGAATACAAAAGGACACTGCCGAGTTAAGTACAAGAAGAATGAATCCTCTAGGAGTTAGTGCTTTGAGCGGCTCCTGGGAGACCAGTATAAGATTGCGATGCACCAGTTCAGGTTGATTGTGTAATTTCAACCTTCACATTGACTATCAAACTCTGAAATTGCTTCGGGTTGAATACAAAACTCACAATGCCAACTTAAGCACAAGAAGTGTGAATCTTCGAACAATTTGTGCTTTGAGCGTCTCCTGGGAGACCTGTATTAGATTCCGACGCACCACTTCACGTTTACTGTATCCCTCGGACCATCACATTGACCATGAAACACAGACATTGCATCGGGATTGAATACAAGAGGGAGAATGCCGAGTTAAGTACAAGAAGGTGACTTTTCTAAGAATTTGTGGTTTGAGTGGCTCCTGAGAGACCAGTATTAGATTCCGATGCACCAGTGCAGGTTTACTGTATCCCTTGGACCTTCACATTGCCCATGAAACACAGAAATTGCATCGGGATTGAATACTAAAGGGACAATGACGACATTAGTACAAGAAGGTGAATTTTCCAAGAGTTTGTGGTTTGAGTGGCTCCTGAGAGACCATTATTAGATTCCGATGCACCAGTGCAGGTTTACTGTATCCCTTGGACCTTCACATTGCCCATGAAACACAGAAATTGCATCGGGATTGAATACAAAAGCACAATGTCGACTTAAGTACAAGAAGAGTGAATCTTATAAGGGTTTGTGGTTTGGCCGGCTCCTGGCAGACCAGTATTAGATTCCGATGCACCAGTGCGTCTTTACTGTATCCCTTGGACCTTCACATTGACCATTAAACACAGAAATTGCATCGGGATAGAATACAAAACTCACAATGCCAACTTAAGCACAAGATGTGTGAATCTTCGAAGAGTTTGTGCTTTGAGCGTCTCCTGGGAGACCTGTATTAGATTCCGATGCAGCAGTTCACGTTTAGTGTATCCCTTGGACCTTCACATTGACCATGAAACACAGACATTGCATTGGAATTAAATAGAAAAGGTAGAATGCCGAGTTAAGTACAAGAAGAATGAATCCTCTAGGAGTTTGTGCTTTTAGCGGCTCCTGGGAGACCAGTATTAGATTCCGATGCACCAGTGCAGGTTTACTGTATCCCTTGTACCCTCACATTGACCATGAAAAACAGATCTTGCATTTGGCTTGAATACAAAAGGCACTATGCCAACCTAAGTACAAGAAGAGTGAATCTTCTAAGAGTTTGATCTTTGAGCGGCTCCTCGCAGACCAGTATTAGATTCCGATGCACCAGTGCAGGTTTACTGTGTCCCTTGGACCTTCACATTGACCATGAAGCACAGAAATCGCATCGAGAAGGAATACAAAAGGCAAAATGCCGACTTAAGTACAAGGGGGTGAATTTTCTAAGGATTTGTGGTTTGTGCGGCTCCTGGGATACCAGTATTAGATTCCGATGCACCAGTGCAGGTCTACTGTATCACTTGTACCCTCACATTGACCATGAAAAACAGAAAATGCATTGGGATTGAATACAAAACTCACAATGCCAACTAAAGCACACGAGGTGTGAATCATCGAAGAGTTTGTGATTTGAGCGTCTCCTGGGGGACATGTATTATATTCCGATGCACCAGTGCACGTTTACTGTATCCCTTTGACCTTCACATTGACCATGAAACACAGAAATTGCATCGGGATTGAATACAATAGGAACAATGCCGACTTAAGTACAAGAGGAGTGAATCTTCTAAGGGTTTGTGCTTTGAGTGGCTTCTGGGAGACCAGTATTAGATTCCGATGCACCAGTGCAGGTTAACTGTATCCCCTGGACCTTCACATTGACCATGAAACACAGAAATTGCATCGGGATTGAATACAAAACTCACAATGCCAATTTAAGCACAAGAAGTGTGGATCTTCGAAGGGCTTGTGCTTTGAGCGTCTCCTCGGAGTCCGGTATTAGATTCCGATGCACCAGTGCACGTTTTTGTATCCCTTTGATCTTCACATTGACCATGAATCACAGAACTCGCATCGGGATTGAATACAAAAGGCACAATACCGACTTAAGTACATGAAGAACGAATCTTCTAAGAGTTTGTGGTTTGAGCGGCTCCTGGCAGACAAGTATTAGATTCCGATGCACCAGTGCAGGTTAACTGTATCCCTTGGACATTCACATTGACCATGAAACACAGAAATTGCATTGGGATTGAATACAAAAGGCACAATGCCAACTTAAGTACAAGAAGAGTGAATCTTCCGAGAGTTTGTATTTTGAACGGCTAAAGGGAGACCAGTATTAGATTCCGATTCACCAGTGCAGGTTTACTGTATCCCTTGGACCTTCACATTGACCATGAAACACAGAAATGGCATCGGGACTGAATACAAAAAGCAAAATGCCGACTTAAGTACAAGAAGAATGAATCTTCTAGGAGTTTGTGCTTTCAGCGGCTCCTGGGAGACCAGTATTAGATTCCGATGCACCAGTGCAGGTTTACTGTATCCCTTGGACCTTCACATTGCCCATGAAACACAGAAATTGCATCGGGATTGAATACAAAAGCACAATGCCGACTTAAGTACAAGAAGAGTGAATCTTATAAGGGTTTGTGCTTTGAATGGCTCCTGGGAGACCAGTATAAGATTGCGATGCACCAGTGCAGGTTGACTGTGTCATTTGAACCTTCACATTGACTATCAAACTCTGAAATAGCATCGGGATTGAATAAAAAATACACAATGCCGACTTAAGTACAAGAAGGTGAATTTTCTAAGGGATTTGTGGTTAGACCAGTATTAGATTCCGATGCACCAGTGCTGGTTTACTGTATCCCTTGGACCTTCACATTGCCCATGAAACAGAGAAACTGCATCGGGATTGAATACAAAAGGACACTGCCGAGTTAAGTACAAGAAGAATGAATCCTCTAGGAGTTAGTGCTTTGAGCGGCTCCTGGGAGACCAGTATAAAATTGCGATGCACCAGTTCAGGTTGATTGTGTAGTTTCAACCTTCACATTGACTATCAAACACTGAAATTGCTTCGGGTTGAATACAAAACTCACAATGCCAACTTAAGCACAAGAAGTGTGAATCTTCGAACAATTTGTGCTTTGAGCGTCTCCTGGGAGACCTGTATTAGATTCCGACGCACCACTTCACGTTTACTGTATCCCTCGGACCATCACATTGACCATGAAACACAGACATTGCATCGGGATTGAATACAAAAGGGAGAATGCCGAGTTAAGTACAAGAAGGTGACTTTTCTAAGAATTTGTGGTTTGAGTGGCTCCTGAGAAACCAGTATTAGATTCCGATGCACCAGTGCAGGTTTACTGTATCCCTTGGACCTTCACATTGCCCGTGAAACACAGAAATTGCATCGGGATTGAATACTAAAGGGACAATGACGACATTAGTACAAGAAGGTGAATTTTCCAAGAGTTTGTGGTTTGAGTGGCTCCTGAGAGACCAGTATTAGATTCCGATGCACCAGTGCAGGTTTACTGTATCCCTTGGACCTTCACATTGCCCATGAAACACAGAAATTGCATCGGGATTGAATACAAAAGCACAATGTCGACTTAAGTACAAGAAGAGTGAATCTTATAAGGGTTTGTGGTTTGGCCGGCTCCTGGCAGACCAGTATTAGATTCCGATGCACCAGTGCATCTTTACTGTATCCCTTGGACCTTCACATTGACCATGAAACACAGAAATTGCATCGGGATAGAATACATAACTCACAATGCCAACTTAAGCACAAGAAGTATGAATCTTCGAAGAGTTTGTGCTTTGAGCGTCTCCTGGGAGACCTGTATTAGATTCCGATGCACCAGTTCACGTTTACTGTATCCCTTGGACCTTCACATTGACCATGAAACACAGACATTGCATTGGAATTAAATAGAAAAGGTAGAATGCCGAGTTAAGTACAAGAAGAATGAATCCTCTAGGAGTTTGTGCTTTTAGCGGCTCCTGGGAGACCAGTATTAGATTCCGATGCACCAGTGCAGGTTTACTGTATCCCTTGTACCCTCACATTGACCATGAAAAACAGATGTTGCATTTGGCTTGAATACAAAAGGCACTATGCCGACCTAAGTACAAGGAGAGTGAATCTTCTAAGAGTTTGATCTTTGAGCGGCTCCTCGCAGACCAGTATTAGATTCCGATGCACCAGTGCAGGTTTACTGTGTCCCTTGGACCTTCACATTGACCATGAAGCACAGAAATCGCATCGAGAAGGAATACAAAAGGCAAAATGCCGACTTAAGTACAAGGGGGTGAATTTTCTAAGGATTTGTGGTTTGAGCGGCTCCTGGGATACCAGTATTAGATTCCGATGCACCAGTGCAGGTTTACTGTATCACTTGTACCCTCACATTGACCATGAAAAACAGAAAATGCATTGGGATTGAATACAAAACTCACAATGCCAACTAAAGCACACGAGGTGTGAATCATCGAAGAGTTTGTGATTTGAGCGTCTCCTGGGGGACATGTATTATATTCCGATGCACCAGTGCACGTTTACTGTATCCCTTTGACCTTCACATTGACCATGAAACACAGAAATTGCATCGGGATTGAATACAATAGGAACAATGCCGACTTAAGTACAAGAGGAGTGAATCTTCTAAGGGTTTGTGCTTTGAGTGGCTTCTGGGAGACCAGTATTAGATTCCGATGCACCAGTGCAGGTTAACTGTATCCCCTGGACCTTCACATTGACCATGAAACACAGAAATTGCATCTGGATTGAATACAAAACTCACAATGCCAATTTAAGCACAAGAAGTGTGGATCTTCGAAGGGCTTGTGCTTTGAGCGTCTCCTCGGTGTCCGGTATTAGATTCCGATGCACCAGTGCACGTTTTTGTATCCCTTTGATCTTCACATTGACCATGCATCACAGAACTCGCATCGGGATTGAATACAAAAGGCACAATACCGACTTAAGTACATGAAGAACGAATCTTCTAAGAGTTAGTGGTTTGAGCGGCTCCTGGCAGACAAGTATTAGATTCCGATGCACCAGTGCAGGTTAACTGTATCCCTTGGACATTCACATTGACCATGAAACACAGAAATTGCATTGGGATTGAATACAAAAGGCACAATGCCAACTTAAGTGCAAGAAGAGTGAATCTTCCGAGAGTTTGTATTTTGAACGGCTAAAGGGAGACCAGTATTAGATCCCGATTCACCAGTGCAGGTGTACTGTATCCCTTGGACCTTCACATTGACCATGAAACACAGAAATGGCATCGGGACTGAATACAAAAAGCAAAATGCCGACTTAAGTACAAGAAGAATGAACCTTCTAGGAGTTTGTGCTTTCAGCGGCTCCTGGGAGACTAGTATTAGATTCCGATGCACCAGTGCAGGTTTACTGTATCCCTTGGACCTTCACATTGCCCATGAAACACAGAAATTGCATCGGGATTGAATACAAAAGCACAATGCCGACTTAAGTACAAGAAGAGTGAATCTTATAAGGGTTTGTGCTTTGAATGGCTCCTGGGAGACCAGTATAAGATTGCGATGCACCAGTGCAGGTTGACTGTGTCATTTGAACCTTCACATTGACTATCAAACTCTGAAATAGCATCGGGATTGAATAAAAAATACACAATGCCGACTTAAGTACAAGAAGGTGAATTTTCTAAGGGATTTGTGGTTAGACCAGTATTAGATTCCGATGAACCAGTGCAGGTTTACTGTATCCCTTGGACCTTCATATTGACCATGAAACACAAAAATCGCATCGGGATTGAATACAAAAGGAACAATGCCAAGTTAAGTACAAGAAAAATGAATCTTCTAGGAGTTTGTGCTTCCAGCGGCTCCTGGGAGACCAGTATTAGATTCCGATGCACCAGTGCAGGTTGACTGTATCATTTGGACCTTTACATTGACTATGAAACACAGAAATTGCATCAGGATTGAATACTAAATGCACAGTGCCGACTTAAGTACAAGAAGAGCGAATCTTCTAAGGGTTTGTGCTTGAGCGGCTTCTGGGAGACCAGTATTAGATTCCGATGCACCAGTGCAGGTTAACTGTATCCCCTGGACCTTCACATTGACCATGAAACACAGAACTTGCATCGGAATTGAATACTAAAGGGACAATGCCGACTTAAGTATAAGAAGGTGAATTTTCTATGAGTTTGTGGTTTGAGTGGCTCCTGAGAGACCAGTATTAGATTCCGATGCACCAGTACAGGTTTACTGTATCCCTTGGACCTTCACATTGACCATGAAACACAGAAATTGCATCGGGATTGAATACAAAAGGGAAAATGCCGAGTTAAGTACAAGAAGGTGACTTTTCTAAGAATTTGTGGTTTGCGTGGCTCCTGAGAGACCAGTATTAGATTCCGATGCACCAGTGCACGTTTACTGTATCCCTTGGACCTTCACATTGAACACGAAACACAGATATCTCATTGGGATTGAATACAAAAGGCACAATGCCGATTAAGTACAAGAAGAGTGAATCTTCTAAGAGATTGTGCTTTGAGCGGCTCCTGGGAGACCAGTATTAGAATCCGATGCACCAGTGCAGGTCGACTGTATCATTTGGACCTTCGCATTGACCATGAAACACAGAAATTGCATCGGGATTGAATACAAAAGGGACAATGCCGAGTTAAATACAAGAAGAATGAATCCTCTAGGAGTTTGTGCTTTTAGCATCTCCTGGGAGACCAGTATTAGATTCCGATGCACCAGTGCAGGTTTACTGAATCCCTTGGACCTTCACATTCTCCATGAAAAACAGATCTTGCATTGGGATTGAATACAAAAGGCACAATGCCGACCTAAGTACGAGAAGAGTGAATCTTCTAAGTGTTTGTGGTTTGAGCGGCTCCTGGCAGACCAGTATTAGATTCCGATGCACCAGTGCTGGTTTACTGTGTCCCTTGGACCTTCACATTGACCATGAAACACAGAAATTGCATCGGGATTGAATACTAAATGCACAGTGCCGACTTAAGTACAAGAAGAGTGAATCTTCTTAGAGTTTGTGTCTTCAGCGGCTCCTGGGAGACCAGTATAAGATTCCGATGCACCAGTGTAGGATTACTGCATCCCTTGGACCTTCACATTGACCATGAATCGCAGAAATTGCATCGTGATTTAATACAAAAGGGACAAAGCCGACTTAGGTACAAGAAGGTGAATTTTCTAAGGGTTTGTGGTTTGAGCGCCTCCTGGGAGAACAGTATTGGATTCCGATGCACCAGTGCAGTATTACTGCATCCCTTGTACCTTCACATTGACATTGAAACACATAACTCGCATCGGGATTGAATAGAAAAGGGACAATGCCGACTTAAGTACAAGAAGAATGAATCCTCTTTGAGTTTGTGCATTCAGCGGCGCCTGGGAGACCAGTATTAGATTCCGTTGAACCAGTGCAGGTTAACTGTATCCCCTGGACCTTCACATTGACCATGAAACACAGAAATTGCATCGGGATCGAATACAAAACTCACAATGCCAATTGAAGCACAAGAAGTGTGGATCTTCGAAGAGCTCTGTGCTTTGAGCGTCTCCTCGGAGTCCTGTATTAGATTCCGATGCACCAGTGCACGTTTTGGTATCCCTTTGATCTTCACATTGACCATGAAACACAGAACTTGCATCGTGATTGAATACAAAAGGCACAATACCGACTTAAGTACATGAAGAGTTAATCTTCTAAGAGTTTGTGTTTGAGCGTCTCCTGGGTGACCAGTATTAGATTCCGATGCACCAGTGCAGGTTTACTATATCCCTTGGACCTTCACATTGACCATGAAACACAGAAATTTCATCGGGATTGAATATAAATCGGACATTGCCAACTTATGTACAAGAAGAGTGAATCTTCTCAGAGTATGAGCTTTGAGCGGCTCCTGGGAGACCAGTATTAGATTCCGATGCACCTGTGCAGGTTTACTGTAACCCTTGGCCCTTCACATTGCCCATGAAACAGAGAAATTGCATCGGGATTGAATACATAAGGCACAATGCCATCTTAAGTACAAGAAGAGTGAATCCCCTAAGAGTTTGTGCTTTGAGCGGCTCTTGGGAGACCAGTATTCGATAACGATGCACCAGTGCAGGTTTACTGTAGCCCTTGCACCATCACATTGACCATGAAACACAGAAATTGCATCGGGATTGAATACAAAAAGCACAATGCCGACTTAAGTTCAAGAAGCGTGATTCTTCTAAGAGTTTGTGGTTTGAGCGGCTTCTGGGAGACCAGTATTAGGCTCCGACGCACCAGTGATGGTATACTGTATCCCTTGGTCCTTCACATTGACCATGAAACACAGATATTGCATGGGGATTGAATACAAAAGGGACAATGACGAATTAAGTACAAGAAAAATGAATCTCTTCAGAGTTTGTGTTTGAGCGGCTCCTGGGATACCAGTACTAGATTCAGATCCACCAGTGCACGTTTACTGTATCCCTTGGATCTTCACATTGACCATGAAACACAGATATTGCATCGGGATTGAATACAAATGGGACAATGCCGACTTAAGGACAAGAAGGTTGAATCTTCTAAGAGTTTGTGCTTTGAGCGGCTCATGGGAGACCAGTATTAGATTCCATTGCACCAGTGCGGGTTTACTGTATCCCTTTGACCTCCACATTGACCAAGAAACACAGAAATCGCATCGGGATTGAATACAAAAGGACAATGGCGACTTAAGGACATGAAGAGTGAGTCTTCTAAGCGTTTGTGCTTTGAGCGGCTCATGGGAGACCAGTATTAGATTCCGATGCACCTGTGCAGGTTTACTGTATCCCTTGGCCCTTCACATTGACCATGAAACACAGAAATTGCGTGGGGATTGAATACATATGACACAATGCCGACTTAAGTACAAGAAGAGTGAATCTTCTAAGAGTTTGTGCTTTGAGCGGCTCTTGGGAGACCAGTATTAGATTCCGATGCAAGAGCGCAGGTTTACTGTATCCCTTGGACCTTCACATTGACCATGAAACACAGATATTGCATCAGGATTGAATACAAAAGGCACAATGCCAACTTAAGTACAAGAAGATTGAATCTTCTAAGAGTTTCTGCTCTGAGCGGCTCCTGGGAGACCAGTATTAGATTCCGTTTCACCAGTGCAGGTTTACTGTATCCCTTGGACCTTCACATTGATCATGATACACAGAACTCGCAGCGGGATTGAGTACAAAAGGGACAATGCCGACTTAAGTACAAGAAGAGTGAATTTTTTAAGAGTTTGTGGTATGAGCGACTCCTGGGAGAAAAGTGTTAGATTCCAATGCACCAGTGCAAGTTAACTGTATCCCTTGGACCTTCACATTGTACATGAAACGCAGAAATTGCATCGGGATTGAATACAAAATGCACAATGCCGTCTTAAGTACAAGAAGAGTGAATCTTCTAAGTGTTTGTGCTTTCAGCGGCTCCTGGGAGACCAGTTTTAGATTCCGTCGCACCAGTGCAGGTTTACTGTATCCCTTGGACCTTCTCATTGACCATGTTGTTGTTGTTGTGGTCTTCAGTCCTGAGACTGGTTTGATGCAGCTCTCCATGCTACTCTATCCTGTGCAAGCTTTTTCATCTCCCAGTACCTAATGCAACCTACATCCTTCAGAATCTGCTTAGTGTATTCATCTCTTGGTCTCCCTCTACGATTTTTACCCTCCACGCTGCCCTCCAGTACTAAATTGGTGATGCCTTGATGCCTCAGGACATGTCCTACCAACCGATCCCTTCTTCTGGTCAAGTTGTGCCACAAACTTCTCTTCTCCCCAATCCTATTCAATACTTCCTCATTAGTTATGTGATCTACCCATCTAATCTTCAGCATTCTTCTGTAGCACCACATTTCGAAAGCTTCTATTCTCTTCTTGTCCAAACTATTTATCGTCCATGTTTCACTTCCATACATGGCTACACTCCATACGAATACTTTCAAAAATGACTTCCTGACACTTAAAACAGTACTGGATGTTAACAAATTTCTCTTCTTCAGATACGCTTTCCTTGCCATTGCCAGCCTACATTTTATATCCTCTCTACTTCGACCATCATCAGTTATTTTGCTCCCCAAATAGCAAAACTCCTTTACTACTTTAAGTGTCTCATTTCCTAATCTAATTCCCTCAGCATCACCCGACTTAATTAGACTACATTCCATTATCCTTGTTTTGCTTTTGTTGATGTTCATCTTATATCCTCCTTTCAAGACACTGTCCATTCCATTCAACTGCTCTTCCAAGTCCTTTGCTGTCTCTGACAGAATTACAATGTCATCTGCGAACCTCAAAGTTTTTATTTCTTCTCCATGAATTTTAAAACCTACTCCGAATTTTTCTTTTGTTTCCTTTACTGCTTGCTCAATATACAGATTGAACAACATCGGGGAGAGGCTACAACCCTGTCTTACTCCCTTCCCCACCACTGCTTCCCTTTCATGTCCCTCGACTCTTATAACTGCCATCTGGTTTCTGTACAAATTGTAAATAGCCTTTCGCTCCCTGTATTTTACCCCTGCCACCTTTAGAATTTGAAAGAGAGTATTCCAGTCAACATTGTCAAAAGCTTTCTCTAAGTCTACAAATGCTAGAAACGTAGGTTTGCCTTTCCTTAATCTTTCTTCTAAGATAAGTCGTAAGGTCAGTATTGCCTCACGTGTTCCAGTGTTTCTACGGAATCCAATTTGATCTTCCCCGAGGTTGGCTTCTACTAGTTTCTCCATTCGTCTGTAAAGAATTCGTGTTAGTATTTTGCAGCTGTGACTTATTAAGCTGATAGTTCGGTAATTTTCACATCTGTCAACACCTGCTTTCTTTGGGATTGGAATTATTATATTCTTCTTGAAGTCTGAGGGTATTTCGCCTGTTTCATACATCTTGCTCGCCAGATGGTAGAGTTTTGTCAGGACTGGCTCTCCCACGGCCGTCAGTAGTTCCAATGGAATATTGTCTACTCCGGGGGCCTTGTTTCGACTCAGGTCTTTCAGTGCTCTGTCAAACTCTTCACGCAGTATCGTATCTCCCATTTCATCTTCATCTACATCCTCTTCCATTTCCATAATATTGTCCTCAAGTACATCGCCCTTGTATAGACCCTCTATATACTCCTTCCATCTTTCTGCTTTCCCTTCTTTGCTTAGACCTGGGTTTCCATCTCAGCTCTTGATATTCATACAAGTCGTTCTCTTATCGCCAAAGGTCTCTTTAATTTTCCTGTAGGCGGTATCTATCTTAGCCCTAGTGAGATAGGCCTCTACATCCTTACATTTGTCCTCTAGCCATCCCTGCTTAGCCATTTTGCACTTCCTGTCGATCTCATTTTTGAGACGTTTGTATTCCTTTATGCCTGTTTCACTTACTACATTTTTATATTTTCTCCTTTCATCAATTAAATTCAGTATTTCTTCTGTTACCCAAAGATTTCTACTAGCCCTCGTCTTTTTACCTACTTGATCCTCTGCTGCCTTCACTACTTCATCCCTCAAAGCTACCCATTCTTCTTCTACTGTATTTATTTCCCCCATTCCTGTCAATTGCTCCCTTATGCTCTCCCTGAATCTCTGTACAACCTCTGGTTCTTTTAGTTTATCCAGGTCCCATCTCCTTAAATTCCCACCTTTTTGCAGTTTCTTCAGTGTTAATCTACAGGTCATTACCAATAGATTGTGGTCAGAGTCTACATCTGCCCCTGGAAACGTCTTACAATTTAAAACCTGGTTCCTAAATCTCTGTCTTACCATTATATAATCTATCTGATACCTTTTAGTATCTCCATGGTTCTTCCATGTATACAACCTTCTTTCATGATTCTTAAACCAAGTGTTAGTTATGATTATGTTGTGCTCTGTGCAAAATTCTACAAGGCGGCTTCCTCTTTCATTTCTGTCCCCCAATCCATATTCACCTACTATGTTTCCCTCTCTCCCTTTTCCTACACTCGAATTCCAGTCACCCATGACTATTAAATTTTCGTCTCCCTTCACAATCTGAATAATTTCTTTTATTTCATCACACATTTCTTCAATTTCTTCGTCATCTGCAGAGCTAGTTGGCATATAAACTTGTACTACTGTAGTAGGTGTGGGCTTCGTATCTATCTTGGCCACAATAATGCGTTCACCATGCTGTTTGTAGTAGCTTACCCGCATTCCTATTTTCCTATTCATTATTAAACCTACTCCTGCATTACCCCTATTTGATTTTGTGTTTATAACCCTGTAGTCACCTGACCAGAAGTCTTATTCCTCCTGCCATCGAACTTCACTAATTCCCACTATGTCTACCTTCAACCTATCCATTTCCCTTTTTAAATTTTCTAACTTACCTGCCCGATTAAGGGATCTGACATTCCACGCTCCGATCCGTAGAACGCCAGTTTTCTTTCTCCTGATAACGACATCCTCTTGAGTAGTCCCCGCCCGGAGATCCGAATGGGGGACTATTTTACCTCCGGAATATTTTACCCAAGAGGACGCCATCATCATGTAATCATACAGTAAAGCTGCATGCCCTCGGGAAAAATTACGGCTGTAGTTTCCCCTTGCTTTCAGCCGTTCGCAGTACCAGCACAGCAAGGCCGTCTTGCTTATTGTTAAAAGACCAGATCAGTCAATCATCCAGACTGTTGCCCTTGCAACTACTGAAAAGGCTGCTGCCCCTCTTCAGGAACCACACGTTTGTCTGGCTTTTCAACAGATACCCCTCCGTTGTGGTTGCACCTACGGTACGGCTATCTGTATCGCTGAGGCACGCAAGCCTCCCCACCAACGGCAAGGTCCATGGTTCATGGGGGGTCATTGACAATGAAACACAGAAATTGCATCGGGATTGAATACAATAGGGACAATGCCGACTTAAGTACAAGAAGGGTGAATCTTCTAAGAGTTTGTGACTTGAGCAGCTCCTGGGAGACCAGTATTAGATTCCGATGCACCAGTGCTGATTAACTGTATCCCTTGGATCCTCACTATCACCGTGAAACACAGAAATTACATCGGGATTGCATACAAAAGAGACATTGCCAACTTAAGTACAGGAAGAGTAAATCTTCTAAGAGTTTGTGCTTTGTGCGGCTCCTGGGAGACCAGTATCAGATTCCGATGCACCAGTGCAGGTTTACTGTATCCCTTGGTCCTTCACATTGGCCATGAAACACAGATATTGCATCGGGATTGAATACAATAGGGACAATGCCGACCTAAGTTCAAGAAGAGTGAATCTCTTCAGTGTCTGTGCATTGAGCGGCTCCTGGGATACCAGTATTAAATTCCGATGCACCAGTGCACGTTTATGTGTATCACTTCGACCTTCACATTGACCATGAAACACAAAAATTCCATCGTGATTGAATTCAAAAGGCACAATGCCGTCTTAAGTACAAGAAGAGTGAATCTTCAAAGAGTTTGTGCTTTCAGCGTCTCCTGAGAGACCAGTATTAGATTCCGATGCACCAGTGCAGGTTTACTTTATCCCTTGGACCTTCACACTGACCATGAAACACAGAAATTGCATCAGGATTGAATACAAATGGGACAATGGCGACTTAACTACAAGAAGAGTGATTCTTCTAAAAATTTGTCCATTGAGCGGCTCCTGGGATACCGGTATTAGAGTCCTAAGCACCATTGCAGGTTGACCGTTTCCCTTGGACCTTCACATTGACCATGAAACACAGAAATTGCATCGGGATTGAATACAAATCGGACATTGCCGACTTAAGTACAAGAAGAGTGAATCTTCTAAGAGTATGTGCTTTGAGTGGCTCCTGGGAGACCAGTATTAGATTCCGATGTACCTGTGATTGTTTAGTGTATCCCGTGGACCTTCACATGGACCATCAAACACAGAGATTGCATCGGGATTGAATACAAAAGGCACAATGCCGACTTAAGTACAAGAAGAGTGAATCTTCTAAGAGTTTGTGCTTTGAGCGGCTCCTGGGAGACCAGTATCAGATTCCGATGCACCAGTGCATGTTTACTGTATCCGTTGGCCCTTCACATTGCCCATGAAACACAGAAATAGCATCGGGATTGAATACATAAGGCACATTGACGACATAAGTATAAGAAACGTAAATCTTCTAAGAGTTTGTGCTTTGAGCGGCTCTTGGGAGACCAGTATTAGATTCCGACGCACCAGTGCAGGTTTACTGCATCCCTTGGACCATCACATTGACCATGAAACACAGAAATTGCATCGGGATTAAATACAAAAGGCACAATGCCGACTTAAGTACAAGATGAGTGAATCTTCTAAGAGTATCTACTCTGAGCGGCTCCTGGGAGACCAGTATTAGATTCCGTTGCACCAGTGCAGGTTAACTGCATCCCTTGGACCTTCACATTGACCATGAAACACAGAAATTGCATCGGGATTGAATACAAAAGGGACATCGCCGACTTAAGTATAAGAAGAGTGAATTTTCTAAGAGTTTGTGGTTTGAGCGGCTCCTGGGAGAAAAGTGTTAGATTACGGTTCACCAGTGCAGGTTTACTGTATCCCTTGGGCCTTCCCATTGACCATGAAACACAGAAATTGCATCGGGATTGAATACAAAAGAGACAATCGCGATACAAGTACAGGAAGACTGAATCTTCTAAGAGTTTGTGCTTTGATCGGCTCCTGGGAGACCAGTATTAGATTCCGACGCACCAGTGCAGGTTTACTGTATCCCTTGGTCCTTCACATTGACCATGAAACACAGATATTGCATCGGGATTGAATACAAAAGGGAATATGCCGACTTAAGTACAAGAAGAATGAATCTCTTCAGAGTCTGTGCTTTAAGCGGCTCCTGGGATACCAGTCTTAGATTACGATGCACCAGTGCTGGTTTACTGTAACCCTTGGACCTTCACATTGATCATGAAACACAGAAATTGCATCGGGATTGAATACAAAAGGGACTGCCGACTTAAGTACAAGAAAAGTTAATCATCGAAGAGTTTGTGCTTGGAGCGGCTCTTGGGAGACCAGTATTAGATTCCGATGCACCAGTGCAGGTTTACTGTATCCCTTGGACTTTCACATTGACCATGAAACACAGAAATTGCATCGGGATTTAATACAAATGGGACAATGCCGACTTATGTACAAGAAGGGTGAATCATCTAAGAGTTTGTTGTTTGAGCGGCTCCTGGGAGACCAGTATTAGATTCCGATGCTCCAGTGCTGATTAACTGTATCTCTTGGACCTTCACATGACCATGAAACACAGAAATTACATCGGGATTGAATACGAAAGAGACAATGCCAACTTAAGTACAAGAAGAGGGAATCATCTCAGAGTATGTGCATTGAGCGGCTCCTGGGAGACCAGTATTAGATTCCGATACACCTGTGCTGGTTTAGTGTATCCCTTGGACCTTCACATGAACCTCTAAACACAAACGTTGCATCGGGATTGAATACAAATGGGACAATGCCTACTTAAGAACAAGAAGAATGAATCTTCTAATTGTTTGTGCTTTGAGCGGCTTCTCGGAGGCCAGTATTAGATTGCGATGCACCAGTGCAGGTTTTCTGTATCCCTTGGACGTTCACATTGACCATGATACACAGAATTTATATCGGGATTGAATACAAATTGCACAATGCCGACTTAAGTACAAGAAGAGTGAATCTTCTAAGAGTTTTTGCTTCAGCGGCTCCTGCGAGACCAGTATTAGATTCCTATGCACAAGTGCGGGATTGCTGTATCCCTTGGACCTTCACATTGAGCATACAACACAGAAATTGCATCGGGATTGAATACGAAAGGCACAACTCCGACTTAAGTACAAGAAAAGTGAATCTTCTAAGAGTTTGTGCTTTCAGCGGCTCCTGGGACACCAGTATTAGATTACGATGCACCAGTGCAGGTTTACTGTATCGCTTGGACCTTCACATTGACCATGAAACACAGAAATTGCATGGCGATTGAATTCTAAAGGCACAATGCCAACTTAAGTACAAGAAGAGTGAGTCTTCGAAGGTTTTGTGCTTTGAGCGGCTCCTGGGAGAACAGTATTAGATTCTGATGCACCAATTCACGTTTACTGTATCCCTTGGACATTCACATTGACCATGAGACACAAAAATAGTTTTGGGATTGAATACAATAGGGACAATGCCGACATAAGTGCAAGAAGAGTGAATTTTCTAAGAGCTTGTGGTTCGAGCGGCTCCTGGCAGACCAGTATTAGATTTAGATACACCAGTGCAGGTTTACTGTATCCCTTGGACTTTCACATTGAGCATGAATCACAGAAACTGCATCGGGATTGAATACAAAAGGGACTATGCCAACTTAAGTACAAGAAGAGTGAATCTTCTAAGAGTTTGTGCTTTGAGCGGCTCCTGGGAAACCAGTATTAGATTCTGTTGCACCAGTGCAGGTTCACTGTATCCCTTGGCCTTTCACATTGACCATGAATCACAGAAATTGCATCGGTATTGAATACAAAGGGATAATGCCGACTTAAGTACAAGAAGAGTGAATTTTCTAAGAGTTTGTAGTATGAGCGACTCCTGGGAGAAAAGTGTTAGATTCCGATATACCAGTGGAGGTTTACTGTATCCCTTGGACCTTCACATTGGCCATGAAACACTGAAATTGCATCGGGATTGAATACAAAAGGGACAATGCCGACTTAAGTACAAGAAGGGTGAATCTTATACGATTTTGTGCTTTGAGCGGCTCCTGGGACACCAGTATTAGATTCCGATGCACCAGTGCAGGTTTACTGTATCCCTTGGTCCTTCACATTGACCATGAAACACAGATATTGCATCTGGATTGAATACAATAGGGACAATGCCGACTTAAGTACAAGAAGAGTGAATCTCTTCAGAGTCTCTGATTTGAGCGGCTCCTGCAATACCAGTATTAGATTCTGATGCACCAGTGCAGGTTTACTGCATCCCTTTGACCTTCACATTGACCATGAAATGCAGAAATTGCATCGGGATTGATTACAAACGAGACAATGGCGACTTAAGTACAGGGAGACTGAATCTTCCAAGAGTTTGTGCTTTGAGCGGCTACTGGGAGACCAGTATTAGGTTCCAACGCACCAGTGCAGGTTTTGCTGTATCCCTTGGTCCTTCACATTGACAATGTAACACAGATATTGCATCGGGATTGAATACAAAAGGGAATAAGCCGACTTAAGTACAAGAAGAATGAATCTCTTCAGGGTTTGTGCTTTAAGCGGCTCCTGGGATACCAGTATTAGATTCCGATGCACCAGTGCAAGTTTACTGTATCCCTTGGACTTTCACATTGACCATGAAACACAGAAATTGCATCGGGGTTGAACACAAAAGGGACAATGCCGTCTTAACTACAAGAAGGGTGAATCTTCTAAGAGTTTGTGCTTTGAGCGGCTCCTGGGAGACCAGTATTAGATTGCGATGCACAATTGCAGGTTTTCTGTATCTCTTGGATGTTCACATTAACCATGAGACACAGATTTTATATCGGGATTGAATACAAATTGCACAATGCCGACTTAAGTACAAGAAGAGTGAATCTTCTAAGAGTTTCTGCTCTGAGCGGCTCCTTTGAGACCAGTATTAGATTGCGATGCACCAGTGCAGGTTTACTGTATCCGTTGGACCTTCACATTGACCATGAAACATAGATATTGCATCGGGATTGAATACAAATGGGACAATGCCGAACTAATTACAAGAAGAGTGAATCTTCTAAGAATTTGTGCATTGAGCGGCTCCTGGGATACCGGTATTAGATTCCTAAGCACCATTGCAGGTTGACTGTTTCCCTTGAACCTTCACATTGACCATGAAACACAGAAATTTCATCGGGATTGAATATAAATCGGACATTGCCGACTTATGTACAAGAAGAGTGAATCTTCTCACAGTATGAGCTTTTAGCAGCTCCTGGGAGACCAGTATTAGATTCCGATGCACCAGTGCAGGTTTACTGTAGCCCTTGGACCATCACATTGACCACGAAACACAGAAATTGCATCGGGATTGAATTCAAAATGCACAATGCCGACTTAAGTACAAGAAGAGTGAATCTTCTAAGAGTTTCTGATCTGAGCGGCTCCTTTGAGACCAGTATTAGATTCCGTTGCACCAGTGCAGGTTAACTGTATCCCGTGGACCTTCACATTGACCATGAACCACAGAAATTGCATCGGGATTGAATACAAAAGGGACAATGCCGACTTAAGTACAAGAAGAATGAATCTCTTCAGAGTTTGTGCTTTGAGCGGCCCCTGGGATACCAGTATTAGATGCAGATCCACCAGTGCACGTTTACTGTATCCCATGGATCTTTACATTGAACGTGAAACACAGATATCGCATCGGGATTGAATACAAATGGGACAATGCCGACTTAAGGACAAGAAGAGTGTATCTTCTAAGAGATTGTGCTTTGAGCGGCTCTTGGCAGACCAGTATTAGATTCCGATGCACCAGCGCAGGTTTACTGTATCCCTTGGGCCTTCACTTTGACCATGAAACACAGATATTGCATCGGGATTGAGTACAAAAGGCACAAATCCAAATTAAGTACAAGAGGATTGAATCTTCTAAGAATTTCTGCTCTGAGCGGCTCCTGGAATACCAGTATTAGATTCCGTTTCACCAGTGCAGGTTTACTGTATCCCTTGGACCTTCACATTGACCATGAAACACAGAAATGGCATCGGGACTGAATACAAAAAGCAAAATGCCGACTTAAGTACAAGAAGAATGAATCTTCTAGGAGTTTGTGCTTTCAGCGGCTCCTGGGAGACCAGGATTAGATTCCGATGCACCAGTGCAGGTTTACTGTATCCCTTGGACCTTCACATTGCCCATGAAACACAGAAATTGCATCGGGATTGAATACAAAAGCACAATGCCGACTTAAGTACAAGAAGAGTGAATCTTATAAGGGTTTGTGCTTTGAACGGCTCCTGGGAGACCAGTATAAGATTGCGATGCACCAGTGCAGGTTGACTGTGTCATTTGAACCTTCACATTGACTATCAAACACTGAAATAGCATCGGGATTGAATAAAAAATGCACAATGCCGACTTAAGTACAAGTAGGTGAATTTTCTAAGGGATTTGTGGTTAGACCAGTATTAGATTCCGATGAACCAGTGCAGGTTTACTGTATCCCTTGGACCTTCATATTGACCATGAAACACAAAAATCGCATCGGGATTGAATACAAAAGGCACAATGCCAAGTTAAGTACAAGAAGAATGAATCTTCTAGGAGTTTGTGCTTCCAGCGGCTCCTGGGAGACCAGTATTAGATTCCGATGCACCAGTGCGGGTTTACTGTATCCCTTGGACCTTCACATTGCCCCTGAAACACAGAAATTGCATCAGGATTGAATACAAAACTCACAATGAGAACTTAAGCACAAGAAGTGTGAATCTTCGAACAGTTTGTGGTTTAAGCGTCTCCTGGGAGATCTGTATTAGCTTACGATGCACCAGTTCCCGTTTACTGTATCCCTTGGACCTTCACATTGACCATGAAACACAGACATTGCATTGGGATTGAATACAAAAGGGAGAATGCCGAGTTAAGTACAAGAAGGTGACTTTTCTAAGAAATTGTGGTTTGAGTGGCTCCTGAGAGACCAGTATTAGATTCCGATGCACCAGTTCACGTTTACTGTATACCTTGGACCAACACTTTGACCATGAAACACAGATATCTAATCGGGATTGAATACAAATGGCACAATGCCAACTTAAGTACAAGAAGAGTGAATCTTCTAAGAGTTTGCAGTTTGAGCGGCTCATGGGAGACCAGTATTAGATTCCGATGCACCAGTGCAGGTTTACTGTATCCCTTCGACCTTCACATTGACCATGAAACACAGATATCTCATTGGGATTGAATACAAAAGGCACAATGCCGACTTAAGTACAAGAGGAGTCAATCTTCTAAGAGTTTCTGCTTTGAGCGCTCCTGGGAGACCAGTATTAGAATCCGATGCACCAGAGCAGGTCGACTGTATCATTTGGACCTTCACATTGACCATGAAACACAGAATTTGCATCGGGATTGAATACAAATGGGACAATGCCGAGTTAAGTACAAGAAGAATGAATCCTCTAGGAATTTGTGATTTTAGCGGCTCCTGGGAGACCAGTATTAGATTCCGATGCACCAGTGCAGGTTTACTGTATCCCTTGTACCCTCACATTGACCATGAAAAACACATCTTGCATTGGGATTGAATACAAAAGGCACAATGCCGACCTAAGTACAAGAAGAGTGAATCTTCTAAGAATTTGTGGTTTGAGCGGCTCCTGGCCGACCAATTTTATATTACGATGCACCAGTGCAGGTTTACTGTGTCCCTTGGACCTTCACATTGACCATGAAACACAGAAATCGCATCGGGATTTAATACAAAAGGCACAATGCCGACTTAAGTACAAGTAGAGTGACCCTTCTAAGAGTTTGTGGTTTGAGAGGCTCCTGGGAGACCAGTATTAGATTCCGATGCACCAGTGCAGGTTGACTGTATCATTTGGACCTTTACATTGACTATGAAACACAGAAATTGCATCAGGATTGAATACTAAATGCACAGTGCCGACTTAAGTACAAGAAGAGCGAATCTTCTATGGGTTTGTGCTTGAGCGGCTTCTGGGAGACCAGTATTAGACTCCGATGCACCAGTGCAGGTTAACTGTATCCCCTATACCTTCACATTGACCATGAAATACAGAACTTGCATCGGAATTGAATACTAAAGGGACAATGCCGACTTAAGTATAAGAAGGTGAATTTTCTATGAGTTTGTGGTTTGAGTGGCTCCTGAGAGACCAGTATTAGATTCCGATGCACCAGTACAGGTTTACTGTATCCCTTGGACCTTCACATTGACCATGAAACACAGAAATTGCATCGGGATTGATACAAAAGGGAAAATGCCGAGTTGAGTACAAGAAGGTGACTTTTCTAAGAATTTGTGGTTTGCGTGGCTCCTGAGAGACCAGTATTAGATTCCGATGCACCAGTGCACGTTTACTGTTTCCCTTGGACGTTCACATTGAACACGAATCACAGATATCTCATTGGGATTGAATACAAAAGGCACAATGCCGATTAAGTACAAGAAGAGTGAATCTTCTAAGAGATTGTGCTTTGAGCGGCTCCTGGGAGACCAGTATTAGAATCCGATGCACCAGTGCAGGTCGACTGTATCATTTGGACCTTCGCATTAACCATGAAACACAGAAATTGCATCGGGATTGAATACAAAAGGGACAATGCCGAGTTAAATACAAGAAGAATGAATCCTCTAGGAGTTTGTGCTTTTAGCGGCTCCTGGGAGACCAGTATTAGATTCCGATGCACCAGTGCAGGTTTACTGAATCCCTTGGACCTTCTTATTCTCCATGAAAAACAGATCTTGCATTGGGATTGAATACAAAAGGCACAATGCCGACCTAAGTACAAGAAGAGTGAATCTTCTAAGAGTTTGTGGTTTGAGCGGCTCCTGGCAGACCAGTATTAGATTCCGATGCACCAGTGCAGGTTTACTGTGTCCCTTGGACCTTCACATTGACCATGAAACACAGAAATTGCATCGGGATTGAATACTAAATGCACAGTGCCGACTTAAGTACAAGAAGAGTGAATCTTCTTAGAGTTTGTGTCTTCAGCGGCTCCTGGGAGACCAGTATAAGATTCCGATGCACCAGTGTAGGATTACTGCATCCCTTGGACCTTCACATTGACCATGAATCGCAGAAATTGTATCGTGATTTAATACAAAAGGGACAAAGCCGACTTAAGTACAAGAAGGTGAATTTTCTAAGGATTTGTGGTTTGAGCGCCTACTGGGAGACCAGTATTGGATTCCGATGCACCAGTGCAGTATTACTGTATCCCTTGTACCTTCACATTGACATTGAAACACATAACTCGCATCGGGATTGAATAGAAAAGGGACAATGCCGACTTAAGTACAAGAAGAATGGTTCCTCTTTGAGTTTGTGCATTCAGCGGCGCCTGGGAGACCAGTATTAGATTCCGTTGAACCAGTGCAGGTTCACTGTATCCCTTGGACCTTCACATTGACCATGAAACACAGAAATTGCATCGGGATTGAATACAATAGGGACAATGCCGACTTAAGTACAAGAAGAGTGAATCTTCTAAGGGTTTGTGCTTTGAGCGGCTTCTGGGAGACCAGTATTACATTCCGATGCACCAGTGCAGGTTAACTATATCCCCTGGACCTTCACATTGACCATGAAACACAGAAATTGCATCGGGATCGATACAAAACTCACAATGCCAATTTAAGCACAAGAAGTGTGGATCTTCGAAGAGCTTGTGCTTTGAGCGTCTCCTCGGAGTCCTGTATTAGATTCCGATGCACCAGTGCACGTTTTGGTATCCCTTTGATCTTCACATTGACCATGAAACACAGAACTTGCATCGGGATTGAATACAAAAGGCACAATACCGACTTAAGTACATGAAGAGTTAATCTTCTAAGAGTTTGTGTTTGATCGTCTCCTGGGTGACCAGTATTAGATTCCGATGCACCAGTGCACGTTTACTATATCCCTTGGACCTTCACATTGACCATGAAACATAGATATTGCATCGGGATTGAATACAAATGGGACAATGCCGACCTAATTACAAGAAGAGTGAATCTTCTAAGAATTTGTGCATTGAGCGGCTCCTGGGATACCGGTATTAGATTCCTAAGCACCATTGCAGGTTAACTGTTTCCCTTGGACCTTCACATTGACCATGAAACACAGATATTTCATCGGGATTGAATATAAATCGGACATTGCCGACTTATGTACAAGAAGACTGAATCTTCTCAGAGTATGAGCTTTGAGCGGCTCCTGGGAGACCAGTATTAGATTCCGGTGCACCTGTGCAGGTTTACTGTAACCCTTGGCCCTTCAAATTGCCCATGAAACAGAGAAATTGCATCGGGATTGAATACATAAGGCACAATGCCATCTTAAGTACAAGAAGAGTGAATCCTCTAAGAGTTTGTGCTTTGAGCGGCTCTTGGGAGACCAGTATTCGATAACGATGCACCAGTGCAGGTTTACTGTAGCCATTGCACCATCACATTGACCATGAAACACAGAAATTGCATCTGGATTGAATACAAAGAGCACAATGACGACTTAAGTTCAAGAAGCGTGAATCTTCTAAGATTTTGTGGTTTGAGCGGCTTCTGGGAGACCAGTATTAGGCTCCGACGCACCAGTGATGGTTTACTGTATCCCTTGGTCCTTCACATTGACCATGAAACACAGATATTGCATGGGGATTGAATACAAAAGGGACAATGACGAATTAAGTACAAGAAAAATGAATCTCTTCAGAGTTTGTGTTTGAGCGGCTCCTGGGATACCAGTACTAGATTCAGATCGACCAGTGCACGTTTACTGTATCCCTTGGATCTTCACATTGACCATGAAACACAGATATTGCATCGGGATTGAATACAAATGGGACAATGCCGACTTAAGGACAAGAAGATTGAATCTTCTAAGAGTTTGTGCTTTGAGCGGCTCATGGGAGACCAGTATTAGATTCCATTGCACCAGTGCGGGTTTACTGTATCCCTTTGACCTCCACATTGACCAAGAAACACAGAAATCGCATCGGGATTGAATACAAAAGGGACAATGGCGACTTAAGGACAAGAAGAGTGAGTCTTCTAAGCGTTTGTGCTTTGAGCGGCTCATGGGAGACCAGTATTAGATTCCGATGCACCTGTGCAGGTTTACTGTATCCCTTGTCCCTTCACATTGACCATGAAACACAGACATTGCGTGGGGATTGATTACATATGACACAATGCCGACTTAAGTACAAGAAGAGTGAATCTTCTAAGAGTTTGTGCTTTGAGCGGCTCTTGGGAGACCAGTATTAGATTCCGATGCAAGAGCGCAGGTTTACTGTATCCCTTGGACCTTCACATTGACCATGAAACACAGATATTGCATCGGGATTGAATACAAAAGGCACAATGCCAACTTAAGTACAAGAAGATTGAATCTTCTAAGAGTTTCTGCTCTGAGCGGCTCCTGGGAGACCAGTATTAGATTCCGTTTCACCAGTGCAGGTTTACTGTATCCCTTGGACCTTCACATTAGTCATGATACACAGAACTCGCAGCGGGATTGAGTACAAAAGGGACAATGCCGACTTAAGTACAAGAAGAGTGAATTTTTTAAGAGTTTGTGGTATGAGCGACTCCTGGGAGAAAAGTGTTAGATTCCAATGCACCAGTGCAAGTTTACTGTATCCCTTGGACCTTCACATTGTCCATGAAACGCAGAAATTGCATCGGGATTGAATACAAAATGCACAATGCCGTCTTAAGTACAAGAAGAGTGAATCTTCTAAGTGTTTGTGCTTTCAGCGGCTCCTGGGAGACCAGTTTTAGATTCCGTCGCACCAGTGCAGGTTTACTGTATCCCTTGGACCTTCTCATTGAGCATGTTGTTGTTGTTGTGGTCTTCAGTCCTGAGACTGATTTGATGCAGCTCTCCATGCTACTCTATCCTGTGCAAGCTTTTTCATCTCCCAGTACCTAATGCAACTTACATCCTTCAGAATCTGCTTAGTGTATTCATCTCTTGGTCTCCCTCTACGATTTTACCCTCCACGCTGCCCTCCAATACTAAATTGGTGATGCCTTGATGCCTCAGGACATGTCCTACCAACCGATCCCTTCTTCTGGTCAAGTTGTGCCACAAACTTCTCTTCTCCCCAATCCTATTCAATACTTCCTCATTAGTTATGTGATCTACCCATCTAATCTTCAGCATTCTTCTGTAGCACCACATTTCGAAAGCTTCTATTCTCTTCTTGTCCAAACTATTTATCGTCCATGTTTCACTTCCATACATGGCTACACTCCATACGAATACTTTCAAAAATGACTTCCTGACACTTAAATCAGTACTGGATGTTAACAAATTTCTCTTCTTCAGATACGCTTTCCTTGCCATTGCCAGCCTACATTTTATATCCTCTCTACTTCGACCATCATCAGTTATTTTGCTCCCCAAATAGCAAAACTCCTTTACTACTTTAAGTGTCTCATTTCCTAATCTAATTCCCTCAGCATCACCCGACTTAATTAGACTACATTCCATTATCCTTGTTTTGCTTTTGTTGATGTTCATCTTATATCCTCCTTTCAAGACACTGTCCATTCCATTCAACTGCTCTTCCAAGTCCTTTGCTGTCTCTGACAGAATTACAATGTCATCTGCGAACCTCAAAGTTTTTATTTCTTCTCCATGAATTTTAATACCTACTCCGAATTTTTCTTTTGTTTCCTTTACTGCTTGCTCAATATACAGATTGAACAACATCGGGGAGAGGCTACAACCCTGTCTTACTCCCTTCCCAACCACTGCTTCCCTTTCATGTCCCTCGACTCTTATAACTGCCGTCTGGTTTCTGTACAAATTGTAAATAGCCTTTCGCTCCCTGTATTTTACCCCTGCCACCTTTAGAATTTGAAAGAGAGTATTCCAGTCAACATTGTCAAAAGCTTTCTCTAAGTCTACAAATGCTAGAAACGTAGGTTTGCCTTTCCTTAATCTTTCTTCTAAGATAAGTCGTAAGGTCAGTATTGCCTCACGTGTTCCAGTGTTTCTACGGAATCCAATTTGATCTTCCCCGAGGTTGGCTTCTACTAGTTTCTCCATTCGTCTGTAAAGAATTCGTGTTAGTATTTTGCAGCTGTGACTTATTAAGCTGATAGTTCGGTAATTTTCACATCTGTCAACACCTGCTTTCTTTGGGATTGGAATTATTATATTCTTCTTGAAGTCTGAGGGTATTTCGCCTGTTTCATACATCTTGCTCGCCAGATGGTAGAGTTTTGTCAGGACTGGCTCTCCCACGGCCGTCAGTAGTTCCAATGGAATATTGTCTACTCCGGGGGCCTTGTTTCGACTCAGGTCTTTCAGTGCTCTGTCAAACTCTTCACGCAGTATCGTATCTCCCATTTCATCTTCATCTACATCCTCTTCCATTTCCATAATATTGTCCTCAAGTACATCGCCCTTGTATAGACCCTCTATATACTCCTTCCATCTTTCTGCTTTCCCTTCTTTGCTTAGACCTGGGTTTCCATCTCAGCTCTTGATATTCATACAAGTCGTTCTCTTATCTCCAAAGGTCTCTCTAATTTTCCTGTAGGCGGTATCTATCTTAGCCCTAGTGAGATAGGCCTCTACATCCTTACATTTGTCCTCTAGCCATCCCTGCTTAGCCATTTTGCACTTCCTGTCGATCTCATTTTTGAGACGTTTGTATTCCTTTATGCCTGTTTCACTTACTACATTTTTATATTTTCTCCTTTCATCAATTAAATTCAGTATTTCTTCTGTTACCCAAAGATTTCTACTAGCCCTCGTCTTTTTACCTACTTGATCCTCTGCTGCCTTCACTACTTCATCCCTCAAAGCTACCCATTCTTCTTCTACTGTATTTATTTCCCCCATTCCTGTCAATTGCTCCCTTATGCTCTCCCTGAATCTCTGTACAACCTCTGGTTCTTTTAGTTTATCCAGGTCCCATCTCCTTAAATTCCCACCTTTTTGCAGTTTCTTCAGTGTTAATCTACAGGTCATTACCAATAGATTGTGGTCAGAGTCTACATCTGCCCCTGGAAACGTCTTACAATTTAAAACCTGGTTCCTAAATCTCTGTCTTACCATTATATAATCTATCTGATACCTTTTAGTATCTCCATGGTTCTTCCATGTATACAACCTTCTTTCATGATTCTTAAACCAAGTGTTAGTTATGATTATGTTGTGCTCTGTGCAAAATTCTACAAGGCGGCTTCCTCTTTCATTTCTGTCCCCCAATCCATATTCACCTACTATGTTTCCCTCTCTCCCTTTTCCTACACTCGAATTCCAGTCACCCATGACTATTAAATTTTCGTCTCCCTTCACAATCTGAATAATTTCTTTTATTTCATCACACATTTCTTCAATTTCTTCGTCATCTGCAGAGCTAGTTGGCATATAAACTTGTACTACTGTAGTAGGTGTGGGCTTCGTATCTATCTTGGCCACAATAATGCGTTCACTATGCTGTTTGTAGTAGCTTACCTGCATTCCTATTTTCCTATTCATTATTAAACCTACTCCTGCATTACCCCTATTTGATTTTGTGTTTATAACCCTGTAGTCACCTGACCAGAAGTCTTGTTCCTCCTGCCATCGAACTTCACTAATTCCCACTATATCTACCTTCAACCTATCCATTTCCCTTTCTAAATTTTCTAACTTACCTGCCCGATTAAGGGATCTGACATTCCACGCTCCGATCCGTAGAACGCCAGTTTTCTTTCTCCTGATAACGACATCCTCTTGACTAGTCCCCGCCCGGAGATCCGAATGGGGGACTATTTTACCTCCGGAATATTTTACCCAAGAGGACGCCATCATCATGTAATCATACAGTAAAGCTGCATGCCCTCGGGAAAAATTACGGCTGTAGTTTCCCCTTGCTTTCAGCCGTTCGCAGTACCAGCACAGCAAGGCCGTCTTGCTTATTGTTAAAAGACCAGATCAGTCAATCATCCAGACTGTTGCCCTTGCAACTACTGAAAAGGCTGCTGCCCCTCTTCAGGAACCACACGTTTGTCTGGCCTCTCAACAGATACCCCTCCGTTGTGGTTGCACCTACGGTACGGCTATCTGTATCGCTGAGGCACGCAAGCCCCCCCACCAACGGCAAGGTCCATGGTTCATGGGGGGTCATTGACAATGAAACACAGAAATTGCATCGGGATTGAATACAATAGGGACAATGCTGACTTAAGTACAAGAAGGGTGAATCTTCTAAGAGTTTGTGATTTGAGCAGCTCCTGGGAGACCAGTATTAGATTCCGATGCACCAGTGCTGATTAACTGTATCCCTTGGATCTTCACTATCACCGTGAAACACAGAAATTACATCGGGATTGCATACAAAAGACACAATGCCAACTTGAGTACAGGAAGAGTAAATCTTCTAAGAGTTTGTGCTTTGTGCGGCTCCTGGGAGACCAGTATCAGATTCCGATGCACCAGTGCAGGTTTACTGTATCCCTTGGTCCTTCACATTGGCCATGAAACACAGATATTGCATCGGGATTGAATACAATAGGGACAATGCCGACCTAAGTTCAAGAAGAGTGAATCTCTTCAGTGTCTGTGCTTTGAGCGGCTCCTGGGATACCAGTATTAGATTCCGATGCACCAGTGCACGTTTACGTGTATCCCTTCGACCTTCACATTGACCATGTAACACAGAAATTCCATCGTGATTGAATTCAAAAGGCACAATGCCGTCTTAAGTACAACAAGAGTGAATCTTCAAAGAGTTTGTGCTTTCAGCGTCTCCTGAGAGACCAGTATTAGATTCCGATGCACCAGTGCAGGTTTACTTTATCCCTTGGACCTTCACACTGACCATGAAACACAGAAATTGCATCAGGATTGAATACAAATGGGACAATGGCGACTTAACTACAAGAAGAGTGATTCTTCTAAAAATTTGTGCATTGAGCGGCTCCTGGGATACCGGTATTAGAGTCCTAAGACCAGTGCAGGTTGACCGTTTCCCTTGGACCTTCACATTGACCATGAAACACAGAAATTGCATCGGGATTGAATACAAATCGGACATTGCCGACTTAAGTACAAGAAGAGTGAATCTTCTAAGAGTTTGTGCTTTGAGCGGCTCCTGGGAGACCAGTATCAGATTCCGATGCACCAGTGCATGTTTACTGTATCCGTTGGCCCTTCACATTGCCCATGAAACACAGAAATAGCATCGGGATTGAATACATAAGGCACAATGACGACATAAGTACAAGAAACGTAAATCTTCTAAGAGTTTGTGCTTTGTACGGCTCTTGGGAGACCAGTATTAGATTCCGACGCACCAGTGCAGGTTTACTGCATCCCTTGGACCATCATATTGACCATGAAACACAGAAATTGCATCGGGATTAAATACAAAAGGCACAATGCCGACTTAAGTACAAGATGAGTGAATCTTCTAAGAATTTCTAATCTGAGCGGCTCCTGGGAGACCAGTATTAGATTCCGTTGCACCAGTGCAGGTTAACTGCATCCCTTGGACCTTCACATTGACCATGAAACACAGAAATTGCATCGGGATTGAATACAAAAGGGACATCGCCGACTTAAGTATAAGAAGAGTGAATTTTCTAAGAGTTTGTGGTTTGAGCGGCTCCTGGGAGAAAAGTGTTAGATTACGGTTCACCAGTGCAGGTTTACTGTATCCCTTGGGCCTTCCCATTGACAATGAAACACAGAAATTGCATCGGGATTGAATACAAAAGAGACAATCGCGATACAAGAACAGGAAGACTGAATCTTCTAAGAGTTTGTGCTTTGATCGGCTCCTGGGAGACCAGTATTAGATTCCGACGCACCAGTGCAGGTTTACTGTATCCCTTGGTCCTTCACATTGACCATGAAACACAGATATTGCATCGGGATTGAATACAAAAGGGAATATGCCGACTTAAGTACAAGAAGAATGAATCTCTTCAGAGTCTGTGCTTTAAGCGGCTCCTGGGATACCAGTCTTACATTACGATGCACCAGTGCTGGTTTACTGTAACCCTTGGACCTTCACATGAACCTCTAAACACAAACGTTGCATCGGTATTGAATACAAATGGGACAATGCCTACTTAAGAAGAAGAAGAATGAATCTTCTATGAGTTTGTGCTTTGAGCGGCTTCTCGGAGGCCAGTATTAGATTGCGATGCACAACTGCAGGTTTTCTGTATCTCTTGGATGTTCACATTAACCATGAGACACAGATTTTATATCGGGATTGAATACAAATTGCACAATGCCGACTTAAGTACAAGAAGAGTGAATCTTCTAAGTGTTTCTGCTCTGAGCGGCTCCTTTGAGACCAGTATTAGATTGCGATGCACCAGTGCAGGTTTACTGTATCCCTTGGACCTTCACATTGGCCATGAAACATAGATATTGCATCGGGATTGAATACAAATGGGACAATGCCGACCTAATTACAAGAAGAGTGAATCTTCTAAGAATTTGTGCATTGAGCGGCTCCTGGGATACCGGTATTAGATTCCTAAGCACCATTGCAGGTTGACTGTTTCCCTTGAACCTTCACATTGACCATGAAACACAGAAATTTCATCGGGATTGAATATAAATCGGACATTGCCGACTTATGTACAAAAAGAATGAATCTTCTCACAGTATGAGCTTTTAGCAGCTCCTGGGAGACCAGTATTAGATTCCGATGCACCAGTGCAGGTTTACTGTAGCCCTTGGACCATCACATTGACCACGAAACACAGAAATTGCATCGGGATTGAATACAAATTGCACAATGCCGACTTAAGTACAAGAGGAGTGAATCTTCTAAGAGATTCTACTCTGAGCGGCTCCTTTGAGACCAGTATTAGATTCCGTTGCACCAGTGAAGGTTAACTGTATCCAGTGGACCTTCACATTGACCATGAACCACAGAAATTGCATCGGGATTGAATACAAAAGGGACAATGCCGACATAAGTACAGGAAGACTGAATCTTCTAAGAGTTTGTGGTTTGAGTGGCTTCTGGGAGACCAGTATTAGGTTCCGACGCAACTGCGATGGTTTATTGTACCCCTTGGTCCTTTACATTGACCATGAAACACAGATATTGCATCGGGATTGAATACAAATGGGACAATGCCGACTTAAGGACAAGAAGATTGAATCTTCTAAGAGTTTGTGCTTTGAGCGGCTCATGGGAGACCAGTATTAGATTCCATTGCACCAGTGCGGGTTTACTGTATCCCTTTGACCTCCACATTGACCAAGAAACACAGAAATCGCATCGGGATTGAATACAAAAGGGACAATGGCGACTTAAGGACAAGAAGAGTGGGTCTTCTAAGCGTTTGTGCTTTGAGCGGCTCATGGGAGACCAGTATTAGATTCCGATGCACCTGTGCAGGTTTACTGTATCCCTTGGGCCTTCACATTGACCATGAAACACAGATATTGCATCGGGATTGAGTACAAAAGACACAAATCCAAATTAAGTACAAGAGGATTGAATCTTCTAAGAATTTCTGCTCTGAGCGGCTCCTGAAATACCAGTGTCAGATTCCGTTTCACCAGTGCAGGTTTACTGTATCCCTTGGACCTTCACGTTGATCATGATACACAGAACTAGCAGCGGGATTGAGTACAAAAGGGACAATGCCGACTTAAGTACAAGAAAAGTGAATCTTCTCAGAGTACGTGCTTTGAGCGGCTCCTGGGTGACCAGTATTAGATTCCGATGCACATGTGGTTGTTTAGTGTATCCCTTGGACCTTCAACGGACCATCAAACACAGATATTGCAACGGGATTGAATACAAAAGGCACAATGCCGCCTTAAGTACAAGAAGTGTGAATCTTCTAAGAGTTTGCGCTTTGAGCGGCTTATGGGAGACCAGTATCAGATTCCGATTCACCAGTCCAGGTTTACTGTATCCGTTGGCCCTTCACATTGCCCATGAAACACAGAAATTGCATCGGGATTGAATACAAAAGGCACAATGCCGACTTAAGTACAACATGAGTGAATCTTCTAAGAGTTTCTACTCTGGGCGGCTCCTGGGAGACCAGTATTAGAATCCGTTGCAACAGTGCAGGTTAAATGCATCCCTTGGACCTTCACATTGACCATGAAACACAGAAATTGCATCGGGATTGAATACAAAAGGGACAATGCCAACTTACGTATAAGAAGAGTGAATTTTCTAAGAGTTTGTGGTTTGAGCTGCTTCTCGGAGGCCAGTAGTAGATTGCGATGCACCAGTGCAGGTTTACTGTATCCGTTGGCCCTTCACATTGCCCATGAAACACAGATATTGCATCGGGATTGAATACGAAAGGGAATATGCCGACTTAAGTACAAGAAGAATGAATCTCTTCAGAGTTTGTGCTTTATGCAGCTCCCGGGATACCAGTTTTAGATTCCGATGCACCAGTGCTGGTTTACTGTATCCCTTGGACCTTCACATTGATCATGAAACACAGGAATTACATCGGGATTGAATACAAAAGAGACAATGCCACTTAAGTACAAGAAGAGTGAATCTTCTCAGAATATGTGCATTGAGCGGCTCCTGGGAGTCCAGTAATAGATTCCGATGCACCTGTGCTGGTTTAGTGTATCCCTTGGACCTTCACATGAACCTCTAATTACAAACGTTGCATCGGGAGTGAGTACAAAAGCCACAATGCCGACTTAAGTACAAGAAGAGTGAATTTTCTAAGAGTTTGTCGTTTGAGCGGCTCCTGGGAGACCAGTATTAGATTGCGATGCACCAGTGCAGGTTTACTGTATCCCTTGGACCTTCACATTGACCATGAAACACAGAGATTTCATCGGGATTGATTACAAATGGGACAATGCCAACTTAAGAACAAGAAGAATGAATCTTCTAAGAGTTTGTGCTTTGAGCGGCTTCTCGGAGGCCAGTATTAGATTGCGATGCACCAGTGCATTTTTTCTGTATCCCTTGGACGTTCACATTGACCATGAAACACAGAATTTATATCGGGATTGAATACAAATTGCACAATGCCGACTTAAGTACAAGAAGAGTGAATCTTCTAAGAGTTTTTGCCTTCAGCGGCTCCTGCGAGACCAGTATTAGATTCCTATGCACCAGTGCAGGATTGCTGTATCCCTTGGACCTTCACATTGAGCATGCAACACAGAAATTGAATCGGGATTGAATACGAAAGGCACAACTCCGACTTAAGTACAAGAAAAGTGAATCTTCTAAGAGTTTGTGCTTTGAGCGGCTCCTGGGACACCAGTAATAGATTACGATGCACCAGTGCAGGTTTACTGTATCGCTTGGACCTTCACATTGACCATGAAACACAGAAATTGCATGGCGATTGAATACTAAAGGCGCAATGCCAACTTAAGTACAAGAAGAGTGAATCTTCGAAGGTTTTGTGCTTTGAGCGGCTCCTGGGAGACCAGTATTAGATTCCGATGCACCAGTTCACGTTTACTGTATCCCTTGGACATTCACATTAACCATGAGACACAAAAATAGTTTTGGGATTGAATACAATAGGGACAATGCCGACATAAGTGCAAGAAGAGTGAATTTTCTAAGAGCTTGTGGTTCGAGCGGCTCCTGGCAGACCAGTATTAGATTCCGATACACCAGTGCAGGTTTACTGTATCCCTTGGACTTTCACATTGAGCATGAAACACAGAAAGTGCATCGGGATTGAATACAAAAGGGACTATGCCGACTTAAGTACAAGAAGAGTGATTTTTCTAAGAGTTTGTGCTTTGAGCGACTCCTGGGAGAAAAGTGTTAGATTCCGATGCACCAGTGGAGGTTTACTGTATCCCTTGGACCTTCACATTGGCCATGAAACACTGAAATTGCATCGTGATTGAATACAATAGGGACAATGCCGACTTAAGTACAAGAAGAGTGAATCTCTTCAGAGTCTGTGATTTGAGCGGCTCCTGGAATACCAGTATTAGATTCTGATGCACCAGTGCAGGTTTACTGTATCCCTTCGACCTTCACATTGACCATGAATCACTGAAATTCCATCGCGATTTAATTCAAAAGGCACAATGCCGTCTTAAGTACAAGAAGAGTGGATCTATAAGAGTTTGTGATTTGACCGTCTCCCAGGAGACCAGTATTAGATTCCGACGCACCAGTGCACGTTTACTGTATCCCTTGGATCTTCACATTGACCATGAAACACAGAAATTCCATCGGGATTGAATACAAATGGAACAATGCCGAATTATCTACAAGAAGAGTGAATCTTCTAAGGGTTTTTGCTTTCATCGTCTCCTGGGAGACCAGTATTAGATTCCGATGCACCAGTGCAGGTTTACTATATCCCTTGCACCTTCACATTGACCATGAAGCACAGAAATTGCATCGGGATTGAATACAAATCGGACATTGCCGACTTAAGTACAAGAAGGGTGAATCTTCTAAGAGTTTGTGCTCTGAGCGGCTCTTGGGAGACCAGTATTAGATTGCGATGCACCAGTGCAGGTTTACTGTATCCCTTGGACCATCACATTGACCATGAAACACAGAAATTGCATCGGGATTGAATACAAAAGGCACAATGCCGTCTTAAGTACCAGAAGAGTGAATCTTCTATGATATTCTGCTTTAAGCGTCTCCTGGGAGACCAGTATTAGATTCCGATTCACCAGTGCACGTTTACTGTTTACCTTGGACCGTCACATTGACCATGAAACACAGAAACCGCATCGGGATTGAATACAAAAGATACAATGCCGACTTAAGTACAAGGGAGTGAATCTTCTAAGAGTTTGTGTTTGAGCGTCTCCTGGGAGACCAGTATTAGATTCCGATGGACCAGTGCAGGATTACTGTATCCCTTGGCTCTTCACATTGACCATGAAGCACAGAAATTGCATCGGGATTGATTCGTAAGGCACAATGCCGACTCAAGTACAAGAAGAGGGAATCTTCCGAAAGTTTGTGCTTTGAGCGGCTCTTGGGAGACCAATATTAGATTCCAGTGAACCAGTGCAGATTTACTGGATCCATTGGACCTTCACATTGACCATGAAACACAGAAATTGCATCGGGATTAAATACAAAAGCACAATGCCGACTTAAGTACCAGAAGAGTGAATATTCTAAGAGTGTCTGCTCTGAGCAGCTCCTGAGAGACCAGTATTAGATTCCGTTGCACCAGTGCAGGTTTACTGTATCCCTTGGACCTTCACATTGATGATGAAACTCAGAAATTGCATCGCGATTGAATACAAAAGGGACAATGCCGACTTAAGTACAAGAAGAGTGAATTTTCTAAGAGTTTGTGGTTTGAGCGGATCCTGGGAGAAAAGTGTTATATTCCGATGCACCAGTGCAAGTTTACTGTACCCCTTGGACCTTCACGTTGACCATGAAACACAGAAATTGTGTCGGGATTGAATACAAAAGGGACAATGCCGACTTAAGTACAGGAAGGGTGAGTCTTATAAGATTTTGTGCTTTGAGCGGCTCCTGGGAGCCCAGTATTAGATTCCGATGCACCAGGGCTGGTTAACGGTATCCCTTGGACCTTCACATTGACCATGAAACACAAAATATGCATCGGGATTGAATACAAAAGAGACAATGCCGAGTTAAGTACAAGAAGGCTGAATCTTCTAAGAATTTGTGTTTTGTTTTGAGCGGCTCCTGGGAGACCAGTATTAGGTTCCGACGCACCAGTGCAGGTTTACTGTACCCCTTGGTGCTTCCCATTGACCATGAAACACAGAAATTGCATCGCAATTGAATACAAAAGGGACAATGCCGAGTTAAGTACAAGAAGAGTGAGTCTCTTCAGAGTTTGTGCTTTGAGCGGCTCCTGGGAGACCAGTATTAGATTCGAATGCACCAATGCAAGATTACTGTATACCTTGGACCCTCACATTGACCAAGAAACACAGAAACCGAATCGGGATTGAATACAAAAGAGACAATGCCGACTTACGTACAAGAAAAGTGAATCTTCTAAGAATTTGTGTTTGAGCGACTCCTGGGAGACCAGTATTTGATTCCGATGCACCAGTGCAGGTTTACTGTATCCCTTGGACCTTCACATTGACCATGAAACATAGATATTGCATCGGGATTGAATACAAATGGGACAATGCCGACCTAATTACAAGAAGAGTGAATCTTCTAAGAATTTGTGCATTGAGCGGCTCCCGGGATACCGGTATTAGATTCCTAAGCACCATTGAAGGTTAACTGTTTCCCTTGAACCTTATCATTGACCATGAAACACAGAAATTTCATCGGGATTGAATATAAATCGGACATTGCCGACTTATGTACAAGAAGAGCGATACTTCTCACAGTATGAGCTTTTAGCAGCTTCTCGGAGGCCAGTATTACATTGCGATGCACAAGTGCAGGTTTTCTGTATCCCTTGGACGTTCACAATGACCATGAAACATAGAATTTATATCGGGATTGAATACAAAAGGCACAATGCCGACTTAAGTACAAGAAGAGTGAATCTTGTAAGAGTTTTTGCCTTCAGCGGCTCCTGCGAGACCAGTATTAGATACCGATGCAACAGTGCGGGATTGCTGTATCCCTTGGACCTTCACATTGAGCATGCAACACAGAAATTGCATCGGGATTGAATACGAAAGGCACAACTCCGACTGAAGTACAAAAAAAGTGATTCTTCTAAGAGTTTGTGGTTTGAGCGGCTCCAGGGTGACCAGAATTAGATTCCGATGCACCTGTGCAGGTTTACTGTATCCCTTGGACCTTCACATTGACCATGAAAGACAGTAATTGCTTCGGAATTGAATACAAAAGGGACAACGCCAACAAAAGAACAAGAAGAGTGAATCTTGCTAGAGTTTGTGCTTTGAGCGGCTCCTGGGAGACCAGTATTAAATTATGATGCACCAGTTCAGGTTTACTGTATCGCTTGGACCTTCACATTGACCATGAAACACAGAAATTGCATGGCGATTGAATAGTAAAGGCACAATGCCAACTGAAGTACAAGAAGAGTGAATCTTCGAAGGTTTTGTGCTTTGAGCGGCTCCTGCGAGACCAGTAATAGATTCCGATGCACCAGTTCACGTTTAGTGTATCCCTTGCACATTCACATTGACAATGAAACACACAAATTGCTTTGGGATTGAATACAATAGGGACAATGCTGACATAAGTGCAAGAAGAGTGAATTTTCTAAGAGTTTGTGGTTCGAGCGGCTCCTGGCAGACCAGTATTAGATTCCGATGCACCAGTGCAGGTTTACTGTATCCCTTCGACCTTCCCATTGACCGTGAAACACAGAAATTGCATCGGGATTGAATACAATTGGGACAATGCCGACTTAAGTACAAGAAGAATGAATCTCTTCAGAGTTTGTGCTTTGAGCGGCTCCTGGGATACCAGTATTAGATTCAGGTCCACCAGTGCACGTTTAGTGTATCCCTTGGATCTTTACATTGACCGTGAAACACAGATATTGCATCGGGATTGAATACAAATGGGACAATGCCGACTTAAGGACAAGAAGAGTGAATCTTCTAAGAGATTGTGCTTTGAGCGGCTCCTGGGAGACCAGTATTAGATTCCATTGCACCAGTGCAGGTTTACTGTATCCCTTTGACCTCAACATTGACCAAGAAACACAGAAATCGCATCGGGATTGATTATAAAAGGGACAATGGCGACTTAAGTACAAGAAGAGTGAGTCCTCTAAGAGTTTGTGCTTTGAGCGGCTCATGGGAGACCATTATTAGATTCCGATGCACCAGTGCAGGTTTACTGTATCGCTTGGACCTTCACATTGACCATGAAACACAGAAATTGCATGGCGATTGAATAGTAAAGGCACAATGCCAACTGAAGTACAAGAAGAGTGAATCTTCGAAGGTTTTGTGCTTTGAGCGGCTCCTATGAGACCAGTATTAGATTCCGATGCACCAGTTCACGTTTACTGTATCCCTTGGACATTCACATTGACAATGAAACACACAAATTGCTTTGGGATTGAATACAATAGGGACAATGCTGACATAAGTGCAAGAAGAGTGAATTTTCTAAGAGTTTGTGGTTCGAGCGGCTCCTGGAAGACCAGTATTAGATTCCGATCCACCAGTGCAGGTTTACTGTATCCCTTGGACTTTCACATTGAGCATGAAACACAGAGAGTGCATTGGGATTGAGTACAAAACAGACTATGCCGACTTAAGAACAAGAAGGGTGAGTAATCTAAGAGTTGGTGGTTTGAGCTGATCATGGGAGACCAGTATTAGATTCCGATGCACCGGTGCAGGTTTACTGTATCCCTTGGACCTTCACATTGACCGTGAAACGCAGGAATTGCATCCGGATTGAATATAAATGGGGCAATGCCGACTTAAGTACAAGAAGAGTGAATCTTCTAAGAGTTTGTGCTTTGAGCGGCTCCTGGGAGACCAGTATTAGATTCTGTTGCACCAGTGCAGGTTCACTGTATCCCTTGGACTTTCAAATTGACCATGAATCACAGAAATTGCATCGGTATTGAATACAAAAGGGACAATGCCGACTTAAGTACAAGAAGAGTGAATTTTCTAAGAGTTTGTTGTATGAGCGACTCCTGGGAAAAAAGTGTTAGATTCCGATGCACCAGTGCAAGTGTACTGTATCCCTTGGACCTTCACATTGGCCATGAAACACAGAAATTGCATCGGGATTGAATACAAAAGTTACAATGCCGACATAAGTACAAGAAGGGTGAATCTTATAAGATTTTGTGCTTTGAGCGGCTCCTGGGAGACCAGTATAAGATTCCGATGCACCAGTGCTGGTTAACGGTATCCAATAGACCTTCACATTGACCATGAAACACAGAAATTGCATCGGGATTGAATACAAAAGGCACAATGCCAACTTAAGTACAAGAAGAGTGAATCTCTTCAGAGTTTGTGCTTTGAGCGGCTCCTGGGATACCAAAATTAGATTACGATGCACCAGTGCAGGTTTACTGTATCCCTTCGACCTTCCCATTTACCATGAAACACAGAAATTGCATCGGGATTGAATACAATTGGGACAATGCCGACTTAAGTACAAGAAGAATGAATCTTCTAAGAGTATGTGCTTTGAGCGGCTTCTGGGAGACCAGTATTAGATTCCGTTGCACCAGTGCAGGTTTACTGTATCCCTTGGAACTTCAGATTGACCATGATACGCAGAACTTGCATCGGGATTGAATACAAAAGGACAATGCCGACTTAAGTACAAGAAGAGTGAATTTTGTAAGAGTTTGCGGTTTGACCGGCTCCTGGGAGAAAAGTGTTAGATTCCGATGCACCAGTGCACGTTTACTGTATCCCTTGGACCTTCACATTGACCATGAAACACAGAATATGCATCGGGATTGAATACAAAAGAGACAATGCCGACTTAAGTACAAGAAGACTGAATCTTCTAAGAGTTTGTGCTTTGAGCGGCTCCTGGAAGACCAGTATTAGGTTCCGGCGCACCAGTGCAGGTTTACTGTATCCCTTGGCCCTTCACATTGAACATGAAACACAGATATTGCATCAGGATTGAATACAAAAGGGACAATGCTGACTTAAATACAAGAAGAGTGAGTCTCTTCAGAGTTTGTGCTTTCAGCGGCTCATGGGATACCAGTATTAGATTTTGTTGCACCAGTGCAGGTTTACTGTATCCCTTGGACCTTCACATTGACCATGAAACACAGAAATTGCATCAGGATTGTATACAAATGGGACTGCCGACTTAAGTACAAGAAGAGTTAATCATCTAAGAGTTTGTGTTTTGAGAGGCTCTTGGGAGACCAGTATTAGAATCCGATGCAACAGTGAAGGTTTACTGTATCCCTTGAACCTTCACATTGCCCATGAAACGCAGAAATTGCTTCGGGATTGAATACAAAATGCACAATGCCGACTTAAGTACAAGAAGAGTGAAACTTCTAAGGTTTGTGATTTGAGCGGCTCCTGGGAGACCAGTATCAGATTCCGATGCACCAGTGCTGGTTTACTGTATCAGTTGGCCCTTCACATTGCCCATGAAACACAGAAATTGCATCGGGATTGAATACAAAAGGCACAATGCCGACTTAAGTACAAGATGAGTGATTCTTCTAAGAGTTTCTACTCTGGGCGGCTCCTGGGAGACCAGTATTAGAATCCGTAGAACCAGTGCAGGTTAAATGCATCCCTTGGACCTTCACATTGACCATGAAACACAGAAATTGCATCGGGATTGAATACAAAAAAGACAATGCCAACTTAAGTATAAGAAGAGTTAATTTTCTAAGAGTTTGTGGTTTGAACGGCTTCTCGGAGGCCAGTATTAGATTGCGATGCACCAGTGCAGGTTTACTGTATCCGTTGGCCCTTCACATTGCACATGAAACACAGATATTGCATCGGGATTGAATACGAAAGGGAATATGCCGACTTAACTACAAGAAGAATGAATCTCTTCAGAGTTTGTGCTTTATGCTGCTCCCGGGATACCAGTTTTAGATTCCGATGCACCAGTGCTGGTTTACTGTATCCCTTGGACCTTCACATTGATCATGAAACACAGGAATTACATCGGGATTGAATACAAAAGAGACAATGCCACTTAAGTACAAGAAGAGTGAATCTTCTCAGAGTATGTGCATTGAGCAGCTCCTGGGAGACCAGTATTAGCTTCCGATGCACCTGTGCTGGTTTAGTGTATCTCTTGGACCTTCACATGAGCCTCTAAACACAAACGTTGCATCGGGACTGAGTACAAAAGGCACAATGCCGACTTAAGTACAAGAAGAGTGAATTTTCTAAGAATTTCTCGTTTGAGCAGCTCCTGGGTGACCAGTATTAGATTCCAATGCACCAGTGCAGGTTTACTGTATCCCTTGGACCTTCACATTGACCATGAAACACAGAGATTGCATCGGGATTGAATACAAATGGGACAATGCCTACTTCAGAACAAGAAGAACGAATCTTCTAAGATTTTGTGCTTTGAGCGGCTTCTCGGAGGCCAGTATTAGATTGCGATGCACCAGTGCAGGTTTTCTGTATCCCTTGGACGTTCACATTGACCATGAAACACAGAATTTATATCGGGATTGAATACAAATTGCACAATGCCGACTTAAGTACAAGAAGAGTGAATCTTCTAAGAGTTTTTGCCTTCAGCGGCTCCTGCGAGACCAGTATTAGATTTCTATGCACCAGTGCGGGATTGCTGTATACCTTGACCTTCACATTGACCATGAAACACAGAATATGCATCGGGATTGAATACAAAAGCGACAATGCCGACTTAAGTACAAGAAGAGTGAATCTTCTAAGAATTTGTGCATTGAGCGGCTCCTGGGAGACCAGTATTAGATTACGATGCACCAGTGCAGGTTTACTGTAGCCCTTGGACCATCACATTGACCACGAAACACAGAAATTGCATCGGGATTGAATACAAAATGCACAATGCCGACTTAGGTACAAGAAGAGTGAATCTTCTAAGAGTTTCTGCTCTGAGCGGCTCCTTTGAGACCAGTATTAGATTCCGTTGCACCAGTGCAGGTTAACTGTATCCCTTGGACCTTCACATTGACCATGAACCACAGAAATTGCATCGGGATTGAATACAAAATGGACAATGCCGACATAAGTACAGGAAGACTGAATCTTCTAAGAGTTTGTGCTTTGAGCGGCTCCTGGGATACCAGTATTAGATGCAGATCCACCAGTGCACGTTTACTGTATCCCTTGGATCTTTACATTGACCATGAAACACAGATATCGCATCGGGATTGAATACAAATGGGACAATGCCGACTAAAGGACAAGAAGAGTGTATCTTCTAAGAGATTGTGCTTTGAGCGGCTCTTGGGAGACCAGTATTAGATTCCAATGCACCAGCGCAGGTTTACTGTATCCCTTGGGCCCTCACATTGACCATGAAACACAGATATTGCATCGGGATTGAGTACACAAGGCACAAAGCCAAATTAAGTACAAGAGGATTGAATCTTCTAAGAATTTCTGCTCTGAGGGGCTCCTGGAATACCAGTATTAGATTCCGTTTCACCAGTGCAGGTTTACCGTATCCCGTGGACCTTCACGTTGATCATGATACACAGAACTCGCAGCGGGATTGAGTACAAAAGGGACAATGCCGACTTAAGTACAAGAAGAGTGAATCTTCTCAGAGTATGTGCTTTGAGCGGCTCCTGGGTGACCAGTATTAGATTCCGACGCACCTGTGCTTGTTTAGTGTATCCCTTGGACCTTCACATGGACCATCAAACACAGATATTGCATCGGGATTGAATACAAAAGGCACAATGCCGACTTAAGTACAAGAAGAGTGAATCTTCTAAGAGTTTGCGCTTTGAGCGGCTCCTGGGAGACCAGTATCAGATTCCGATGCACCAGTGCAGGTTTACTGCATCAGTTGGCCCTTCACATTGCCCATGAAACACAGAAATTGCATCGGGATTGAATACAAAAGGCACAATGCCGACTTAAGTACAAGATGAGTGATTCTTCTAAAAGTTTCTACTCTGGGCGGCTCCTGGGAGACCAGTATTAGAATCCGTTGCACCAGTGCAGGTTAAATGCATCCCTTGGACCTTCCCTTTGACCATGAAACGCAGAAATTGCATCGGGATTGAATACAAAAGGGACAATGCCAACTTAAGTATAAGAAGAGTGAATTTTCTAAGAGTTTGTGGTTTGAGCGGCTTCTCGGAGGCCAGTATTAGATTGCGATGCACCAGTGCAGGTTTACTGTATCCGTTGGCCCTTCACATTGCCCATGAAACACAGATATTGCATCGGGATTGAATACGAAAGGGAATATGCCGACTTAACTACAAGAAGAATGAATCTCTTCAGAGTTTGTGCTTTATGCGGCTCCCGGGACACCAGTTTTAGATTCCGATGCACCAGTGCTGGTTTACTGTATCCCTTGGACCTTCACATTGATCATGAAACACAGGAATTACATCCGGATTGAATACAAAAGAGACAATGCCACTTAAGTACAAGAAGAGTGAATCTTCTCAGAGTATGTGCATTTAGCAGCTCCTGGGAGACCAGTATTAGATTCCGATGCACCTATGCTGGTTTAGTGTATCCCTTGGACCTTCACATGAACCTCTAAACAGCAACGTTGCATCGGGACTGAGTACAAAAGGCACAATGTCAACTTAAGTACAAGAAGAGTGAATTTTCTAAGAATTTGTCGTTTGAGCGGCTCCTTGGAGACCAGTATTAGATTCCGATGCACCAGTGGTGGTTTACTGTATCCCTTGGACCTTCACATTGACCATGAAACACAGAGATTGCATCGGGATTGAATACAAATGGGACAATGCCTACTTCAGAACAAGAAGAATGAATCTTCTAAGATTTTGTGCTTTGAGCGGCTTCTCGGAGGCCAGTATTAGATTGCGATGCGCCAGTGCAGGTGTTCTGTATCCCTTGGACGTTCACATTGACCATGAAACACAGAATTTATATCGGGATTGAATACAAATTGCACAATGCCGACTTAAGTACAAGAAGAGTGAATCTTCTTAGAGTTTTTGCCTTCAGCGGCTCCTGCGAGACCAGTATTAGAATCCTATGCACCAGTGCGGGATTGCTGTATCCCTTGGACCTTCACATTGAGCATGCAACACAGAAATTGCATTGGGATTGAATACGGAGGCACAACTCCGACTTAAGTACAAGAAAAGTGAATCTTCTAAGAGTTTGTGCTTTGAGCGGCTCCTGGGAGACCAGTATTAGATTACGATGCACCAGTGCAGGTTTACTGTATCGCTTGGACCTTCACATTGACCATGAAACACAGAAATGGCATGGCGATTGAATACTAAAGGCACAATGCCAACTTAAGTACAAGAAGAGTGAATCTTCGAAGGTTTTGTGCTTCGAGCGGCTCCTGGGAGACCAGTATTAGATTCCGGTGGACCAGTTCACGTTTACTGTATCCCTTGGACATTCACATTGACCATGAGACACAAAAATTGTTTTGGGAATGAACACAATAGGGACAATGCCGACATAAGTAAAAGAAGAGTGAATTTTCTAAGAGCTTGTGGTTCGAGCGGCTCCTGGCAGACCAGTATTAGATTCCGATACACCAGTGCACGTATACTGTATCCCTTGGACTTTCACATTGAGCATGAAACACAGAAAGTGCATCGGGATTGAATACAAAAGGGACTATGCCGACTTAAGTACAAGAAGAGTGAATCTTCTAAGAGTTTGTGCTTTGAGCGGCTCCTGGGAGACCAGTATTAGATTCTGCTGCACCAGTGCAGGTTCACTGTATCCCTTGGCCTTTCACATTGACCATGAGTCACAAAAATTGCATCGGTATTGAATACAAAAGTGATAATGCCGACTTAAGTACAAGAAGACTGAATTTTCTAAGAGTTTGTAGTATGAGCGACTCCTGGGAGAAAAGTGTTAGATTCCGATGCACCAGTGGAGGTTTACTGTATCCCTTGGAACTTCACATTGGCCATGAAACACTGAAATTGCATCGGGATTGAATACAAAAGGGACAATGCCGACTTAAGTACAAGAAGGGTCAATCTTATACGATTTTGTGCTTTGAGCGGCTCCTGGGACACCAGTATTAGATTCCGATGCACCAGTGCAGGTTTACTGTATCCCTTGGTCCTTCACATTGACCATGAAACACAGATATTGCATCGGGATTGAATACAATAAGGACAATGCCGACTTAAGTACAAGAAGAGTGAATCTCTTCAGAGTCTCTGATTTGAGCGGCTCCTGGAATACCAGTATTAGATTCTGATGCACCAGTGCAGGTTTACTGTATCCCTTCGACCGTCACATTGACCATGAATCACTGAAATTCCATCGCGATTGAATTCAAAAGGCACAATGCCGTCTTAAGTACAAGAAGAGTGAATCTTCTAAGAGTTTGTGATTTGACTGTCTCCCGGGAGACCAGTATTAGATTCCGACGCACCAGTGCACGTTTTCTGTATCCCTTGGACCTTCACATTAACCATGAAACACAGAAATTCCATCGGGATTGAATACAAATGGAACAATGCCGAATTATGTACAAGATGAGTGAATCTTCTAAGAGTTTGTGCTTTCATCGTCTCCTGGGAGACCAGTATTAGATTCCGATGCACCAGTGCAGGTTTACTGTATCCCTTGCACCTTCACATTGACCATGAAACACAGAAATTGCATCGGGATTGAATACAAATCGGACATTGCCGACTTAAGTACAAGAAGGGTGAATCTTCTAAGAGTTTGTGCTCTGAGCGGCTCTTGGGAGACCAGTATTAGATTCCGATGCACCAGTGCAGGTTTACTGTATCCCTTGGACCATCACATTGACCATGAAACACAGAAATTGCATCGGGATTGAATACAAAAGGCACAATGCCGACTTAAGTACAAGATGAATGAATCCTCTAAGGGTTTCTGCTCTGGGCGGCTCCTGGGACACCAGTATTAGATTCCGTTGCACCATTGCGGGTTAACTGCATCCCTTTGACCTTCACATTGGCCATGAAACGCAGAAATTGCATCGGGATTGATTACAAACGAGACAATGGCGACTTTAGTACAGGGAGACTGAATCTTCCAAGAGTTTGTGCTTTGAGCGGCTACTGGGAGACCAGTATTAGGTTCCGACGCACCAGTGCAGGTTTTGCTGTATCCCTTGGTCCTTCACATTGAGCATGTAACACAGATATTGCATCGGGATTGAATACAAAAGGGAATATGCCGACTTAAGTACAAGAAGAATGAATCTCTTCGAGGTTTGTGCTTAAGGCGGCTCCTGGGATACCAGTATTAGATTCCGATGCACCAGTGCAAGTTTACTGTATCCCTTGGACTTTCACATTGACCATGAAACACAGAAATTGCATCGGGATTGAACACAAAAGGGACAATGCCGACTTAACTACAAGAAGGGTGAATCTTCTAAGAGTTTGTGCTTTGAGCGGCTCCTGGGAGACCAGTATTAGATTACGATGCACCAGTGCAGGTTTACTGTATCGCTTGGACCTTCACATTGACCATGAAACACAGAAATGGCATGGCGATTGAATACTAAAGGCACAATGCCAACTTAAGTACAAGAAGAGTGAATCTTCGAAGGTTTTGTGCTTCGAGCGGCTCCTGGGAGACCAGTATTAGATTCCGGTGGACCAGTTCACGTTTACTGTATCCCTTGGACATTCACATTGACCATGAGACACAAAAATTGTTTTGGGATTGAACACAATAGGGACAATGCCGACATAAGTAAAAGAAGAGTGAATTTTCTAAGAGCTTGTGGTTCGAGCGGCTCCTGGCAGACCAGTATTAGATTCCGATACACCAGTGCAGGTATACTGTATCCCTTGGACTTTCACATTGAGCATGAAACACAGAAAGTGCATCGGGATTGAATACAAAAGGGACTATGCCGACTTAAGTACAAGAAGAGTGAATCTTCTAAGAGTTTGTGCTTTGAGCGGCTCCTGGGAGACCAGTATTAGATTCTGCTGCACCAGTGCAGGTTCACTGTATCCCTTGGCCTTTCACATTGACCATGAGTCACAGAAATTGCATCGGTATTGAATACAAAAGTGATAATGCCGACTTAAGTACAAGAAGACTGAATTTTCTAAGAGTTTGTAGTATGAGCGACTCCTGGGAGAAAAGTGTTAGATTCCGATGCACCAGTGGAGGTTTACTGTATCCCTTGGAACTTCACATTGGCCATGAAACACTGAAATTGCATCGGGATTGAATACAAAAGGGACAATGCCGACTTAAGTACAAGAAGGGTGAATCTTATACGATTTTGTGCTTTGAGCGGCTCCTGGGACACCAGTATTAGATTCCGATGCACCAGTGCAGGTTTACTGTATCCCTTGGTCCTTCACATTGACCATGAAACACAGATATTGCATCGGGATTGAATACAATAAGGACAATGCCGACTTAAGTACAAGAAGAGTGAATCTCTTCAGAGTCTCTGATTTGAGCGGCTCCTGGAATACCAGTATTAGATTCTGATGCACCAGTGCAGGTTTACTGTATCCCTTCGACCGTCACATTGACCATGAATCACTGAAATTCCATCGCGATTGAATTCAAAAGGCACAATGCCGTCTTAAGTACAAGAAGAGTGAATCTTCTAAGAGTTTGTGATTTGACTGTCTCCCGGGAGACCAGTATTAGATTCCGACGCACCAGTGCACGTTTTCTGTATCCCTTGGACCTTCACATTAACCATGAAACACAGAAATTCCATCGGGATTGAATACAAATGGAACAATGCCGAATTATGTACAAGAAGAGTGAATCTTCTAAGAGTTTGTGCTTTCATCGTCTCCTGGGAGACCAGTATTAGATTCCGATGCACCAGTGCAGGTTTACTGTATCCCTTGCACCTTCACATTGACCATGAAACACAGAAATTGCATCGGGATTGAATACAAATCGGACATTGCCGACTTAAGTACAAGAAGGGTGAATCTTCTAAGAGTTTGTGCTCTGAGCGGCTCTTGGGAGACCAGTATTAGATTCCGATGCACCAGTGCAGGTTTACTGTATCCCTTGGACCATCACATTGACCATGAAACACAGAAATTGCATCGGGATTGAATACAAAAGGCACAATGCCGACTTAAGTACAAGATGAATGAATCCTCTAAGGGTTTCTGCTCTGGGCGGCTCCTGGGACACCAGTATTAGATTCCGTTGCACCATTGCGGGTTAACTGCATCCCTTTGACCTTCACATTGGCCATGAAACGCAGAAATTGCATCGGGATTGATTACAAACGAGACAATGGCGACTTAAGTACAGGGAGACTGAATCTTCCAAGAGTTTGTGCTTTGAGCGGCTACTGGGAGACCAGTATTAGGTTCCGACGCACCAGTGCAGGTTTTGCTGTATCCCTTGGTCCTTCACATTGAGCATGTAACACAGATATTGCATCGGGATTGAATACAAAAGGGAATATGCCGACTTAAGTACAAGAAGAATGAATCTCTTCGAGGTTTGTGCTTAAGGCGGCTCCTGGGATACCAGTATTAGATTCCGATGCACCAGTGCAAGTTTACTGTATCCCTTGGACTTTCACATTGACCATGAAACACAGAAATTGCATCGGGATTGAACACAAAAGGGACAATGCCGACTTAACTACAAGAAGGGTGAATCTTCTAAGAGTTTGTGCTTTGAGCGGCTCCTGGGAGACCAGTATTAGATTGCGATGCACAAGTGCAGGTTTTCTGTATCCCTTGGACGTTCACATTAACCATGAAACACAGAAATTATATCGGTATTGAATAGAAATTGCACAATGCCGACTTAAGTACAAGAAGAGTGAATCTTCTAAGAGTTTGTGCCTTCAGCGGCTCCTGCGAGACCAGTATTAGATTCCGATGCACCAGTGCAGTATTGCTGTATCCCTTAGACCTTCACATTGACCAGGCAACACAGAAATTGCATCGGGACTGAATGCGAAAAGCACAACTCCGACTTAAGTACAAGAAAAGTGAATCTTCTAAGAGTTTGTGGTTTGAGCGGCTCCAGGGTGACCAGAGTTAGATTCCGATGCACCAGTGGAGGTTTACTGTATCCCTTGGACCTTGACATTGCCCATGAAACACAGTAATTGCTTCGGAACTGAATACAAAAGGGACAATGCCGACTTAAGAACTTGAAGAGTGAATCTTGCAAAAGTTTGTGCTTTGAGCGGCTCCTGGGAGACCAGTATTAGATTACGATGCACCTGTGCAGGTTTACTGTATCGCTTGGACCTTCACATGGACCATGAAACACAGAAATTGCATGGGGATTGAATACTAAAGATACAATGCCAACTTAAGTACAAGAAGAGTGAAACTTCGATGATTTTGTGCTTTCAGCGGCTCCTGGGAGACCAGTATTAGATTCCGATGCACCAGTTCACATTTAATGTATCCCTTGGACCTTCACATCGACCATCAAACACAAAAGTTCCTTTGGGATTGAACACAAAAGGGACAATGCCGCTTTAAGTACAAGAAGAGTGAATTTTCTAAGAGTTTATGGTTTGAGCGGCTCCTGGGATACCAGTGTTAGATTCCGATGCACCAGTGCAGGTTTACTGTATCCCTTGGACCTTCACATTGAATTTGAAACACAGAACTTGCATCGGGATTGAATACAAAATGGACAATGCCGACTTAAGTACAAGAGGGGTGAATCTTGTAAGAGTTTGTGCTTTGAGCGGCTCACGTGAGACCAGTATTAGATTCCGATGCACCAGTGCAGGTTAACTGTATCACTTGCTCCTTCACATTGACCATGAAGCACAGATATTGCATCGGGATTGAATACAATAGGGACAATGCCGACGTAAGTACAAGAAGAGTGAATCTCTTCAGAGTATGTGCTTTGAACGGCTCCTGGGATACCTGTATTAGATTCCGATGCACCAGTGCAAGTTTACTGTATCCCTTTGACCTTCACATTGACAATGAAACACAGAAATTCCATCGCAATTGAATACAAAAGGCACAATGCCGACTTAAGTACCAGAAGAGTGAATTTTCTAAGAGTGTCTGCTCTGAGCAGCTCCTGAGAGACCAGTATTAAATTCCGTTGCACCAGTGCAGGTTTACTGTATCCCTTGGACCTTCACATTGGTGATCAAACACAGAAATTGCATCGCGATTGAATACAAAAGGGACAATGCCGACTTAAGTACAAGAAGAGTGAATTTTCTAAGAGTTTGTGGTTTGAGCCGATCCTGGGAGAAAAGTGTTATATTCCGATGCACCAGTGCAAGTTTACTGTACCCCTTGGACCTTCAGATTGACCATGAAACACAGAAATTGCATCGGGATTGAATACAAAAGGGACAATGCCGACTTAAGTACAAGAAGGGTGAGTCTTATAAGATTTTGTGCTTGAGTGGCTCCTGGGAGCCCAGTATTAGATTCCGATGCACCAGTGCTGGTTAACGGTATCCCTTGGACCTTCACATTGACCATGAAACACAGAATATGCATCGGGATTGAATACAAAAGAGACAATGCCGAGTTAAGTACAAGAAGGCTGAATCTTCTAAGAATTTGTGTTTTGTTTTGAGCGGCTCCTGGGAGACCAGTATTAGGTTCCGACGCACCAGTGCAGGTTTTGCTGTATCCCTTGGTCCTTCACATTGAGCATGTAACACAGAAATTGCATCGGGATTGAATACAAAAGGGACAATGCCGACTTAATTACAAGAAGAGTGAATTTTCAAAGAGTTTGTGCTTTGAGCGGCTCCTGGAAGACCAGTATTAGGTTCCGACGCACCAGTGCAGGTTTACTGTATCCCTTGGTCCTTCACATTGAACATGAAGCACAGATATTGCATCAGGATTGAATACAAAAGGGACAATGCTGACTTAAATACAAGAAGAGTGAGTCTCTTCAGAGTTTGTGCTTTCAGCGGCTCCTGGGTTACCAGTATTAGATTCCGATGCACCAGTGCAGGTTTACTGTATCCCTTGGACCTTCACATTGACCATGAAACACAGAAATTGCATCAGGATTGAATACAAAAGGGACTGCCGGCTTAAGTACAAGAAAAGTTAATCATCTAAGAGTTTGTGCTTTGAGAGGCTCTTGGGAGACCAGTATTAGAATCCGATGCACCAGTGAAGGCTTACTGTATCCCTTGGACCTTCACATTGCCCATGAAACGCAGAAATAGCATCGGGATTGAATACAAAATGCACAATGCCGACTTAAGTACAGGAAGACTGAATCTTCTAAGAGTTTGTGGTTTGAGTGGCTTCTGGGAGACCAGTATTAGGTTCCGACGCACCAGTGATGGTTTACTGTACCCGTTGGTCCTTCACATTGACCATGAAACACAGATATTGCATCGGGATGGAATACAAAAAAGACAATGCTGACTTAAGTACAAGAAGAATGAATCTCTTCAGAGTTTGTGCTTTGAGCGGCTCCTGGGATACCAGTATTTGATTCAGATCCACCATTGCACGTTTACTGTATCCCTTGGATCTTTACATTGACCATGAAACACAGATATTGCATCGGGATTGAATATAAATGGGACAATGCCGACTTAAGGACAAGAAGAGTGAATCTTCTAAGAGATTGTGCTCTGAGCGGCTCCTGGGAGACCAGTATTAGATTCCATTGCACCAGTGCAGGTTTACTGTATCCCTTTGACCTCAACATTGACCAAGAAACACAGAAACCGCATCGGGATTGAATTTAAAAGGGACAATGGCTACTTAAGAACAAGAAGAGTGAGTCCTCTAAGAGTTTGTGCTTTGAGCGACTCATGGGAGACCAGTATTAGATTCCGATGCACCAGTGCAGGTTTACTGTATCCCTTGGCCCTTCTCATTGACCATGAAACACAGAAATTGCGTGGGGATTGAATACATATGGCACAATGCCGACTTAAGTACAAGAAGAATGAATCTTCTCAGAGTATGTGCTTTGAGCGGCTCCTGGGTGACCAGTATTAGATTCCGATGCACCTGTGCTTGTTTAGTGTATCCCTTGGACCTTCACATGGACCATCAAACACAGAGATTGCATCGGGATTGAATACAAAAGGAACAATGCCGACTTAAGTACAAGAAGAGTGAATCTTCCAAAAGTCTGTGCTTTGAGCGGCTCCTGGGAGACCAGTATCAGATTCCGATGCACCAGTGCAGGTTTACTGTATCCGTTGGCCCTTCACATTGCCCATGGAACACAGAAATTGCACCGGGACTGAATACATATGGTACAATGCCGACTTAAGTACAAGATGAGTGAATCTTCTAAGAGTTTCTACTCTGGGCGGCTCCTGGGAGACCAGTATTAGAATCCGTTGCACCAGTGCAGGTTAACTGCATCCCTTGGACCTTCACATTGACCATGAAACACAGAAATTACATCGGGATTGAATACAAAAGGGACAATGCCAACTTAAGTATAAGGTGAGTGAATTTTCAAAGAGTTTGTGGTTTGAGCGGCTCCTGGGAGAAAAGTGTTAGATTACGGTGCACCAGTGCAGGTTTACTGTATCGCTTGGACCTTCCTATTGACCATGAAACACAGAAATTGCATCGGCATTGAATACAAAAGAGGCAATGGCGACTTAAGTACAGGAACACTGAATTATCTAAGAGCTTGTGTTTTGAGCGGCTCCTGGGAGACCAGTATTAGATTCCGACGCACCAGTGCAGGTTAACTGTATCCCTTGGTCCTTCACATTGACCATGAAGCACAGATATTGCATCGGGATTGAATACAAAAGGGAATATGCCGACTTAAGTACAAGAGGAATGAATCTCTTCAGCGTTTGTGCTTTATGCGGCACCTGGGATACCAGTTTTAGATTCCGATGCACCAGTGCTGGTTTACTGTATCCCGTGGACCTTCACATTGATCATGAAACACTGAAATTGCATCGGGATTGAATACTAAAGGGACTGACGACTTAAGTACAAGACGAGTTAATGATCGAAGAGTTTGTGCTTGGAGCGGCTCTTGGGAGACCAGTATTAGATTCCGATGCACCAGTGCAGGTTTACTGCTTCCCTTGACTTTCACATTGACCATGAAACACAGACGTTGCATCGGGATTGAATACAAAAGGGACAATGCCGACTTAAGTACAAAATGGTTTGTTGTTTGAGCGGCTCCTGGGAGACCAGTATTAGATTCCGATGCACCTGTGCTGGCTTAGTGTATCCCTTGGACCTTCACTTGAACCTCCAAACACAGACGTTGCATCGGGAGTGTGTACAAAAGGCACAATGCCGACTTAAGTACAAGAAGAGTGAATTTTCTAAGAGTTTGTCGTTTGAGCGGCTCCTGGGAGACCAGTATTAGATTCCGCTGCACCAGTGCAGGTTTACTGTATCCCTTGGACCTTCACATTGACCATGAAACACAGAGATTGCATCGGGATTGAATACAAATGGGGCAATGCCTTCTTAAGAACAAGAAGAATGAATCTTCTAAGAGTTTGTGCTTTGAGCAGCTTCTCGGAGGCCAGTATTAGATTGCGATGCTCAAGTGCAGGTTTTCTGTATCCCTTGGACGTTCACATTGACCGTGAAACATAGAATTTATATCGGGATTGAAAACAAATTGCACAATGCCGACTTAAGTACAAGAAGAGTGAATCTTCTAAGAGTTTTTGCCTTCAGCGGCTCCTGCGAGACCAGTATTAGATACCGATGCACCAGTGCGGGATTGCTGTATCCCTTGGACCTTCACATTGACCAAGAAACACAGAAACCGCATCGGGATTGAATACGAAAGGCACAACTCCGACTTAAGTACAAAAAAAGTAAATCTTCTAAGAGTTTGTGGTTTGAGCGGCTCCAGGGTGACCAGAATTAGATTCCGATGCACCAGTGCAGGTTTACTGTATCCCTTGGACCTTCACATTGACCATGAAACACAGTAATTGCTTCGGAATTGAATACAAAAGGGACAACGCCGACATAAGAACAAGAAGAGTGAATCTTGCTAGAGTTTGTGCTTTGAGCGGCTCCTGGGAGACCAGTATTAAATTGCGATGCACCAGTGCAGCTTTACTGTATCGCTTGGACCTTCACATTGACCACGAAACACAGAAATTGCATGGCGATTGAATAGTAAAGGCACAATGCCAACTGAAGTACAAGAAGAGTGAATCTTCGAAGGTTTTGTGCTTGAGTGGCTCCTGGGAGACCAGTTTTAGATTCCGATGCACCAGTTCACGTTTACTGTATCCCTTGGACATTCACATTGACAATGAAACACATAAATTGCTTTGGGATTGAATACAATAGGGACAATGCTGACATAAGTGCAAGAAGAGTGAATTTTCTAAGAGTTTGTGGCTCGAGCGGCTCCTGGCAGACCAGTATTAGATTCCGATGCACCAGAGCAGGTTTACTGTATCTCTTGGACTTTCACATTGAGCATGAAACACAGAGAGTGCTTTGGGATTGAATACAAAAGGGACTATGCCGACTTAAGAACAAGAAGAGTGAATATTCTAAGAGTTGGTGGTTTGAGCTGATCCTGGGAGACCTCTATTAGATTCCGATGCACCGGTGCAGGATTACTGTATCCCTTGGACCTTCACATTGACCGTGAAACGCAGAAATTGCATCGGGATTGAATATAAATGGGGCAATGCCGACTTAAGTACAAGAAGAGTGAATCTTCTAAGAGTTTGTGCTTTGAGCGGCTCCTGCGAGACCAGTATTAGATTCTGTTGCACCAGTGCAGGTTCACTGTATCCCTTGGACTTTCACATTGACCATAAATCACAGAAATTGCATCGGTATTGAATACAAAAGGAACAATGCCGATTTAAGTACCAGAAGAATGAATCTTCTCAGAGTATGTGCTTTGAGCGGCTCCTGGGAGACCAGTATTAGATTCCGTTGCACCAGTGCAGGTTTACTGTATCCCTTGGAACTTCACATTGAACACGAAACACAGAAATTGCATCAGGATTGTATACAAATGGGACTGCCGACTTAAGTACAAGAAGAGTTAATCATCTAAGAGTTTGTGTTTTGAGAAGCTCTTGGGAGACCAGTATTAGAATCCGATGCACCAGTGAAGTTTTACTGTATCCCTTGAACCTTCACATTGCCTATGAAACGCAGAAATTGCAACGGGATTGAATACAAAATGCGCAATGCCGACTTAAGTACAATAAGAGTGAAACTTCTAAGAGTTTGTGCTTTGAGCGGCTCCTGGGCGACCAGTATTAGATTCGAATGCACCAGTGCAGGATTACTGTATACCTTGGACCCTCACATTGACCAAGAAACACAGAAACCGCATCGGGATTGAATACAAAAGAGACAATGCCGACTTAGATACCAGAAGAGTGAATCTTCTAAGAGTTTGTGCTTGAGCGTCTCCTGGGAGACCAGTATTAGATTCCGATGCACTAGTGCAGGTTTACTGTATCCCTTGGACCTTCGCATTGACCATGAAACATAGATATTGCATCGGGATTGAATACAAATGGGACAATGCCGACCTAATTACAAGAATAGTGAATCTACTAAGAATTTGTGAATTGACCTGGGATACCGTATTAGATTCTTAAGCACCATTGCAGGTTAACTGTTTCCCTTGAACCTTCACATTGACCATAAAACACAGAAATTTCATCGGGATTGAATATAAACCGGACATTGCCGACTTATGTACAAGAAGAGTGAATCTTCTCACAGTATGAGCTTTTAGCGGCTCCTGGGAGACCAGTATTAGATTCCGATGCACCAGTGCAGGTTTACTGTATCATTTGGACATTCACATTGACTATGAAACACAGAAATTGCATCGGGATTGAATACAAAAGGGACAATGCCGACATAAGTACAAGAAGGGTGAATCTTATAAGATTTTGTGCTTTGAGCGGCTCCTGGGAGACCAGTATAAGATTCCGATGCACCAGTGCTGGTTAACGGTATCCCATGGACCTTCACATTGACCATGAAACACAGAATTTGCATCGGGATTGAATACAAAAGGGACAATGCCGACTTAAGTACAAGAAGAGTGAATCTCTTCAGAGTTTGTGCTTTGAGCGGCTCCTGGGATACCAAAATTAGATTCCGATGCACCAGTGCAGGTTTACTGTATGCCTTCGACCTTCCCATTTACCATGAAACACAGAAATTGCATCGGAATTGAATACAATTGGGACAATGCCGACTTAAGTACAAGAAGAATGAATCTTCTCAGAGTATGTGCTTTGAGCGGCTCCCGGGAGACCAGTATTAGATTCCGATGCACCGGTGCAGGATTACTGTATCCCTTGGACCTTCACATTGACCGTGAAACGCAGAAATTGCATCGGGATTGAATATAAATGGGGCAATGCCGACTTAAGTACAGGAAGACTGAATCTTCTAAGAGTTTGTGGTTTGAGTGGCTGCTGGGAGACAAGTATTAGGTTCCGACGCACCAGTGATGGTTTACTGTACCCCTTGGTCCTTCACATTGACCATGAATCACAGATATTACATCGGGATTGAATACAGAAAGGACAATGCCGACTTAAGTACAAGAAGAATGAATCTCTTCAGAGTTTGTGCTTTGAGCGGCTCCTGGGATACCAGTATTAGATTCAGGTCCACCAGTGCACGTTTACTGGATCCCTTGGATCTTCACATTGACCGTGAAACACAGATATTGCATCGGCACTGAATACAAATGGGACAATGCCGACTTAAGGACAAGAAGAGTGAATCTTCTAAGAGATTTTGTTTGAGCGGCTCCTAGGAGACCATTATTAGATTCCATTGCACCAGTGCAGATTTACTGTATCCCTTTGACTTCAACATTGACGAAGAAACACAGAAATCGCATCGGGATTGATTATAAAAGGGACAATGGCGACTTAAGAACAAGAAGAGTGAGTCCTCTAAGAGTTTGTGCTTTGAGCGGCTCATGGGAGACCAGTATTAGATTCCGATGCACCAGTGCAGGTTTACTGTATCCCTTGGACCTTCACATTGATCATGATACACAGAACTCGCAGCGGGATTGAGTACAAAAGGGACAATGCCGACTTAAGTACAAGAAGAGTGAATCTTCTCAGAGTATGTGCTTTGAGCGGCTCCTGGGTGACCAGTATTAGATTCCGATGCACTTGTGCTTGTTTAGTGTATCCCTTGGACCTTCACATGGACCATCAAACACAGAGATTGCATCTGGATTGAATACAAAACGCACAATGCAGACTTAAGTACAAGAAGAGTGAATCTTCTAAGAGTTTGCGCTTTGAGCGGCTCCTGGGAGACCAGTATCAGATTCCGATGCACCAGTGCAGGTTTACTGTATCCGTTGGCCCTTCACATTGCCCATGAAACACATAAATTGCAACGAGATTGAATACAAAAGGCACAATGCCGACTTAAGTACAAGATGAGTGAATCTTCTAAGAGTTTCTACTCTGGGCGGCTCCTGGGAGACCAGTATTAGAATCCGTTGCACCAGTCAGGTTAACTGCATCCCTGCGACCTTGACATTGACCATGAAACACAGAAATTGCATCGGGATTGAATACAAAAGGGACAGTGTCAACTTAAGTATAAGAAGAGTTAATTTTCTGAGAGTTTGTGGTTTGAGCGGCTCCTGGGAGAAAAGTGTTAGATTACGGTGCACCAGTGCAGGTTTACTGTATCCCTTGGTCCTTCACATTTACCACGAAACACAGATATTGCATCGGGATTGAATACAAAAGGGAATATGCTGACTTAAGTACAAGAAGAATGAATCTCTTCAGAGTATGTGCTTTATGCGGTTCCTGGGATACCAGTTTTAGATTCCGATGCACCAGTTCACGTTTACTGTATCCCTTGGACCTTCACATTGATCATGAAACACAGAAATTGCATCGGGATTGAATATAAAAGAGACAATACCGACTTAAGTACAAGAAGAGTGAATCTTCTCAGATTATGTGCATTGAGCGGCTCCTGGGAGACCAGTATTAGATTCCGATGCACCACTGCAGTTTTACTGTATCCCTTGGACCTTCACATTGACCATGAAACACAGAAATTGCATCGCGATTGAATACAAATGGCACAATGCCTACTTAAGAACAAGAAGAATGAATCTTCTAAGAATTTGTGCTTTGAGCGGCTTCTCGGAGGCCAGTATTAGATTGCGATGCACCTGTGCAGGTTTTCTGTATCCCTTGGACGTTCACATTGACCATGAAACACAGAATTTATATCGGGATTGAATACAAAATGCACAATGCCGACTTAAGTACAAGAAGAGTGAATCTTCTAAGAGTTTTTGCCTTCAGCGGCTCCTGCGAGACCAGTATTAGATTCCGATCCACCAGTGCGGGATTGCTGTATCCCTTGGACCTTCACATTGAGCATGCAACACAGAAAATGCATCGGGATTGAATACGAAAGGCACAACTCCGACTTAAGTACAAGAAAAGTGAATCTTCTAAGAATTTGTGGTTTGAGCGGCTCCAGGGTGACCAGAATGAGATTCCGATGCACCAGTGCAGGTTTACTGTATCCCTTGGACCTTCACATTGACCATGAAACACAGTAATTGCTTCGGAATTGAATACAAAAGGGGCACAGCCGACTTAAGTACAAGAAGAGTGAATAATCTAAGAGTTGGTGGTTTGACTGATCCTGGGAGACCAGTAATAGATTCCGATGCACCAGTTCACGTTTACTGTATCCCTTGGACATTCACATTGACCATGAAACACAAAAATTGCTTTGGGATTAAATACAATAGGGACAATGCTGACATAAGTGCAAGAAGAGTGAATTTTCTAAGAGTTTGTGGTTCGAGCGGCTCGTGGCAGACCAGTATTAGATTCCGATGCACCAGTGCAGGTTTACTGTATCCCTTGGACTTTCACATTGAGCATGAAACACAGAAGGTGCATCGGGATTGAATACAAAAGGGACTATGCCGACTTAAGTTCAAGAAGAGTGAATAATCTAAGAGTTGGTGGTTTGAGCTGATCCTGGGAGACCAGTATTAGATTCCGATGCACCGGTGCAGGTTTACTGTATCCCTTGGACCCACACATTGACCGTGAAACGCAGAAATTTAATCGGGATTGAATATAAATGGGGCAATGCCGACTTAAGTACAAGAAGAGTGAATCTTCTAAGAGTTTGTGGTTTGAGCGGCTCCTGGGTACCAGTATTAGATTCTGTTGCACCAGTGCAGGTTCACTGTATCCCTTGGACTTTCACATTGACCATGAATCACAGAAATTGCATCGGTATTTAATACAAAAGGGAGAATGCCGACTTAAGTACAAGAAGAGTGAATTTTCTAAGAGTTTGTGGTATGAGCGACTCCTGGGAGAAAAGTGTTAGATTCCGATGCACCAGTGCAAGTTTACTGTATCCCTTGGACCTTCACATTGGCCATGAAACACAGAAATTGCATCGGGATTGAAAACAAAAGGGACAATGCCGACTTCAGTCCAAGAAGGGTGAATCTTATAAGATTTTGTGCTTTGAGCGGCTCCTGGGAGACTAGTATAGGATTCCGATGCACCAGTGCTGGTTAACGGTATCCCATGGACCTTCACATTGGCCATGAAACACAGAATATGCATCGGGGTTGAATACAAAAGAGACAATTCCGACTTAAGTACAAGAAGACTGAATCTTCTAAGAGTTTGTGCTTTGAGCGGCTCCTGGGAGACCAGTATTAGATTCCGATGCACCAGTGCAGGTTTACTGTATCCCTTGGTCCTTCACATTGAGCATGAAACACAGATATTGCATCGGGATTGAATACAATAGGGACAATGCCGACTTAAGTACAAGAAGAGTGAATCTCTTCAGAGTCTGTGATTTGAGCGGCTCCTGGGATACCAGTATTAGATTCTGATGCACCAGTGCAGGTTTACTGTATCCCTTCGACCTTCACATTGACCATGAAACACAGAAATTCCATCGCGATTGAATTCAAAAGGCACAATGCCGTCTTAAGTACAAGAAGAGTGAATCTTCGAAGAGTTTGTGCTTTGAGCGTCTCCTGGGAGACCAGTATTAGATTCCGATGCACCAGTGCACGTTTACTGTATCCCTTGCACCTTCACACTGACCATGAAACACAGAAATTGCATCGGGATTGAATACAAATCGGTCATTGCCGACTTAAGTACAAGAAGAGTGAATCTTCTCAGAGTATGTGCTTTGAACGCCTCCTGGGATACCAGTATTAGATTCCGATGCACCTGTGCTTGTTTAGTGTATCCCTTGGACCTTCACATGGACCATCAAACACAGTGATTGCATTGTGATTGAATACAAAAGGCACAATGCCGACTTAAGTACAAGAAGAGTGAATCTTTTAAGAGTTTGTCGTTTGAGCGGCTCTTGGGAGACCAGTATTAGATTCCGTTGCACCAGTGCAGGTTAACTGAATCTCTTTGACCTTCACACTGACCATGAAACGCAGAAATTGCATCGGGATTGATTACAAACGAGACAATGGCGAATTAAGTACAGGAGGACTGAATCTTCTAAGAGTTTGTGCTTTGAGCGGCTACTGGGAGACCAGTGTTAGATTCCAATGCACCAGTGCAAGTTCACTGTATCCCTTGGACCTTCACATTGATCATGAAACACAGAAATTGGATCGGGATTGAATACAAAATGGACTGCCGATTTAAGTACAAGAAGAGTTAATCATCGCAGAGTTTGTGCTTGGAGCGGCTCTTGGGAGACCAGTATTAGATTCCGATGCACCAGTGCAGGTTTACTGTATCCCTTGGACCTTCACATTGACCATGAAACGCATAAATTGCATCGGGATTGAATATAAATGGGGCAATGCCGACTTAAGTACAAGAAGAGTGAATCTTCTACGAGTTTGTGCTTTGAGCGGCTCCTGGCTGGCCAGTATCAGATTCGGATGCACCAGTGCAGTTTTACTGTATCCCTTGGTCTTTCACATTGACCATGAAACACAGAAATTGCATCGGGATTGAAGACAAAAGGGACAATGCCGATATAACTACAAGAAGGGTGAATCTTCTAAGAGTTTGTGTTTTGAGCGGCTCCTGGGAGACCAGTATTAGATTCCGATGCACGAGTGCGGGATTGCTGTATCCCTTGGACCTTCGCATTGACCATGAAACAGAGTAATTGCTTCGGAACCGAATACAAAAGGGACAATGCCGACTTAAGAACAAGAAGAGTGAAACTTGCAAGAGTTTGTGTTTTGAGCGGCTGCTGGGAGACCAGTATTAGATTACGATGCACCTGTGCAGGTTTACTGTATCGCTTGGACCTTCACATTGACCATGAAACACAGAAATTGCATGGGGTTGAATACTAAAGATACAATGCCAACTTAAGTACAAGAAGTGTGAATCTTCGAAGATTTTGTGCTTTCAGCGGCTCCTGGGAGACCAGTATTTGATTCCGATGCACCAGTTTACGTTTACTGTATCCCTTGGACCTTCTCATTGACCATGAAACACAAAAGTTGCTTTGGGATTGAATACAAAAGGGACAATGCCGACATAAGTGCAAGATGAGTGGCTTTTCTGAGGGTTTGTGGTTTGAGCGGCTCCTGGCAGACCAGCATTAGATTTCGATGCACCAGTGCAGGTTTACTGTATCCCTTGGACCTTCACATTGACCATGAAACAAAAAAATTGCATCGGGATTGAATACAAAAGGGACTGATGACTTAAGTACAATAAGAGTTAATCATCTAAGGGTTTGTGCTTTGAGCGGCTCTTGGGAGATCAGTATTAGATTCCGATGCACCAGTGCAGGTTTATTGTATCCCTTGGGCATTCACATTGTCCAAGAAACGCAGAAATTGCATCGGGATTGAATTCAAAATGCACAATGCCGACTTAAGTACAAGAAGTGTGATTCTTCTAAGAATTTGTGCTTTGGGCGGCTCCTGCGAGACCAGTATTAAATTCCGTTTCACCAGTGCAGGTTCACTGTATCCCTTGGACCTTCACATTGACCATGAAACACAGAAATTGCATCAGGATTGAATACAAAAGGGACAATGCTGACTTAAATACAAGACGAGTGAGTCTCTTCAGAGTTTGTGCTTTCAGCGGCTCCTGGGATACCAGTATTAGATTCCGATGCACCAGTGCAGGTTTACTGTATCCCTTGGACCTTCACATTGACCATGAAACACAGAAATTGCATCAGGATTGAATACAAAAGGATCTGCCGACTTAAGTACAAGAAGAGTTAATCATCTAAGAGTTTGTGCTTTGAGAGGCTCTTGGGAGACCAGTATTACAATCCGATGCACCAGTGAAGGTTTACTGTATCCTTTGACCTTCACATTGCCCATGAAACGCAGAAATTCTATCGGGATTGAATACAAAATGCACAATGCCGACTTAAGTACAGGAAGAGTGAATCTTCTAAGAAATTGTGCTTTGAGCGGCTCCTGGGAGACCAGTATTAGATTCCATTGCACCAGTGCAGGTTTACTGTATCCCTTTGACCTCAACATTGACCAAGAAACACAGAAATCGCATCGGGATTGAATATTAAAGGGACAATGGCGACTTAAGTACAAGAAGATTGAGTCCTCTAGGAGTTTGTGCTTTGAGCGGCTCACGGGAGACCAGTATTAGATTCCGATGCACCAGTGCAGGTTTACTGTACCCCTTGGCCCTTCTCATTGACCATGAAACAAAGAAATTGCGTGAGGATTGAATACATATGGCACAATGCCGACTTAAGTACAAGTAGACTGAATCTTCTAAGAGTTTGTGCTTTGAGCGGCTTCTAGGAGGCCAGTATTAGATTGCGATGCACGAGTGCAGGTTTTCTGTATCCCTTGGACGTTCACATTGACCATGAAACACAGAATTTATATCGGGATTGAATACAAAATGCACAATGCCGACTTAAGTACAAGAAGAGTGAATCTTCTAAGAGTTTTTGCCTTCAGCGGCTCCTGCGAGACCAGAATTAGATTCCGATGCACCAGTGCGGGATTGCTGTATCCCTTGGACCCTCACATTGAGCATGCAACACAGAAATTGCATCGGGATTGAATACCAAGGGCACAACTCCGACTTAAGTACAAGAAAAGTGAATCTTCTAAGTGTTTGTGGTTTGAGCGGCTCCAGGGTGACCAGAATTAGATTCCGATGCACCAGTGCAGGTTTACTGTATCCCTTCGACCTTCACATTGACCATGAAACACAGAAATTCCATCGCGATTGAATTCAAAAGGCACAATGCCGTCTTAAGTGCAAGAAGAGTGAATCTTCGAAGAGTTTGTATTTTGAGCGTCTCCTGGGAGACCAGTATTAGATTCCGATGCACCAGTGCACGTTTACTGTATCCCTTGGACCTTCACATTGACCATGAAACACAGAAATTGCATCGGGATTGAATACAAATAGAACAATGCCGAATTATGTACAAGAAGAGTGAATCATCTAAGAGTTTGTGCTTTCATCGTCTCCTGGGAGACCAGTATTAGATTCCGATGCACCAGTGCTGGTTTGCTGTATCCCTTGCACCTTCACATTGACCATGAAACACAGAAATTGCATCGGGATTGAATACAAATCGGACATTGCCGACTTAAGTACAAGAAGAGTGAATCTTCTCAGAGTATGTGCTTTGAACGGCTCCTGGGATACCAGTATTAGATTCCGATGCACCTGTGCTTGTTTAGTGTATCCCTTGGACCTTCACATGGAATATCAAACACAGAGATTGCATTGGGATTGAATACAAAAGGCACAATGCCGACTTAAGTACAAGAAGATTGAATCTTCTAAGAGATTCTGCTTTGAGCGGCTCATGAGAGACCAGCATTAGATTCCGATGCACCAGTGCTGATTAACTGTATCCCTTGGACCTTCACATTGACCATGAAAAACAGAAATAACATCGGGTTTGAATAGAAAAGAGACAATGCCAACTTAAGTAAAAGAAGAGTAAATCTTCTAAGAGTTTGTGCTTTGAGCGGCTCCTGGGAGACCAGTATTAGATTCCGATGCACCAGTGGAGGTTTACTGTATCCCTTGGTCCTTCACATTGACCATGAAACACAGATATTGCATCGGGATTGAATACAATAGGGACAATGCCGACTTAAGTACAAGAAGAGTGAATCTCTTCAGATTATGTGCGTTGAGCGGCTCCTGGGATTCCAGTATTAGATTCCGATGCACCAGTGCAAGTTTACGGTATCCCTTCGACTTTCACATTGACCATGAAACACAGAAATTCCATCGCGATTGAATACAAAAGGCACAATGCCGACTCAAGTACACGTAGAGGGAATCTTCCGAAAGTTTGTGCTTTGGGCAGCTCTTGGGAGATCACTATTAGATTCCAGTGAACCAGTGCAGATTTACTGTATCCATTGGACCTTCACATTGACCATGAAACACAGAAATTGCATCGGGATTGAATACAAAAGTACATTGCCGACTTAAGTACAAGAAGATTGAATTTTCTAAGAGTTTGTGGTTTGAGCGGCTACTGGGAGAAAAGTGTTAAACTCCGATGCACCAGTGTAAGTTTACTGTATCTCTTGGCCCTTCACATTGACCATGAAACACAGAAATTGCATCGGGATTGAATACATAGGGCACAATGCCGACTCAAGTACATGAAGAGGGAATCTTCCGAAAGTTTGTGCTTTGAGCGGCTCTTGGGAGACCACTATTAGATTCCAGTGAACCAGTGCAGATTTACTGTATCCATTGGACCTTCACATTGACCATGAAATACAGAAATTGCATCGCGATTGAATACAAAATGCACAATGCCGACTTAAGTACAAGAAGGGTGAGTCTTATAAGATTTTGTGCTTTGAGCGGCTCCTGGGAGCCCAGTATTAGAATCTGATGCACCAGTGCTGGTTAACGGTATCCCTTAAACCTTCACATTGACCATGAAACACAGAATATGCATCGGGATTGAATACAAAAGAGACAATGCCGACTTAAGTACAAGAAGGCTGAATCTTCTAAGAGTATGTGCTTTGAGCGGCTCCCGGGAGACCAGTATTAGGTTTCGACGCACCAGTGCAGGTTTACTGTACCCCTTCGTCCTTCCCATAGATCATGAAACACAGAAATTGCATCGGGATTGAATACAAAAGCGACAATGCCGATTTCAGTACAAGAAGAGTAAATCTCTTCAGAGATTGTGCTCTGAGCGGCTCCTGGGATACCGGTATTAGATTCCCATGCACCAGTGCAGGTTTACTGTATCCCTTGGTCCTTCACATTGACCATGAATCACAGATATTGCATCGGGATTGAATACAATAGGGACAATGCCGAATTAAGTACAAGAAGAGTGAATCTCTTCGGAGTTTGTGTTTTGAGTGGGTTCTGGGATACCAGTATTAGATTCCGATGCACCAGTGCAGGTTTACTGAATCCTTGGTCCTTCACATTGACCATGAAACACAGATATTGCATCGGGATTGAATACAATAGGGACAATGCCGACTTAAGTACAAGAAGAGTGAATCTCTTCAGAGTATGTGCTTTGAGCGGCTCCTGGGATTCCAGTATTAGATTCCGATGCACCAGTGCAAGTTTACGGTATCCCTTCGACTTTCACATTGACCATGAAACACAGAAATTCCATCGCGATTGCATACACAAGGCACAATGCCGACTCAAGTACACGAAGAGGGAATCTTCCGAAAGTTTGTGCTTTGAGCAGCTCTTGGGAGATCACTATTAGATTCCAGTGAACCAGTGCAGATTTACTGTATCCATTGGACCTTCACATTGACCATGAAACACAGAAATTGCATCGGGAATGAATACAAAAGTACATTGCCGACTTAAGTACAAGAAGATTGAATTTTCTAAGAGTTTGTGGTTTGAGCGGCTCCTGGGAGAAAAGTGTTAAATTCCGATGCACCAGTGCAAGTTTACTGTATCTCTTGGCCCTTCACATTGACCATGAAACACAGAAATTGCATCGGGATTGAATACATAGGGCACAATGCCAACTCAAGTACATGAAGAGGGAATCTTCCGAAAGTTTGTGCTTTGAGCGGCTCTTGGGAGACCACTATTAGATTCCAGTGAACCAGTGCAGATTTCCTGTATCCATTGGACCTTCACATTGACCATGAAATACAGAAATTGCATCGGGATTGAATAGAAAATGCACAATGCCGACTTAAGTACAAGAAGGGTGAGTCTTATAAGATTTTGTGCTCTGAGCGGCTCCTGGGATACCAGTATTTGATTCCGATGCACCAGTGCAGGTTTACTGTATCCCTTGGTCCTTCACATTGACCATGAATCACAGATATTGCATCGGGATTGAATACAATAGGGACAATGCCGAATTAAGTACAAGAAGAGTGAATCTCTTCGGAGTTTGTGCTTTGAGTTGCTTCTGGGATACCAGTATTAGATTCCGTTGCACCAGTGCAGGTTTACTGTTCCCTTCGACCTTCACATTGACCATGAAACACAGAAATTCCATCGCGTTTGAATTCAAAAGGCACAATGTCGTCTTAAGTACAAGAAGGGTGAATCTTCTAAGAGTTTGTGCTTTGAGCGTCTCCTGGGAGACCAGTATTAGATTCCGATACACCAGTGCACGTTTACTGTATCCCTTGGACCTTCACATTGACCATGAAACACAGAAATTGCATCGGGATTGAATACAAATGGAACAATGCCGAATTATGTACAAGAAGAGTGAATCTTCTAAGAGTTTGTGCTTTCATCGTCTCCTGGGAGACCAGTATTAGATTCCGATGCACCTGTGCTTGTTTAGTGTATCCCTTGGACCTTCACATGGATCATGAAACACGGAAATTGCATTGGGATTGAATACAAAATTCACAATGCCGACTTAAGGACAAGAAGAGTGAATCTTCTAAACGTTTGTGCTTTGAGCGGCTCTTCGGAGACCAGTATTAGATTCCGATGCACCAGTGCGGGTTTACTGTATCCCTTGGACCATCACATTGACCATGAAACACAGAAATTGCATCGGGATTGAATACAAAAGGCACAATGCTGACTTAAGTATAAGATGAGTGAATCCTCTAAGAGCTTCTGCTCTGAGCGGCTCCTGCGAGACCAGTATTAGATTCCGATGCACCAGTGCAGTATTGCTGTATCCCTTGGACCTTCACATTGACCATGCAAAACAGAAATATCATCGGGACTGAATACGAAAGGCACAACTCCTACTTAAGTACAAGTAAAGTGAATCTTCTAAGAGTTTGTCGTTTGAGCGGCTCCAGGGTGACCAGAGTTAGATTCCGATGCACCAGTGGAGGTTTACTGTATCCCTTAGACCTTCACATTGACCATGAAACACAGTAATTGCTTCGGAACTGAATACAAAAGGGACAATGCCGACTTAAGAACAAGAAGAGAAAATTTTGCAAGAGTTTGTGCTTTGAGCGGCTCCTGGGAGACCAGTATTAGATTACGATGCACCTGTGGAGGTTTACTGTATCGCTTGGACCTTCACATTGGCCATGAAACACAGAAATTGCTTGAGGATTGAATTCTAAAGATACAATGCCAACTTAAGTACAAGAAGAGTGAATCCTCGAAGATTTTGTGCTTTCAGCGGCTCCTGGGAGACCAGTATTAGGCTCCGATGCACCGGTTCACGTTTACTGTATCCCTTGGACCTTCACATTGACCATGAAACGCAAAAGTTGCTTTGGGATTGAATACAAAATGGCCAATGCCTACATAAGTGCAAGAAGAGTGAATTTTTTAAGAGTTTGTGGTTTGAGCGGCTCCTGGCAACCAATATTAGATTTCGATGCACCAGTGCAGGTTTACTGTATCCCTTCTACCTTCACACTGACCATGAAACACAGAAATTGGATCGGGATTGAATACAAAAGGGACTGCCGACTTAAGTAAAAGAGAGGTGAATCTTCTAAGAGTTTGTGCTTTGAGCGGCTCGTGGGAGACCAGTATTAGATTCCGATGCACCAGTGCTGATTAACTGTATCCCTTGGACCTTCACGTTGACCATGAAACACAGAATATGCATCGGGATTGAATACAAAAGAGGCAATGCCGACTTAAGTTCAAGAAGGCTATATCTTCTATGAGTATGTGCTTTGAGCGGCGCCTGGGAGACCAGCATTAGATTCCGAAGCACAAGTGCAGGTTTACTGTATCCCTTGGTCCTTCACATTGACCATGAAACACAGATATTGCATCGGGATTAAATACAATAGGGACAATCCCGACTTAAGTACAAGAAGAGTGAATCTCTTCAGAGTATGTGCTTTGAGCGGCTCCTGGGAAACCAGTATTAGATTCCGATGCACCAGTGCAAGTTTAGTGTATCCCTTCGACCTTCACATTGACCATGAAACACAGAAATTCCATCGCGATTGATTACAAAATGCACAATGCCGTCTTAAGTACCAGAAGAGTGAATCTTCTAAGAGTTTCTGCTTTGAACGTCTCCTGGGAGACCAGTATTAGATTCCGATGCACCAGTGCACGTTTACAGTATCCCTTGGACCTTCACGTTGACCATGAAACACAGAAATTGCATCGGGATTGAATCCAAATAGAACAATGCCGAATTATGTACAAGAAGAGTGAATCTTCTAAGAGTTTGTGCTTTCATCGTCTCCTGGGAGACCAGTATTAGATTCCGATGCACCAGTGCTGGTTTACTGTATCCCTTGCACCTTCACATTGACCATGAAACACAGAAATTGCATCGGGATTGAATACAAATCGGACATTGCCGACTTAAGTACAAGAAGAGTGAATCTTCTCAGAGTATGTGCTTTGATCGGCTGCTGGGATACCAGTATTAGATTCCGATGCACCTGTGCTTCTTTAGTGTAACCCTTGGACCTTCACATGGAATATCAAACACAGTGATCGCATTGGGATTGAATACAAAAGGCACAATCCCGACTTAAGTACAAGAAGAGTGAATCTTCTAAGAGTTTGTGCTTTGAGCGGCTCTTGGGAGACAAGTATTAGATTCCGATGCACCAGTACAGGTTTACTGTATCCCTTGGACCATCACATTGACCATGAAACACAGAAATTTCATCAGGATTGAATACAAAAGGCACAATGCCGACTTAAGTGCAAGATGAGTGAATCCTCTAAGAGTTTCTGCTCTGAGCGGCTCCTGGGAGACCAGTATTAGATTCCGTTGGAGCAGTGCAGGTTAACTGCATCCCTTTGACCTTCACATTGACCATGAAACGCACAAATTGCATCGGGATTGATTACAAACGGGACAATGGCGACTTAAGTACAGGAAGACTGAATCTTCTAAGAGTTTGTGCTTTGAGCGGCTACTGGGAGTCCAGTATTAGGTTCCGACGCACCAGTGCAGGTTTTGCTGTATCCCTTGGACCTTCACATTGACCATGAAACACAGAAATTGCATCGTGATTGAATACAAGTGGGACAATGCCGCCTTAAGTTCAAGAAGAGTGAATTTTCTACGAGTTTGTGCTCTGAGAGGCTCCTGGGATACCAGTATTAGATTCCGATGCACCAGTCCAGGTTTACTGTATCCCTTGGTCCTTCACATTGACCATGAATCACAGATATTGCATCGGGATTGAATACAATAGGGACAATGCCGAATTAAGTACAAGAAGAGTGAATCTCTTCGGAGTTTGTGCTTTGAGCGGCTTCTGGGATACCAGTATTAGATTCCGATGCACCAGTGCAGGTTCACTGTATCCCTTGGTCCTTCACATTGACCATGAAACACAGATATTGCATCGGGATTGAATACAATAGGGACAATGCCGAATTAAGTACAAGAAGAGTGAATCACGTTGGAGTTTGAGCTTTGAGCGGCTTCTGGGATACCAGTATTAGATTCCGATGCACCAGAGCAGGTTTACTGTATCCCTTCGACCTTCACATTGACAATGAAACACAGAAATTCCATCGCGTTTGAATTCAAAAGGCACAATGCCGTCTTAAGTACAAGAAGAATGAATCTTCTAAGAGTTTGTGCTTTGAGCGTCTCCTGGGAGACCAGTATTAGATTCCGATGCACCAGTGCACGATTACTGTATCCCTTGGACCTTCACATTGACCATGAAACACAGAAATTGCATCGGGATTGAATACAAATGGAACAATGCCGAATTATGTACAAGAAGAGTGAATCTTCTAAGAGTTTGTGCTTTCATCGTCTCCTGGGAGACCAGTATTAGATTCCGATGCGCCAGTGCAGGTTAACTAATCCCTTTGACCTTCCCATTGAAAATGAAAGGCAGATATTGCATCGGGATTGATTACAAACGAGACAATGGCGACTTTAGTACTGGAAGACTGAGTCTTCTAAGAGTTTGTGCTTTGAGCGGCTACTGGGAGACCAGTATTAGGTTCCGACGCACCAGTGTAGGTTTTGCTGTATCCCTTGGTCCTTCACATTGACCATGTAACACAGATATTGCATCGGGATTGAATACAAAGGGGAATATGCCGACTTAAGTATAAGAAGCGTGAATCATCTAAGAGTTTGTGCCTTCAGCGGCTCCTGCGAGACCAGTATTAGATTCCGATGCGCCAGTGCAGTATTGCTGTATCCCTTGGACCTTCACATTGACCATGCAAAACAGAAATTGCATCGGGACTGAATACGAAAGGCACAACTCCGACTTAAGTACAAGAAAAGTGAATCTTCTAAGAGTTTGTCGTTTGAGCGGCTCCAGGGTGACCAGAGTTAGATTCCGATGCACCAGTGGAGGTTTACTGTATCCCTTGGACCTTCACATTGACCATGGAACACAGTAATTGCTTCGGAACTGAATACAAAAGGGACAATGCCGACTTAAGAACAAGAAGAGTGACTTTTGCAAGAGTTTGTGCTTTGAGCGGCTCCTGGGATACCAGTATTAGATTACGATGCACCTGTGCCGGTTTACTGTATCGCTTGGCCATCACATTGACCATGATACACAGAAATTGCTTGGGGATTGAAGACTAAATATACAATGCCAACTAAAGTACAAGAAGAGTGAATCCTCGAAGATTTTGTGCTTTCAGCGGCTCCTGGGAGACCAGTATTAGATTCCGATGCACCAGTTCACGTTTACTGTAACCCTTGGACCTTCACATTGACCATGAAACTCAAAAGTTGCTTTGGGATTGAATACAAAAGGGACAATGCCGACATAAGTGCAAGAAGAGTGAATTTTCTAAGAGTTTGTGGTTTGAGCGGCTCCTGGCAGACCAGTATTAGATTCCGATGCACCAGTGCACGATTACTGTATCCCTTGGACCTTCACATTGACCATGAAACACAGAAATTGCATCGGGATTGAATACAAATGGAACAATGCCGAATTATGTACAAGAAGAGTGAATCTTCTAAGAGTTTGTGCTTTCATCGTCTCCTGGGAGACCAGTATTAGATTCCGATGCACCAGTGCAGGTTCACTGTATCCCTTGCACCTTCACATTGACCATGAAGCACAGAAATTGCATCGGGATTGAATACAAATCGGACATTGCCGACTTAAGTACAAGAAGAGTGAATCTTCTAAGAGTTTGTGCTTTGAGCGTCTCCTGGGAGACCAGTATTAGATTCCGATGCACCTGTGCTTGTTTAGTGTATCCCTTGGACCTTCACATGGACCATGAAACAAAGAAATTGCATTGGGATTGAATACAAAAGGCACAATGCCGACTTAAGTACAAGAAGAGTGAATCTTCCAAACGTCTGTGCTTTGAGCGGCTCTTCGGAGACCAGTATTAGATTCCGATGCACCAGTGCAGGTTTAATGTATACCTTGGACCATCACATTGACCATGAAACACAGAAATTGCATCGGGATTGAATACAAAATGCACAATGCCGACTTAAGTGTAAGATGAGTGAATCCTCTAAGAGTTTCTGCTCTGAGCGGCTCCTGGGAGAGCAGTATTTGATTCCGTTGCACCAGTGCAGGTTAACTAATCCCTTTGACCTTCCCATTGAAAATGAAAGGCAGATATTGCATCGGGATTGATTACAAACGAGACAATGGCGACTTTAGTACTGGAAGACTGAGTCTTCTAAGAGTTTGTGCTTTGAGCGGCTACTGGGAGACCAGTATTAGGTTCCGACGCACCAGTGTAGGTTTTGCTGTATCCCTTGGTCCTTCACATTGACCATGTAACACAGATATTGCATCGGGATTGAATACAAAGGGGAATATGCCGACTTAAGTATAAGAAGCGTGAATCATCTAAGAGTTTGTGCCTTCAGCGGCTCCTGCGAGACCAGTATTAGATTCCGATGCGCCAGTGCAGTATTGCTGTATCCCTTGGACCTTCACATTGACCATGCAAAACAGAAATTGCATCGGGACTGAATACGAAAGGCACAACTCCGACTTAAGTACAAGAAAAGTGAATCTTCTAAGAGTTTGTCGTTTGAGCGGCTCCAGGGTGACCAGAGTTAGATTCCGATGCACCAGTGGAGGTTTACTGTATCCCTTGGACCTTCACATTGACCATGGAACACAGTAATTGCTTCGGAACTGAATACAAAAGGGACAATGCCGACTTAAGAACAAGAAGAGTGACTTTTGCAAGAGTTTGTGCTTTGAGCGGCTCCTGGGATACCAGTATTAGATTACGATGCACCTGTGCCGGTTTACTGTATCGCTTGGCCTTCACATTGACCATGATACACAGAAATTGCTTGGGGATTGAAGACTAAATATACAATGCCAACTAAAGTACAAGAAGAGTGAATCCTCGAAGATTTTGTGCTTTCAGCGGCTCCTGGGAGACCAGTATTAGATTCCGATGCACCAGTTCACGTTTACTGTAACCCTTGGACCTTCACATTGACCATGAAACTCAAAAGTTGCTTTGGGATTGAATACAAAAGGGACAATGCCGACATAAGTGCAAGAAGAGTGAATTTTCTAAGAGTTTGTGGTTTGAGCGGCTCCTGGCAGACCAGTATTAGATTTCGATGCACCAGTGCAGGTTTACTGTATCCCTTCGACCTTCACATTGACCATGAATCACAGAAATTGGATCGGGATTGAATACAAAAGGGACTGCCGACTTAAGTTCAATAAGAGTTAATCATCTAAGAGTTTGTGTTTTGAGCGGCTCTTGGGAGACCAGTATAAGATTCCGATGCACCAGTGCAGGTTTACTGTATCCCTTGGGCATTCACATTGCCCAAGAAACGCAGAAATTGCATCGGGATTGAATTCAAAATGCACAATGCCGACTTAAGTACAAGAAGTGTGAATCTTCTAAGAGTTTGTGCTTTGAGCGGCTCCTGGGAGATTAGTATTAGATTCCGTTTCACCAGTGCAGGTTCACTGTATCCCTTGGACCTTCACATTGACCATGAAACACAGAAATTGCATCGTTATTGAATACAAGTGGGACAATGCCGCCTTAAGTACAAGAAGAGTGAATTTTCTAAGATTTTGTGGTTTGAGCGGCTCCTGGGAGACCAGTGTTAGATTCCGATGCACCAGTGCAGGTTTACTGTATCCCTTGGACCGTCACATTGAATTTGAAACACAGAACTTGCATCGGGATTGAATACAAAATGGACAATGCCGACTTAAGTAAAAGAGAGGTGAATCTTCTAAGAGTTTGTGCATTGAGCGGCTCATGGGAGACCAGTATTAGATTCCGATGCACCAGTGCTGATTAACTGTATCCCTTGGACCTTCACATTAACCATGAAACACAGAATATGCATCGGGATTGAATACAAAAGAGATAATGCCGACTGAAGTACAAGAAGAGTTTGTCGTTTGAGCGGCTCCAGGGTGACCAGAGATAGATTCCAATGCACCAGTGGAGGTTTACTGTATCCCTTGGACCTTCACATTGACCATGAAACACAGTAATTGCTTCGGAACTGAATACAAAAGGGACAATGCCGACTTAAGAACAAGAAGAGTGACTTTTGCAAGAGTTTGTGCTTTGAGCGGCTCCTGGGGGACCAGTATTAGATTACGATGCACCTGTGCCGGTTTACTGTATCGCTTCGACCTTCACATTGACCATGATACACAGAAATTGCTTGGGGATTGAATACTAAAGATACAATGCCAACTTAAGTACAAGAAGAGTGAATCCTCGAAGATTCTGTGCTTTCAGCGGCTCCTGGGAGACCAGTATTAGATTCCGATGCACCAGTTCACGTTTACTGTAACCCTTGGACCTTCACATTGACCATGAAACTCAAAAGTTGCTTTGGGATTGAATACAAAAGGGACAATGCCGACATAAGTGCAAGAAGAGTGAATTTTCTAAGAGTTTGTGGTTTGAGCGGCTAATGGCAGACCAGTATTAGATTTCGATGCACCAGTGCAGGTTTACTGTATCCCTTCGACCTTCACATTGACCATGAATCACAGAAATTGGATCGGGATTGAATACAAAGGGGACTGCCGACTGAAGTACAATAAGAGTTAATCATCTAAGAGTTTGTGTTTTGAGCGGCTCTTGGGAGACCAGTATAAGATTCCGATGCACCAGTGCAGGTTTACTGTATCCCTTGGGCATTCACATTGCCCAAGAAACGCAGAAATTGCATCGGGATTGAATTCAAAATGCACAATGCCGACTTAAGTACAAGAAGTGTGAATCTTCTAAGAGTTTGTGCTTTGAGCGGCTCCTGGGAGATTAGTATTAGATTCCGTTTCACCAGTGCAGGTTCACTGTATCCCTTGGACCTTCACATTGCCATGAAACACAGAAATTGCATCGTGATTGAATACAAGTGGGACAATGCCGCCTTAAGTACAAGAAGAGTGAATTTTCTAAGATTTTGAGGTTTGTGCGGCTCCTGGGAGACCAGTGTTAGATTCCGATGCACCAGTGCTGGTTTACTGTATCCCTTGGATCTTCACATTGACCATGAAACACAGTAATTGCTTCGGAACTGAATACCCATAGGGACAATGCCGACTTAAGAACAAGAAGAGTGACTTTTGCAAGAGTTTGTGCTTTGAGCGGCTCCTGGGATACCAGTATTAGATTACGATGCACCTGTGCCGGTTTACTGTATCGCTTGGCCTTCACATTGACCATGATACACAGAAATTGCTTGGGGATTGAAGACTAAATATACAATGCCAACTAAAGTACAAGAAGAGTGAATCCTCGAAGATTTTGTGCTTTCAGCGGCTCCTGGGAGACCAGTATTAGATTCCGATGCACCAGTTCACGTTTACTGTAACCCTTGGACCTTCACATTGACCATGAAACTCAAAAGTTGCTTTGGGATTGAATACAAAAGGGACAATGCCGACATAAGTGCAAGAAGAGTGAATTTTCTAAGAGTTTGTGGTTTGAGCGGCTCCTGGCAGACCAGTATTAGATTTCGATGCACCAGTGCAGGTTTACTGTATCCCTTCGACCTTCACATTGACCATGAATCACAGAAATTGGATCGGGATTGAATACAAAAGGGACTGCCGACTTAAGTTCAATAAGAGTTAATCATCTAAGAGTTTGTGTTTTGAGCGGCTCTTGGGAGACCAGTATAAGATTCCGATGCACCAGTGCAGGTTTACTGTATCCCTTGGGCATTCACATTGCCCAAGAAACGCAGAAATTGCATCGGGATTGAATTCAAAATGCACAATGCCGACTTAAGTACAAGAAGTGTGAATCTTCTAAGAGTTTGTGCTTTGAGCGGCTCCTGGGAGATTAGTATTAGATTCCGTTTCACCAGTGCAGGTTCACTGTATCCCTTGGACCTTCACATTGACCATGAAACACAGAAATTGCATCGTTATTGAATACAAGTGGGACAATGCCGCCTTAAGTACAAGAAGAGTGAATTTTCTAAGATTTTGTGGTTTGAGCGGCTCCTGGGAGACCAGTGTTAGATTCCGATGCACCAGTGCAGGTTTACTGTATCCCTTGGACCGTCACATTGAATTTGAAACACAGAACTTGCATCGGGATTGAATACAAAATGGACAATGCCGACTTAAGTAAAAGAGAGGTGAATCTTCTAAGAGTTTGTGCATTGAGCGGCTCATGGGAGACCAGTATTAGATTCCGATGCACCAGTGCTGATTAACTGTATCCCTTGGACCTTCACATTAACCATGAAACACAGAATATGCATCGGGATTGAATACAAAAGAGATAATGCCGACTGAAGTACAAGAAGAGTTTGTCGTTTGAGCGGCTCCAGGGTGACCAGAGTTAGATTCCAATGCACCAGTGGAGGTTTACTGTATCCCTTGGACCTTCACATTGACCATGAAACACAGTAATTGCTTCGGAACTGAATACAAAAGGGACAATGCCGACTTAAGATCAAGAAGAGTGACTTTTGCAAGAGTTTGTGCTTTGAGCGGCTCCTGGGGGACCAGTATTAGATTACGATGCACCTGTGCCGGTTTACTGTATCGCTTCGACCTTCACATTGACCATGATACACAGAAATTGCTTGGGGATTGAATACTAAAGATACAATGCCAACTTAAGTACAAGAAGAGTGAATCCTCGAAGATTCTGTGCTTTCAGCGGCTCCTGGGAGACCAGTATTAGATTCCGATGCACCAGTTCACGTTTACTGTAACCCTTGGACCTTCACATTGACCATGAAACTCAAAAGTTGCTTTGGGATTGAATACAAAAGGGACAATGCCGACATAAGTGCAAGAAGAGTGAATTTTCTAAGAGTTTGTGGTTTGAGCGGCTAATGGCAGACCAGTATTAGATTTCGATGCACCAGTGCAGGTTTACTGTATCCCTTCGACCTTCACATTGACCATGAATCACAGAAATTGGATCGGGATTGAATACAAAGGGGACTGCCGACTGAAGTACAATAAGAGTTAATCATCTAAGAGTTTGTGTTTTGAGCGGCTCTTGGGAGACCAGTATAAGATTCCGATGCACCAGTGCAGGTTTACTGTATCCCTTGGGCATTCACATTGCCCAAGAAACGCAGAAATTGCATCGGGATTGAATTCAAAATGCACAATGCCGACTTAAGTACAAGAAGTGTGAATCTTCTAAGAGTTTGTGCTTTGAGCGGCTCCTGGGAGATTAGTATTAGATTCCGTTTCACCAGTGCAGGTTCACTGTATCCCTTGGACCTTCACATTGCCATGAAACACAGAAATTGCATCGTGATTGAATACAAGTGGGACAATGCCGCCTTAAGTACAAGAAGAGTGAATTTTCTAAGATTTTGAGGTTTGTGCGGCTCCTGGGAGACCAGTGTTAGATTCCGATGCACCAGTGCTGGTTTACTGTATCCCTTGGATCTTCACATTGACCATGAAACACAGTAATTGCTTCGGAACTGAATACAAAAGGGACAATGCCGACTTAAGAACAAGAAGAGTGACTTTTGCAAGAGTTTGTGCTTTGAGCGGCTCCTGGGAGACCAGTATTAGATTACGATGCACCTGTGCCGGTTTACTGTATCGCTTGGACCTTCACATTGACCATGGTACACAGAAATTGCTTGGGGATTGAATACTAAAGATACAATGCCAACTTAAGTACAAGAAGAGTGAATCCTCGAAGATTTTGTGCTTTCAGCGGCTCCTGGGAGACCAGTATTAGATTCCGATGCAACAGTTCACGTTTACTGTAACCCTTGGACCTTCACATTGGCCATGAAACTCAAAAGTTGCTTTGGGGTTGAATACAAAAGGGACAATGCCGACATAAGTGCAAGAAGAGTGAATTTTCTAAGAGTTTGTGGTTTGAGCGGCTCCTGGCAGACCAGTATTAGATTTCGATGCACCAGTGCAGGTTTACTGTATCCCTTCGACCTTCACATTGACCATGAATCACAGAAATTGGATCGGGATTGAATACAAAAGGGACTGCCGACTTAAGTACAATAAGAGTTAATCATCTAAGAGTTTGTGTTTTGAGCGGCTCTTGGGAGACCAGTATAAGATTCCGATGCACCAGTGCAGGTTTACTGTATCCCTTGGGCATTCACATTGCCCAAGAAACGCAGAAATTGCATCGGGATTGAATTCAAAATGCACAATGCCGACTTAAGTACAAGAAATGTGAATCTTCTAAGAGTTTGTGCTTTGAGCGGCTCCTGGGAGATTAGTATTACATTCCGTTTCACCAGTGCAGGTTCACTGTATCCCTTGGACCTTCACATTGACCATGAAACACAGAAATTGCATCGTGATTGAATACAAGTGGGACAATGCCGCCTTAAGTACAAGAAGAGTGAATTTCCTAAGATTTTGTGGTTTGCACGGCTCCTGGGAGACCAGTGTTAGATTCCGATGCACCAGTGCAGGTTTACTGTATCCCTTGGACCGTCACATTGAATTTGAAAGACAGAACTTGCATCGGAATTGAATACAAAATGGACAATACCGACTTAAGTAAAAGAGAGGTGAATCTTCTAAGAGTTTGTGCATTGAGCGTCTCATGGGAGACCAGTATTAGATTCCGATGCACCAGTGCTGATTAACTGTATTCCTTGGACCTTCACATTGACCATGAAGCACAGAATATGCATCGGGATTGAATACAAAAGAGATAATGCCGACTGAAGTACAAGAAGGCTATATCTTCTAAGAGTTTGTGCTTTGAGCGGCGCCTGGGAGACCAGCATTAGATTCCGATGCACCAGTGCAGGTTTACTGTATCCCTTGGTCCTTCACATTGACCATGAAACACAGATATTGCATCGGGATTAAATACAATAGGGACAATGCCGACTTAAGTACAAGAAGAGTGAATCTCTTCAGAGTATGTGCTTTGAGCGGCTCCTGGGATACCAGTATTAGATTCCGATGCACCAGTGCAAGTTTACTGTATCCCTTCGACCTTCACATTGACCATGAAACACAGAAATTCCATCGCGATTGATTACAAAATGCACAATGCCGTCTTAAGTACGAGAAGAGTGATTCTTCTAAGAGTTTCTGTTTTGAACGTCTCCTGGGAGACCAGTATTAGATTCCGATGCACCAGTGCACGTTTACTGTATCCCTTGGACCTTCACATTGACCATGAAACACAGAAATTGCATCGAGATTGAATACACATAGAACAATGCCGAATTATGTACAACAAGAGTGAATCTTCTAAGAGATTGTGCTTTCATCGTCTCCTGGGAGACCAGTATTAGATTCCGATGCACCAGTGCTGGTTTACTGTATCCCTTGCACCTTCACATTGACCATGAAACACAGAATTTGCATCGGGATTGAATACAAATCGGACATTGCCGACTTAAGTACAAGAAGAGTGAATCTTCTCAGAGTATGTGCTTTGAACGGCTCCTGGGATACCAGTATTAGATTCCGATGCACCTGTGCTTGTTTAGTGTATCCCTTGGACCTTCACATGGACCATGAAACACAGAAATTGCATTGGGATTGAATACAAAAGGCACAATGCCGACTTAAGTACAAGAAGAGTGAATCTTCCAAACGTTTGTGCTTTGAGCGGCTCTTCGGAGACCAGTTTTAGATTCCGATGCACCAGTGCAGGATTACTGTATACCTTGGACCATCACATTGACCGTGAAACACAGAAATGGCATCGGGATTGAATACAAAATGCACAATGCCGACTTAAGTGTAAGATGAGTGAATCCTTTAAGAATTTCGGCTCTGAGCGGCTCGTGGGAGAGCAGTATTTGATTCCATTGCACCAGTGCAGGTTAACTAATCCCTTTAACCTTCGCATTGACCATGAAAGGCAGAAATTGCATCGGGATTGATTACAAACGAGACAATGGCGACTTAAGTACTGGAAGACTGAATCTTCTAAGAGTTTGTGCTTTGAGCGGCTACTGGGAGACCAGTATTAGGTTCCGACGCACCAGTGTAGGTTTTGCTGTATCCCTTGGTAATTCACATTGACCATGTAACACAGATATTGCATCGGGATTGAATACAAAGGGGAATATACCGACTTAAATATAAGAAGAGTGAATCTTCCAAACGTTTGTGCTTTGAGCGGCTCCTGCGAGACCAGTATTAGATTCCGATGCGCCAGTGCAGTATTGCTGTATCCCTTGGACCTTCACATTGACCATGCAAAACAGAAATTGCATCGGGACTGAATACGAAAGGCACAACTCCGACTTAAGTACAAGAAAAGTGAATCTTCTATGAGTTTGTCGTTTGAGCGGCTCCAGGGTGACCAGAGTTAGATTCCGATGCACCAGTGGAGGTTTACTGTATCCCTTGGTCTTTCACATTGACCATGAAACACAGATATTGCATCGGGATTAAATACAATAGGGACAATGGCGACTTAAGTACAAGAAGAATGAATCTCTTCAGAGTTTGTGCTTTAAGCGGCTCCTGGGATACCAGTATTAGATTCCGATGCACCAGTGCAAGTTTACTGTATCCCTTGGACCATCACATTGATCATGAAACACAGAAATTGGGTCGGGATTGAATACAAAATGGACTGCCGATTTAAGTACAAGAAGAGTTAATCATCGCAGAGTTTGTGCTTGGAGAGGCTCTTGGGAGACCAGTATTAGGTTCCGATGCACCAGTGCAGGTTTACTGTATACCTTCGACCTTCACATTGACCATGAAAAACAGAAATAACTTCGGGTTTGAATACAAAAGAGACAATGCCAACTTAAGTAAAAGAAGAGTAAATCTTCTAAGAGTTTGTGCTTTGAGCGGCTCGTGCGAGACCAGTATTAGATTCCGATGCACCAGTGCAGGTTTACTGTATCCCTTGGTCCTTCACATTGACCATGAAACTCAGATATTCCATCGGGATTGAATACAATAGGGACAATGCCGACTTAAGTACAGGAAGAGTGAATCTCTTCAGAGTATGTGCTTTGAGCGGCTCCTGGGATTCCAGTATTAGATTCCGATGCACCAGTGCAAGTTTACGGTATCCCTTCGACTTTCACATTGACCATGAAACACAGAAATTCCATCGCGATTGAATACAAAAGGCACAATGCCGTCTTAAGTACCAGAAGAGTGAATCTTCTAAGAGTTTCTGCGTTGAGCGTCTCCTGGGAGACCAGTATTAGATTCCGAAGCGCCAGTGCACGTTTACTGTATACCTTGGACCCTCACATTGACCATGAAACACAGAAACCGCATCGGGATTGAATACATAAGGCACAATGCCGACTCAAGTACATGAAGAGGGAATCTTCCGAAAGTTTGTGCTTTAAGCGGCTCTTGGGAGACCACTATTAGATTCCAGTGAACCAGTGCAGATTTACTGTATCCATTGGACCTTCACATTGACCATGAAACACAGAAATTGCATCGGGATTGAATACAAAAGGACATTGCCGACTTAAGTACAAGTAGATTGAAAATTCTAAGAGTTTGTGGTTTGAGAGGCTCCTGGGAGAAAAGTGTTAAATTCCGATGCACCAGTGCTGGTTAACGGTATCCCTTGAACCTTCACATTGACCATGAAACACAGAATATGCATCGGTATTGAATACAAAAGGGACAATGCCGACTTAAGTACAAGAACAGTAAATCTCTTCAGAGTTTGTGCTCTGAGTGGCTCCTGGGATACCAGTATTAGATTCCGATGCACCAGTGCAGGTTTACTGTATCCCTTCGACCTTCACATTGACGATGAAACACAGAAATTGCATCGGGATTGAATGCAAATGGGACAATGCCGACTTAAGTACAAGAAGAATGATCCTTCTCAGAGTATGTGCTTTGAGCGGCTCCTGGGAGACTAGTATTAGATTCCGTTGCACCAGTGCAGGTCAACTGTATCCCTTGGACCTTCACATTGACCATGATACACAGAACTTGCATCGGGACTGAGTACAAAAGGGACAATGCCGACTTAAGTACAAGAGGGGTGAATTTTCTAAGAGTTTGTGATTTGAGCGGCTCCTGGGAGAAAATTGTTAGATTCCGATGCACCAGTGCACGTTTACTGTATCCCTTGGACCTTCACATTGACCATGAAACACTTAAATTGCATCGGGATTGAATACAAAAGGGACTGCCGACTTAAGTACAAGAAGTGTTAATCATTTAAGAGTTTGTGCTTTGAGCAGCTCGTGGGAGACCAGTATTAGATTCCGATGCACCAGTGCAGGTTTAATGTATCCCTTGGACCTTCACATTGACCATGAAACGCAGAAATTGCATCGAAATTGAATACAAAATGCACAATGCCGACTTACGTACAAGAAGAGTAAATCTTCTAAGAGTTTGTGCTTTGAGCGTCTGATGGGAGACCAGTATTAGATTCCGTTTACTCTATACCTTGGACTCTCACATTGACCATGAAGCACAGAAAATGCATCGGGATTGAATACAAATGGAACAATGCCGAATTATGTACAAGAAGAGTGAATCTTCTAAGAGTTTGTGCTTTCATCGTCTCCTGGGAGACCAGTATTAGATTCCGATGCACCAGTGCAGGATTACTGTATCCCTTGGACCTCCACATTGACCATGAGACACAGAAATTGCATCGGGATTGAATACAAATGGGACAATCCCGACATAATTACAAGAAGAGAGAATCTTATAAGAATTTAGGCATTGAGCTTCTCCTGGGATACTGGTAATGGATTCCTATGCACCATTGCAGGTTGACTGTATCCCTTGGCCCTTCACATTGCCCATGAAACACAGAAATTGCATCGGGATTGATTACATTAGGCACAATCCCGACATAAGTACAAGAAGAGTGAATCTTCTAAGAGTTTGTGCTTTGAGCGGCTCTTGGCAGACCAGTATTAGATTCCGATGCACCAGTGCAGGTTTACTGTATCCCTTGGACCATCACATTGACCATGAAACACAGAAATTTCGTCGGGATTGAATACAAAAGGCACAATGCCGACTTAAGTCCAAGATGAATGAATCCTCTGTGAATTTCTGCTCTGAGCGGCTCCTGGGAGACCAGTATTAAATTCCGATTCACCAGTGCAGGTTTACTGTATCCCTTGGACCTTCCCATTGACCATGAAACGCAGAAATTGCATCGGGATTGAATATAGATGGGGCAATGCCGACGTAAGTACAAGAAGAGAGAATGTTCTAATAGTTTGTGCTTTGAGCGGCTTCTGGCAGACCAGTATTAGATTCCGATGCACCAGTGCAAGTTTACTGTATCCCTTGGACTTTCACAGTGACCATGAAACACAGAAATTACATCGGGATTGAATACAAAAGAGCAAATGCCGACTTATATACAAGAAAAGTGAATCTTCTCAGAGTATGTGCATTCAGCGGCTTCTGGGAGACCAGTATTAGATTCCTATGCACCTGTGCTGGTTTAGTGTATCCCTTGGACCTTCACATGGACCTCCAAACACAGAAATTGCATCGGGATTGATTACAAAAGGGACTGCCGACTTAAGTACAAGATGTGTTAATCATCTAAGAGTTTATGTTTTGAGCGGCTCCTGCGAGACCAGTATCAGAATCCGATGCACCAGTGCAGTATTGCTGTATCCCTTGGACCTTCACATTGACCATGAAAAACAGAAATTCCATCGCGATTGAATACAAAAAGCACAATGCCGTCTTAAGTACCAGAGGAGTGAATCTTCTAAGAGTTTCTGCTTTGAGCGTCTCCTGGGAGACCAGTATTAGATTCCGAAGCACCAGTGCACGTTTACTGTATACCTTGGACCCTCACATTGACCATGAAACACAGAAACCGCATCGGGATTGAATACAAAAGAGACAATGCCGACTTAAGTACAAGAAGAGTGAATCTTCTAAGAGTTTGTGTTTGAGCGTCTCCTGGGAGACCAGTATTACATTCCGATGCACCAGTTCATGTTTACTGTATCCCTTGGCCCTTCACATTCACCATGAAACACAGAAATTGCATCAGGATTGAATACATAACGCACAATGCCGACTCAAATACATGAAGAGGGAATCTTCCGAAAGTTTGTGCTTTGAGCGGCTCTTGGGAGACCACTATTAGATTCCAGTGAACCAGTGCAGATTTACTGTATCCATTGGACCTTCACATTGACCATGAAACACAGAAATTGCATCGGGATTGAATACAAAAGACATTGCCGACATAAGTACAAGAAGGCTGAATCTTCTAAGAGTTTGTGCTTTGAGCGGCTCCTGGGAGACCAGTATTAGGTTCCGACGCACCAGTGCAGGTTTACTGTACCCCTTCGTCCTTCCCATTGATCATGAAACACAGAAATTGCATCGGGATTGAATACAAAACGGAAAATGCCGACTTAAGTACAAGAAGAGTAAATCTCTTCAGAGTTTATGCTCTGAGCGGCTCCTGGGATAACAGTATTAGATTCCGATGCACCAGTGCACGTTTACTGTATCCCTTGGTCCTTCACATTGACCATGAATCACAGATATTGCATCGGGATTGAATACAATAGGGACAATGCCGAATTAAGTACAAGAAGAGTGAATCTCTTCTGAGTTTGTGCTTTGAGCGGCTTCTGGGATACCAGTATTAGATTCCGATGCACCAGTGCATGTTTACTGTATCCCTTCGACCTTCACATTGACCACGAAACACTGAAATTCCATCGCGTTTGAATTCAAAAGGCACAATGCCGTCTTAAGTACAAGAAGAGTGAATCTTCTAAGAGTTTGTGCTTTGAGCGTCTCCTGGGAGACCAGTATTAGATTCCGATGCACCAGTGCACGTTTACTGTATCCCTTGGACCTTCACATTGACCAAGAAACACAGAAATTGCATCGTGATTGAATACAAATGGAACAATGCCGAATTATGTACAAGAAGAGTGAATCTTCTAAGAGTTTGTGCTTTCATCATCTCCTGGGAGACCAGTATTAGATTCCGATGCACCAGTGCAGGTTTACTGTATCCCTTGCACCTTCACATTGACCATGAAGCACAGAAATTGCATCGGGATTGAATACAAATCGGACATTGCCGACTTAAGTACAAGAAGAGTGAATCTTCTAAGAGTTTGTGATTTGAGCGTCTCCTGGGAGACCAGTATTAGATTCCGATGCACCTGTGCTAGTTTAGTGTATCCTGTGGACCTTCACGTGGACCATCAAACACAGATATTGCATTGGGATTGAATACAAAAGGCACAATGCCGACTTAAGTACAAGAAGAGTGAATCTTCTAAAAGTTTGTGCTTTGAGCGGCTCTTCGGAGACCAGTATTAGATTCCGATGCACCAGTGCTGGTTTACTGTATCCCTTGGACCATCCCATTGACCATGAAACACAGAAATTGCACCGGGATTGAATACAAAAGGCACAATGCCGACTTAAGTATAAGATGAGTGAATCCTCTAAGATTTTCTGCCCTGAGCAGCTCCTGGGAGACCAGTATTAGATTCCGTTGCACCAGTGCAGGTTAACTAATCCCTTTGACCTTCGCATTGACCATGAAACGCAGAAATTGCATCGGGATTGATTACAAAAGGGACAATGCCGACTTAAGTATAAGAAGAGTGAATTTTCCAAGAGTTTGTGGTTTGAGCGGCTCCTGGGAGGAATGTGTCAGATTCCGGTGCACCTGTACAGGTTTACTGTATCCCTTGGACATTCCCATTGACCATGAAACACAGAAATTGCATCGGGATTGATTACAAACGAGACAATGGCGACTTAAGTACAGGAAGACTGAATCTTCTAAGAGTTTGTGCTTTGAGAGGCTACTGGGAGACCAGTATTAGGTTCCGACGCACCGGTTCACGTTTACTGTATCCCTTGGACCTTCACATTGACCATGAAACACAGAAATTGCATCGTGATTGAATACAAGTGGGACAATGCCGCCTTAAGTACAAGAAGAGTGAATTTTCTAAGGGTTTGTGGTTTGAGCGGCTCCTGGCAGACCAGTATTAGATTTCGATGCACCAGTGCAGGTTTACTGTATCCCTTCGACCTTCACATTGACCATGAAACACAGAAATTGGATCGGGATTGAATACAAAAGGGACTGCCGACTAAAGTACAAGAAGTGTGAATCTTCTAAGAGTTTCTGCTTTGAGCGGCTCATGGGAGACCAGTATTAGATTCCGATGCACCAGTGCTGATTAACTGTATCCCTTGGACCTTCACATTGACCATGAAACACAGAATATGCATCGGGATTGAATACAAAAGAGACAATGCCGACTTAAGTACAAAAAGGCTAAATCTTCTAAGAGTTTGTGCTTTGAGCGGCGCCTGGGAGACCAGCATTAGATTCCGATGCACCAGTGCAGGTTTACTGTATCCCTTGGTCCTTCACATTGACCATGAAACACAGATATTGCATCGGGATTAAATACAATAGGGACAATGCGGACTTAAGTACAAGAAGAGTGAATCTCTTCAGAGATTGTGCTTTGAGCGGCTCCTGGGATACCAATATTAGATTCTGATGCACCAGTGCAAGTTTACTGTATCCCTTCGACCTTCACATTGACCATGAAACACAGAAATTCCATCGCGATTGATTACAAAATGCACAATGCCGTCTTAAGTACCACAAGAGTGATTCTTCTAAGAGTTTCTGCTTTGAGCGTCTCCTGGGAGACCAGTATTAGATTCCGAAGCACCAGTGCACGTTTACTGTATACCTTGGACCCTCACATTGACCATGAAACACAGAAACCGCATCGGGATTGAATACAAAAGAGTCAATGCCGACTTAAGTACAAGAAGAGTGATTCTTCTAAGAGTTTGTGTTTGAGCGTCTCCTGGGAGACCAGTATTAGGTTCCGGCGCACCAGTGCAGGTTTACTGTACCCCTTGGTCCTTCCCATTGACCATGAAACACAGAAATTGCATCGGGATTAAATACAAAAGGGACAATGCCGACTTGAGTACAAGAAGAGTGAATCTCTTCAGAGTTTGTGCTTTGAGCGGCTCCTGGGATACCAGTATTAGATTCTGATGCCCCAGTGCAGGTTTACTGTATCCCTTGGTCTTTCACATTGACCATGAATCACAGATATTGCATCGGGATTGAATACAATAGGGACAATGCCGAATTAAGTACAAGAAGAGTGAATCTCTTCGGAGTTTGTGGTTTGAGCGGCTTCTGGGATACCAGTATTAGATTCCGATGCACCAGTGCAGGTTTACCGTATCCCTTCGACCTTCACATTGACCATGAAACAGAAATTGCATCGGGATAGAATGCAAATGGGACAATGCCGACTTAAGTACAAGAAGAATGAATCTTCTCAGAGTATGTGCTTTGAGCGGCTCCTGGGAGACCAGTATTAGATTCCGTTGCATCAGTGCAGGTTAACTGTTTCTATTGAACCTTCACATTGACCATGAAACACAGAATATGCATCGGGATCGAATACAAATGAGACAATGCCGACTTAAGTACAAGAAGACTGAATCTTCTAAGAGTTTGTGCTTTGAGCGGCTCCTGGGAGACCAGTATTAGGTTCCGCCGCACCAGTGCAGGTTTGCTGTATCCCTTGGTCCTTCACATTGAACATGAAACACAGATACTGCATCAGGATTGAATACAAAGGGACAATGCTGACTTAAATACAAGAAGAGTGAGTCTCTTCAGAGTCTGTGCTTTCAGCGGCTCCTGGGAGACCAGTATTAGAATCCGATGCACCAGTAAAGGTTTACTGTATCCCTTGGACCTTCACATTGCCCATGAAACGCAGAAATTGCATCGGGATTGAATACAAAATGCACAATGCCGACTTTAGTACAAGAAGAGTGAAACTTCTAAGAGTTTGTGCTTTGAGCGGCTCCTGGGAGACCAGTATTAGATTTGAATGCGACAGTGCAGGATTACTGTATCCCTTGGACCTTCACATTGATAATGAACCACAGAAATTGCATCGGGATTGAATACAAAAGGGACAATGCCGACTTAAGTACAGGAGGACTGAATCTTCTAAGAGTTTGTGGTTTGAGTGGCTTCTGGGAGACCAGTATTAGGTTCTGACGCACCCGTGATGATTTACTGTATACCTTGGTCCTTCACATTGACCATGAAACACAGATATTGCATCGGGATTGAATACAAAAATGACAATGCCGACTTAAGTATAAGAAGAATGAATCTCTTCAGAGTTTGTGCTTTGAGCGGCTCCTGGGATACCAGTATTAGATTCTGATGCCCCAGTGCAGGTTTACTGTATCCCTTGGTCTTTCACATTGACCATGAATCACAGATATTGCATCGGGATTGAATACAATAGGGACAATGCCGAATTAAGTACAAGAAGAGTGAAACTCTTCGGAGTTTGTGCTTTGAGCAGCTCCTGGGATACCAGTATTACATTCAGATCCACCAGTGCACGTTTACTGTATCCCTTGCATCTTCACATTGACCATGAAACACAGATATTGCATCGGGATTGAATACAAATGGGACAATGCCGACTTAAGGACAAGATGAGGGAATCTTCTAAGAGATTGTGCTTTGAGCGGCTCCGGGGAAACCAGTATTAGATTCCATTGCACCAGTGCAGGTTTACTGTATCCCTTTCACCTCACCATTGACCAAGAAACACAGAAATCGCATCGGGATTGAATATAAAAGGGACAAAGGCGACTTTAGAATAAGAAGAGTGAGTCTTCTAACAGTTTGTGCTTTTAGCGGCTCATGGGAGACCAGTATTAGATTCCGATGCACCAGTGCAGGTTTACTGTATCCCTTGGCCCTTCACATTGACCATGAAACACAGAAATTGCATCGGGATTGAATACAAATCGGACATTGCCGACTTAAGTACAAGAAGAGTGAATCTTCTAAGAGTTTGTGATTTGAGCGTCTCCTGGGAGACCAGTATTAGATTCCGATGCACCTGTGCTTGTTTAGTGTATCCCGTGGACCTTCACGTGGACCATCAAACACAGATATTGCATCGGGATTGAATACAAATGGGACAATGCCGACTTAAGGACAAGAAGAGGGAATCTTCTAAGAGATTGTGCTTTGAGCGGCTCCGGGGAAACCAGTATTAGATTCCGATGCACCAGTGCACGTTTACTGTATCCCTTGGTCCTTCACATTGACCATGAATCACAGATATTGCATCGGGATTGAATACAATAGGGACAATGCCGAATTAAGTACAAGAAGAGTGAATCTCTTCTGAGTTTGTGCTTTGAGCGGCTTCTGGGATACCAGTATTAGATTCCGATGCACCAGTGCAGGTTTACTGTATCCCTTCGACCTTCACATTGACCACGAAACACTGAAATTCCATCGCGTTTGAATTCAAAAGGCACAATGCCATCTTAAGTACAAGAGGAGTGAATCTTCTAAGAGTTTGTGCTTTGAGCGTCTCCTCGGAGACCAGTATTAGATTCCGATGCTCCAGTGCACGTTTACTGTATCCCTTGGACCTTCACATTGACCATGAAACACAGAAATTGCATCGTGATTGAATACAAATGGAACAATGCCGAATTATGTACAAGAAGAGTGAATCTTCTAAGAGTTTGTGCTTTCATCGTCTCCTGGGAGACCAGTATTAGATTCCGATGCACCAGTGCAGGTTTACTGTATCCCTTGCACCTTCACATTGACCATGAAGCACAGAAATTGCATCGGGATTGAATACAAATCGGACATTGCCGACTTAAGTACAAGAAGAGTGAATCTTCTAAGAGTTTGTGATTTGAGCGTCTCCTGGGAGACCAGTATTAGATTCCGATGCACCTGTGCTTGTTTAGTGTATCCCGTGGACCTTCACGTGGACCATCAAACACAGATATTGCATTGGGCTCGGCTCTGAGCACTATGAGACTTAACATCTATGGTCATCAGTCCCCTAGAACTTAGAACTACTTAAATCTAACCTAAGGACATCACACACATCCATGCCCGAGGCAGGATTCGAACCTGCGACCGCAGCAGTCGCGCTGTTCCGGGCTGAGCGCCTAGAACCGCTCGGCCACCGTGGCCGGCTTGCTTTGGGATTGAATACAAAAGGCACAATGCCGACTTAAGTACAAGACGAGTGAATCTTCTAAAAGTTTGTGCTTTGAGCGGCTCTTCGGAGACCAGTATTTGGTTCCGACGCACCGGTTCACGTTTACTGTATCCCTTGGACCTTCACATTGACCATGAAACACAGAAATTGCATCGTGATTGAATACAAGCGGGACAATGCCACCTTAAGTACAAGAAGAGTGAATTTTCTAAGGGTTTGTGGTTTGAGCGGCTCCTGGCAGACCAGTATTAGATTTCGATGCACCAGTGCAGGTTTACTGTATCCCTTCGACCTTCGCATTGACCATGAAACACAGAAATTGGATCGGGATTGAATACAAAAGGGACTGCCGACTTAAGTACAAGAAGTGTGAATCTTCTAAGAGTTTGTGCTTTGAGCGGCTCCTGGGAGATTAGTATTGGATTCCGTTTCACCAGTGCAGGTTCACTGTATCCCTTGGACCTTCATATTGACCATGAAACACAGAAATTGCATCGTGATTGAATACAAGTGGGACAATGCTGCCTTAAGTACAAGAAGAGTGAATTTGCTAAGGATTTGTGGTTTGAGCGGCTCCTGGGAGACCAGTGTTAGATTCCGATGCACCAGTGCAAGTTTACTGCGTCCCTTGGACCTTCACATTGAATTTGAAACACAGAACTTGCATCGGCGTTGAATACAAAATGGACAATGCCGACTTAAGTAAAAGAGAGGTGAATCTTCTAAGAGTTTGTGCTTTGAGCGGCTCATGGGAGACCAGTATTAGATTCCGATGCACCAGTGCTGATTAACTGTATCCCTTGGACCTTCACATTGACCATGAACCACAGAATATGCATCGGGATTGAATACAAAAGAGACAATGCCGACTTAAGTACAAAAAGGCTAAATCTTCTAAGAGTTTGTGCTTTGAGCGGCTCCTGGGAGACCAGTATTAGGTTCCGGCGCTCCAGTGCAGGTTTACTGTACCCCTTGGTCCTTCCCATTGACCATGAAACACAGAAATAGCATCGGGATTAAATACAAAAGGGACAATGCCGACTTAAGTACAAGAAGAGTGAATCTCTTCAGAGTTTGTGTTTTGAGCGGCTCCTGGGATACCAGTATTAGATTCTGATGCCCCAGTGCAGGTTTACTGTATCCCTTGGTCTTTCACATTGACCATGAATCACAGATATTGCATCGGGATTGAATACAATAGGGACAATGCCGAATTAAGTACAAGAAGAGTGAATCTCTTCGGAGTTTGTGGTTTGAGCGGCTTCTGGGATACCAGTATTGGATTCCGATGCACCAGTGCAGGTTTACCGTATCCCTTCGACCTTCACATTGACCATGAAACAGAAATTGCATCGGGATAGAATGCAAACGGGACAATGCCGACTTAAGTAGAAGAAGAATGAATCTTCTCAGAGTATGTGCTTTGAGCGGCTCCTGGGAGACCAGTATTAGATTCCGTTGCATCAGTGCAGGTTAACTGTATCCCTTGAACCTTCACATTGACCATGAAACACAGAATATGCATCGGGATCGAATACAAATGAGGCAATGCCGACGTAAGTACAAGAAGACTGAATCTTCTAAGAGTTTGTGCTTTGAGCGGCTCCTGGGAGACCAGTATTAGGTTCCGCCGCACCAGTGCAGGTTTACTGTATCCCTTGGTCCTTCACATTGAACATGAAACACAGATACTGCATCAGGATTGAATACAAAGGGACAATGCTGACTTAAATACAAGAAGAGTGAGTCTCTTCAGAGTCTGTGCTTTCAGCGGCTCCTGGGAGACCAGTATTAGAATCCGATGCACCAGTGAAGGTTTACTGTATCCCTTGGACCTTCACATTGCCCATGAAACGCAGAAATTGCATCGGGATTGAATACAAAATGCACAATGCCGACTTTAGTACAAGAAGAGTGAAACTTCTAAGAGTTTGTGCTTTGAGCGGCTCCTGGGAGACCAGTATTAGATTCGAATGCGACAGTGCAGGATTACTGTATCCCTTGGACCTTCACATTGACCATGAACCACAGAAATTGCATCGGGATTGAATACAAAAGGGACAATGCCGACTTAAGTACAGGAAGACTGAATCTTCTAAGAGTTTGTGGTTTGAGTGGCTTCTGGGAGACCAGTATTAGGTTCCGACGCACCCGTGATGGTTTACTGTGTACCTTGGTCCTTCACATTGACCATGAAACACAGATATTGCATCGGGATTGAATACAAAAATGACAAAGCCGACTTATGTATAAGAAGAATGAATCTCTTCAGACTTTGTGCTTTGAGCAGCTCCTGGGATACCAGTATTACATTCAGATCCACCAGTGCACGTTTACTGTATCCCTTGCATTTTCACATTGACCATGAAACACAGATATTGCATCGGGATTGAATACAAATGGAACAATGCCGAATTATGTACAAGAAGAGTGAATCTTCTAAGAGTTTGTGCTTTCATCGTCTCCTGGGAGACCAGTATTAGATTCCGATGCACCAGTGCAGGTTTACTGTATCCCTTGCACCTTCACATTGACCATGAAGCACAGAAATTGCATCGGGATTGAATACAAATCGGACATTGCCGTCTTAAGTACAAGAAGAGTGAATCTTCTAAGAGTTTGTGATTTGAGCGTCTCCTGGGAGACCAGTATTAGATTCCGATGCGCCTGTGCAGGTTTACTATATCCGTTCGACCTTCACATTGACCATGAAACACAGAAATTGGATCGGGATTGAATACAAAAGGGACTGCCGACTTAAGTACAAGAAGTGTGAATCTTCTAAGAGTTTGTGCTTTGAGCGGCTCCTGGGAGATTAGTATTGGATTCCGTTTCACCAGTGCAGGTTCACTGTATCCCTTGGACCTTCATATTGACCATGAAACACAGAAATTGCATCGTGATTGAATACAAGTGGGACAATGCAGCCTTAAGTACAAGAAGAGTGAATTTTCTAAGGGTTTGTGGTTTGAGCAGCTCCTGGGAGACCAGTGTTAGATTCCGATGCACCAGTGCAAGTTTACTGCATCCCTTGGACCTTCACATTGAATTTGAAACACAGAACTTGCATCGGCGTTGAACACAAAATGGACAATGCCGACTTAAGTAAAAGAGCGGTGAATCTTCTAAGAGTTTGTGCTTTGAGCGGCTCATGGGAGACCAGTATTAGATTCCGATGCACCAGTGCTGATTAACTGTATCCCTTGGACCTTCACATTGACCATGAAACACAGAATATGCATCGGGATTGAATACAAAAGAGACAATGCCGACTTATGTACAAAAAGACTAAATCTTCTAAGAGTTTGTGCTTTGAGCGGCTCCTGGGAAACCAGTATTAGGTTCCGGCGCACCAGTGCAGGTTTACTGTACCCCTTGGTCCTTCCCATTGACCATGAAACACAGAAATTGCATCGGGATTAAATACAAAAGGGACAATGCCGACTTAAGTACAAGAAGAGTGAATCTCTTCAGAGTTTGTTCTTTGAGCGGCTCCTGGGATACCAGTATTAGATTCTGATGCCCCTGTGCAGGTTTACTGTATCCCTTGGTCTTTCACATTGACCATGAATCACAGATATTGCATCGGGAATGAATACAATAGGGACAATGCCGAATTAAGTACAAGAAGAGTGAATCTCTTCGGAGTTTGTGGTTTGAGCGGCTTCTGGGATACCAGTATTAGATTCCGATGCACCAGTGCAGGTTTACCGTATCCCTTCGACCTTCACATTGACCATGAAACAGAAATTGCATCGGGATAGAATGCAAACGGGACAATGCCGACTTAAGTACAAGAAGAATGAATCTTCTCAGAGTATGTGCTTTGAGCGGCTCCTGGGAGACCAGTATTAGATTCCGTTGCATCAGTGCAGGTTAACTGTATCCCTTGAACTTTCACATTGACCATGAAACACAGAATATGCATCGGGATCGAATACAAATGAGATAATGCCGACTTAAGTACAAGAAGACTGAATCTTCTAAGAGTTTGTGCTTTGAGCGGCTCCTGGGAGACCAGTATTAGGTTCCGCCGCACCAGTGCAGGTTTACTGTATCCCTTGGTCCTTCACATTGAACATGAAACACAGATACTGCATCAGGATTGAATACAAAGGGACAATGCTGACTTAAATAAAAGAAGAGTGAGTCTCTTCAGAGTCTGAGCTTTCAGCGGCTCCTGGGAGACCAGTATTAGGATCCGATGCACCAGCGAAGGTTTACTGTATCCCTTGGACCTTCACATTGCCCATGAAACGCAGAAATTGCATCGGGATTGAATACAAAATGCACAATGCCGACTTTAGTACAAGAAGAGTGAAACTTCTAAGAGTTTGTGCTTTGAGCGGCTCCTGGGAGACCAGTATTAGATTCGAATGCGACAGTGCAGGATTACTGTATCCCTTGGACCTTCACATTGACCATGAACCGCAGAAATTGCATCGGGATTGAATACAAAAGGGACAATGCCGACTTAAGTACAGGAAGACTGAATCTTCTAAGAGTTTGTGGTTTGAGTGGCTTCTGGGAGACCAGTATTAGGTTCCGACGCACCCGTGATGGTTTACTGTGTACCTTGGTCCTTCACATTGACCATGAAACACAGATATTGCATCGGGATTGAATACAAAAATGACAATGCCGACGTAAGTATAAGAAGAATGAATCTCTTCAGAGTTTGTGCTTTGAGCGGCTCCTGGGATACCAGTATTAGATTCTGATGCCCCAGTGCAGGTTTACTGTATCCCTTGGTCTTTCACATTGACCATGAATCACAGATATTGCATCGGGATTGAATACAATAGGGTCAATGCCGAATTAAGTACAAGAAGAGTGAATCTCTTCGGAGTTTGTGCTTTGAGCAGCTCCTGGGATACCAGTATTACATTCAGATCCACCAGTGCACGTTTACTGTATCCCTTGCATCTTCACATTGACCATGAAACACAGATATTGCATCGGGATTGAATACAAATGGGACAATGCCGACTTAAGGACTAGAAGAGGGAATCTTCTAAGAGATTGTGATTTGAGCGTCTCCTGGGAGACCAGTATTAGATTCCGATGCACCTGTGCTTGTTTAGTGTATCCCGTGGACCTTCACGTGGACCATCAAACACAGATATTGCATCGGGATTGAATACAAATGGGACAATGCCGACTTAAGGACAAGAAGAGGGAATCTTCTAAGAGATTGTGCTTTGAGCGGCTCCGGGGCAACCAGTATTAGATTCCGATGCACCAGTGCAGGTTTACTGTATCCCTTCGACCTTCACATTGACCACGAAACACTGAAATTCCATCGCGTTTTAATTCAAAAGGCACAATGCCGTCTTAAGTACAAGAAGAGTGAATCTTCTAAGAGTTTGTGCTTTGAGCGTCTCCTGGGAGACTAGTATTAGATTCCAATGCACCAGTGCACGTTTACTGTATCCCTTGGACCTTCACATTGACCATGAAACACAGAAATTGCATCGTGATTGAATACAAATGGAACAATGCCGAATTATACACAAGAAGAGTGAATCTTCTAAGAGTTTGTGCTTTCATCGTCTCCTGGGAGACCAGTATTAGATTCCGATGCACCAGTGCAGGTTTACTGTATCCCTTGCACCTTCACATTGACCATGAAGCACAGAAATTGCATCGGGATTGAATACAAATCGGACATTGCCGTCTTAAGTACAAGAAGAGTGAATCTTCTAAGAGTTTGTGATTTGAGCGTCTCCTGGGAGACCAGTATTAGATTCCGATGCACCTGTGCTTGTTTAGTGTATCCCGTGGACCTTCACGTGGACCATCAAACACAGATATTGCATTGGGATTGAATACAAAAGGCACAATGCCGACTTAAGTACAAGAAGAGTGAATCTTCTAAAAGTTTGTGCTTTGAGCGGCTCTTCGGAGACCAGTATTAGGTTCCGACGCAGCGGTTCACGTTTACTGTATCCCTTGGACCTTCACATTGACCATGAAACACAGAAATTGCATCGTGATTCAATACAAGTGGGACAATGCCGCCTTAAGTACAAGAAGAGTGAATTTTCTAAGGGTTTGTGGTTTGAGCGGCTCCTGGCAGACCAGTATTAGATTTCGATGCACCAGTGCAGGTTTACTGTATCCCTTCGACCTTCGCATTGACCATGAAACACAGAAATTGGATCGGGATTGAATACAAAAGGGACTGCCGACTTAAGTACAAGAAGAGTGAATCTTCTAAGAGTTTGTGCTTTGAGCGGCTCCTGGGAGATTAGTATTGGATTCCGTTTCACCAGTGCAGGTTCACTGTATCCCTTGGACCTTCATATTGACCATGAAACACAGAAATTGCATCGTGATTGAATACAAGTGGGACAATGCTGCCTTAAGTACAAGTAGAGTGAATTTTCTAAGGGTTTGTGGTTTGAGCGGCTCCTGGGAGACCAGTGTTAGATTCCGATGCACCAGTGCAAGTTTACTGCATCCCTTGGACCTTCACATTGAATTTGAAACACAGAACTTGCATCGGCGTTGAATACAAAATGGACAATGCCGACTTAAGTAAAAGAGAGGTGAATCTTCTAATAGTTTGTGCTTTGAGCGGCTCCTGGGAGACCAGTATTAGATTCCGATGCACCAGTGCTGATTAACTGTATCCCTCGGACCTTCACATTGACCATGAAACACAGAATATGCATCGGGATTGAATACAAAAGAGACAATGCCGACTTAAGTACAAAAAGGCTAAATCTTCTAGGAGTTTGTGCTTTGAGCGGCTCCTGGGAGACCAGTATTAGGTTCCGGCGCTCCAGTGCAGGTTTACTGTACCCCTTGGTCCTTCCCATTGACCATGAAACACAGATATTGCATCGGGATTAAATACAAAAGGGACAATGCCGACTTAAGTACAAGAAGAGTGAATCTCTTCAGAGGTTGTGCTTTGAGCGGCTCCTGGCATACCATTATGAGATTCTGATGCCCCAGTGCAGGTTTACTGTATCCCTTGGTCTTTCACATTGACCATGAATCACAGATATTGCATCGGGATTGAATACAATAGGGACAATGCCGAATTAAGTACAAGAAGAGTGAATCTCTTCGGAGTTTGTGGTTTGAGCGGCTTCTGGGATACCAGTATTGGATTCCGATGCACCAGTGCAGGTTTACCGTATCCCTTCGACCTTCACATTGACCATGAAACAGAAATTGCATCGGGATAGAATGCAAACGGGACAATGCCGACTTAAGTACAAGAAGAATGAATCTTCTCAGAGTATGTGCTTTGAGCGGCTCCTGGGAGACCAGTATTAGATTCCGTTGCATCAGTGCAGGTTAACTGTATCCCTTGAACCTTCACATTGACCATGAAACACAGAATATGCATCGGGATCGAATACAAATGAGACAATGCCGACTTAAGTACAAGAAGACTGAATCTTCTAAGAGTTTGTGCTTTGAGCGGCTCCTGGGAGACCAGTATTAGGTTCCGCCGCTCCAGTGCAGGTTTACTGTATCCCTTGGTCCTTCACATTGAACATGAAACACAGATACTGCATCAGGATTGAATACAAAGGGACAATGCTGACTTAAATACAAGAAGAGTGAGTCTCTTCAGAGTCTGTGCTTTCAGCGGCTCCTGGGAGACCAGTATTAGAATCCGATGCACCAGTGAAGGTTTACTGTATCCCTTGGACCTTCACATTGCCCATGAAACGCAGAAATTGCATCGGGATTGAATACAAAATGCACAATGCCGACCTTAGTACAAGAAGAGTGAAACTTCTAAGAGTTTGTGCTTTGAGCGGCTCCTGGGAGACCAGTATTAGATTCGAATGCGACAGTGCAGGATTACTGTATCCCTTGGACCTTCACATTGACCATGAACCACAAAAATTGCATCGGGATTGAATACAAAAGGGACAATGCCGACTTAAGTACAGGAAGACTGAATCTTCTAAGAGTTTGTGGTTTGAGTGGCTTCTGGGAGACCAGTATTAGGTTCCGACGCACCCGTGATGGTTTACTGTGTACCTTGGTCCTTCACATTGACCATGAAACACAGATATTGCATCGAGATTGAATACAAAAATGACAATGCCGACTTAAGTATAAGAAGAATGAATCTCTTCAGACTTTGTGCTTTGAGCAGCTCCTGGGACACCAGTATTACATTCAGATCCACCAGTGCACGTTTACTGTATCCCTTGCATCTTCACATTGACCATGAAACTCAGATATTGCATCGGGATTGAATACAAATGGAACAATGCCGAATTAAGTACAAGAAGAGTGAATCTTCTAAGAGTTTGTGCTTTCATCGTCTCCTGGGAGACCAGTATTAGATTCCGATGCACCAGTGCAGGTTTACTGTATCCCTTGCACCTTCACATTGACCATGAAGCACAGAAATTGCATCGGGATTGAATACAAATCGGACATTGCCGACTTAAGTACAAGAAGAGTGAATCTTCTAAGAGTTTGTGATTTGAGCGTCTCCTGGGAGACCAGTATTAGATTCCGATGCACCTGTGCTTGTTTAGTGTATCCCGTGGACCTTCACGTGGACCATCAAACACTGATATTGCATTGGGATTGAATACAAAAGGCACAATGCCGACTTAAGTACAAGAAGAGTGAATGTTCTAAAAGTTTGTTCTTTGAGCGGCTCTTCGGAGACCAGTATTAGGTTCCGACGCACCGGTTCACGTTTACTGTATCCCTTGGACCTTCACATTGACCATGAAACACAGAAATTGCATCGTGATTCAATACAAGTGGGACAATGCCGCCTTAAGTAAAGAAGAGTGAATTTTCTAAGGGTTTGTGGTTTGAGCGGCTCCTGGCAGACCAGTATTAGATTTCGATGCACCAGTGCAGGTTTACTGTATCCCTTCGACCTTCACATTGACCATGAAACACAGAAATTGGATCGGGATTGAATACAAAAGGGACTGCCGACTTAAGTACAAGAAGTGTGAATCTTCTAAGAGTTTGTGCTTTGAGCGGCTCCTGGGAGATTAGTATTGGATTCCGTTTCACCAGTGCAGGTTCACTGTATCCCTTGGACCTTCATATTGACCATGAAACACAGAAATTGCATCGTGATTGAATACAAGTGGGACAATGCTGCCTTAAGTACAAGAAGAGTGACTTTTCTAAGGGTTTGTGGTTTGAGCGGCTCCTGGGAGACCAGTGTTAGATTCCGATGCACCAGTGCAAGTTTACTGCATCCCTTGGACCTTCACATTGAATTTGAAACACAGAACTTGCATCGGCGTTGAATACAAAATGGACAATGCCGAATTAAGTAAAAGAGAGGTGAATCTTCTAAGAGTTTGTGCTTTGAGCGGCTCCTGGGAGACCAGTATTAGATTCCGTTGCATCAGTGCAGGTTAACTGTATCCCTTGAACTTTCACATTGACCATGAAACACAGAATATGCATCGGGATCGAATACAAATGAGACAATGCCGACTTAAGTACTAGAAGACTGAACTTCTAAGAGTTTGTGCTTTGAGCGGCTCCTGGGAATCCAGTATTAGGTTCCGCCGCACCAGTGCAGGTTTACTGTATCCCTTGGTCCTTCACATTGAACATGAAACACAGATACTGCATCAGGATTGAATACAAAGGGACAATGCTGACTTAAATACAAGAAGAGTGAGTCTCTTCAGAGTCTGAGCTTTCAGCGGCTCCTGGGAGACCAGTATTAGAATCCGATGCACCAGTGAAGGTTTACTGTATCCCTTGGACCTTCACATTGCCCATGAAACGCAGAAATTGCATCGGGATTGAATACAAAATGCACAATGCCGATTTTAGTACAAGAAGAGTGAAACTTCTAAGAGTTTGTGCTTTGAGCGGCTCCTGGGAGACCAGTATTAGATTCGAATGCGACAGTGCAGGATTACTGTATCCCTTGGACCTTCACATTGACCATGAAACACAGAAATTGCGTGGGGATTGAATACATATGGCACAATGCCGACTTAAGTACAAGAAGCCTGCATCTTCTAAGAGTTTGTGCTTTGAGCGGCTCTTGGGAGACCAGTATTAGACTCCGATGCACCAGCGCAGGTTTACTGTATCCCTTGGACCTTCCCATTGACCATGAAACACAGATATTGCATCGGGATTGAATACAAAAGGCACAAAGCCAAATTAAGTACAAGAGGATTGAATCTTCTAAGAGTTTCTGCTCTGAGCGGCTCCTGGGAGACCAGTATTAGATTCCGTTTCTCCAGTGCAGGTTTACTGTACCCCTTGGACCTTCACATTGATCATGATACACAGAACTCCCAGCGGGATTGAGTACAAAAGGGACAATGCCGACTTAAGTACAAGAAGAGTGAATCTTCTAAAAGTTTCTACTCTGAGCGGCTCCTGGGAGACCAGTATTAAATTCCGATGCACCAGTGCAGGTTAACTGCATCCCTTGGATCTTCACGTTGACCATGAAACACAGAAATGGCATCGGGATCGAATACATAGGGCACAATGCCTAAATAAGTACAAGAAGAGTGAATCTTCTAAGAGTTTGTGCTTTGAGCGGCTCCTGGGAGACCAGTATCAGATTCCGATGCACCAGTGCAGGTTTACTGTATCCGTTGGCCCTTCTCATTGTCCATGAAACACAGAAATTGCATCGGGATCGAATACATAAGGCACAATGCCGACATAAGTACAAGAAGAGTGAATCTTCTAAGAGTTTGTGCTTTGAGCGGCTCTTGGGAGACCAGTTTTAGATTCCGATGCACCAGTGCAGGTTTACTGTATCCCTTGGACCATCACATTGACCATGGAACACAGAAATTGCATCGGGATTGAATACAAAAGGCACAATGCCGACATAAGTACAAGATGAGAGAATCTTCTAAGAGTTTCTAATCTGAGCGGCTCTTGGGAGACCAGTATTAGATTCCGAAGCACCTGTGCTGGTTTAGTGTATCCCCTGGACCTTCACATGCACCTCCCAACACAGAAATTGCATCGGGAGTGAGTACAAAAGGCACAATGCCGACTTAAATACAAGAAGAGTGAATTTTCTATGAGCTTGTCTTTTGAGCGGCTCCTGGGAGACCAGTATTAGATTGCGATGCACCAGTGCAGGTTTACTGTATCCCTTGGACCTTCACATTGACCATGAAACACTTAAATTGTATCGGGATTGAATACAAAAGGGACTGCCGACTAAAGTACAAGAAGTGTTAATCATTTAAGACTTTGTGCTTTGAGCAGCTCGTGGGAGACCAGTAATAGTTTCCGATGCACCAGTGCAGGTTTAATGTATCCCTTGGACCTTCACATTGACCATGAAACGCAGAAATTGCATTGACATTGAATACAAAATGCACAATGCCGACTTACGTACAAGAAGAGTGAATCTTCTAAGAGTTTGTGCTTTGAGCGTCTGATGGGAGACCAGTATTAGATTCCGATGCACCAGTGCACGTTTACTGTATCCCTTGGACCTTCACGTTGACCATGAAACACTGAAATTGCATCGGAATTGGATACAGATGGAACAATGCCGAATTATGTACAAGAAGAGTGAATCTTCTAAGAGTTTGTGCTTTCATCGTCTCCTGGGAGACCAGTATTAGATTCCGATGAACTAGTGCCGGTTTACTGTATCCCTTGGACCTTCCCATTGAAAATGCAACACAGATATTGCATCGGGATTGAATGTGAAAGGCACAACTCCGACTTAAGTACGAGAAAAGTGAATCTTCTAAGAGTTTGTGGTTTGAGCGGCTCCAGGGTGACCAGAATTAGATTCCGATGCACCAGTGCAGGTTTACTGTATCCCTTGGACCTTCATATTGACCATGAAACACAGTAATTGCTTCGGAATTGAATACAAAAGGGACAATACCGACTTAAGAACAAGAAGAGTGAATCTTGCAAGAGTTTGTGCTTTGAGCGGCTCCTGGGAGACCAATATTAGATTACGATGCACCAGTGCAGGTTTATTGTGTCGCTTGGACCTTCACATTGAAAATGAAACACAGAAATTGCATGGGGATTGAATACTAAAGGCACAATGCCAACTTAAGTACAAGAAGAGTAAATCTTATAAGAGTTTGTAATTTGAGCGGCTCCTAGGAGACCAGCATTAGATTCCGATGCACCAGTGCAGGTTTTCTGTATCCCTTGGTCCTTCACATAGACCATGAAACACAGATATTGCATCGGGATTGAATACAATAGGATCAATGCCGACTTAAGTACAAGAAGAGTGAATCTCTTCAGAGTCTGTGCTTTGAGCGGCCCCTGGGATACCTGTATTACATTCTGATGCACCAGTGCAAGTTTACTGTATCCCTTCGACCTTCACATTGACCATGAAGCACAGAAATTGCATTGGGATAGAATACAAATGGAACAATGCCGAATTATGTACAAGAAGAGTGAATCTTCTAAGAGTTTGTGCTTTCATCGTCTCCTGGGAGACCAGTATTAGATTCCGATGCACCAGTGCACGATTACTGTATCCCTTGGACCTCCACATTGACCATGAAACACAGAAATTGCAACGGGATTGAATGCAAATGGGACAATGCCGACTTAATTACAAGAAGAGTGAATCTTATAAGAATTTAGGCATTGAGCGGCTCCTGGGATACTGGTATTGGATTCCTAAGCACCATTGCAGGTTGACTGTTTCCCTTGGTCCTTCACATTGGCCATGAAACACGGAAATTGGATCGGGATTGATTACAAATCGGACATTACCGACTTAAGTACAAGAAGAGTGAATCTTGTCAGAGTGTGTGCTTTGAACGGCTCCTGGGAGACCAGTATTAGATTCCGATGCACCTGTGCTTGTTTAGTGTATCCCTTGGACCTTCACATGGACCATCAAACACAGAGATTGCATCGGGATTGAATAGAAAAGGCACAATTCCGACTTAAGTACAAGAAGAGTGAATATTCTAAGGGTTTGTGCTTTGAGCGGGTCCTGGGAAACCAGTATCAGATTCCGATGCACCAGTGCAGGTTTACTGTATCCCTTGGCCCTTCACATTGCCCATGAAACACAGAAATTGCATCGAGATTGATTACATAAGGCACAATCCCGACATAAGTACAAGAAGAGTGAATCTTCTAAGAGTTTGTGCTTTGAGCGGCTCTTGGGAGACCAGTATTAGATTCCGATGCACCAGTGCAGGTTTACTGTATCCCTTGGACTATCACATTGACCATGAAACGCAGAAATTGCATCGGGATTGAATACAAAAGGCACAATGCCGACTTAAGTCCAAGATGAGTGAATCCTCTGTGAATTTCTGCTCTGAGCGGCTCCTGGGGACCAGTATTAGATTCCGATTCACCAGTGCAGGTTTACTGTATCCCTTGGACCTTCACATTGATCATGAAACACAGAAATTGCATCGGAATTGAATACAAAATGGACTGCCGACTTAAGTACAAGAAGAGTTAATCATCGAAGAGTTTGTGCTTGGAGCGGCTCTTGGGAAACCAGTATTAGATTCCGATGCACCAGTGCAGGTTTAATGTATCCCTTGGACCTTCCCATTGACCATGAAACGCAGAAATTGCATCGGGATTGAATATAGATGGGGCAATGCCGACTTAAGTACAAGAAGAAAGAATGTTCTAATAGTTTGTGCTTTGAGCGGCTTCTGGCAGACCAGTATTAGATTCCGATTCACCAGTGCAAGTTTACTGTATCCGTTGCACTTTCACATTGACCATGAAACACAGAAATTGCATCGGGATTGAACACAAAAGGGACAATGCCGACTTAAATACAAGATGGGTGAATCTTCTAAGAATTTGTGCTGTGAGCGGCTCCTGGGAGACCAGTATTAAATTCCGATGCACCTGTGCTGGTTTAGTGTATCCCTTGGACCTTCACATGGACCTCCAAACACAGAAATTGCATCGGGATTGAATACAAAAGGGACTGCCGACTTAAGTACAAGAAGTGTTAATCATCTAAGAGTTTATGCTTTGAGCGGCTTCTGGGAGACCAGTAATAGATTCCGATGCACCAGTGCAGGTTTAATGTATCCCTTGGACCTTCACATTGACAATGAAACGCAGAAATTGCATCGGGATTGAATAAAATATGCACAATGCCGACTTACGTCCAAGAAGAGTGAATCTTCAAAGAGCTTGTGTTTTGAGCGGCTCATGGGAGACCAGTATTAGATTCCCAAGCACCAGTACAGGTTTACTGTATCCCTTGGAACTTCCCATTGATCATGAAACACAGAAATTGCATCGGTATTGAATATAAAAGGCACAATGCCGACGTAAGTACAAGCAGAGTAAATCTCCTAAGAGTTTGTGCTTTGAGCGGCACCTGGGAGACCAGTTTTAGATACCGATGCACCAGTGCAGGTTTACTGTATCCCTTGGACCTTCACATTGACCATGAAGCACAGAGATTGCTTCGGGATTGAATACAAATGGGACAATGCCTACTTGAGAACAAGAAGACTGAATCTTCTAAGAGTTTGTGCTTTGAGCGGCTTCTCGGAGACCAGTATTAGATTGCGATGCACCAGTGCAGGTTTTCTGTATCCCTTGGACATTGACATTAACCATGAAACACAGAAATTATATCGGGATTGAATACAAATTGCACAATGCCGACTTAAATACAAGAAGAGTGAATCTTCTAAGAGTTTGTGACTTCAGCGGCTCCTGCGAGACCAGTATTAGAATCCGATGCACCAGTGCAGTATTGCTGTATCCCTTGGACCTTCACATTGACCATGCAACACAGAAATTGCATCGGGATTGAATACGAAAGGCACAACTCCGACTTAAGTACAAAAAAAGTGAATCTTCTAAGAGTTTGTTGTTTGAGCGGTTCCAGGGTGACCGGAATTAGATGCCGATGCACCAGTGGAGGTTTACTGTATCCCTTGGACCTTCACATTCACCATGAAACACAGTAATCGCTTCGGAATTGAATACAAAAGGGACAATGCCGACTTAAGGACAAGAAAAGTGAATCTTGCAAGAGTTTGTGCTCTGAGCGGCTCCTGGGAGACCAGTATTAGATTCCGATGCACCAGTTCACGTTTACTGTATCCCTTGGACCTTCACATTGACCATGAAACACAAAAGTTGCTTTGGGATTGAATACAAAAGGGACAATTCCGACATAAGTGCAAGAAGAGTGAATTTTCTAAGAGTTTGTGGTTTGAGCGGCTCCTGGCAGACCAGTATTAGATTCCGATGCACCAGTGCAGTTTTACTGTATCCCTTGGACTTTCACATTGAGCATGAAACACAGAGAGTGCATCGCGATTGAATACAAAAGGGACTATGCCGACTTAAGTACAAGAAGAATAAATAATCTAAGAGATGGTGGTTTGAGCTGATCCTGGGAGATCAGTATTAGATTCCGATGCACCGGTGGAGGTTTACTGTATCCCTTGGACATTCACATTGACCATTAAACGCAGAAATTGCATCGGGATTGAATATAAATGTTGCAATGCCGACTTAAGTACAAGAAGAGTGAATCTTCTAAGAGTTTGTGCTTTGAGCGGCTCCTGGGAGACCAGTATTACATTCTGTTGCACCAGTGCTGGTTTACTGTATCCCTTGGACTTTCACATTGACCATGAAACTCAGAAACTGCATCGGGATTGAATACAAAAGGGACAATGCCGACTTAAGTACAAGAATGCTGAATCTTCTAAGAGTTTCTGCTTTGAGCAGCTCCTGGGAGACCAGTATGAGATTCCGATGCACCTGTGCTGGTTTAGTGTATCCCTCGGACCTTCACATTGACCAAGAAACACAGAAATTGCATCGGGATTGAATACAAAAGGGACTGCCGACTTAAGTACAAGAAGAGTGAATCACCTAAGAGTTTGTGCTTTGAGCGGCTCCTGGGAGACCAGTATTAGATTCCGATGCACCAGTTCACACTTACTGTATCCCTTGGACCTTCACATTGACCATGAAACACAAAAGTTGCTTTGGGATTGAATACAAAAGGCACAATGCCGACATAAGTGCTAGAAGAGTGAATTTTCTAAGAGTTTGTGGTTTGAGCGGCTCCTGGCAGACCAGTATTAGATTCCGATGCACCAGTGCAGATTTACTGTATCCCTTGGACTTTCACATTGAGCATGAAACACAGAAAGTGCATCGGGATTGAATACAAATGGGGAAAATGCCTACTTAAGAACAGGAAGACTGAATCTTATAAGAGTTTGTGCCTTCAGCGGCTCCTGCGAGACCAGTATTAGATTCCGATGCACCAGTGCAGTATTGCTGTATCCCTTGGACCTCCACATTGACCATGAAACACAGAAATTACATCGGGATTGAATACAAAAGAGACAATGCCGACTTAAGTACAAGAAGAGTGAATCTTCTAAGTGTCTGTGCTTTGAGCAGCTCCTGGGAGACCAGTATTAGATTCAGATCCACCAGTGCACGTTTACTGTATCCCTTGGATCTTCACATTGACCATGAAACACAGATATTGCATCGGGATTGAATACAAATGGGACGATGCCCACTTAAGTACAAGAAGAGTGAATCTTGTAACAGATTGTGCTTTGGGCGGCTCCTGGGAGACCAGAATTCCATTGCACCAGTGCAGGTTTACTGTATACCTTGGACCCTCACATTGACCATGAAACAAAGAAACCGCATCGGAAGTGAATACAAATGGGACAATGCCTACTTAAGTACAAGAAGAGTGAATCTTCTCAGAGTATGTGCGTTGAGCGGCTCCTGGGAGACCAGTATTAGATTCCGATGCACCTGTGCTGGTTTAGTGTATCCCTCGGACCTTCACATTGACCAAGAAACACAGAAATTGCATCGGGATTGAATACAAAAGGGACTGCCGACTTAAGTACAAGAAGAGTGAATCACCTAAGAGTTTGTGCTTTGAGCGGCTCCTGGCAGACCAGTATTAGATTCCGATCCACCAGTGCAGTTTTACTGTATCCCTTGGACCTTCATATTGACCATGAAACACAGTATTTGCTTCGGAATTGAATACAAAAGGGTCAATACCGACTTAAGAACAAGAAGAGTGAATCTTGCAAGAGTTTGTGCTTTGGGCGGCTCCTGGGAGACCAGTATTAGATTACGATGCACCAGTGCAGGTTTATTGTGTCGCTTGGACCATCACATTGACCATAAAACACAGAAATTGCATGGGGATTGAATACTAAAGGCACAATGCCAACTTAAGAACAAAAGGAGTAAATCTTCTAAGAGTTTGTAATTTGAGCGGCTTCTGGGAGACCAGTATTAGATTCCGATGCACCAGTGCAGGTTAACTGTATCCCTTGGTCCTTCACATAGACCATGAAACACAGATATTGCATCGGGATTGATTACAATAGGATCAATTCCGACTTAAGTACATGAAGAGTGAATCTCTTCAGAGTCTGTGCTTTGAGCGGCTCCTGGGATACCAGTATTAGATTCTGATGCACCAGTGCAGGTTTACTGTATCCCTTCGACCTTCACTTTGACCATGAAACACAGTAATTCCATCGCGATTGAATTCAAAAGGCACAATGCTGTCTTAAGTACAAGAAGAGTGAATCTTCTAATAGTTTGTGCTTTGAGCGTCTCCTGGGAGACCAGTATTAGATTCCGATGCACCAGTGCACGTTTACTGTATCCCTTGGACCCTCACATTGACCATGAAACACAGAAATTGCATCGGGATTGAATACAAATGGAACAAAGCCGAATTATGTACAAGAAGAGTGAATCTTCTAAGAGTTTGTGGTTTGAGCGGCTCCTGGGAGAAAAGTATTAGATACCGTTGCACCAGTGCAGGTTTACCGTATCCCTTGGACATTCCGATTGACCATGAAACACAGAAATTGCATCGGGATTGAATACAAATGAGACAATGGCGACTTAAGTACAGGAAGACTGACCCTTCTAAGAGTTTGTGCTTAGAGCGGCTACTGCGAGACCAGTATTAGGTTCCGACGCACCAGTGCAGGTTTACTGTATCCCTTGGTCCTTTACATTGACCATGAAACACAGATATTGCATCGGGATCGAATACAAAAGGGAATATGCCGACTTAAGTACAAGAAGAATGAATCTCCTGAGTTTGTGTTTTAAGCGGCTCCTGGGATACCAGTATTAGATTCCGATGCACCAGTGCAGGTTTACTGTATCCCTTGGACCTTCACATCGATCATGAAACACAGAAATTGCATCGGAATTGAATACAAAATGGACTGCCGACTTATGTACAAGAAGAGTTAATCATCGAAGATTTTGTGCTTGGAGCGGCTCTTGGGAAACCAGTATTAGATTCCGATGCACCAGTGCAGATTTACTGTATCCCTTGGACCTTCCCATTGACCATGAAACGCAGAAATTGCATCGGGATTGAATATAAATGGGGCAATGCCGACTTAAGTACATGAAGAGTGAATCTTCTAATAGTTTGTGCTTTGAGCGGCTTCTGGCAGACCAATATTAGATTCCGATGCACCAGTGCAAGTTTACTGTATCCCTTGGACCGTCACATTGACCATGAAACACAGAAATTGCATCGGGACTGAACACAAAAGGGACAATGCCGACTTAAATACAAGATGGGTGAATCTTCTAAGAATTTGTGCTTTGAGCGGCTTCTCGAAGACCAGTATTAGATTGCGATGCACCAGTGCAGGTTTTCTGTATCCCTTCGACGTTGACATTAACCGTGAAACACAGAAATTATATCGGGATTGAATACAAATGGGACAATGCCGACTTAAGTCCAAGATGAGTGAATCCTCTGTGAATTTCTGCTCTGAGCGGCTCCTGGGAGACCAGTATTAGATTCCGATTCACCAGTGCAGGTTTACTGTATCCCTTGGACCTTCACATTGATCATCAAACACAGAAATTGCATCGGAATTGAATACAAAATGGACTGCCGACTTAAGTACAAGAAGAGTTAATCATCGAAGAGTTTGTGCTTGGAGCGGCTCTTGGGAAACCAGTATTAGATTCCGATGCACCAGTGCAGGTTTACTGTATCCCTTGGACCTTCCCATTGACCATGAAACGTAGAAATTGCATCGGGATTGACTATAGATGGGGCAATGCCGACTTAAGTACAAGAAGAAAGAATGTTCTAATCGTTTGTGCTTTGAGCGGCTTCTGGCAGACCAGTATTAGATTCCGATGCACCAGTGCAAGTTTACTGTATCCCTTGGACTTTCACATTGAAAATGAAACACAGAAATTGCATCGGGATTGAATACAAATGGGACAATGCCGACTTAAATACAAGATGGATGAATCTTCTAAGAATTTGTGCTGTGAGCGGCTCCTGGGAGACCAGTATTAGATTCCGATGCACGAGTGCTGATTAACTGTATCCCGTAAACCTTCACATGACCATGAAACACAGAAATTACATCGGGATTGAATACAAAAGAGCAAATGCCGACTCAAATACAAGAAAAGTGAATCTTCTCAGAGCATGTGCATTGAGCGGCGCCTGGGAGTCAGTATTGGATTCCGATGCACCTGTGCTGGTTTAGTGTATCCCTTGGACCTTCACATGGACCTCCAAACACAGAAATTGCATCGGGATTGAATACAAAAGGGACTGCCGACTTAAGTACAAGATGTGTTAATCATCTAAGAGTTTATGCATTGAGCGGCTCCTGGGAGACCAGTAATAGATTCCGATGCACCAGTGCAGGTTTAATGTATCCCTTTGACCTTCACATTGACCATGAAACGCAGAAATTGCATCGGTATTGAATACAAAAGGGACAATGCCGACTTAAGTATAAGAAGAGTGAATTTTCTAAGAGTTTGTGGTTAGAGAGGCTGCTGGGAGAAAAGTGTCAGATTCCGGTGCACCAGTGCAGGTTTACTGTATCACATGGACTTTCACATTGAGCATGAAACACAGAAAGTGCATCGGGATTGAATACAAAAGGGACTATGCCGACTTAAGTACAAGAAGAGTGAATCTTCTAAGAGTTTGTGCCTTCAGCGGCTCCTGCGAGAGCAGTATTAGATTCCGATGCACCAGTGCAGTATTGCTGTATCCCTTGGACCTTCACATTGACCATGCAACACAGAAATTGCATCGGGATTGAATACGAAAGGCACAACTCCGACTTACGTACAAAAAAAGTGAATCTTCTAAGAGTTTGTTGTTTGAGCGGTTCCAGGGTGACCAGAATTAGATGCCGATGCACCAGTGGAGGTTTACTGTATCCCTTGGACCTTCACATTGACCATGAAACACTGTAATTGCATCGGAAATGAATACAAAAGGGACAATGCCGACTTAAGGACAAGAAGAGTGAATCTTGCAAGATTTTGTGCTCTGAGCGGCTCCTGGGAGACCAGTATTAGATTACGACGCACCAGTGCAGGTTTACTGTATCGCTTGGACCTTCACATTGACCATGTAACACAGAAATTGCATCGGTATTGAATACTAAAGGCAGAATGCCAACTTAAGTACAACAAGAGTGAATCTTCGAAGATTTAGTGCTTTGAGCGGCTCCTGGGAGACCAGTATTAGATTCCGATGCACCAGTTCACGTGTACTGTATCCCTTGGACCTTCACATTGACCATGAAACACAAAAGTTGCTTTGGGATTGAAAACAAAAGGGACAATTCCGACATAAGTGCAAGAAGAGTGAATTTTCTAAGAGTTTGTGGTTTGAGCGGCTCCTGGCAGACCAGTATTAGATTCCGATGCACCAGTGCAGTTTTACTGTATCCCTTGGACATTCACATTGACCATGAAACGCAGAAATTGCATCGGGATTGAATATAAATGGGGCAATGACGACTTAAGTACAAGAAGAGTGAATCTTCTAAGAGTTTGTGTTTTGAGCAGCTCCTGGGAGACCAGTATTACATTCTGTTGCACCAGTGCAGGTTTACTGTATCCCTTGGACTTTCACATTGACCATGAAACTCAGAAATTGCATCGGGATTGAATACAAAAGGGACAATGCCGACTTAAGTACAAGAAGGGTGAATCTTCTAAGAGTTTCTGCTTTGAGCGGCTCCTGGGAGACCAGTATGAGATTCCGATGCACCAGTGCTGATTAACAGTATCCCGTGGACCTCCACATTGACCATGAAACACAGAAATTACTTCGGGATTGAATACAAAAGAGACAATGCCGACTTAAGTACAAGAAGAGTGAATCTTGTAACAGATTGTGCTTTGGGCGGCTCCTGGGAGACCAGTATTCCATTGCACCAGTGCAGGTTTACTGTATACCTTGGACCCTCACATTGACCATGAAACAAAGAAACCGCATCGGAAGTGAATACAAAACGGACAATGCCTACTTAAGTACAAGAAGAGTGAATCTTCTCAGAGTATGTGCGTTGAGCGGCTCCTGGGAGACCAGTATTAGATTCCGATGCACCTGTGCTGGTTTAGTGTATCCCTCGGACCTTCACATTTACCAAGAAACACAGACATTGCATCGGGATTGAATACAAAAGGGACTGCCGACTTAAGTACAAGAAGAGTATACCACCTAAGAATTTGTGCTTTGAGCGGCTCCTGGGAGACCAGTATTAGATTCCGATGCACCAGTTCACACTTACTGTATCCCTTGCAGCTTCACATTGACCATGAAACACAAAAGTTGCTTTGGGATTGAATACAAAAGGCACAATGCCGACATAAGTGCAAGAAGAGTGAATTTTCTAAGAGTTTGTGGTTTGAGCGGCTCCTGGCAGACCAGTATTAGATTCCGCTGCACCGGTGCAGATTTACTGTATCCCTTGGACTTTCACATTGAGCATGAAACACAGAAAGTGCATCGGGATTGAATACAAATGGGAAAATGCCTACTTAAGAACAGGATGACTGAATCTTATAAGAGTTTGTGCCTTCAGCGGCTCCTGCGAGACCAGTATTAGATTCCGATGCACCAGTGCAGTATTGCTGTATCCCTTCGACTTTCACATTGACCATGCAACACAGAAATTGCATCGGGATTGAATACGAAAGGCACAACTCCGTCTTAAAGGCAAGAAAAGTGAATCTTCTAAGAGTTTGTGGTTTGAGCGGCTCCAGGGTGACCAGAATTAGATTCCGATGTACCAGTGCTGGTTTACTGTATCCCTTGGACCTTCATATTGACCATGAAACACAGTATTTGCTTCGGAATTGAATACAAAAGGGACAATACCGACTTATGAACAAGAAGAGTGAATCTTGCAAGAGTTTGTGCTTTGAGCGGCTCCTGGGAGACCAGTATTAGATTACGATGCACCAGTGCAGGTTTATTGTGTCGCTTGGAATATCACATTGACCATGAAACACAGAAATTGCATGGGGATAGAATACTAAAGGCACAATGCCAACTTAAGTACAAAAAGAGTAAATCTTCTAAGAGTTTGTAATTTGAGCGGCTTCTGGGAGACCAGTATTAGATTCCGATGCACCAGTGCAGGTTAACTGTATCCCTTGGTCCTTCACATAGACCATGAAACACAGATATTGCATCGGGATTGATTACAATAGGATCAATTCCGACTTAAGTACATGAAGAGTGAATCTCTTCAGAGTCTGTGCTTTGAGCGGCTCCTGGGATACCAGTATTAGATTCTGATGCACCAGTGCAGGTTTACTGTATCCCTTCGACCTTCACTTTGACCATGAAACACAGAAATTCCATCGCGATTGAATTCAAAACGCACAATGCTGTCTTAAGTACAAGAAGAGTGAATCTTCTAAGAGTTTGTGCTATGAGCGTCTCCTGGGAGACCAGTATTAGACTCCGATGCACAAGTGCACGTTTACTGTATCCCTTGGACCTTCACATTGACCATGAAACACAGAAATTGCAACGCGATTGAATACAAATGAGACAATGGCGATTTAAGTACAGGAAGACTGACCCTTCTAAGAGTTTGTGCTTAGAGCGGCTACTGCGAGACCAGTATTAGGTTCCGACGTACCAGTGCAGGTTTACTGTATCCCTTGGTCCTTCACATTGACCATGAAACACAGATATTGCATCGGGATCGAATACAAAAGGTAATTTGCCGACATAAGTACAAGAAGAATGAATCTCCTGAGTTTGCGTTTTAAGCGGCTCCTGGGATACCAGAATTAGATTCCGATGCACCAGTGCAGGTTTACTGTATCCCTTGGACCTTCACATCTATCATGAAACACAGAAATTGCATCGGAATTGAATACAAAATGGACTGCCGACTTATGTACAAGAAGAGTTAATCATCGAAGATTTTGTGCTTGGAGCGGCTCTTGGGAAACCAGTATTAGATTCCGATGCACCAGTGCAGGTTTACTGTATCCCTTGGACCTTCCCATTGACCATGAAACGCAGAAATTGCATCGGGATTGAATATAAATGGGGCAATGCCGACTTAAGTACATGAAGAGTGAATCTTCTAATAGTTTGTGCTTTGAGCGGCTTCGGGCAGCCCAATATTAGATTCCGATGCACCAGTGCAAGTTTACTGTATCCCTTGGACCTTCACATTGACCATGAAACACAGAAACTGCATCGGGATTGAACACAAAATGGACAATGCCGACTTAAATATAAGATGGGTGAATTTTCTAAGAATTTGTGCTTTGAGCGGCTCCTGGGAGACCAGTATTAGATTCAGATACACGAGTGCTGATAAACTGTATCCCGCGGACCTTCACATGACCATGAAGCACAGAGATTGCTTCGGGATTGAATACAAATGGGACAATGCCAACTTGAGAACAAGAAGAGTGAATCTTCTAAGAGTTTGTGGTTTGAGCTGCTTCTGGGAGAACAGTATTAGATTCTGATGCACCAGTGCAGGTTTACTGTATCCCTGGGACCTTCACATTCACCATGAAACACAGAAATTGCATCGGGATTGAATACATAAGGCACAATGCCGACTTAAGTATAAGAAGAGTGAATTTTCTAGGAGTTTGTGACTTGAGCGGCTCCTGGGAGACCAGTATTAGATTCCGATGCACCAGTGCAGGTTTACTGTATCCCTTGGACAGTCACATTGACCATGAAACACAGAAATCGCATCGGGAGTGAATCCAAAAGGCACAATGCCAACTTAAGTACAAGAAGAGTGAATCTTCTAAGAGTTTGTGGTTTGAGCGGCTCTTGGGAGCCCTGTATTAGATTCCGATGAAGCAGTGCAGGTTTACTGTATCCCTTGGACCTTCTCACTGACCATGAAACACAGAAATTTCGTCGGGATTGAATACAAAAGGCACAACGCCGACTTAAGTACAAGAAGAGTGAATCTTCTAAAAGATTGTGCTTTGAGCGGCTAATGGTAGACCAGTATTAGATTCCGATGCACCTGTGCAGGTTGACTGTATCATTTGGACCTTCACATTGACCATGCAACACAGAAATTGCATCGGGATTGAATACAAAATGACATTGCCGACTTAAGTACAAGAAGAATGAATCCTCTAGGACATTGTGTTTTCTGCGGCTCCTGGGAGACCAGTATTAGATTCCGATGCACCAGTGCATGTTTACCGTATCCCTTGGACATCACATTGACCATGAAACACAGAAATCGCATCGGGATTGTATAGCAAAGGCGCAACGTGGACTTAAGTACAAGAAGAGTGAATCTTCTAAGAGTTTGTGGATTGAGCGGCTCATGGGCGACCAGCATTAGATTCTGATGAACCAGTGCAGGTTTACCGTATCCCTTGGACCTCCTCATAGCCCATGAAACACAGAAATTGCATCGGGATTGAATACAAAAGGCACAATGCTGACTTAAGTACAAGAAGAGTGATCTTCTAAGAGTTTGTGCTTTGAGCGGCTCCTGGGAGGCCACTACTACATTCCAATGCACCAGAGCAGGTTGACTGTATCATTTGGACCTTCACATTGACCATGAAACACAGAAATTGCATTGGGATTGAATACATAATGGACAATGGCGACTTAAGTACAAGAAGAATGAATCTTCTAGGAGTTTCTGCTTTCAGCGGCTCCTGGGAGACCAGTATTAGATTCCGATGCACCAGTGGAGGTTTACTGTATCCCTTCGACCTTCACATTGACCATGAAACACAGATATTGCATCGGGATTGAATACAAAAGGCACAATGCCGACTTAAGTACATGAATAGTGAATCTTCTAAGAATTTGTGGTTTGAGCGCCTCCTGGGAGACCAGTATTAGATTCCGATGCACCAGTGCACGTTTGCTGCTTCCCTTGACCCTTCACATTGAATATTAAAAAACAGAAATTGCATCGGGATTGAATACATAAGGCACAATGAATACTTAAGTACAAGAAGAGTGAACCTTCTAAGAGTTTGTGGTTTGAGCGGCTCCTGGGAGACCTGTATTACATTCCGATGCACCAGTGCAGGATTACTGTATCCCTTGAACCTTCACATTGACCATGAAACACAGAAATTGCATCGGGATGGAATACAAAACTCCCAATGCCAACTTAACCTCAAGAAGTGTGAATCTTCGGAGAGTTTGTGTTTTGAGCGTCTCCTGGGAGACCTGTATTAGATTCCGATGCACCAGTGCACGTTTACTGTATCCCTTTGACCTTCACATTGACCATGAAACACAGAAATTGCATCGGGATTGAATACAATAGGGACAATGCCGACTTAAGTACAAGAAGGTGAATTTTCTAAGAATTTGTGGTTTGAGCGGATCCTGAGCAACCAGTATTAGATTCCGTTGCAACAGTGCAGGTTAACTGCATCCCTTTGACCTTCACATTGACCATGAAACGCAGAAATAGCATCGGGATTGAATACAAAAGGGACAATGCCGACTTAAGTATAAGAAGAGTGATTTTTCTAAGAGTTTGTGGTTAGAGCGGCTCCTGGGAGAAAAGTGTCAGATTCCGGTGCACCAGTGTAGGTTTACCGTATCCCTTGGACATTCCCATTGACCATGAAACACAGAAATTGCATCGGGATTGAATACAATAGGCACAATGCCGACGTAAGTACAAGAAGAGTGAATCTTCTAAGAGTTTGTGCTTTGAGCGGCTCCTGCAAGACCAGTATTAGATTCCGATGCACCAGTGCAGGTTTACTGGATCCGTTGGACCTTCACATTGACCATGAAACACAAAAATTACTTCGGGATTGAATACAAAAGGGACAATGCCGACATAAGTACAAGATGAGTGAAGTTTTTGAGAGTTTGTGGTTAGAGCGGCTCCTGGCAGATCAGTATTAGATTCCGATGCACCAGTGTAGGTTTACTGTATCACTTGGACTTTCACATTGAGCATGAAACACACAAAGTGCATCGGGATTGAATACAAAAGGGACTATGCCGACTTAAGTACAAGAAGAGTGAATCTTCTAAGTGTTGGTGGTTTGAGCTGCTCCTGGGAGACCAGTATTAGATTCCGATGCACCAGTGCAGGTTTACTGTATCCCTGGGACCGCCACATTGACCATGAAACACAGAAATTGCTTCGGGATTGAATACATAAAGCACAATGCCGACTTAAGTATAAGAAGAGTGAATTTTCTAGGAGTTTGTGGCTTGAGCGGCTCCTGGGAGACCAGTATTAGATTCCGATGCACCAGTTCCGGTTTACTGTATCACTTGGACATTCACATTGACCATGAAACACAGAAATCCCATCGGGAGTGAATACAAAAGCACAATGCCGACTTAAGTACAATAAAAGTGAATCTTCTAAGAGTTTGTACTTTGAACGGCTCCAGGGAGACCAGTATTAGATTCCGATTCACCAGTGCAAGTTTACTGTATCCCTTGGACCGTCACATTGAACATGAAACACAGAAATTGCAGAGGGTTTGAATACAAAAGGCACAATGCCAACTTAGTACAAGAAGAGTGAATCTTCTAAGAGTTTATGCTTTGAGCGGCTCCTGGGAGACCAGTATTACATTCTGATTCACCAGTGCTGGTTGACCGTATCATTTGGACCTTCACATTGTCCATGAAACACAGAAATTGCATCGGGATTGAATACAAAAGGTACAATGCTGACTTGAGTACAAGAAGGATGATTCTTCTCGGAGTTTGTGCTTTGAGCGGCTCCTGAGAGACCAGTATGAGATTCCGATGCACCAGTGCAGGTTTACTGTATCCCTTGGACCTTCACATTGTCCATGAAACACACATATCGCATCGGGATTGAATACAAAATGCACAATGCCAACTTAAGTACAAGAAGAGTGAATTTTCTAAGAGTTTGTGGTTTGAGCGGCTCCTGGCTGACCAGTATTAGATTCCGATGCTCCAGTGCAGGTTTACTGTATCCCTTGAACCTACACATTGACCATTAAACAGAGAAATTGCATCGCGATTGAATACAAAACTCACAATGCCAACGTAACCTCAAGAAGTGTGAATCTTCGAAGAGTTTGTGCTTTGAGCGTCTCCTGGGAGACCTGTATTAGATTCCGATGCACCAGTACACGTTTACTGTATCCCTTTGACCTTCACATTGACCATGAAACACAGAAATTGCATTGTGATTGAATACAAAAGGGACAATGCCGACTTAAGTACAAGAAGGTGAATTTTCTAAGATTTTGTGGTTTGAGCGGTTCCTGAGTGACCAGTATTAGATTCCGTTGCACCAGTGCAGGTTAACTGCATCCCTTTGACCTTCACATTGACCATGAAACGCAGAAATTGCATCGGTATTGAATACAAAAGGGACAATGCCGACTTAAGTATAAGAAGAGTGAATTTTCTAAGAGTTTGTGGTTAGAGAGGCTCCTGTGAGAAAAGTGTCAGATTCCGGTGCACCAGTGCAGGTTTACTGTATCACTTGGACTTTCACATTGAGCATGAAACACAGAAAGTGCATCGGGATTGAATACAAAAGGGACTATGCCGACTTAAGTACAAGAAGAGTGAATCTTCTAAGAGTTTGTGCTTTGAGCGGCTCCTGGCACACCAGTATTAGATTCCGATGCACCAGTGCAGGTTTACTGTATCCCTTGGCCTTTCCCGTTGACCATGAAACACAAAAATTGCATCGGAATTGAACACAAAAGGGACAATGCCGACTTAACTACAAGAAGGGTGAATCTTCTAAGAGTTTCTGCTTTGAGCGGCTCCTGGGAGACCAGTATTAGATTCCGATGCACAAGTGCAGGTTTTCTGTATACCTTGGACGTTCACATTAACCATGAAACACAGAAATTAAATCGGGATTGAATACAAATTGCACAATGCCGACTTAAGTACAAGAAGAGTGAATCTTCTAAGAGTTTGTGGTTTGAGCGGCTCCAGGTTGACCAGAGTTAGATTCCGATGAACCAGTGGAGGTTTACTGTATCGTTTGGACTCTCACATTGACCATGAAACACAGTAATTGCTTCGGAACTGAATACAAAAGGGACAATGCCGACTTAAGAACAACAAGAGTGAATATTCGAAGATTTTGTGCTTTCAGCGGCTCCTGGGAGACGAGTATTAGATTCCGATGCACCAGTTCACGTTTACTGTATCCCTTGGACCTTCACATTGACCAGGAAACACAAACGTTGCTTTGGGATTGAATACAAAAGGGACAATGCCGACATTAGTGCAAGAAGAGTGAATTTAGTAAGAGTTTGTGGTTTGAGCGGCTCCTGGCAGACTAGTATTAGATTTCGATGCACCAGTGCAGATTTACTGTATCCCTTGGACCTTCACATTGACCATGAAACACAGAAATTGCATCGGGATTGAATACAAAAGGGACTGCCGACTTAAGTACAAGAAGGTGAATTTTCTAAGATTTTGTGGTTTGAGCGGCTCCTGGGAGAATAGTGTTAGATTCCGATGCACCAGTGCAGGTTTACTGTATCCCTTGGACCTTCACATTGAATTTGAAACACAGAATTTGCATCGGGATTGAATACAAAATGGACAATGCCGACTTAAGTAGAAGAGTTGTGAATCTTCTAAGAGTTTGTGCTTTGAGCGGTTCATGGGAGACCAGTATTAGATGCCGATGCACCAGTGCTGATTAACTGTATCCCTTGGACCTTCACATTGACCATGAAAAACAGAAAAAACATCGGGTTTGAATACAAAAGAGACAATGCCAACATAAGTAAAAGAAGAGTATATCTTCTAAGAGTTTGTGCTTTGAGCGGCTCCTGGGAGACCAGTATTAGATTCCGATGCACCAGTGCAAGTTTACTGTATCCCTTGGTCCTTCAGATTGACCATGAAACACAGATATTGCATCGGGATTGAATACAATACGGACAATGCCGGCTTAAGTACAAGAAGAGTAAATCTCTTCAGAGTATTTGCTTTGAGCGGCTCCTGGGATATCAGTATTAGATTCCGATGCACCAATGCAAGTTTACTGTATCCCTTCTACCTTCACATTGACCATGAAACACAGAAATTCCATCGCGATTGAATTTAAAAGGCACAATGCCGTCTTAAGTACCAGAAGAGTGAATCTTCTAAGAGTTTCTGCTTTGAGCGTCTCCTGGGAAACCAGTATTAGATTCCGATGCACAAGTGCACGTTACCTGTATACCTTGGACCCTCAAATTGACCATGAAACACAGAAACCGCATCGGGATTGAATACAAAAGAGACAATGCCGACTTAAGTACAAGAAGAGTGAATCTTCTAAGAGTTTGTGTTTGAGCGTCTCCTGGGAGACCAGTATTAGATTCCGATGGACCAGTGCAGGTTTACTGTATCCATTGGACCTTCACATTGACCATGAAACACAGAAATTGCATCGGGACTGTATACAAAAGGGACAATGACGACTTATGTACAAGAAGAGCGAATTTTCTAAGAGTTTGTGGTTTGAGCGGCTCCTGGGAGAAAAGTGTTAAATTCCGATGCACCAGTGCAAGTTTACTGTATCCCTTGGACCTTCACATTGACCATGAAACACAGAAATTGCATAGGGATTGAATACAAAAGGGACAATGGCGACTTAAGTACAAGAACGATGAGTCTTACAAGATTTTGTGCTTTGAGCGGCTCCTGGGAGACCAGTATTAAATTCTGATGCACCAGTGCTGGTTAACGGTATCCCTTGGACCTTCACATTGACCATGAAACACAGAATATGCATCGGGATTGAATACAAAAGAGACAATGCCGACTTAAGTACAAGAAGGCTGAAGCTTCTAAGAGTTTGTGCTTTGAGCGGCTCCTGGGAGACCAGTGTTAGGTTCCGACGCACCAGTGCAGGTTTACTGTACCCCTTGGCCCTTCCCATTGACCATGAAACACAGAAATTGCATCGGGATTGAATACAAAAGGGACAATGCCGACTTAAGTACAAGAAGAATGAATCTTCTCAGAGTATGTGCTTTGAGCGGCTCCTGGGAGACCAGTATTAGATCCCGTTGCACCAGTGCAGGTTTACTGTATCCCTTAGACCTTCACATTGACCATGATAGACAGAACTTGCAATGGGATTGAATACAAAAGGGACAATGCCGACTTAAGTACAAGAAGAGTGAATTTTCTAAGAGTTTGTGGTTTGAGCGGCTCCTGGGAGAAAAGTGTTAGATTCCGATGCCCCAGTGCACGTTTACTGTATTCCTTGGACCTTCCGATTGACCATGAAACACAGTATATGCATCGGGATTGAATACAAAAGAGACAATGCCGACTTAAGTACAAGAAGACTGAATCTTCTAAGAGTTTGTGCTTTGAGCGGCTCCTGGGAGGCCAGTATTAGGTTCCGACGCACCAGTGCAGGTTTACTGTATCCCTCGGTCCTTCACATTGAACATGAAACACAGATATTGCATCGGGATTGAATACAAAAGGGACAATGCCGAGTTAAGTACAAGAAGAATGAATCATCTAGGAGTTTGTGCTTTTAGCGGCTCCTGGGAGACCAGTATTAGATTCCGTTGCACCAGTGCAGGTTTACTGTGTCCCGTGGACCTTCACATTGACCATGAAACACAGAAATCGCATCGGGATTGTATACAAAAGGCACAATGCCGACTTAAATACAAGAAGAGTGAACCACCTAAGAGTTTGTGGTTTGAGCGGCTCCTGGGAGACCAGTATTAGATTCCGATGAAACAGTGCAGGCTGACTGTCTCATTTGGACCTTCACATTGACTATGAAACACAGAAATTGCATCGGGATTGAATACTAAATGCACAGTGCTGACTTAAGTACAAGAAGAGTGAATCTTCTTAGAGTTTGTGTCTTCAGCGGGTCCTGGGAGACCAGTATAAGATTCCGATGCACCAGTGTAGGATTACTGTATCCCTTGGCCCTTCACATTGACCATGAATCGCAGAAATTGCATCGTGATTGAATAAAAAAGGGACAAAGCCGACTTAAGTACAAGGAGGTGAATTTTCTAAGTGTTTGTAGTTTGAGCGGCTCCTGGGAGACCAGTATTGGACTCTGATGCACCAGTGCAGGTTTACTGTATAACCTGTACCCTCACATTGACCAAGAAAAACAGAAATTGCATTGGGATTGAATACAAAACTCACAATGCCAACTAAAGCACACGAGGTGTGAATCATCGAACAGTTTGTGATTTGAGCGTCTCCTGGGGGACCTGTATTATATTCAGATGCAGCAGTGCACGTTTACTGTATCCCTTTGACCTTCATATTGACCACGAAACACAGAAATTGCATCGGGATTGAATACAATAGGGACAATGCCGACTTAAGTACAAGAAGAGTGAATCTTCTAAGGGTTTGTGCTTTGAGCGGCTTCTTGGAGACCAGTATTAGATTCCGATGCACCAGTGCAGGTTAACTGTATCCCCTGGACCTTCACATTGTCCACGAAACACAAATATTGCATCGGGATTGAATACAATAGGGACAATGCCGACTTAAGTACAAGAAGAGTGAATCTTCTAAGAGTTTGTGTTTTGAGCGGCTCCTGGGAGACCAGTTTTAGATTCCGATGCACCAGTGCAGGTTGACTGTATCATTTGCAACGTCACATTGACCATGAAACACAGAATGTGCATCGGGATTGAATACAAAAGGGACAATGAAGACTTAAGTACAAGAAGAGTGAATCTTCTACGGGTTTGTGGTTGGAGCGGCTCCTGGGAGACCAATATTAGATTCCGATGCACCAGTGCAGGTTTACTGTATACCTTGGACTTTCCCATTGACCATGAAACACAGAAATTGCATCGGGATTGAATACAAAATGGACAATGCCGACTAAAGTACAAGAAGAATGAATCCTCTTGGAGTTTGTGCTTTCAACGGCTCCTGGGAGACCAGTATTAGATTCCGATGCACCAGTGCAGGTTTACAGTATCCCTTGGACCTTCACATTGACCATGAAACACAGAAATCGCATCGGGATTGAATTAAAAAGGCACAATGCCGACTTAAGTACAAGAAGAGTGAATTTTCTAAGAGTTTGTGGTTGGAGCGGCTCCTGGCAGACCAGTATTAGATTCCGATGCACCAGTGCATGTTTACTGCATCCCTTGGACCTTCACATTGACCATGAAACACAGAAATTGCATCAGGATTGAATACAAAACTCACAATGCCAACTTAAGTACAAGAAGGTGAATTTTCTATGAGATTGTGGTTTGAGCGGCTCCTGAGAAACCAGTTTTAGATTCCGAAGCACCAGTGCAGGTTTACTGTATCCCTTGGACCTACAAATTCTCCATGAAGCACAGACATTGCATTGGGATTGAATACAAGAGGCACAATGGCGACTTAAATACAAGAAGAGTGAATCTTCTAAGACTTTGTCGTTTGAGCGGCTCATGGGGGACCAGTATTAGATTCCGTTGAACCAGTGCAGGTTTACTGTATCCCTTGGACATTCTCATTGTCCATGAAACATAGAAATTGCATCGGGATTGAATACAAAATGCACAATACCGACTTATGTAAAAGAAGAGTGAATCTTTGAACAGTTTGTGCTTTGAGCCGCTCCTGCGAGACCAGTATTAGATTCCGAGGCACCAGTGCAGGTTGACTGTATCATTTGGACATTCACATTGACTATGAAACACAGAAATTGCATCGGGATTGAATACAAAATGCACAATGCTGACTTAAGTACAAGAAGAGTGAATCCTGTAAGAGTTTGTGACTTCAGCGGCTCCTGGGAGACCAGCATTGGATTCCGATGCACCAGTGCAGGATTACTGTATCCCTTGGACCTTCACATTTACGACGAATCACAGAAATTGCATCGGGTTTGAATACAAAAGGCACAATGCCGACTTAAGTACAAGAAGGTGAATTTTCTCAGAGTTTGCTGTTTGAGCGGCTCCTGAGAGACCAGTACTATATTCCGATGCACCAGGGCAGGTTTACTGTCTCTCTTGGTCCTTTGCATTGACCATGAAACACAGAAATCGCATCGGTATTGAATACAAATGGCACTATGCCGACTTAAGTACAAGAAAAGTGAATTTTCTACGAGTTTGTGCTTTGAACGGCTCCTGGGAGACAAGTATTAGATTCCGATGCACCAGTGCTGGTTGACAGTATCATTTGGACCTTCACATTGACCATGAAATACAGAAATTGCATCGAGATCGGATACAAAAAGGACAATGCCGACTTAAGTACAAGAAGAATGAATCCTCTAGGAGGTTGTATTTTCAGCGGCTGTTGGGAGACCAGTATTACATTATGATGCACCAGCGCAGGTTTACTGTATCATTTGGACCTTAACATTGACTATGAACACGGATAATGCATCGGGATTGAATACAAAATACACAACGCCGACTTAAGTACAAGAAGGTGAATTTTCTAAGAGTTTGTGGGTTGAGCGGCTCCTGAGAGACCAGTATTAGATTCCGATGCACCAGTGCAGATTTACTGTATCCCTTGGACCTTCACATTGACCATGAAACACAGAAATTGCATCGGGATTGAATACAAAATGGACAATGCCGACTTAAGTACAAGAAGAATGAATCCTCTAGGAGTTTGTGCTTTCAGCGGCTCCTGGGAGACCAGTATTAGATTCCGATGCACCAGTCCAGGTTGACTGTATCATTTGCACCTTCACATTGACTATGAAACACAGAAATTGCATCGGGATAGAATACTAAATGCACAGTGCCCACTTAAGTACAAGAAGAGTGGATCTTCTTAGAGTTTGTGTCTTCAGCGGCTCCTGGGAGACCAGTATAAGATTCCGATGCACCAGTGTAGGATTACTGTATTCCTTGTACCTTCACATTGACATTGAAACACATAACTCGCATCGGGATTTAATAGAAAAGGCACAATGCCGACTTAAGTACAAGAAGAGTGAATCTTCTAAGGGTATGTGGTTTGAGCGGCTTCTGCGAGACCAGTATTAGATTCCGATGCACCATGGTAGGTTTACTGTATCCCTTGGACCTTCACATTCCCCATGAAACACAGAAATTGCATCGAGATTGAATACATAACACACAATGGCAACTAAAGCACACGGGGTGTGAATCATCGAAGAGTTTGTGATTTGAGCGTCTCCTGGGGGACCAGTATTATATTCCGATGCACCAGTGCACGTTTGCTGTATCCCCTGGACCTTGACATTGACCATGAAACACAGAATTTGCATCGGAATTGAATACTAAAGGGACAATGCCAACTTATGTACAAGAAGGTGAATTTTCCAAGAGTTTGTGGTTTGAGTGGCTCATGGGAGACCAGTATTAGATTCCGATGCACCAGTGCAGGTCGACTGTATCATCTCAACCTTCACATTGAAGATCAAACACTGAAATTGCATTGGGATTGAATACAAAAGGGACAATGCCGAGTTAAGTACAAGAAGAATGAATCCTCTAGGAGTTTGTGCTTTTAGCAGCTCCTGAGAGACCAGTATTAGATTCCGATGCACCAGTGCAGGTTTACTGCATAACGTGTACCCTCACATTGACCATGAAAAACAGAAATTGCATTGGGATTGAATACAAACGGCACAATGCCGACTTAAGTATAAGAAGTGTGAATCTTCTAAGATTTTGTACTTTGAACGGCTCCAGGGAGACCAGTATTAGATTCCGATTCACCAGTGCAGGTTTACTGCATCCCTTCTACCTTCACATTGACCATGAAACACAGAACTTGCATCGGAATTGAATACTAAAGCGACAATGCCGACTTAAGTACAAGAAAGTGAATTTTCCAAGAGTTTGTGGTTTGAGTGGCTCCTGAGAGACCAGTATTAGATTCCGATGCACCAGTGCAGGTTCACTGTATCCCTTGGACCTTCACATTGACCATGAAACACAGTTATTGCATCGGGATTGAATACAAAAGGGAAAATGCCGACATAAGTACAAGAAGAATGAATCCTCTATGAGTTTGTGCTTTCAGCGGCTCCTGGGAGTCCAGTATTAGATTCCGATGAACCAGTGCAGGTTTACTGTATCCCTTGGACCTTCAAATTGACCATGAAACACAGAAATTGCTTCGCGATTGAATACAAAATGCACAATGCCGACTTAAGTACAAGAGGAGTGAATCTTCTAAGAGTTTGTGGTTTGGGCGGCTCCTGGCAGACCAGTATTAGATTCCGATGCACCAGTGCAGGTTAACCGTATCCCTTGGACCTTAACATTGACCATGAAACACAGAAATCGCATCGGGATTTAATACAAAATGCACAATGCCGACATAAGTACAAGAAGAATGTATCTGCTATGAGTTTGTGCATTCAGGGGCTCCTGGGAGACCGGTATTAGATTCCGATGCACCAGTGCTAGTTTACTGTATCCCTTGGACCTTCGCATTGCAAATGAACCACAGAAATTGCATCGGGATTGAATACAAAAGTGACAATGCCGTGTTAAGTACAAGAAGAATGAATCCTCTAGGAGTTTGTGCTTTGAGCGGCTCCTGGGAGACCAGTATAACATTGCGATGCACCAGTTCAGGTTGATTGTATCATTTCAACCTTCATATTGGCTGTCAAACACTGAAATTGCATCGGGATTGAATACAAAAGGGACAATGCCGAGTTAAGTACAAGAAGAATGAATCCTCCAGGAGTTAGTGCTTTAGCGGCTCCTGGGGAACCAATATTCGATTCCGATGCACCAGTGTAGTATTACTGTATCCCTTGGCCGTGAAACACAGATATCGCATCGGGATTGAATACAAATGGCGCAATGCCAACTTAAGTACAAGAAGAGTGAATCTTCTAAGAGTTTGTAGTTTGAGCGGCTCATGGGGGACTAGTATAAGATTCCGATGCACCAGTGTAGGATTACTGTATCCCTTGTACCCTCACATTGACCATGAAAAACAAATATTGCATTGGAATTGAATACAAAAGGCACAATGCCGGCCTAAGTACAAGAAGAGTGAATCTTCTAAGAGGCTGTGGTTTGAGCGGCTCCTGGCAGACCAGTATTAGATTCCGATGCACCAGTGCAGGTTTACTGTGTCCCTTGGACCTTCACATTGACCATGAAACACAGATATCGCATCGGGATTCAATACAAAAGGCACAATGCCGACTTAAGTACAAGTAGAGTGAACCTTCTAAGAGTTTGTGGTTTGAGCGGCTCCTGGGAGACCAGTATTAGATTCCGTGGCACCAGTGCAGGTTGACTGTATCATTTGGACCTTCACATTGACTATGAAACACAGAAATTGCATCGGGATTGAATACTAAATGCACACTGCCGACTTAACTACAAGAAGAGTGAATCTTCTTAGAGTTTGTGACTTCAGCGGCTCCTGGGAGACCAGTATAAGATTCCGATGCACCAGTGTAGGATTACTGTATCCCTTGGACCTTCACATTGACCATGAATCGAAGAAATTGAATCGTGATTGAATACAAAAGGGACAAAGCCGACTTAAGTACAAGAAGGTGAATTTTCTAAGGGTCTGTGGTTTGAGAGGCTCCTGGGAGACCAGTATTGGATTCCGATGCACCAGTGCACGTTTACTGCATCCCTTGTACCTTCACATTGACATTGAAACACATAACTCGCATCGGGATTGAATAGAAAAGGCACAATGCCGACTTAAGTACAAGAAGAGTGAATCTTCTAAGGGTTTGTGCTTTGAGCGGCTTCTGGGAGACCAGTATTAGATTCCGATGAACCAGTGCAGGTTTACTGTATCCCTTGGACCTTCACATTCCCCATGAAACACAGAAATTGCATCGACATTGAATACATAACTCACAATGCCAACTAAAGCACACGAGGTGTGAATCATCGAAGAGTTTGTGATTTGAGTGTCTCTTGGGGGACCAGTATTATATTCCGATGCACCAGTGCACGTTTACTGTATCCCCTTGACCTTCACATTGACCATGAAACACAGAAATTGCATCGGGATTGAATACAATAGGTACAATGCGGACTTAAGTACAAGAAAAGTGAAACTACTAAGGGTTTGTGCTTTGAGCGGCTTCTGGGAGACCAGTATTAGATTCCGATGCACCAGTGCAGGTTAACTGTATCCCCTGGACCTTCACATTGACCATGAAACACAGAAATTGCATCAGGATTGAATACAACTCTCACAATGCCAATTTAAGCACAGGAAGTGTGTATCTTCGAAGAGCTTGTGCTTTGATGGTCTCCTCGGTGTCTGGTATTAGATTCCGATGCACCAGTGCACGATTTTGTATCCCTTTGATCCTCACATTGACCATGAAACACAGAACTTGCATCGGAATTGAATACTAAAGTTACAATGCCGACTTATGTACAAGAAGGTGAATTTTCTAAGAGTTTGTGGTTTGAGTGGCTCCTGAGAGACCAGTATTAGATTCCGATGCACCAGAGCAGGTTTACAGAATCCCTTGGACCTTCACATTGCCCCTGAAACACCGAAATTGCATCGGGATTGAATACAAAAACACAATGCCGTCTTCAGTACAAGAAGTGTAAAGCTTATAAGGGTTTGTGCTTTGAGCGGTTCCTGGTAGACCAGTATAAGATTCCGATGCACAAGTGCAGGTTGACTGTATCATTTCAACCTTCACATTGACTATCAAACACTGAAATTGCATCGGGATTGAATACAAAAGGGACAATGCCGAGTACAAGAAGAATGAATCTTCTAGGAGTTTGTGTTTTAGCGGCTCCAGGGAGACCAGTATTAGACTCCGATGCACCAGTGCAGGTTTACTGTATAACTTGTACCCTCATATTGACCATGGAAAACAGAAATTGCATTGGGATTGAATACAAACGGCACAATGCCGACTTAAGTACAAGAAGAGTGAATCTTCTAAGATTTTGTACTTTGAACGCCTCCAGGGAGACCAGTATTAGATTCCGATTCACCAGTGCAGGTTTACTATATCCCTTGGACGTTCACATTTACCATGAAACACAGAACTTGCATCGGATTTGAATACTAAAGGGACAATGACGACATAAGTACAAAAAAAGTGAATTTTCCAAGAGTTTGTGGTTTGAGTGGCTCCTGAGAGACCAGTATTAAATTCTGATGCACCAGTGCAGGTTCACTGTATCCCTTGGACTTTCACATTGACCATGAAACACAGATATTGCATCGGTATTGAATACAAAAGGGAAAATGCCGACATAAGTACAAGAAGAATGAATCCTCTATGAGTTTGTGCTTTCAACGGCTCCTGGGAGACCAGTATTAGATTCCAATGAACCAGTGCAGGTTTACTGTATCCCTTGAACCTTCACATTGACCATGAAACACAGAAATCGTATCGGGATTGAATACAAAAGGCACAATACCGACTTAAGTACATGAAGAGTGAATCTTCTAAGAGTTTGTGGTTGGAGCGGCTCCTGGCAGACAAGTATTAGATTCCGATGCACCAGTGCAGGTTGACTGTATCATTTGAACCTTCACCTTGACTATCAAACACTGAAATTGCTTCGGGATTGAATACAAAATGCACAACGCCGACTTAAGTACAAGAGGAGTGAATCTTCTAAGAGTTTGTGGTTTGGGCGGCTACTGGCAGAGCCGTATTAGATTCCGATGCACCAGTGCTTCTTTACTGTATCCCTTGGACCTTCACATTGACCATGAAACACAGAAATTGCATCGGGATAGAAAACAAAACTCACAATGCCAACTTCAGCACAAAAAGAGTGATTCTTCGAAGAGTTTGTGCTTTGAGCGGCTCCTGGGAGACCTGTATTAGATTCCGATGCACCAGTTCACGTTTACTGTATCCCTCGGACCTTCACATTGACCATGAAACACAGATATTGCATCGGGATTGAATACAAAAGGGAGAATGCCGAGTTAAGTACTAGAAGGTGACTTTTCTAAGAATTTGTGGTTTGAGTGGCTCCTGAGAGACCAGTATTAGATTCCGATGCACCAGTGCACGTTTACTGTATCCCTTGGACCAACACATTGACCATGAAACACAGATATCTCATCGGGATTGAATACAAATGGCACATTGCCAACTTAAGTACAAGAAGAGTGAATCTTCTAAGAATTTGTAGTTTAAGCGGCTCATGGGAGACCAGTATTAGATTCCGATGCACCAGTGCAGGTTTACTGTATCCCTTGGACCTGAACATTGACCATGAAACACAGATATCTCATTGGGATTGAATACAAAAGGCACAATGCCGACTTAAGTATTAGAGGAGTGAATCTTCTAAGAGTTTGTGATTTGAGGGGCTTCTGGCAGACAAGTATTAGATTCCGATGCACCAGTGCAGGTTAACTGTATCCCTTGGACCTTCACATTGACCATGAAACACAGACATTGCATCGGGATTGAATACAAAAGGGAGAATGCCGAGTTAAGTACAAGAAGGTGACTTTTCTAAGAATTTGTGGTTTGAGTGGCTCCTGAGAGACCAGTATTAGAGTCTGATGCACCAGTGCACGTTTACTGTATCACTTGGACCTTCACATTGACCATGAAACACAGAAATCGCATCGGGATTGAATACAAAAGGCACAATATCGACTTAAGTACAAGAAGAATGAATCCTCTCGGAGTTTGTGCTTTCAGGGGCTCCTGGGAGACCGGTATTAGATTCCGATGCACCAGTGCTGGTTTACTGTATCCCTTGGACCTTCACATTGCCCATGAAACACAGAAACTGCATCGGGATTGAATAATAAAGGACAATGTCGAGTTAAGTACAAGAAGAATTAATCCTCTAGGAGTTTGTGCTTTGAGCGGCTCCTGGGAGACCAGTATAAGATTGCGATGCACCAGTTCAGGTTGATTGTGTCATTTCAACCTTCACATTGACTATCAAACACTTAAATTGCTTCGGGTTGAATACAAAACTCACAATGCCAACTTAAGCACAAGAAGTGTGAATCTTCGAAGAATTTGTGCTTTGAGCGTCTCCTGGGAGACCTGTATTAGATTCCGACTCACCAGTTTACGTTTACTGTATCCCTCGGACCATCACATTGAGCATGAAACACAGAAATTGCATCGGAATTGAATACAAAAGCACAATGTCGACTTAAGTACAAGAAGAGTGAATCTTATAAGGGTTTGTGTTTTGAGCGGCTCCTGGGAGACCAGTATAAGATTGCGATGCACCAGTGCAGGTTGACTGTATCATTTGAACCTTCAAATTGACTATCAAACACTCAAATTGCCTCGGGATTGAATACAAAAGGCACAATGCCGACTTAAGTACAAGGAGAGTGAATCTTCTAACAGTTTGTCGTTTGGGCGGCTCCTGGCAGACCAGTATTAGATTCCGATGCACCAGTGCTTCTTTACTGTATCCCTTGGACCTTCACATTGACCATGAAACACAGAAATTGCATCGGAATAGAATACAAAACTCACAATGCCAACTTAAGCACAAGAAGTGTGAATCTTCGAAGGGTTTGTGCTTTGAGCGTCTCCTGGGAGACCTGTATTAGATTCCGATGCACCAGTTCACGTTTACTGTATCCCTTGGACCTTCACATTGACCATGAGACACAGACATTTCATTGGGATTGAATACAAAAGGGAGAATGCCGAGTTAAGTACAAGAAGAATGAATCCTCTAGGAATTTGTGCTTCTAGCGGCTCCTGGGAGACCAGTATTAGATTCCGATGCACCAGTGCAGGTTTACTATATCCCTTGTACCCTCACATTGACCATGAAAAACAGATCTTGCATTGGTATTGAATGCAAAAGGCACTATGCCGACCTAAGTACAAGAAGAGTGAATCTTCTAAGACTTTGATCTTTGAGCGGCTCCTCGCAGACCAGTATTAGATTCCGATGCACCAGTGCAGGTTTACTGTGTCCCTTGGACCTTCACATTGACCATGAAGCACAGAAATCGCATCGAGATTGAATACAAAAGGCACAATGCCGACTTAAGTAAAAGAAGGTGAGTTTTCTAAGGGTTTGTGGTTTGAGCGGCTCCTGGGGGACCAGTATTGGATTTCGATGCACCAGTGCAGGTTTACTGTATCACTTGTACCCTCACATTGACCATGAAAAACAGAAAATGCATTGGGATTGGATACAAATCTCACAATGCCAACTAAAGCACACGAGGTGTGAATCATCGAAGAGTTTGTGATTTGAGCGTCTCCTGGGGGACATGTATTATATTCCGATGCACCAGTGCAGGTTTACTGTATAATTTGTACCCTCACATTGACCATGAAAAACAGAAATTGCATTGGGATTGAATACAAAAGGCACAATGCCGACTTAAGTTCAAGAAGAGGGAATCTTCTAAGATTATGTACTTTGAACGGCTCCAGGGAGACCAGTATTAGATTCCGATTCACCAGTGCAGGTTTACTGTATCCCTTGGACCTTCACATTGACCATGAAACACAGATATCGCATCGGGATTCAATACAAAAGGCACAATGCCGACTTAAGTACAAGTAGAGTGAACCTTCTAAGAGTTTGTGGTTTGAGCGGCTCCTGGGAGACCAGTATTAGATTCCGTGGCACCAGTGCAGGTTGACTGTATCATTTGGACCTTCACATTGACTATGAAACACAGAAATTGCATCGGGATTGAATACTAAATGCACAGTGCCGACTTAAGTACAAGAGGAGTGAATCTTCTTAGAGTTTGTGCCTTCAGCGGCTCCTGGGAGACCAGTATAAGATTCTGATGCACCAGTGTATTATTACTGTATCCCTTGGACCTTCACATTGACCATGAATCGCAGAAATTGCATCGTGATTGAATACAAAAGGGACAAAGCCGACTTAAGTACAAGAAGGTGAATTTTCTAAGGGTTTGTGGTTTGAGAGGCTCCTGGGAGACCAGTATTAGATTCCGATGAACCAGTGCAGGTTTACTGTATCCCTTGGACCTTCACATTCCCCATGAAACACAGAAATTGCATCGACATTGAATACATAACTCACAATGCCAACTAAAGCACACGAGGTGTGAATCATCGAAGAGTTTGTGATTTGAGTGTCTCTTGGGGGACCAGTATTATATTCCGATGCAGCAGAGCACGTCTACTGTATCCCCTTGACCTTCACATTGACCATGAAACACAGAAATTGCATCGAGATTGAATACAATAGGTACCATGCTGACTTAAGTACAAGAAAAGTGAAACTACTAAGGGTTTGTGCTTTGAGCGGCTTCTGGGAGACCAGTATTAGATTCCGATGCACCAGTGCAGGTTAACTGTATCCCCTGGACCTTCACATTGACCATGAAACACAGAAATTGAATCAGGATTGAATACAACTCTCACAATGCCAATTTAAGCACAAGAAGTGTGGATCTTCGAAGAGCTTGTGCTTTGATGGTCTCCTCGGTGTCCGGTATTACATTCCGATGCACCAGTGCACGATTTTGTATCCCTTTGATCTTCACATTGACCATGAAACACAGAACTTGCATCGGAATTGAATACTAAAGGGACAATGCCGACTTATGTACAAGAAGGTGAATTTTCTAAGAGTTTGTGGTTTGAGTGGCTCCTGAGAGACCAGTATTAGATTCCGATGCACCAGAGCAGGTTTACAGTATCCCTTGGACATTCACATTGCCCCTGAAACACCGAAATTGCATCGGGATTGAATACAAAAGCACAATGCCGACTTAAGTACAAGAAGAGTACATCTTATAAGGGTTTGTGCTTTGAGCGGTTCCTGGGAGACCAGTATAAGATTCCGATGCACAAGTGCAGGTTGACTGTATCATTTCAACCTTCACATTGACTATCAAACACTGAAATTGCATCGGGATTGAATACAAAAGGGACAATGCCGAGTTAAGTACAAGAAGAATGAATCTTCTAGGAGTTTGTGTTTTGGCGGCTCCAGGGAGACCAGTATTAAACTCCGATGCACCAGTGCAGGTTTACTGTATAACTTGTACCCTCATATTGACCATGGAAAACAGAAATTGCATTGGGATTGAATACAAACGGCACAATGCCGACTTAAGTACAAGAAGAGTGAATCTTCTAAGATTTTGTACTTTGAACGCCTCCAGGGAGACCAGTATTAGATTCCGATTCACCAGTGCAGGTTTACTATATCCCTTGGACGTTCACATTTACCATGAAACACAGAACTTGCATCGGAATTGAATACTAAAGGGACAATGACGACATAAGTACAAGAAAGTGAATTTTCCAAGAGTTTGTGGTTTGAGTGGCTCCTGAGAGACCAGTATTAGATTCTGATGCACCAGTGCAGGTTCACTGTATCCCTTGGACTTTCACATTGACCATGAAACACAGATATTGCATCGGTATTGAATACAAAAGGGAAAATGCCGACATAAGTACAAGAAGAATGTATCCTCTATGAGTTTGTGCTTTCAACGGCTCCTGGGAGACCAGTATTAGATTCCAATGAACCAGTGCAGGTTTACTGTATCCCTTGAACCTTCACATTGACCATGAAACACAGAAATCGTATCGTGATTGAATACAAAAGGCACAATACCGACTTAAGTACATGAAGAGTAAATCTTCTAAGAGTTTGTGGTTTGAGCGGCTCCCGGCAGACAAGTATTAGATTCCGATGCACCAGCGCAGGTTGACTGTATCATTTGAACCTTCACCTTGACTATCAAACACTGAAATTGCTTCGGGATTGAATACAAAATGCACAACGCCGACTTAAGTACAAGGGGAGTGAATCTTCTAAGCGTTTGTGGTTTGGGCGGCTACTGGCAGAGCCGTATTAGATTCCGATGCACCAGTGCTTCTTTACTGTATCCCTTGGACCTTCACATTGACCATGAAACACAGAAATTGCATCGGGATAGAATACAAAACTCACAATGCCAACTTCAGCACAAAAAGAGTGAATGTTCTAAGAGTTTGTGCTTTGAGCGGCTTCTGGCAGACAAGTATTAGATTCCGATGCACCAGTTCACGTTTACTGTATCCCTCGGACCTTCACATTGACCATGAAACACAGATATTGCATCGGGATTGAATACAAAAGGGAGAATGCCGAGTTAAGTACAAGAAGGTGACTTTTCTAAGAATTTGTGGTTTGAGTGGCTCCTGAGAGACCAGTATTAGATTCTGATGCACCAGTGCACGTTTACTGTATCCCTTGGACCTTCACATTGACCATGAAACACAGAAATCGCATCGGGATTGAATACAAAAGGCACAATACCGACTTAAGTACAAGAAGAATGAATCCACTCGGAGTTTGTGCTTTCAGGGGCTCCTGGGAGACCGGTATTAGATTCCGATGCACCAGTGCTGGTTTACTGTATCCCTTGGACCTTCACATTGCCCATGAAACACAGAAACTGCATCGGGATTGAATACAAAATTACAATGCCGAGTTAAGTACAAGAAGAATTAATCCTCTAGGAGTTTGTGCTTTGAGCGGCTCCTGGGAGACCAGTATAAGATTGCGATGCACCAGATCAGGTTGATTGTGTCATTTCAACCTTCACATTGACTATCAAACACTGAAATTGCTTCGGGTTGAATACAAAACTCACCATGCCAACTTGAGCACAAGAAGTGTGAATCTTCGAAGAATTTGTGCTTTGAGCGTCTCCTGGGAGACCTGTATTAGATTCCGACGCACCAGTTCACGTTTACTGTATCCCTCGGACCATCACATTGAGCATGAAACACAGAAATTGCATCGGGATTGAATACAAAAGCACAATGTCGACTTAAGTACAAGAAGAGTGAATCTTATAAGGGTTTGTGTTTTGAGCGGCTCCTGGGAGACCAGTATAAGATTGCGATGCACCAGTGCAGGTTGACTGTATCATTTGAACCTTCAAATTGACTATCAAACACTGAAATTGCCTCGGGATTGAATTCAAAAGGCACAATGCCGACTGAAGTACAAGAAGAATGAATCTTCTAGGAGTTTGTGCTTTCAGGGGCTCCTGGGAGACCGGTATTAGATTCCTATGAACCAGTGCTGGTTTACTGTATCCCTTGGACCTTCACATTGCCCATGAAACAGAGAAACTGCATCGGGATTGAATACAAAAGGACACTGCCGAGTTAAGTACAAGAAGAATGAATCCTCTAGGAGTTAGTGCTTTGAGCGGCTCCTGGGAGACCAGTATAAGATTGCGATGCACCAGTTCAGGTTGATTGTGTCATTTCAACCTTCACATTGACTATCAAACACTGAAATTGCTTCGGGTTGAATACAAAACTCACAATGCCAACTTAAGCACAAGAAGTGTGAATCTTCGAACAATTTGTGCTTTGAGCGTCTCCTGGGAGACCTGTATTAGATTCCGACGCACCACTTCACGTTTACTGTATCCCTCGGACCATCACATTGACCATGAAACACAGACATTGCATCGGGATTGAATACAAAAGGGAGAATGCCGAGTTAAGTACAGGAAGGTGACTTTTCTAAGAATTTGTGGTTTGAGTGGTTCCTGAGAGACCAGTATTAGTTTCCGATGCACCAGTGCAGGTTTACTGTATGCCTTGGACCTTCACATTGCCCATGAAACACAGAAATTGCATCGGCATTGAATACTAAAGGGACAATGACGACATAAGTACAAGACGGTGAATTTTCCAAGAGTTTGTGGTTTGAGTGGCTCCTGAGAGACCAGTATTAGATTCCGATGCACCAGTGCAGGTTTACTGTATCCCTTGGACCTTCACATTGCCCATGAAACACAGAAATTGCATCGGGATTGAATACAAAAGCACAATGTCGACTTAAGTACAAGAAGAGTGAATCTTATAAGGGTTTGTGGTTTGGCCGGCTCCTGGCAGACCAGTATTAGATTCCGATGCACCAGTGCATCTTTACTGTATCCCTTGGACCTTCACATTGACCATGAAACACAGAAATTGCATCGGGATAGAATACAAAACTCACAATGCCAACTTAAGCACAAGAAGTGTGAATCTTCGAAGAGTTTGTGCTTTGAGCGTCTCCTGGGAGACCTGTATTAGATTCCGATGCACCAGTTCACGTTTACTGTATCCCTTGGACCTTCACATTGACCATGAAACACAGACATTGCATTGGAATTAAATACAAAAGGTATAATGCCGAGTTAAATACAATAAGAATGAATCCTCTAGGAGTTTGTGCTTTTAGCGGCTCCTGGGAGACCAGTATTAGATTCCGATGCACCAGTGCAGGTTTACTGTATCCCTTGTACCCTCACATTGACCGTGAAAAACAGATCTTGCATTTGGCTTGAATACAAAAGGCACTATGCCGACCTAAGTACAAGAAGAGTGAATCTTCTAAAAGTTTGATATTTGAGCGGCTCCCCGCAGACCAGTATTAGATTCCGATGCACCGGTGCAGGTTTACTGTGTCCCTTGGACCTTCACATTGACCATGAAGCACAGAAATCGCATCGAGATTGAATACAAAAGGCAAAATGCCGACTTAAGTACAAGGGGATGAATTTTCTAAGGATTTGTGGTTTGAGCGGCTCCTGGGAGACCAGTATTGGATTCCGATGCACCAGTGCAGGTTTACTGTATCACTTGTACCCTCACATTGACCATGAAAAACAGAAAATGCATTGGGATTGAATACAAAACTCACAATGCCAACTAAAGCACACGAGGTGTGAATCATCGAAGAGTTTGTGATTTGAGCGTCTCCTGGGGGACATGTATTATATTCCGATGCACCAGTGCACGTTTACTGTATCCCTTTGACCTTCACATTGACCATGAAACACAGAAATTGCATCGGGATTGAATACAATAGGAACAATGCCGACTTAAGTACAAGAGGAGTGAATCTTCTAAGGGTTTGTGCTTTGAGTGGCTTCTGGGAGACCAGTATTAGATTCCGATGCACCAGTGCAGGTTAACTGTATCCCCTGGACCTTCACATTGACCATGAAACACAGAAATTGCATCGGGATTGAATACAAAACTCACAATGCCAATTTAAGCACAAGAAGTGTGGATCTTCGAAGAGCTTGTGCTTCGTGCGTCTCCTCGGAGTCCGGTATTAGATTCCGATGCACCAGTGCACGTTTTTGTATCCCTTTGATCTTCACATTGACCATGAATCACAGAAATTGCATCGGGATTGAATACAAAAGGCACAATACCGACTTAAGTACATGAAGAACGAATCTTCTAAGAGTTTGTGGTTTGAGCGGCTCCTGGCAGACAAGTATTAGATTCCGATGCACCAGTGCAGGTTAACTGTATCCCTTGGACCTTCACATTGACCATGAAACACAGAAATTGCATCGGGATTGAATACAAAAGGGACAATGCCGAGTTAAGTACAGGAAGAATGAATCCTCTAGGAGTTTGTGCTTTTAGCGGCTCCTGGGACACCAGTATTAGATTCCGATGCACCAGTGCCGATTTACTGTATAACTTGTACCCTCACATTGATCATGAAAAACAGAAATTGCATTGGGATGGAATACAAAAGGCACAATGCCGACTTAAGTACAAGAAGAGTGAATCTTCTGAGAGTTTGTATTTTGAACGGCTAAAGGGAGACCAGTATTAGATTCCGATTCACCAGTGCAGGTTTACTGTATCCCTTGGACCTTCACATTGACCATGAAACACAGAAATGGCATCGGGACTGAATACAAAAAGCAAAATGCCGACTTAAGTACAAGAAGAATGAATCTTCTAGGAGTTTGTGCTTTCAGCGGCTCCTGGGAGACCAGTATTAGATTCCGATGCACCAGTGCAGGTTTACTGTATCCCTTGGACCTTCCTGTTGACCATGAAACACAAAAATCGCATCGGGATTGAATACAAAAGGCACAATGCCAAGTTAAGTACAAGAAGAATGAATCTTCTAGGAGTTTGTGCTTCCAGCGGCTCCTGGGAGACCAGTATTAGATTCCGATGCACCAGTGCGGGTTTACTGTATCCCTTGGACCTTCACATTGCCCCTGAAACACAGAAATTGCATCAGGATTGAATACAAAACTCACAATGAGAACATAAGCACAAGAAGTGTGAATCTTCGAACAGTTTGTGATTTAAGCGTCTCCCGGGAGATCTGTATTAGCTTACGATGCACCAGTTCCCGTTTACTGTATCCCTTGGACATTCACATTGACCATGAAACACAGACATTGCATTGGGATTGAATACAAAAGGGAGAATGCCGAGTTAAGTACAAGAAGGTGACTTTTCTAAGCAATTGTGGTTTGAGTGGCTCCTGACAGACCAGTATTAGATTCCGATGCACCAGTTCACGTTTACTGTATACCTTGGACCAACACATTGACCATGAAACACAGATATCTCATCGGGATTGAATACAAATGGCACAATGCCAACTTAAGTACAAGAAGAGTGAATCTTCTAAGAGTTTGCAGTTTGAGCGGCTCATGGGAGACCAGTATTAGATTCCGATGCACCAGTGCAGGTTTACTGTATCCCTTGGACCTTCACATTGGCCATGAAACACAGATATCTCATTGGGATTGAATACAAAAGGCACAATGCCGACTTAAGTACAAGAGGAGTGAATCTTCTAAGAGTTTCTGCTTTGAGCGCTCCTGGGAGACCAGTATTAGAATCCGATGCACCAGTGCAGGTCGACTGTATCATTTGGACCTTCGCATTGACCATGAAACACAGAAATTGCATCGGGATTGAATACAAAAGGGACAATGCCGTGTTAAATACAAGAAGAATGAATCCTCTAGGAGTTTGTGCTTTTAGCGGCTCCTGGGAGACCAGTATTAGATTCCGATGCACCAGTGCAGGTTTACTGAATCCCTTGGACCTTCACATTCTCCATGAAAAACAGATCTTGCATTGGGATTGAATACAAAAGGCACAATGCCGACCTAAGTACAAGAAGAGTGAATCTTCTAAGAGTTTGTGGTTTGAGCGGCTCCTGGCAGACCAGTATTAGATTCCGATGCACCAGTGCAGGTTTACTGTGTCCCTTGGACCTTCACATTGACCATGAAACATAGATATTGCATCGGGATTGAATACAAATGGGACAATGCCGACCTAATTACAAGAAGAGTGAATCTTCTAAGAATTTGTGCATTGAGCGGCTCCTGGGATACCGGTATAGATTCCTAAGCACCATTGCAGGTTAACTGTTTCCCTTGGACCTTCACATTGACCATGAAACACAGAAATTTCATCGGGATTGAATATAAATCGGACATTGCCGACTTATGTACAAGAAGAGTGAATCTTCTCAGAGTATGAGCTATGAGCGGCTCCTGGGAGTCCAGTATTAGATTCCGATGCACCTGTGCAGGTTTACTGTAACCCTTGGCCCTTCACATTGCCCATGAAACAGAGAAATTGCATCGGGATTGAATACATAAGGCACAATGCCATCTTAAGTACAAGAAGAGTGAATCCTCTAAGAGTTTGTGCTTTGAGCGGCTCTTGGGAGACCAGTATTCGATAACGATGCACCAGTGCAGGTTTACTGTAGCCCTTGCACCATCACATTGACCATGAAACACAGAAATTGCATCGGGATTGAATACAAAAAGCACAATGCCGACTTAAGTTCAAGAAGCGTGAATCTTCTAAGAGTTTGTGGTTTGAGCGGCTTCTGGGAGACCAGTATTAGGCTCCGACGCACCAGTGATGGTTTACTGTATCCCTTGGTCCTTCACATTGACCATGAAACACAGATATTGCATGGGGATTGAATACAAAAGGGACAATGACGAATTAAGTACAAGAAAAATGAATCTCTTCAGAGTTTGTGTTTGAGCGGCTCCTGGGATACCAGTACTAGATTCAGATCCACCAGTGCACGTTTACTGTATCCCTTGGATCTTCACATTGACCATGAAACACAGATATTGCATCAGGATTGAATACAAATGGGACAATGCCGACTTAAGGACAAGAAGATTGAATCTTCTAAGAGTTTGTGCTTTGAGCGGCTCATGGGAGACCAGTATTAGATTCCATTGCACCAGTGCGGGTTTACTGTATCCCTTGGACCTTCACATTGACCATGAAGCACAGAAATCGCATCGAGATTTAATACAAAAGGCACAATGCCGACTTAAGTAAAATAAGGTGAATTTTCTAAGGGTTTGTGGTTTGAGCGGCTCCTGGGAGACCAGTATTGGATTCCGATGCACCAGTGCAGGTTTACTGTATCCCTTGTACCCTCACATTGACCATGAAAAACAGATCTTGCATTGGGATTGAATACAAAAGGCACTATGCCGACCTAAGTACAAGAAGAGTGAATCTTCTAAGACTTTGATCTTTGAGCGGCTCCTCGCAGACCAGTATTAGATTCCGATGCACCAGTGCAGGTTTACTGTGTCCCTTGGACCTTCACATTGACCATGAAACACAGAAATCGCATCGGGATTGAATACAAAAAGCACAATGCCGACTGAAGTAAAAGAAGAATGAATCTTCTAGGAGATTGTGCTTTCAGGGGCTCCTGGGAGACCGGTATTAGATTCCTATGAACCAGTGCTGGTTTACTGTATCCCTTGGACCTTCACATTGCCCATGAAACAGAGAAACTGCATCGGGATTGAATACAAAAGGACACTGCCGAGTTAAGTACAAGAAGAATGAATCCTCTAGGAGTTAGTGCTTTGAGCGGCTCCTGGGAGACCAGTATAAGATTGCGATGCACCAGTTCAGGTTGATGGTGTCATTTCAACCTTCACATTGACTATCAAACACTGAAATTGCTTCGGGTTGAATACAAAACTCACAATGCCAACTTAAGCACAAGAAGTGTGAATCTTCGAACAATTTGTGCTTTGAGCGTCTCCTGGGAGACCTGTATTAGATTCCGACGCACCACTTCACGTTTACTGTATCCCTTGGACCATCACATTGACCATGAAACACAGACATTGCATCGGGATTGAATACTAAAGGGACAATGACGACATAAGTACAAGAAGGTGAATTTTCCAAGAGTTTGTGGTTTGAGTGGCTCCTGAGAGACCAGTATTAGATTCCGATGCACCAGTGCAGGTTTACTGTATCCCTTGGACCTTCACATTGCCCATGAAACACAGAAATTGCATCGGGATTGAATACAAAAGCACAATGTCGACTTAAGTACAAGAAGAGTGAATCTTATAAGGGTTTGTGGTTTGGCCGGCTCCTGGCAGACCAGTATTAGATTCCGATGCACCAGTGCATTTTTACTGTATCCCTTGGACCTTCACATTGACCATGAAACACAGAAATTGCATCGGGATAGAATACAAAACTCACAATGCCAACTTAAGCACAAGAAGTGTGAATCGTCGAAGAGTTTGTGCTTTGAGCGTCTCCTGGGAGACCTGTATTAGATTCCGATGCACCAGTTCACGTTTACTGTATCCCTTGGACCTTCACATTGACCATGAAACACAGACATTGCATTGGAATTAAATACAAAAGGTATAATGCCAAGTTAAGTACAATAAGAATGAATCCTCTAGGAGTTTGTGCTTTTAGCGGCTCCTGGGAGACCAGTATTAGATTCCGATGCACCAGTGCAGGTTTACTGTATCCCTTGTACCCTCACATTGACCATGAAAAACAGATCTTGCATTTGGCTTGAATACAAAAGGCACTATGCCGACCTAAGTACAAGAAGAGTGAATCTTCTAAGAGTTTGATCTTTGAGCGGCTCCTCGCAGACCAGTATTAGATTCCGATGCACCAGTGCAGGTTTACTGTGTCCCTTGGACCTTCACATTGACCATGAAGCACAGAAATCGCATCGAGATTGAATACAAAAGGCAAAATGCCGACTTAAGTACAAGGGGGTGAATTTTCTAAGGATTTGTGGTTTGAGCGGCTCCTGGGAGACCAGTATTGGATTCCGATGCACCAGTGCAGGTTTACTGTATCACTTGTACCCTCACATTGACCATGAAAAACAGAAAATGCATTGGGATTGAATACAAAACTCACAATGCCAACTAAAGCACACGAGGTGTGAATCATCGAAGAGTTTGTGATTTGAGCGTCTCCTGGGGGACATGTATTATATTCCGATGCACCAGTGCACGTTTACTGTATCCCTTTGACCTTCACATTGACCATGAAACACAGAAATTGCATCGGGATTGAATACAATAGGAACAATGCCGACTTAAGTACAAGAGGAGTGAATCTTCTAAGGGTTTGTGCTTTGAGTGGCTTCTGGGAGACCAGTATTAGATTCCGATGCACCAGTGCAGGTTGACTGTATCCCCTGGCCCTTCACATTGACCATGAAACACAGAAATTGCATCGGGATTGAATACAAAACTCACAATGCCAATTTAAGCACAAGAAGTGTGGATCTTCGAAGAGCTTGTGCTTTGAGCGTCTCCTCGGAGTCCGGTATTAGATTCCGATGCACCAGTGCACGTTTTTGTATCCCTTTGATCTTCACATTGACCATGAATCACAGAAATTGCATCGGGATTGAATACAAAAGGCACAATACCGACTTAAGTACATGAAGAACGAATCTTCTAAGAGTTTGTGGTTTGAGCGGCTCCTGGCAGACAAGTATTAGATTCCGATGCGCCAGTGCAGGTTAACTGTATCCCTTGGACCTTCACATTGACCATGAAACACAGAAATTGCATCGGGATTGAATACAAAAGGGACAATGCCGAGTTAAGTACAGGAAGAATGAATCCTCTAGGAGTTTGTGCTTTAGCGGCTCCTGGGACACCAGTATTAGATTCCGATGCACCAGTGCCGATTTACTGTATAACTTGTACCCTCACATTGATCATGAAAAACAGAAATTGCATTGGGATTGAATACAAAAGGCACAATGCCGACTTAAGTACAAGAAGAGTGAATCTTCTATGAGTTTGTATTATGAACGGCTAAAGGGAGACCAGTATTAGATTCCGATTCACCAGTGCAGGTTTACTGTATCCCTTGGACCTTCACATTGACCATGAAACACAGAAATGGCATCGGGACTGAATACAAAAAGCAAAATGCTGACTTAAGTACAAGAAGAATTAATCTTCTAGGAGTTTGTGCTTTCAGCGGCTCCTGGGAGACCAGTATTAGATTCCGATGCACCAGTGCGGGTTTACTGTATCCCTTGGACCTTCACATTGCCCCTGAAACACAGAAATTGAATCAGGATTGAATACAAAACTCACAATGAGAACATAAGCACAAGAAGTGTGAATCTTCGAACAGTTTGTGGTTTAAGCGTCTCCTGGGAGATCTGTATTAGCTTACGATGCACCAGTTCCCGTTTACTGTATCCCCTGGACCTTCACATTGACCATGAAACACAGACATTGCATTGGGATTGAATACAAAAGGGAGAATGCCGAGTTAAGTACAAGAAGGTGACTTTTCTAAGAAATTGTGGTTTGAGTGGCTCCTGACAGACCAGTATTAGATTCCGATGCACCAGTTCACGTTTACTGTATACCTTGGACCAACACATTGACCATGAAACACAGATATCTCATCGGGATTGAATACAAATGGCACAATGCCAACTTAAGTACAAGAAGAGTGAATCTTCTAAGAGTTTGCAGTTTGAGCGGCTCATGGGAGACCAGTATTAGATTCCGATGCACCAGTGCAGGTTTACTGTACCCCTTGGACCTTCACATTGACCATGAAACACAGATATCTCATTGGGATTGAATACAAAAGGCACAATGCCGACTTAAGTACAAGAGGAGTGAATCTTCTAAGAGTTTCTGCTTTGAGCGCTCCTGGGAGACCAGTATTAGAATCCGATGCACCAGTGCAGGTCGACTGTATCATTTGGACCTTCACATTGACCATGAAACACAGAATTTGCATCGGGATTAATACAAATGAGACAATGCCGAATTAAGTACAAGAAGAATGAATCCTCTAGGAATTTGTGATTTTAGCGGCTCCTGGGAGACCAGTATTAGATTCCGATGCACCAGTGCAGGTTTACTGTATCCCTTGTACCCTCACATTGACCATGAAAAACACATCTTGCATTGGGATTGAATACAAAAGGCACAATGCCGACTTAAGTACAAGTAGAGTGACCCTTCTAAGAATTTGTGGTTTGAGCGGCTCCTGGGAGACCAGTATTAGATTCCGATGCACCAGTGCAGGTTGACTGTATCATTTGGACCTTTACATTGACTATGAAACACAGAAATTGCATCAGGATTGAATACTAAATGCACAGTGCCGACTTAAGTACAAGAAGAGCGAATCTTCTAAGGGTTTGTGCTTGAGCGGCTTCTGGGAGACCAGTATTAGATTCCGATGCACCAGTGCAGGTTAACTGTATCCCCTGGACCTTCACATTGACCATGAAACACAGAACTTGCATCGGAATTGAATACTAAAGGGACAATGCCGACTTAAGTATAAGAAGGTGAATTTTCTATGAGTTTGTGGTTTGAGTGGCTCCTGAGAGACCAGTATTACATTCCGATGCACCAGTACAGGTTTACTGTATCCCTTGGACCTTCACATTGACCATGAAACACAGAAATTGCATCGGGATAAAATACAAAAGGGAAAATGCCGAGTTAAGTACAAGAAGGTGACTTTTCTAAGAATTTGTGGTTTGCGTGGCTCCTGAGAGACCAGTATTAGATTCCGATGCACTAGTGCACGTTTACTGTATCCCTTGGACCTTCACATTGAACACGAAACACAGATATCTCATTGGGATTGAATACAAAAGGCACAATGCCGATTAAGTACAAGAAGAGTGAATCTTCTAAGAGATTGTGCTTTGAGCGGCTCCTGGGAGACCAGTATTAGAATCCGATGCACCAGTGCAGGTCGACTGTATCATTTGGACCTTCGCATTGACCATGAAACACAGAAATTGCATCGGGATTGAATACAAAAGGGACAATGCCGAGTTAAATACAAGAAGAATGAATCCTCTAGGAGTTTGTGCTTTTAGCGGCTCCTGGGAGACCAGTATTAGATTCCGATGCACCAGTGCAGGTTTACTGAATCCCTTGGACCTTCATATTCTCCATGAAAAACAGATCTTGCATTGGGATTGAATACAAAAGGCACAATGCCGACCTAAGTACAAGAAGAGTGAATCTTCTAAGAGTTTGTGGTTTGAGCGGCTCCTGGCAGACCAGTATTAGATTCCGATGCACCAGTGCAGGTTTACTGTGTCCCTTGGACCTTCACATTGACCATGAAACACAGAAATTGCATCGGGATTGAATACTAAATGCACAGTGCCGACTTAAGTACAAGAAGAGTGAATCTTCTTAGAGTTTGTGTCTTCAGCGGCTCCTGGGAGACCAGTATAAGATTCCGATGCACCAGTGTAGGATTACTGCATCCCTTGGACCTTCACATTGACCATGAATCGCAGAAATTGCATCGTGATTTAATACAAAAGAGACAAAGCCGACTTAGGTACAAGAAGGTGAATTTTCTAAGTGTTTGTGGTTTGAGCGCCTCCTGGGAGACCAGTATTGGATTCCGATGCACCAGTGCAGTACTACTGTATCCCTTGTACCTTCACATTGACATTGAAACACATAACTCGCATCGGGATTGAATAGAAAAGGGACAATGCCGACTTAAGTACAAGAAGAATGAATCCTCTTTGAGTTTGTGCATTCAGCGGCGCCTGGGAGACCAGTATTAGATTCCGTTGAACCAGTGCAGGTTCACTGTATCCCTTGGACCTTCACATTGACCATGAAACACAGAAATTGCATCGGGATTGAATACAATAGGGACAATGCCGACTTAAGTACAAGAAGAGTGAATCTTCTAAGGGTTTGTGCTTTGAGCGGCTTCTGGGAGACCAGTATTACATTCCGATGCACCAGTGCAGGTTAACTGTATCCCCTGGACCTTCACATTGACCATGAAACACAGAAATTGCATCGGGATCGAATACAAATCTCACAATGCCAATTTAAGCACAAGAAGTGTGGATCTTCGAAGAGCTTGTGCTTTGAGCGTCTCCTCGGAGTCCTGTATTAGATTCCGATGCACCAGTGCACGTTTTGGTATCCCTTTGATCTTCACATTGACCATGAAACACAGAACTTGCATCGTGATTGAATACAAAAGGCACAATACCGACTTAAGTACATGAAGAGTTAATCTTCTAAGGGTTTGTGTTTGAGCGTCTCCTGGGTGACCAGTATTAGATTCCGATGCACCAGTGCAGGTTTACTATACCCCTTGGACCTTCACATTGACCATGAAACGTAGATATTGCATCGGGATTGAATACAAATGGGACAATGCCGACCTAATTACAAGAAGAGTGTATCTTCTAAGAATTTGTGCATTGAGCGGCTCCTGGGATACCGGTATAGATTCCTAAGCACCATTGCAGGTTAACTGTTTCCCTTGGACCTTCACATTGACCATGAAACACAGAAATTTCATCGGGATTGAATATAAATCGGACATTGCCGACTTATGTACAAGAAGAGTGAATCTTCTCAGAGTATGAGCTTTGAGCGGCTCCTGGGAGACCAGTATTAGATTCCGATGCACCTGTGCAGGTTTACTGTAACCCTTGGCCCTTCACATTGCCCATGAAAGAGAGAAATTGCATCGGGATTGAATACATAAGGCACAATGCCATCTTAAGTACAAGAAGAGTGAATCCTCTAAGAGTTTGTGCTTTGAGCGGCTCTTGGGAGACCAGTATTCGATAACGATGCACCAGTGCAGGTTTACTGTAGCCCTTGCACCATCACATTGACCATGAAACACAGAAATTGCATCGGGATTGAATACAAAAAGCACAATGCCGACTTAAGTTCAAGAAGCGTGAATCTTCTAAGAGTTTGTGGTTTGAGCGGCTTCTGTGAGACCAGTATTAGGCTCCGACGCACCAGTGATGGTTTACTGTATCCCTTGGTCCTTCACATTGACCATGAAACACAGATATTGCATGGGGATTGAATACAAAAGGGACAATGACGAATTAAGTACAAGAAAAATGAATCTCTTCAGAGTTTGTGTTTGAGCGGCTCCTGGGATACCAGTACTAGATTCAGATCCACCAGTGCACGTTTACTGTATCCCTTGGATCTTCACATTGACCATGAAACACAGATATTGCATCAGGATTGAATACAAATGGGACAATGCCGACTTAAGGACAAGAAGATTGAATCTTCTAAGAGTTTGTGCTTTGAGCGGCTCATGGGAGACCAGTATTAGATTCCATTGCACCAGTGCGGGTTTACTGTATCCCTTTGACCTCCACATTGACCAAGAAACACAGAAATCGCATCGGGATTGAATACAAAAGGGACAATGGCGACTTAAGGACAAGAAGAGTGAGTCTTCTAAGCGTTTGTGCTTTGAGCGGCTCATGGGAGACCAGTATTAGATTCCGATGCACCTGTGCAGGTTTACTGTATCCCTTGGCCCTTCACATTGACCATGAAACACAGACATTGCGTGGGGATTGAATACATATGACACAATGCCGACTTAAGTACAAGAAGAGTGAATCTTCTAAGAGTTGGTGCTTTGAGCGGTTCTGGGAGACCAGTATTAGATTCCGATGCAAGAGCGCAGGTTTACTGTATCCCTTGGACCTTCACATTGACCATGAAACACAGATATTGCATCGGGATTGAATACAAAAGGCACAATGCCAACTTAAGTACAAGAAGATTGAATCTTCTAAGAGTTTCTGCTCTGAGCGGCTCCTGGGAGACCAGTATTAGATTCCGTTTCACCAGTGCAGGTTTACTGTATCCCTTGGACCTTCACATTGATCATGATACACAGAACTCGCAGCGGGATTGAGTACAAAAGGGACAATGCCGACTTAAGTACAAGAAGAGTGAATTTTTTAAGAGTTTGTGGTATGAGCGACTCCTGGGAGAAAAGTGTTAGATTCCAATGCACCAGTGCAAGTTTACTGTATCCCTTGGACCTTCACATTGTCCATGAAACGCAGAAATTGCATCGGGATTGAATACAAAATGCACAATGCCGTCTTAAGTACAAGAAGAGTGAATCTTCTAAGTGTTTGTGCTTTCAGCGGCTCCTGGGAGACCAGTTTTAGATTCCGTCGCACCAGTGCAGGTTTACTGTATCCCTTGGACCTTCTCATTGACCATGTTGTTGTTGTTTTGGTCTTTAGTCCTGAGACTGGTTTGATGCAGCTCTCCATGCTACTCTATCCTGTGCAAGCTTTTTCATCTCCCAGTACCTAATGCAACCTACATCCTTCAGAATCTGCTTAGTGTATTCATCTCTTGGTCTCCCTCTACGATTTTTACCCTCCACGCTGCCCTCCAGTACTAAATTGGTGATGCCTTGATGCCTCAGGACATGTCCTACCAACCGATCCCTTCTTCTGGTCAAGTTGTGCCACAAACTTCTCTTCTCCCCAATCCTATTCAATACTTCCTCATTAGTTATGTGATCTACCCATCTAATCTTCAGCATTCTTCTGTAGCACCACATTTCGAAAGCTTCTATTCTCTTCTTGTCCAAACTATTTATCGTCCATGTTTCACTTCCATACATGGCTACACTCCATACGAATACTTTCAAAAATGACTTCCTGACACTTAAATCAGTACTGGATGTTAACAAATTTCTCTTCTTCAGATACGCTTTCCTTGCCATTGCCAGCCTACATTTTATATCCTCTCTACTTCGACCATCATCAGTTATTTTGCTCCCCAAATAGCAAAACTCCTTTACTACTTTAAGTGTCTCATTTCCTAATCTAATTCCCTCAGCATCACCCGACTTAATTAGACTACATTCCATTATCCTTGTTTTGCTTTTGTTGATGTTCATCTTATATCCTCCTTTCAAGACACTGTCCATTCCATTCAACTGCTCTTCCAAGTCCTTTGCTGTCTCTGACAGAATTACAATGTCATCTGCGAACCTCAAAGTTTTTATTTCTTCTCCATGAATTTTAATACCTACTCCGAATTTTTCTTTTGTTTCCTTTACTGCTTGCTCAATATACAGATTGAACAACATCGGGGAGAGGCTACAACCCTGTCTTACTCCCTTCCCCACCACTGCTTCCCTTTCATGTCCCTCGACTCTTATAACTGCCATCTGGTTTCTGTACAAATTGTAAATAGCCTTTCGCTCCCTGTATTTTACCCCTGCCATCTTTAGAATTTGAAAGAGAGTATTCCAGTCAACATTGTCAAAAGCTTTCTCTAAGTCTACAAATGCTAGAAACGTAGGTTTGCCTTTCCTTAATCTTTCTTCTAAGATAAGTCGTAAGGTCAGTATTGCCTCACGTGTTCCAGTGTTTCTACGGAATCCAATTTGATCTTCCCCGAGGTTGGCTTCTACTAGTTTTTCCATTCGTCTGTAAAGAATTCGTGTTAGTATTTTGCAGCTGTGACTTATTAAGCTGATAGTTCGGTAATTTTCACATCTGTCAACACCTGCTTTCTTTGGGATTGGAATTATTATATTCTTCTTGAAGTCTGAGGGTATTTCGCCTGTTTCATACATCTTGCTCGCCAGATGGTAGAGTTTTGTCAGGACTGGCTCTCCCACGGCCGTCAGTAGTTCCAATGGAATATTGTCTACTCCGGGGGCCTTGTTTCGACTCAGGTCTTTCAGTGCTCTGTCAAACTCTTCACGCAGTATCGTATCTCCCATTTCATCTTCATCTACATCCTCTTCCATTTCCATAATATTGTCCTCAAGTACATCGCCCTTGTATAGACCCTCTATATACTCCTTCCATCTTTCTGCTTTCCCTTCTTTGCTTAGACCTGGGTTTCCATCTCAGCTCTTGATATTCATACAAGTCGTTCTCTTATCTCCAAAGGTCTCTTTAATTTTCCTGTAGGCGGTATCTATCTTAGCCCTAGTGAGATAGGCCTCTACATCCTTACATTTGTCCTCTAGCCATCCCTGCTTAGCCATTTTGCACTTCCTGTCGATCTCATTTTTGAGACGTTTGTATTCCTTTATGCCTGTTTCACTTACTACATTTTTATACTTTCTCCTTTCATCAATTAAATTCAGTATTTCTTCTGTTACCCAAAGATTTCTACTAGCCCTCGTCTTTTTACCTACTTGATCCTCTGCTGCCTTCACTACTTCATCCCTCAAAGCTACCCATTCTTCTTCTACTGTATTTATTTCCCCCATTCCTGTCAATTGCTCCCTTATGCTCTCCCTGAATCTCTGTACAACCTCTGGTTCTTTTAGTTTATCCAGGTCCCATCTCCTTAAATTCCCACCTTTTTGCAGTTTCTTCAGTTTTAATCTACAGGTCATTACCAATAGATTGTGGTCAGAGTCTACATCTGCCCCTGGAAACGTCTTACAATTTAAAACCTGGTTCCTAAATCTCTGTCTTACCATTATATAATCTATCTGATACCTTTTAGTATCTCCATGGTTCTTCCATGTATACAACCTTCTTTCATGATTCTTAAACCAAGTGTTAGTTATGATTATGTTGTGCTCTGTGCAAAATTCTACAAGGCGGCTTCCTCTTTCATTTCTGTCCCCCAATCCATATTCACCTACTATGTTTCCCTCTCTCCCTTTTCCTACACTCGAATTCCAGTCACCCATGACTATTAAATTTTCGTCTCCCTTCACAATCTGAATAATTTCTTTTATTTCATCACACATTTCTTCAATTTCTTCGTCATCTGCAGAGCTAGTTGGCATATAAACTTGTACTACTGTAGTAGGTGTGGGCTTCGTATCTATCTTGGCCACAATAATGCGTTCACTATGCTGTTTGTAGTAGCTTACCCGCATTCCTATTTTCCTATTCATTATTAAACCTACTCCTGCATTACCCCTATTTGATTTTGTGTTTATAACCCTGTAGTCACCTGACCAGAAGTCTTGTTCCTCCTGCCATCGAACTTCACTAATTCCCACTATATCTACCTTCAACCTATCCATTTCCCTTTTTAAATTTTCTAACTTATCTGCCCGATTAAGGGATCTGACATTCCACGCTCCGATCCGTAGAACGCCAGTTTTCTTTCTCCTGATAAAGACATCCTCTTGAGTAGTCCCCGCCCGGAGATCCGAATGGGGGACTATTTTACCTCCGGAATATTTTACCCAAGAGGACGCCATCATCATGTAATCATACAGTAAAGCTGCATGCCCTCGGGAAAAATTACGGCTGTAGTTTCCCCTTGCTTTCAGCCGTTCGCAGTACCAGCACAGCAAGGCCGTCTTGCTTATTGTTAAAAGACCAGATCAGTCAATCATCCAGACTGTTGCCCTTGCAACTACTGAAAAGGCTGCTGCCCCTCTTCAGGAACCACACGTTTGTCTGGCCTCTCAACAGATACCCCTCCGTTGTGGTTGCACCTACGGTACGGATATCTGTATCGCTGAGGCACGCAAGCCTCCCTTGGACGTTCACATTGACCATGAAACACAGAATTTATATCGGGATTGAATACAAATTGCACAATGCCGACTTAAGTACAAGAAGAGTGAATCTTCTAAGAGTTTTTGCTTCAGCGGCTCCTGCGAGACCAGTATTAGATTCCTATGCACAAGTGCGGGATTGCTGTATCCCTTGGACCTTCACATTGAGCAGGCAACACAGAAATTGCATCGGGATTGAATACGAAAGGCACAACTCCGACTTAAGTACAAGAAAAGTGAATCTTCTAAGAGTTTGTGCTTTCAGCGGCTCCTGGGACACTAGTACTAGATTACGATGCACCAGTGCAGGTTTACTGTATCGCTTGGACCTTCACATTGACCATGAAACACAGAAATTGCATGGCGATTGAATTCTAAAGGCACAATGCCAACTTAAGTACAAGAAGAGTGAATCTTCGAAGGTTTTGTGCTTTGAGCGGCTCCTGGGAGAACAGTATTAGATTCCGATGCACTAATTCACGTTTACTGTATCCCTTGGACATTCACATTGACCATGAGACACAAAAATAGTTTTGGGATTGAATACAATAGGGACAATGCCGACATAGGTGCAAGAAGAGTGAATTTTCTAAGAGCTTTTGGTTCGAGCGGCTCCTGGCAGACCAGTATTAGATTTAGATACACCAGTGCAGGTTTACTGTATCCCTTGGACTTTCACATTGAGCATGAAACACAGAAAGTGCATCGGGATTGAATGCAAAAGGGACTATGCCGAATTAAGTACAAGAAGAGTGAATCTTCAAAGAGTTTGTGCTTTGAGCGGCTCCTGGGAGACCAGTATTAGATTCTGTTGCACCAGTGCGGGTTCACTGTATCCCTTGGCCTTTCACATTGACCATGAATCACAGAAATTGCATCGGTATTGAATACAAAGGGATAATGCCGACTTAAGTACAAGAAGAGTGAATTTTCTAAGATTTTGTAGTATGAGTGACTCCTGGGAGAAAAGTGTTAGATTCCGATATACCAGTGGAGGTTTGCTGTATCCCTTGGACCTTCACATTGGCCATGAAACACTGAAATTGCATCGGGATTTAATACAAAAGGGACAATGCCGACTTAAGTACAAGAAGGGTGAATCTTATACGATTTTGTGCTTTGAGCGGCTCCTGGGACACCAGTATTAGATTCCGATGCACCAGTGCAGGTTTACTGTATCCCTTGGTCCTTCACATTGACCATGAAACACAGATATTGCATCTGGATTGAATACAATAGGGACAATGCCGACTTAAGTACAAGAAGAGTGAATCTCTTCAGAGTCTCTGATTTGAGCGGCTCCTGCAATACCAGTATTAGATTCTGATGCACCAGTGCAGGTTTACTGCATCCCTTTGACCTTCACATTGACCATGAAATGCAGAAATTGCATCGGGATTGATTACAAACGAGACAATGGCGACTTAAGTACAGGGAGACTGAATCTTCCAAGAGTTTGTGCTTTGAGCGGCTACTGGGAGACCAGTATTAGGTTCCGACGCACCAGTGCAGGTTTTGCTGTATCCCTTGGTCCTTCACATTGACCATGAAACACAGAAATTGCATCGGGGTTGAACACAAAAGGGACAATGCCGACATAAGTACAGGAAGACTGAATCTTCTAAGAGTTTGTGGTTTGAGTGGCTCCTGGGAGACCAGTATTAGATTGCGATGCACAATTGCAGGTTTTCTGTATCTCTTGGATGTTCACATTAACCATGAGACACAGATTTTATATCGGGATTGAATATAAATTGCACAATGCCGACTTAAGTACAAGAAGAGTGAATCTTCTAAGAGTTTCTGCTCTGAGCGGCTCCTTTGAGACCAGTATTAGATTGCGATGCACCAGTGCAGGTTTACTGTATCCCTTGGACCTTCACATTGACCATGAAACATAGATATTGCATCGAGATTGAATACAAATGGGACAATGCCGACCTAATTACAAGAAGAGTGAATCTTGTAAGAATTTGTGCATTGTGCGGCTCCTGGGATACCGTTATTAGATTCCTAAGCACCATTGCAGGTTGACTGTTTCCCTTGAACCTTCACATTGACCATGAAACACAGAAATTTCATCGGAATTGAATATAAATCGGACATTGCCGACTTATGTACAAGAAGAGTGAATCTTCTCACAGTATGAGCTTTTAGCAGCTCCTGGGAGACCAGTATTAGATTCCGATGCACCAGTGCAGGTTTACTGTAGCCCTTGGACCATCCCATTGACCACGAAACACAGAAATTGCATCGGGATTGAATTCCAAATGCACAATGCCGACTTAAGTACAAAAAGAGTGAAACTTCCAAGAGTTTCTGCTCTGAGCGGCTCCTTTGAGACCAGTATTAGATTCCGTTGCACCAGTGCAGGTTAACTGTATCCCGTGGACCTTCACATTGACCATGAACCACAGAAATTGCATCGGGATTGAATACAAAAGGGACAATGCCGACATAAGTACAGGAAGACTGAATCTTCTAAGAGTTTGTGGTTTGAGTGGCTTCTGGGAGACCAGTATTAGGTTCCGACGCAACAGCGATGGTTTACTGTACCCCTTGGTCCTTCACATTGACCATGAAACACAGATATTGCATCGGGATTGAATACAAAAAGGACAATTCCGACTTAAGTACAAGAAGAATGTATCTCTTCAGAGTTTGTGCTTTGAGCGGCTCCTGGGATACCAGTATTAGATGCAGATCCACCAGTGCACGTTTACTGTATCCCATGGATCTTTACATTGAACGTGAAACACAGATATCGCATCGGGATTGAATACAAATGGGACAATGCCGACTTAAGGACAAGAAGAGTGTATCTTCTAAGAGATTGTTCTTTGAGCGGCTCTTGGGAGACCAGTATTAGATTCCGATGCACCAGCGCAGGTTTACTGTATCCCTTGGGCCTTCACATTGACCATGAAACACAGATATTGCATCGGGATTGAGTACAAAAGGCACAAATCCAAAGTAAGTACAAGAGGATTGAATCTTCTAAGAATTTCTGCTCTGAGCGGCTCCTGGAATACCAGTATTAGATTCCGTTTCACCAGTGCAGGTTTACTGTATCCCTTGGACCTTCACATTGACCATGAAACACAGAAATGGCATCGGGACTGAATACAAAAAGCAAAATGCCGACTTAAGTACAAGAAGAATGAATCTTCTAGGAGTTTAGGCTTTCAGCGGCTCCTGGGAGACCAGTATTAGATTCCGATGCACCAGTGCAGGTTTACTGTATCCCTTGGACCTTCACATTGCCCATGAAACACAGAAATTGCATCGGGATTGAATACAAAAGCTCAATGCCGACTTAAGTACAAGAAGAGTGAATCTTATAGGGGTTTGTGCTTTGAACGGCTCCTGGGAGACCAGTAAAAGATTGCGATGCACCAGTGCAGGTTGACTGTGTCATTTGAACCTTCACATTGACTATCAAACACTGAAATAGCATTGGGATTGAATAAAAAATGCACAATGCCGACTTAAGTACAAGAAGGTGAATTTTCTAAGGGATTTGTGGATAGACCAGTATTAGATTCCGATGAACCAGTGCAGGTTTACTGTATCCCTTGGACCTTCATATTGACCATGAAACACAAAAATCGCATCGGGATTGAATACAAAAGGCACAATGCCAAGTTAAGTACAAGAAGAATGAATCTTCTAGGAGTTTGTGCTTCCAGCGGCTCCTGGGAGACCAGTATTAGATTCCGATGCACCAGTGCGGGTTTACTGTATCCCTTGGACCTTCACATTGCCCCTGAAACACAGAAATTGCATCAGGATTGAATACAAAACTCACAATGAGAACTTAAGCACAAGAAGTGTGAATCTTCGAACAGTTTGTGGTTTAAGCGTCTCCTAAGAGATCTGTATTAGCTTACGATGCACCAGTTCCCGTTTTCTGTATCCCTTGGACCTTCACATTGACCATGAAACACAGACATTGCATTGGGATTGAATACAAAAGGGAGAATGCCGAGTTAAGTACAAGAAGGTGACTTTTTAAGAAATTGTGGTTTGAGTGGCTCCTGAGAGACCAGTATTAGATGCCGATGCACCAGTTCACGTTTACTGTATACCTTGGACCAACACATTGACCATGAAACACAGATATCTAATCGGGATTGAATACAAATGGCACAATGCCAACTTAAGTACAAGAGGAGTGAATCTTCTAAGAGTTTCTGCTTTGAGCGCTCCTGGGAGACCAGTATTAGAATCCGATGCACCAGTGCAGGTCGACTGTATCATTTGGACCTTCACATTGACCATGAAACATAGAATTTGCATCGGGATTGAATACAAATGGGACAATGCCGAGTTAAGTACAAGAAGAATGAATCCTCTAGGAATTTGTGATTTTAGCGGCTCCTGGGAGACCAGTATTAGATTCCGATGCACCAGTGCAGGTTTACTGTATCCCTTGTACCCTCACATTGACCATGAAAAACACATCTTGCATTGGGATTGAATACAAAAGGCACAATGCCGACCTAAGTACAAGAAGAGTGAATCTTCTAAGAATTTGTACTTTGAGCGGCTCCTGGCCGACCAATTTTATATTACGATGCACCAGTGCAGGTTTACTGTGTCCCTTGGACCTTCACATTGACCATGAAACCCAGAAATCGCATCGGGATTTAATACAAAAGGCACAATGCCGACTTAAGTACAAGTAGAGTGACCCTTCTAAGAGTTTGTGATTTGAGAGGCTCCTGGGAGACCAGTATTAGATTCCGATGCACCAGTGCAGGTTGACTGTATCATTTGGACCTTTACATTGACTATGAAACACAGAAATTGCATCAGGATTGAATACTAAATGCACAGTGCCGACTTAAGTACAAGAAGAGCGAATCTTCTAAGGGTTTGTGCTTGAGCGGCTTCTGGGAGACCAGTATTAGCCTCCGATGCACCAGTGCAGGTTAACTGTATCCCCTGGACCTTCACATTGACCATGAAACACAGATATCTCATTGGGATTGAATACAAAAGGCACAATGCCGATTAAGTACAAGAAGAGTGAATCTTCTAAGAGATTGTGCTTTGAGCGGCTCCTGGGAGACCAGTATTACAATCCGAAGCACCAGTGCAGGTCGACTGTATCATTTGGACCTTCGCATTGACCATGAAACACAGAAATTGCATCGGGATTGAATACAAAAGGGACAATGCCGAGTTAAATACAAGAAGAATGAATCCTCTAGGAGTTTGTGCTTTTAGCGGCTCCTGGGAGACCAGTATTAGATTCCGATGCACCAGTGCAGGTTTACTGAATCCCTTGGACCTTCTTATTCTCCATGAAAAACAGGTCTTGCATTGGGATTGAATACAAAAGGCACAATGCCGACCTAAGTACAAGAAGACTGAATCTTCTAAGAGTTTGTGGTTTGAGCGGCTCCTGGCAGACCAGTATTAGATTACGATGCACCAGTGCAGGTTTACTGTGTCCCTTGGACCTTCACATTGACCATGAAACACAGAAATTGCATCGGGATTGAATACTAAATGCACAGTGCCGACTTAAGTACAAGAAGAGTGAATCTTCTTAGAGTTTGTGTCTTCAGCGGCTCCTGGGAGACCAGTATAAGATTCCGATGCACCAGTGTAGGATTACTGCATCCCTTGGACCTTCACATTGACCATGAATCGCAGAAATTGCATCGTGATTTAATACGAAAGGGACAAAGCCGACTTAAGTACAAGAAGGTGAATTTTCTAAGGGTTTGTGGTTTGAGCGCCTCCTGGGAGACCAGTATTGGATTCCGATGCACCAGTGCAGTATTACTGTATCCCTTGTACCTTCACATTGACATTGAAACACATAACTGGCATCGGGATTGAATGGAAAAGGGACAATGCCGACTTAAGTACAAGAAGAATGAATCCTCTTTGAGTTTGTGCATTTAGCGGCGCCTGGGAGACCAGTATTAGATTCCGTTGAACCAGTGCAGGTTCACTGTATCGCTTGGACCTTCACATTGACCATGAAACACAGAAATTGCATCGGGATTGAATACAATAGGGACAATGCCAACTTAAGTACTAGAAGAGTGAATCTTCTAAGGGTTTGTGCTTTGAGCGGCTTCTAGGAGACCAGTATTACATTCCGATGCACCAGTGCAGGTTAACTGTATCCCCTGGACCTTCACATTGACCATGAAACACAGAAATTGCATCGGGATCGAATACAAAACTCACAATGCCAATTTAAGCACAAGAAGTGTGGATCTTCGAAGAGCTTGTGCTTTGAGCGTCTCCTCGGAGTCCTGTATTACATTCCGATGCACCAGTGCACGTTTTGGTATCCCTTTGATCTTCACATTGACCATGAAACACAGAACTTGCATCGGGATTGAATACAAAAGGCACAATACCGACTTAAGTACATGAAGAGTTAATCTTCTAAGAGTTTGTGTTTGAGCGTCTCCTGGGTGACCAGTATTAGATTCCGATGCACCAGTGCAGGTTTACTATATCCCTTGGACCTTCACATTGACCATGAAACATAGATATTCCATCGGGATTGAATACAAATGGGACAATGCCGACCTAATTACAAGAAGAGTGAATCTTCTAAAAATTTGTGCATTGAGCGGCTCCTGGGATACCGGTATTAGAGTCCTAAGCACCACTGCAGGTTGACCGTTTCCCTTGGACCTTCACATTGACCATGAAACACAGAAATTGCATCGGGATTGAATACAAATTGGACATTGCCGACTTAAGTACAAGAAGAGTGAATCTTCTAAGAGTATGTGCTTTGAGTGGCTCCTGGGAGACCAGTATTAGATTCCGATGTACCTGTGATTGTTTAGTGTATCCCGTGGACCTTCACATGGACCATCAAACACAGAGATTGCATCGGGATTGAATACATAAGGCACAATGCCGACTTAAGTACAAGAAGAGTGAATCTTCTAAGAGTTTGTGCTTTGAGCGGCTCCTGGGAGACCAGTATCAGATTCCGAAGCACCAGTGCATGTTTACTGTATCCGTTGGCCCTTCACATTGCCCATGAAACACAGAAATAGCATCGGGATTGAATACATAAGGCACAATGACGACATAAGTACAAAAAACGTAAATCTTCTAAGAGTTTGTGCTTTGAGCGGCTCTTGGGAGACCAGTATTAGATTCCGACGCACCAGTGCAGGTTTACTCCATCCCTTGGACCATCACATTCACCATGAAACACAGAAAATGCATCGGGATTAAATACAAAAGGCACAATGCCGACTTAAGTACAAGATGAGTGAATCTTCTAAGAGCTTCTACTGTGAGCGGCTCCTGGGAGACCAGTATTAGATTCCGTTGCACCAGTGCAGGTTAACTGCATCCCTTGGACCTTCACATTGACCATGAAACACAGAAATTGCATCGGGATTGAATACAAAAGGGACATCGCCGACTTAAGTATAAGAAGAGTGAATTTTCTAAGAGTTTGTGGTTTGAGCGGCTCCTGGGAGAAAAGTGTTAGATTACGGATCACCAGTGCAGGTTTACTGTACCCCTTGGGCCTTCCCATTGACCATGAAACACAGAAATTGCATCGGGATTGAATACAAAAGAGACAATCGCGATACAAGTACAGGAAGACTGAATCTTCTAAGAGTTTGTGCTTTGATCGGCTCCTGGGAGACCAGTATTAGATTCCGACGCACCAGTGCAGGTTTACTGTATCCCTTGGTCCTTCACATTGACCATGAAACACAGATATTGCATCGGGATTGAATACAAAAGGGAATATGCCGACTTAAGTACAAGAAGAATGAATCTCTTCAGAGTCTGTGCTTTAAGCGGCTCCTGGGATACCAGTCTTAGATTACGATGCACCAGTGCTGGTTTACTGTAACCCTTGGACCTTCACATGAACCTCTAAACACAAACGTTGCATCGGGATTGAATACAAATGGGACAATGCCTACTTAAGAACAAGAAGAATGAATCATCTAAGAGTTTGTGCTTTGAGCGGCTTCTCGGAGGCCAGTATTAGATTGCGATGCACCAGTGCACGTTTTCTGTATCCCTTGGACGTTCACATTGACCATGAAACACAGAATTTATATCGGGATTGAATACAAATTGCACAATGCCGATTTAAGTACAAGAAGAGTGAATCTTCTAAGAGTTTGTGCTTTGAGCGGCTCCTGGGAGACCAGTATTAGATTCTGTTGCACCAGTGCAGGTTCACTGTATCCCTTGGCCTTTCACATTGACCATGAATCACAGAAATTGCATCGGTATTGAATACAAAGGGATAATGCCGACTTAAGTACAAGAAGAGTGAATTTTCTAAGAGTTTGTAGTATGAGCGACTCCTGGGAGAAAAGTGTTAGATTCCGATGCACCAGTGGAGGTTTACTGTATCCCTTGGACCTTCACATTGGCCATGAAACACTGAAATTGCATCGGGATTGAATACAAAAGGGACAATGCCGACTTAAGTACAAGAAGGGTGAATCTTATACGATTTTGTGCTTTGAGCGGCTCCTGGGACACCAGTATTAGATTCCGATGCACCAGTGCAGGTTTACTGTATCCCTTGGTCCTTCACATTGACCATGAAACACAGATATTGCATCTGGATTGAATACAATAGGGACAATGCCGACTTAAGTACAAGAAGAGTGAATCTCTTCAGAGTCTCTGATTTGAGCGGCTCCTGCAATACCAGTATTAGATTCTGATGCACCAGTGCAGGTTTACTGCATCCCTTGGACCTTCACACTGACCATGAAACACAGAAATTGCATCAGGATTGAATACAAATGGGACAATGCCGACTTAACTACAAGAAGAGTGATTCTTCTAAAAATTTGTGCATTGAGCGGCTCCTGGGATACCGGTATTAGAGTCCTAAGCACCATTGCAGGTTGACCGTTTCCCTTGGACCTTCACATTGACCATGAAACACAGAAGTTGCATCGGGATTGAATACAAATCGGACATTGCCGACTTAAGTACAAGAAGAGTGAATCTTCTAAGAGTATATGCTTTGAGTGGCTCCTTTGAGACCAGTATTAGATTCCGATGTGCCTGTGATTGTTTAGTGTATCCCGTGGACCTTCACATGGACCATCAAACACAGAGATTGCATCGGGATTGAATACAAAAGGCACAATGCCGACTTAAGTACAAGAAGAGTGAATCTTCTAAGAGTTTGTGCTTTGAGCGGCTCCTGGGAGACCAGTATCAGATTCCGATGCACCAGTGCATGTTTACTGTATCCGTTGGCCCTTCACATTGCCCATGAAACACAGAAATAGCATCGGGATTGAATGCATAAGGCACAATGACGACATAAGTACAAGAAACGTAAATCTTCTAAGAGTTTGTGCTTTGAGCGGCTCTTGGGAGACCAGTATTATATTCCGACTCACCAGTGCAGGTTTACTGCATCCCTTGGACCATCACATTGACCATGAAACACAGAAATTGCATCGGGATTAAATACAAAAGGCACAATGCCGATTTAAGTACAAGATGAGTGAATCTTCTAAGAGTTTCTACTCTGAGCGGCTCCTGGGAGACCAGTATTAGATTCCGTTGCACCAGTGCAGGTTAACTGCATCCCTTGGACCTTCACATTGACCATGAAACACAGAAATTGCATCGGGATTGAATACAAAAGGGACATCGCCGACTTAAGTATAAGAAGAGTGAATTTTCTAAGAGTTTAGGGTTTGAGCGGCTCCTGGGAGAAAAGTGTTAGATTACGGTTCACCAGTGCAGGTTTACTGTATCCCTTGGGCCTTCCCATTGACCATGAAACACAGAAATTGCATCGGGATTGAATACAAAAGAGACAATCGCGATACAAGTACAGGAAGACTGAATCTTCTAAGAGTTTGTGCTTTGATCGGCTCCTGGGAGACCAGTATTAGATTCCGACGCACCAGTGCAGGTTTACTGTATCCCTTGGTCCTTCACATTGACCATGAAACACAGATATTGCATCGGGATTGAATACAAAAGGGAATATGCCGACTTAAGTACAAGAAGAATGAATCTCTTCAGAATCTATGCTTTAAGCGGCTCCTGGGATACCAGTCGTAGATTACGATGCACCAGTGCTGGTTTACTGTAACCCTTGGACCTTCACATGAACCTCTAAACACAAACGTTGCATCGGGATTGAATACAAATGGGACAATGCCTACTTAAGAACAAGAAGAATGAATCTTCTAAGAGTTTGTGCTTTGAGCGGCATCTCGGAGGCCAGTATTAGATTGCGATGCACAATTGCAGGTTTTCTGTATCTCTTGTATGTTCACATTAACCATGAGACACAGATTTTATATCGGGATTGAATACAAATTGCACAATGCCGACTTAAGTACAAGAAGAGTGAATCTTCTAAGAGTTTCTGCTCTGAGCGGCTCCTTTGAGACCAGTATTAGATTGCGATGCACCAGTGCAGGTTTACTGTATCCCTTGGACCTACACATTGACCATGAAACATAGATATTGCATCGGGATTGAATACAAATGGGACAATGCCGACCTAATTACAAGAAGAGTGAATCTTCTAAGAATTTGTGCATTGAGCGGCTCCTGGGATACCGGTATTAGATTCCTAAGCACCATTGCAGGTTGACTGTTTCCCTTGAACCTTCACATTGACCATGAAACACAGAAATTTCATCGGGATTGAATATAAATCGGACATTGCCGACTTATGTATAAAAAGAGTGAATCTTCTCACAGTATGAGCTTTTAGCAGCTCCTGGGAGACCAGTATTAGATTCCGATGCACCAGTGCAGGTTTACTGTAGCCCTTGGACCATCACATTGACCACGAAACACAGAAATTGCATCGGAATTGAATACAAAATGCACAATGCCGACTTAAGTACAAGAAGAGTGAATCTTCTAAGAGATTCTGCTCTGAGCGGCTCCTTTGGGACCAGTATTAGATTCCGTTGCACCAGTGCAGGTTAACTGTATCCCGTGGACCTTCACATTGACCATGAACCACAGAAATTGCATCGGGATTGAATACAAAATGTGACAATGCCGACATAAGTACAGGAAGACTGAATCTTCTAAGAGTTTGTGGTTTGAGTGGCTTCTGGGAGACCAGTATTAGGTTCCGACGCAACAGCGATGGTTTACTGTACCCCTTGGTCCTTCACATTGACCATGAAACACAGATATTGCATCGGGATTGAATACAAAAAGGACAATGCCCACTTAAGTACAAGAAGAATGAATCTCTTCAGAGTTTGTGCTTTGAGCGGCTCCTGGGATACCAGTATTAGATGCAGATCCACCAGTGCACGTTTACTGTATCCCATGGATCTTTACATTGAACGTGAAACACAGATATCGCATCGGGATTGAATACAAATGGGACAATGCCGACTTAAGGACAAGAAAAGTGTATCTTCTAAGAGATTGTGCTTTGAGCGGCTCTTGGGAGACCAGTATTAGATTCCGATGCACCAGCGCAGGTTTACTGTATCCCTTGGGCCTTCACATTGACCATGAAACACAGATATTGCATCGGGATTGAGTACAAAAGGCACAAATCCAAATTAAGTACAAGAGGATTGAATCTTCTAAGAATTTCTGCTCTGAGCGGCTCCTGAAATACCAGTATTAGATTCCGTTTCACCAGTGCAGGTTTACTGTATCCCTTGGACCTTCACGTTGATCATGATACACAGAACTCGCAGCGGGATTGAGTACAAAAGGGACAATGCCGACTTAAGTACAAGAATAGTAAATCTTCTCAGAGTACGTGCTTTGAGCGGCTCCTGGGTGACCAGTATTAGATTCCGATGCACCTGTGGTTGTTTAGTGTATCCCTTGGACCTTCAACGGACCATCAAACACAGATATTGCATCGGGATTGAATACAAAAGGCACAATGCCGCCTTAAGTACAAGAAGTGTGAATCTTCTAAGAGTTTGCGCTTTGAGCGGCTTATGGGAGACCAGTATCAGATTCCGATTCACCAGTCCAGGTTTACTGTATCCGTTGGCCCTTCACATTGCCCATGAAACACAGAAATTGCATCGGGATTGAATACAAAAGGCACAATGCCGACTTAAGTACAACATGAGTGAATCTTCTAAGAGTTTCTACTCTGGGCGGCTCCTGGTAGACCAGGATTAGAATCCGTTGCAACAGTGCAGGTTAAATGCATCCCTTGGACCTTCACATTGACCATGAAACACAGAAATTGCATCGGGATTGAATACAAAAGGGACAATGCCAACTTAAGTACAAGAAGAATGAATCTCTTCAGAGTTTGTGCTTTATGCAGCTCCCGGAATACCAGTTTTAGATTCCGATGCACCAGTGCTGGTTTACTGTATCCCTTATACCTTCACATTGATCATGAAACACAGGAATTACATCGGGATTGAATACAAAAGAGACAATGCCACTTAAGTACAAGAAGAGTGAATCTTCTCAGAATATGTGCATTGAGCGGCTCCTGGGAGTCCAGTAATAGATTCCGATGCACCTGTGCTGGTTTAGTGTATCCCTTGGACCTTCACATGAACCTCTAATTACAAACGTTGCATCGGGAGTGAGTACAAAAGGCACAACTCCGACTTAAGTACAAGAAAAGTGAATCTTCTAAGAGTTTGTGCTTTGAGCGGCTCCTGGGACACCAGTAATAGATTACGATGCACCAGTGCAGGTTTACTGTATCGCTTGGACCTTCACATTGACCATGAAACACAGAAAGTGCATGGCGATGGAATACTAAAGGCACAATGCCAACTTAAGTACAAGAAGAGTGAATCTTCGAAGGTTTTGTGCTTTGAGCGGCTCTTGGGAGACCAGTATTGGATTCCGATGTACCAGTTCACGTTTACTGTATCCCTTGGACATTCACATTAACCATGAGACACAAAAATAGTTTTGGGATTGAATACAAAAGGGAAATGCCGACATAAGTGCAAGAAGAGTGAATTTTCTAAGAGCTTGTGGTTCGAGCGGCTCTTGGCAGACCAGTATTAGATTCCGATACACCAGTGCAGGTTTACTGTATCCCTTGGACTTTCACATTGAGCATGAAACACAGAAAGTGCATCGGGATTGAATACAAAAGGTACTATGCCGACTTAAGTACAAGAAGAGTGATTTTTCTAAGAGTTTGTAGTATGAGCGACTCCTGGGAGAAAAGTGTTAGATTCCGATGCACCAGTGGAGGTTTACTGTATCCCTTGGACCTTCACATTGGCCATGAAACACTGAAATTGCATCGGGATTGAATTCAAAAGGGACAATGCCGTTTTAAGTACAAGAAGGGTGAATCTTATACGATTTTGTGCTTTGAGCGGCTCCTGGGACACCAGTATTAGATTCCGATGCACCAGTGCAGGTTTACTGTCTCCCTTGGTCCTTCACATTGACCATGAAACACACATATTGCATCAGAATTGAATACAATAGGGACAATGCCGACTTAAGTACAAGAAGAGTGAATCTCTGCAGAGTCTGTGATTTGAGCGGCTCCTGGAGTACCAGTATAAGAATCTGATGCACCAGTGCAGGTTTACTGTATCCCTTCGACCTTCACATTGACCATGAATCACTGAAATTCCATCGCGATTTAATTCAAAAGGCACAATGCCGTCTTAAGTACAAGAAGAGCGAATCTTCTAAGAGTTTGTGATTTGACCGTCTCCCAGGAGACCAGTATTAGATTCCGACGCACCAGTGCACGTTTACTGTATCCCTTGGATCATCACATTGACCATGAAACACAGAAATTCCATCGGGATTGAATACAAATGGAACAATGCCGAATTATGTACAAGAAGAGTGAATCTTCTAAGGGTTTTTGCTTTCATCGTCTCCTGGGAGACCAGTATTAGATTCCGATGCACCAGTGCAGGTTTACTGTATCCCTTGCACCTTCACATTGACCATGAAACACAGAAATTGCATCGGGATTGAATACAAATCGGACATTGCCGACTTAAGTACAAGAAGGGTGAATCTTCTAAGAGTTTGTGCTCTGAGCGGCTCTTGGGAGACCAGTATTAGAATCCGATTCACCAGTGCAGGTTTACTGTATCCCTTGGACCATCACATTGACCATGAAACACAGAAATTGCATCGGGATTGAATACAAAAGGCACAATGCCGACTTAAGTACAAGATGAGTGAATCCTCTAGGAATTTCTGCTCTGAGCGGCTCCTGGGACACCAGTATTAGATTCCGTTGCACCAGTGCAGGTTAACTGCATCCCTTTGACCTTCACATTGACCATGAAACGCAGAAATTGCATCGGGATTGATTACAAACGAGACAATGGCGACTTAAGTACAGGGAGACTGAATTTTCCAAGAGTTTGTGCTTTGAGCGGCTACTGGGAGACCAGTATTAGGTTCCCACGCACCAGTGCAGGTTTTGCTGTATCCCTTGGTCCTTCACATTGACCATGTAACACAGATATTGCATCGGGATTGAATACAAAAGGGAATATGCCGACTTAAGTACAAGAAGAATGAATCTCTTCAGGGTTTGTGCTTTAAGCGGCTCCTGGGATACCAGTATTAGATTCCGATGCACCAGTGCAAGTTAACTGTATCCCTTGGACTTTCACATTGACCATGAAACACAGAAATTGCATCGGGATTGAACACAAAAGGGACAATGCCGACTTAACTACAAGAAGGGTGAATCTTCTAAGAGTTTGTGCTTTGAGCGGCTCCTGGGAGACCAGTATTAGATTGCGATGCACAAGTGCAGGTTTTCTGTATCCCTTACACGTTCACATTAACCATGAAACACAGAAATTATATCGGGATTGAATACAAATTGTACAATGCCGACTTAAGTACAAGAAGAGTGAATCTTCTAAGAGTTTGTGCCTTCAGCGGCTCCTGCGAGACCAGTTTCAGATTCCGATGCACCAGTGCAGTATTGCTGTATCCCTTGGACCTTCACATTGACCAGGCAACACAGAAATTGCATCGGCACTGAATACGAAGGCACAACTCCGACTTAAGTACAAGAAAAGTGAATCTTCTAAGAGTTTGTGGTTTGAGCGGCTCCAGGGTGACCAGAGTTAGATTCCGATGCACCAGTGGAGGTTTACTGTATCCCTTGGACCTTGACATTGACCATGAAACACAGTAATTGCTTCGGAACTGAATACAAAAGGGACAATGCCGACTTAAGAACGAGAAGAGTGAATCTTGCAAGAGTTTCTGCTTTGAGCGGCTCCTGGGAGACCAGTATTCGATTACGATGCACCTGTGCAGGTTTACTGTATCGCTTGGACCTTCACATTGACCATGAAACACAGAAATTGCATGGGGATTGAATACTGAAGATAGAATGCCAACTTAAGTACAAGAAGAGTGAAACTTCGAAGATTTTGTGCTTTCAGCGGCTCCTGGGAGACCAGTATTAGATTCCGATGCACCAGTTCACGTTTACTGTATCCCTTGGAACTTCACATCGACCATCAAACACAAAAGTTCCTTTGGGATTGAACACAAAAGGGACAATGCCGCTTTAAGTACAAGAAGAGTGAATCTTCTAAGAGTTTGTGGTTTGAGCGGCTCCTGGGAGACCAGTGTTAGATTCCGATGCACCAGTGCAGGTTTACTGTATCCCTTGGACCTTCACATTGAATTTGAAACACAGAACTTGCATCGGGATTGAATACAAAATGGACAATGCCGACTTAAGTACAAGAGGGGCGAATCTTGTAAGAGTTTGTGCTTTGAGCGGCTCATGTGAGACCAGTATTAGATTCCGATGCACCAGTGCTAATTAACTGTATCCCTTGGACCTTGACATTGACCATGAAAAACAGAAATAATATCGGGTTTGAATACAATAGGAACAATGCCGACTTAAGTACAAGAAGGGTGAATCTCTTCAGAGTATGTGCTTTGAACGGCTCCTGGGATACCTGTATTAGATTCCGATGCACCAGTGCAATTTAACTGTATCCCTTCGACCTTCACATTGACCATGAAACACAGAAATTCCATCGCAATTGAATACAAAAGGCACAATGCCGTCTTAAGTACCAGAAGAGTGAATCTTCTATGATTTTCTGCTTTGAGCGTCTCCTGGGAGACCAGTATTAGATTCCGATGCACCAGTGCACGTTTACTGTATACCTTGGACCCTCACATTGACCATGAAACACAGAAACCGCATCGGGATTGAATACGAAAGACACAATGCCGACTTAAGTACAAGAGGAGTGAATCTTCTAAGAGTTTGTGTTTGAGCGTCTCCTGGGAGACCAGTATTAGATTCCGATGGACCAGTGCAGGTTTACTGTATCCCTTGGTTCTTCACATTGACCATGAAACACAGAAATTGCATCGGGATTGAATACGTAAGGCACAATGCCGACTCAAGTACAAGAAGAGGGAATCTTCCGAAAGTTTGTGCTTTGAGCGGCTCTTGAGAGACCACTATTAGATTCCAGTGAACCAGTGCAGATTTACTGGATCCATTGGACCTTCACATTGACCATGAAACACAGAAATTGCATTGGGATTAAATACAAAAGCACAATGCCGACTTAAGTACCAGAAGAGTGAATATTGTAAGAGTGTCTGCTCTGAGCAGCTCCTGAGAGACCAGTATTAGATTCCGTTGCACCAGTGCAGGTTTACTGTATCCCTTGGACCTTCACATTGATGATGAAACACAGAAATTGCACCGCGATTGAATACAAAAGGGACAATGCCGACTTAAGTACAAGAAGAGTGACTTTTCTAAGAGTTTGTGGTTTGAGCGGATCCTGGGAGAAAAGTGTTATATTCCGATGCACCAGTGCAAGTTTACTGTACCCCTTGGACCTTCACATTGACCATGAAACACAGAAATTGCGTCGGGATTGAATACAAAAGGGACAATGCCGACTTAAGTACAAGAAGGGTGAGTCTTATAAGATTTTGTGCTTTGAGCGGCTCCTGGGAGCCCAGTATTAGATTCCGATGCACCAGTGCTGGTTAACGGTATCCCTTGGACCTTCACATTGACCATGAAACACATAATATGCATCGGGATTGAATACAAAAGAGACAATGCCGAGTTAAGTACAAGAAGGCTGAATCTTGTAAGAACTTGTGTTTTGTTTTGAGCGGCTCCTGGGAGACCAGTATTAGGTTCCGACGCACCAGTGCAGGTTTACTGTACCCCTTGGTCCTTCCCATTGACCATGAAACACAGAAATTGCATCGGGATTGAATACAAAAGGGACAATGCCGACTTAAGTACAAGAAGAGTGAGTCTCTTCAGAGTTTGTGCTTTGAGCGGCTCCTGGGAGACCAGTATTAGATTCGAATGCACCAGTGCAGGATTACTGTATACCTTGGACCCTCACATTGACCAAGAAACACAGAAACCGAATCGGGATTGAATACAAAAGAGACAATGCCGACTTACGTACAGGAAAAGTGAATCTTCTAAGAGTTGGTGTTTGAGCGACTCCTGGGAGACCTGTATTTGATTCCGATGCACCAGTGCAGGTTTACTGTATCCCTTGGACCTTCACATTGACCATGAAACATAGATATTGCATCGGGATTGAATACAAATGGGACAATGCCGACCTAATTACAAGAAGAGTGAATCTTCTAAGAATTTGTGCATTGAGCGGCTCCCGGGATACCGGTATTAGATTCCTAAGCACCATTGAAGGTTAACTGTTTCCCTTGAACCTTATCATTGACCATGAAACACAGAAATTTCATCGGGATTGAATATAAATCGGACATTGCCGACTTATGTACAAGAAGAGTGATACTTCTCACAGTATGAGCTTTTAGCAGCTTCTCGGAGTCCAGTATTAGATTGCGATGCACAAGTGCAGGTTTTCTGTATCCCTTGGACGTTCACATTGACCATGAAACATAGAATTTATATCGGGATTGAATACAAAAGGCACAATGCCGACTTAAGTACAAGAAGAGTGAATCTTGTAAGAGTTTTTGCCTTCAGCGGCTCCTGCGAGACCTGTATTAGATACCGATGCAACAGTGCGGGATTGCTGTATCCCTTGGACCTTCACATTGAGCATGCAACACAGAAATTGCATCGGGATTGAATACGAAAGGCACAACTCCGACTTCAGTACAAAAAAAGTGATTCTTCTAAGAGTTTGTGGTTTGAGCGGCTCCAGGGTGACCAGAATTAGATTCCGATGCACCTGTGCAGGTTTACTGTATCCCTTGGACCTTCACATTGACCATGAAAGACAGTAATTGCTTCGGAATTGAATACAAAAGGGACAACGCAGACAAAAGAACAAGAAGAGTGAATCTTGCTAGAGATTGTGCTTTGAGCGGCTCCTGGGAGACCAGTATTAAATTACGATGCACCAGTTCAGGTTTACTGTATCGCTTGGACCTTCACATTGACCATGAAACACAGAAATTGCATGGCGATTGAATAGTAAAGGCACAATGCCAACTGAAGTACAAGAAGAGTGAATCTTCGAAGGTTTTGTGCTTTGAGCGGCTCCTGGGAGACCAGTAATAGATTCCAATGCACCAGTTCACGTTTACTCTATCCCTTGCACATTCACATTGACAATGAAACACACAAATTGCTTTGGGATTGAATACAATAGGGACAATTCTGACATAAGTGCAAGAAGAGTGAATTTTCTAAGAGTTTGTGGTTCGAGCGGCTCCTGGCAGACCAGTATTAGATTCCGATGCACCAGTGCAGGTTTACTGTATCCCTTGGACTTTCACATTGAGCATGAAGCACAGAGAGTGCATTGGGATTGAATACAAAAGGGTCTATGCCGACTTAAGAACAAGAAGAGTGAATAATCTAAGAGTTGGTGGTTTGAGCTGATCCTGGGAGACCAGTATTAGATTCCGATGCACCGGTGCAGGTTTACTGTATCCCTTGGACCTTCACATTGACCGTGAAACGCAGAAATTGCATCGGGATTGAATATAAATGGGGCAATGCCGACTTAAGTACAAGAAGAGTGAATCTTCTAAGCGTTTGTCCTTTGAGCGGCTCCTGGGAGACCAGTATTAGATTCTGTTGCACCAGTGCAGGTGCACTGTATCCCTTGGACTTTCACATTGACCATGAATCACAGAAATTGCATCGGTATTGAATACAAAAGGGACAATGCCGACTTAAGTACAAGAAGAGTGAATTTTCTAAGAGTTTGTGGTATGAGCGACTCCTGGGAAAAAAGTGTTAGATTCCGATGCACCAGTGCAAGTATACTGTATCCCTTGGACCTTCACATTGGCCATGAAACACAGAAATTGCATCGGGATTGAATACAAAAGGGACAATGCCGACATAAGTACAAGAAGGGTGAATCTTATAAGATTTTGTGCTTTGAGCGGCTCCTGGGAGACCAGTATAAGATTCCGATGCACCGGTGCTGGTTACCGGTATCCCATGGACCTTCACATTGACCATGAAACACAGAAATTGCATCGGGATTGAATACAAAAGGGACAATGCCGACTTAAGTACAAGAAGAGTGAATCTCTTCAGAGTTTGTGCTTTGAGCGGCTCCTGCGATACCAAAATTAGATTCCTATGCACCAGTGCAGGTTTACTGTATCCCTTCGACCTTCCCATTGACCGTGAAACACAGAAATTGCATCGGAATTGAATACAATTGGGACAATGCCGACTTAAGTACAAGAAGAATGAATCTCTTCAGAGTTTGTGCTTTGAGCGGCTCCTGGGATACCAGTATTAGATTCAGGTCCACCAGTGCACGTTTAGTGTATCCCTCGGATCTTTACATTGACCGTGAAACACAGATATTGCATCGGGATTGAATACAAATGGGACAATGCCGACTTAAGGACAAGAAGAGTGAATCTTCTAAGAGATTGTGCTTTGAGCGGCTCCTGGGAGACCAGTATTAGATTCCATTGCACCAGTGCAGGTTTACTGTATCCCTTTGACCTCAACATTGACCAAGAAACACAGAAATCGCATCGGGATTGATTATAAAAGGGACAATGGCGACTTAAGAACAAGAAGAGTGAGTCCTCTAAGAGTTTGTGCTTTGAACGGCTCATGGGAGACCATTATTAGATTCCGATGCACCAGTGGAGGTTTACTGTATCGCTTGGACCTTCACATTGACCATGAAACACAGAAATTGCATGGCGATTGAATAGTAAAGGCACATTGCCAACTGAAGTACAAGAAGAGTGAATCTTCGAAGGTTTTGTGCTTTGAGCGGCTCCTATGAGACCAGTATTAGATTCCGATGCACCAGTTCACGTTTACTGTATCCCTTGGACATTCACATTGACAATGAAACACACTAATTGCTTTGGGATTGAATACAATAGGGACAATGCTGACAGAAGTGCAAGAAGAGTGAATTTTCTAAGAGTTTGTGGTTCGAGCGGCTCCTGGCAGACCAGTATTAGATTCCGATCCACCAGTGCAGGTTTACTGTATCCCTTGGAGTTTCACATTGAGCGTGAAACACAGAGAGTGCATTGGGATTGAATACAAAACAGACTATGCCGACTTAAGAACAAGAAGGGTGAGTAATCTAAGAGTTGGTGGTTTGAGCTGATCCTGGGAGACCAGTATTAGATTCCGATGCACCGGTGCAGGTTTACTGTATCCCTTGGACCTTCACATTGACCGTGAAACGCAGAAATTGCATCCGGATTGAATATAAATGGGGCAATGCCGACTTAAGTACAAGAAGAGTGAATCTTCTAAGAGTTTGTGCTTTGAGCGGCTCCTGGGAGACCAGTATTAGATTCTGTTGCACCAGTGCAGGTTCACTGTATCCCTTGGACTTTCACATTGACCATGAATCACAGAATTTGCATCGGTATTGAATACAAAAGGGACAATGCCGACTTAAGTACAAGAAGAGCGAATTTTCTAAGAGTTTGTGGTATGAGCGACTCCTGGGAAAAAAGTGTTAGATTCCGATGCACCAGTGCAAGTATACTGTATCCCTTGGACATTCACATTGGCCATGAAACACAGAAATTGCATCAGGATTGAATACAAAAGGGACAATGCCGACATAAGTACAAGAAGGGTGAATCTTATAAGATTTTGTGCTTTGAGCGGCTCCTGGGAGACCAGTATAAGATTCCGATGCTCCAGTGCTGGTTAACGGTATCCAATGGACCTTCACATTGACCATGAAACACAGAAATTGCATCGGGATTGAAGACAAAAGGGACAATGCCAACTTAAGTACAAGAAGAGTGAATCTCTTCAGAGTTTGTGCTTTGCGCGGCTCCTGGGATACCAAAATTAGATTCCGATGCACCAGTGCAGGTTTACTGTATCCCTTCGACCTTCCCATTGACCATGAAACACAGAAATTGCATCGGGATTGAATACAATTGGGCCAATGCCGACTTAAGTACAAGAAGAATGAATCTTCTAAGAGTATGTGCTTTGAGCGGCTCCTGGGAGACCAGTATTAGATTCCGTTGCACCAGTGCAGGTTAACTGTATCCCTTGGACCTTCACATTGACCATGAAACACAGAAATTGCATCGGGATTGAATACAAAAGGGACAATGCCGAGTTAAGTACAGGAAGAATGAATCCTCTAGGAGTTTGTGCTTTTAGCGGCTCCTGGGACACCAGTATTAGATTCCGATGCACCAGTGCCGATTTACTGTATAACTTGTACCCTCACATTGATCATGAAAAACAGAAATTGCATTGGGATGGAATACAAAAGGCACAATGCCGACTTAAGTACAAGAAGAGTGAATCTTCTGAGAGTTTGTATTTTGAACGGCTAAAGGGAGACCAGTATTAGATTCCGATTCACCAGTGCAGGTTAACTGTATCCCCTGGACCTTCACATTGACCATGAAACACAGAAATTGCATCGGGATTGAATACAAAACTCACAATGCCAATTTAAGCACAAGAAGTGTGGATCTTCGAAGAGCTTGTGCTTCGTGCGTCTCCTCGGAGTCCGGTATTAGATTCCGATGCACCAGTGCACGTTTTTGTATCCCTTTGATCTTCACATTGACCATGAATCACAGAAATTGCATCGGGATTGAATACAAAAGGCACAATACCGACTTAAGTACATGAAGAACGAATCTTCTAAGAGTTTGTGGTTTGAGCGGCTCCTGGCAGACAAGTATTAGATTCCGATGCACCAGTGCAGGTTAACTGTATCCCTTGGACCTTCACATTGACCATGAAACACAGAAATTGCATCGGGATTGAATACAAAAGGGACAATGCCGAGTTAAGTACAGGAAGAATGAATCCTCTAGGAGTTTGTGCTTTTAGCGGCTCCTGGGACACCAGTATTAGATTCCGATGCACCAGTGCCGATTTACTGTATAACTTGTACCCTCACATTGATCATGAAAAACAGAAATTGCATTGGGATGGAATACAAAAGGCACAATGCCGACTTAAGTACAAGAAGAGTGAATCTTCTGAGAGTTTGTATTTTGAACGGCTAAAGGGAGACCAGTATTAGATTCCGATTCACCAGTGCAGGTTTACTGTATCCCTTGGACCTTCACATTGACCATGAAACACAGAAATGGCATCGGGACTGAATACAAAAAGCAAAATGCCGACTTAAGTACAAGAAGAATGAATCTTCTAGGAGTTTGTGCTTTCAGCGGCTCCTGGGAGACCAGTATTAGATTCCGATGCACCAGTGCAGGTTTACTGTATCCCTTGGACCTTCCTGTTGACCATGAAACACAAAAATCGCATCGGGATTGAATACAAAAGGCACAATGCCAAGTTAAGTACAAGAAGAATGAATCTTCTAGGAGTTTGTGCTTCCAGCGGCTCCTGGGAGACCAGTATTAGATTCCGATGCACCAGTGCGGGTTTACTGTATCCCTTGGACCTTCACATTGCCCCTGAAACACAGAAATTGCATCAGGATTGAATACAAAACTCACAATGAGAACATAAGCACAAGAAGTGTGAATCTTCGAACAGTTTGTGATTTAAGCGTCTCCTGGGAGATCTGTATTAGCTTACGATGCACCAGTTCCCGTTTACTGTATCCCTTGGACATTCACATTGACCATGAAACACAGACATTGCATTGGGATTGAATACAAAAGGGAGAATGCCGAGTTAAGTACAAGAAGGTGACTTTTCTAAGCAATTGTGGTTTGAGTGGCTCCTGACAGACCAGTATTAGATTCCGATGCACCAGTTCACGTTTACTGTATACCTTGGACCAACACATTGACCATGAAACACAGATATCTCATCGGGATTGAATACAAATGGCACAATGCCAACTTAAGTACAAGAAGAGTGAATCTTCTAAGAGTTTGCAGTTTGAGCGGCTCATGGGAGACCAGTATTAGATTCCGATGCACCAGTGCAGGTTTACTGTATCCCTTGGACCTTCACATTGGCCATGAAACACAGATATCTCATTGGGATTGAATACAAAAGGCACAATGCCGACTTAAGTACAAGAGGAGTGAATCTTCTAAGAGTTTCTGCTTTGAGCGCTCCTGGGAGACCAGTATTAGAATCCGATGCACCAGTGCAGGTCGACTGTATCATTTGGACCTTCGCATTGACCATGAAACACAGAAATTGCATCGGGATTGAATACAAAAGGGACAATGCCGTGTTAAATACAAGAAGAATGAATCCTCTAGGAGTTTGTGCTTTTAGCGGCTCCTGGGAGACCAGTATTAGATTCCGATGCACCAGTGCAGGTTTACTGAATCCCTTGGACCTTCACATTCTCCATGAAAAACAGATCTTGCATTGGGATTGAATACAAAAGGCACAATGCCGACCTAAGTACAAGAAGAGTGAATCTTCTAAGAGTTTGTGGTTTGAGCGGCTCCTGGCAGACCAGTATTAGATTCCGATGCACCAGTGCAGGTTTACTGTGTCCCTTGGACCTTCACATTGACCATGAAACATAGATATTGCATCGGGATTGAATACAAATGGGACAATGCCGACCTAATTACAAGAAGAGTGAATCTTCTAAGAATTTGTGCATTGAGCGGCTCCTGGGATACCGGTATAGATTCCTAAGCACCATTGCAGGTTAACTGTTTCCCTTGGACCTTCACATTGACCATGAAACACAGAAATTTCATCGGGATTGAATATAAATCGGACATTGCCGACTTATGTACAAGAAGAGTGAATCTTCTCAGAGTATGAGCTATGAGCGGCTCCTGGGAGTCCAGTATTAGATTCCGATGCACCTGTGCAGGTTTACTGTAACCCTTGGCCCTTCACATTGCCCATGAAACAGAGAAATTGCATCGGGATTGAATACATAAGGCACAATGCCATCTTAAGTACAAGAAGAGTGAATCCTCTAAGAGTTTGTGCTTTGAGCGGCTCTTGGGAGACCAGTATTCGATAACGATGCACCAGTGCAGGTTTACTGTAGCCCTTGCACCATCACATTGACCATGAAACACAGAAATTGCATCGGGATTGAATACAAAAAGCACAATGCCGACTTAAGTTCAAGAAGCGTGAATCTTCTAAGAGTTTGTGGTTTGAGCGGCTTCTGGGAGACCAGTATTAGGCTCCGACGCACCAGTGATGGTTTACTGTATCCCTTGGTCCTTCACATTGACCATGAAACACAGATATTGCATGGGGATTGAATACAAAAGGGACAATGACGAATTAAGTACAAGAAAAATGAATCTCTTCAGAGTTTGTGTTTGAGCGGCTCCTGGGATACCAGTACTAGATTCAGATCCACCAGTGCACGTTTACTGTATCCCTTGGATCTTCACATTGACCATGAAACACAGATATTGCATCAGGATTGAATACAAATGGGACAATGCCGACTTAAGGACAAGAAGATTGAATCTTCTAAGAGTTTGTGCTTTGAGCGGCTCATGGGAGACCAGTATTAGATTCCATTGCACCAGTGCGGGTTTACTGTATCCCTTGGACCTTCACATTGACCATGAAGCACAGAAATCGCATCGAGATTTAATACAAAAGGCACAATGCCGACTTAAGTAAAAGAAGGTGAATTTTCTAAGGGTTTGTGGTTTGAGCGGCTCCTGGGAGACCAGTATTGGATTCCGATGCACCAGTGCAGGTTTACTGTATCCCTTGTACCCTCACATTGACCATGAAAAACAGATCTTGCATTGGGATTGAATACAAAAGGCACTATGCCGACCTAAGTACAAGAAGAGTGAATCTTCTAAGACTTTGATCTTTGAGCGGCTCCTCGCAGACCAGTATTAGATTCCGATGCACCAGTGCAGGTTTACTGTGTCCCTTGGACCTTCACATTGACCATGAAACACAGAAATCGCATCGGGATTGAATACAAAAAGCACAATGCCGACTGAAGTAAAAGAAGAATGAATCTTCTAGGAGATTGTGCTTTCAGGGGCTCCTGGGAGACCGGTATTAGATTCCTATGAACCAGTGCTGGTTTACTGTATCCCTTGGACCTTCACATTGCCCATGAAACAGAGAAACTGCATCGGGATTGAATACAAAAGGACACTGCCGAGTTAAGTACAAGAAGAATGAATCCTCTAGGAGTTAGTGCTTTGAGCGGCTCCTGGGAGACCAGTATAAGATTGCGATGCACCAGTTCAGGTTGATGGTGTCATTTCAACCTTCACATTGACTATCAAACACTGAAATTGCTTCGGGTTGAATACAAAACTCACAATGCCAACTTAAGCACAAGAAGAGTGAATCTTCTAAGAGTTTGATCTTTGAGCGGCTCCTCGCAGACCAGTATTAGATTCCGATGCACCAGTGCAGGTTTACTGTGTCCCTTGGACCTTCACATTGACCATGAAGCACAGAAATCGCATCGAGATTGAATACAAAAGGCAAAATGCCGACTTAAGTACAAGGGGGTGAATTTTCTAAGGATTTGTGGTTTGAGCGGCTCCTGGGAGACCAGTATTGGATTCCGATGCACCAGTGCAGGTTTACTGTATCACTTGTACCCTCACATTGACCATGAAAAACAGAAAATGCATTGGGATTGAATACAAAACTCACAATGCCAACTAAAGCACACGAGGTGTGAATCATCGAAGAGTTTGTGATTTGAGCGTCTCCTGGGGGACATGTATTATATTCCGATGCACCAGTGCACGTTTACTGTATCCCTTTGACCTTCACATTGACCATGAAACACAGAAATTGCATCGGGATTGAATACAATAGGAACAATGCCGACTTAAGTACAAGAGGAGTGAATCTTCTAAGGGTTTGTGCTTTGAGTGGCTTCTGGGAGACCAGTATTAGATTCCGATGCACCAGTGCAGGTTGACTGTATCCCCTGGCCCTTCACATTGACCATGAAACACAGAAATTGCATCGGGATTGAATACAAAACTCACAATGCCAATTTAAGCACAAGAAGTGTGGATCTTCGAAGAGCTTGTGCTTTGAGCGTCTCCTCGGAGTCCGGTATTAGATTCCGATGCACCAGTGCACGTTTTTGTATCCCTTTGATCTTCACATTGACCATGAATCACAGAAATTGCATCGGGATTGAATACAAAAGGCACAATACCGACTTAAGTACATGAAGAACGAATCTTCTAAGAGTTTGTGGTTTGAGCGGCTCCTGGCAGACAAGTATTAGATTCCGATGCGCCAGTGCAGGTTAACTGTATCCCTTGGACCTTCACATTGACCATGAAACACAGAAATTGCATCGGGATTGAATACAAAAGGGACAATGCCGAGTTAAGTACAGGAAGAATGAATCCTCTAGGAGTTTGTGCTTTAGCGGCTCCTGGGACACCAGTATTAGATTCCGATGCACCAGTGCCGATTTACTGTATAACTTGTACCCTCACATTGATCATGAAAAACAGAAATTGCATTGGGATTGAATACAAAAGGCACAATGCCGACTTAAGTACAAGAAGAGTGAATCTTCTATGAGTTTGTATTATGAACGGCTAAAGGGAGACCAGTATTAGATTCCGATTCACCAGTGCAGGTTTACTGTATCCCTTGGACCTTCACATTGACCATGAAACACAGAAATGGCATCGGGACTGAATACAAAAAGCAAAATGCCGACTTAAGTACAAGAAGAATTAATCTTCTAGGAGTTTGTGCTGTCAGCGGCTCCTGGGAGACCAGTATTAGATTCCGATGCACCAGTGCGGGTTTACTGTATCCCTTGGACCTTCACATTGCCCCTGAAACACAGAAATTGCATCAGGATTGAATACAAAACTCACAATGAGAACATAAGCACAAGAAGTGTGAATCTTCGAACAGTTTGTGGTTTAAGCGTCTCCTGGGAGATCTGTATTAGCTTACGATGCACCAGTTCCCGTTTACTGTATCCCCTGGACCTTCACATTGACCATGAAACACAGACATTGCATTGGGATTGAATACAAAAGGGAGAATGCCGAGTTAAGTACAAGAAGGTGACTTTTCTAAGAAATTGTGGTTTGAGTGGCTCCTGACAGACCAGTATTAGATTCCGATGCACCAGTTCACGTTTACTGTATACCTTGGACCAACACATTGACCATGAAACACAGATATCTCATCGGGATTGAATACAAATGGCACAATGCCAACTTAAGTACAAGAAGAGTGAATCTTCTAAGAGTTTGCAGTTTGAGCGGCTCATGGGAGACCAGTATTAGATTCCGATGCACCAGTGCAGGTTTACTGTACCCCTTGGACCTTCACATTGACCATGAAACACAGATATCTCATTGGGATTGAATACAAAAGGCACAATGCCGACTTAAGTACAAGAGGAGTGAATCTTCTAAGAGTTTCTGCTTTGAGCGCTCCTGGGAGACCAGTATTAGAATCCGATGCACCAGTGCAGGTCGACTGTATCATTTGGACCTTCACATTGACCATGAAACACAGAATTTGCATCGGGATTAATACAAATGAGACAATGCCGAATTAAGTACAAGAAGAATGAATCCTCTAGGAATTTGTGATTTTAGCGGCTCCTGGGAGACCAGTATTAGATTCCGATGCACCAGTGCAGGTTTACTGTATCCCTTGTACCCTCACATTGACCATGAAAAACACATCTTGCATTGGGATTGAATACAAAAGGCACAATGCCGACTTAAGTACAAGTAGAGTGACCCTTCTAAGAATTTGTGGTTTGAGCGGCTCCTGGGAGACCAGTATTAGATTCCGATGCACCAGTGCAGGTTGACTGTATCATTTGGACCTTTACATTGACTATGAAACACAGAAATTGCATCAGGATTGAATACTAAATGCACAGTGCCGACTTAAGTACAAGAAGAGCGAATCTTCTAAGGGTTTGTGCTTGAGCGGCTTCTGGGAGACCAGTATTAGATTCCGATGCACCAGTGCAGGTTAACTGTATCCCCTGGACCTTCACATTGACCATGAAACACAGAACTTGCATCGGAATTGAATACTAAAGGGACAATGCCGACTTAAGTATAAGAAGGTGAATTTTCTATGAGTTTGTGGTTTGAGTGGCTCCTGAGAGACCAGTATTACATTCCGATGCACCAGTACAGGTTTACTGTATCCCTTGGACCTTCACATTGACCATGAAACACAGAAATTGCATCGGGATAAAATACAAAAGGGAAAATGCCGAGTTAAGTACAAGAAGGTGACTTTTCTAAGAATTTGTGGTTTGCGTGGCTCCTGAGAGACCAGTATTAGATTCCGATGCACTAGTGCACGTTTACTGTATCCCTTGGACCTTCACATTGAACACGAAACACAGATATCTCATTGGGATTGAATACAAAAGGCACAATGCCGATTAAGTACAAGAAGAGTGAATCTTCTAAGAGATTGTGCTTTGAGCGGCTCCTGGGAGACCAGTATTAGAATCCGATGCACCAGTGCAGGTCGACTGTATCATTTGGACCTTCGCATTGACCATGAAACACAGAAATTGCATCGGGATTGAATACAAAAGGGACAATGCCGAGTTAAATACAAGAAGAATGAATCCTCTAGGAGTTTGTGCTTTTAGCGGCTCCTGGGAGACCAGTATTAGATTCCGATGCACCAGTGCAGGTTTACTGAATCCCTTGGACCTTCATATTCTCCATGAAAAACAGATCTTGCATTGGGATTGAATACAAAAGGCACAATGCCGACCTAAGTACAAGAAGAGTGAATCTTCTAAGAGTTTGTGGTTTGAGCGGCTCCTGGCAGACCAGTATTAGATTCCGATGCACCAGTGCAGGTTTACTGTGTCCCTTGGACCTTCACATTGACCATGAAACACAGAAATTGCATCGGGATTGAATACTAAATGCACAGTGCCGACTTAAGTACAAGAAGAGTGAATCTTCTTAGAGTTTGTGTCTTCAGCGGCTCCTGGGAGACCAGTATAAGATTCCGATGCACCAGTGTAGGATTACTGCATCCCTTGGACCTTCACATTGACCATGAATCGCAGAAATTGCATCGTGATTTAATACAAAAGAGACAAAGCCGACTTAGGTACAAGAAGGTGAATTTTCTAAGGGTTTGTGGTTTGAGCGCCTCCTGGGAGACCAGTATTGGATTCCGATGCACCAGTGCAGTACTACTGTATCCCTTGTACCTTCACATTGACATTGAAACACATAACTCGCATCGGGATTGAATAGAAAAGGGACAATGCCGACTTAAGTACAAGAAGAATGAATCCTCTTTGAGTTTGTGCATTCAGCGGCGCCTGGGAGACCAGTATTAGATTCCGTTGAACCAGTGCAGGTTCACTGTATCCCTTGGACCTTCACATTGACCATGAAACACAGAAATTGCATCGGGATTGAATACAATAGGGACAATGCCGACTTAAGTACAAGAAGAGTGAATCTTCTAAGGGTTTGTGCTTTGAGCGGCTTCTGGGAGACCAGTATTACATTCCGATGCACCAGTGCAGGTTAACTGTATCCCCTGGACCTTCACATTGACCATGAAACACAGAAATTGCATCGGGATCGAATACAAATCTCACAATGCCAATTTAAGCACAAGAAGTGTGGATCTTCGAAGAGCTTGTGCTTTGAGCGTCTCCTCGGAGTCCTGTATTAGATTCCGATGCACCAGTGCACGTTTTGGTATCCCTTTGATCTTCACATTGACCATGAAACACAGAACTTGCATCGTGATTGAATACAAAAGGCACAATACCGACTTAAGTACATGAAGAGTTAATCTTCTAAGGGTTTGTGTTTGAGCGTCTCCTGGGTGACCAGTATTAGATTCCGATGCACCAGTGCAGGTTTACTATACCCCTTGGACCTTCACATTGACCATGAAACATAGATATTGCATCGGGATTGAATACAAATGGGACAATGCCGACCTAATTACAAGAAGAGTGTATCTTCTAAGAATTTGTGCATTGAGCGGCTCCTGGGATACCGGTATAGATTCCTAAGCACCATTGCAGGTTAACTGTTTCCCTTGGACCTTCACATTGACCATGAAACACAGAAATTTCATCGGGATTGAATATAAATCGGACATTGCCGACTTATGTACAAGAAGAGTGAATCTTCTCAGAGTATGAGCTTTGAGCGGCTCCTGGGAGACCAGTATTAGATTCCGATGCACCTGTGCAGGTTTACTGTAACCCTTGGCCCTTCACATTGCCCATGAAAGAGAGAAATTGCATCGGGATTGAATACATAAGGCACAATGCCATCTTAAGTACAAGAAGAGTGAATCCTCTAAGAGTTTGTGCTTTGAGCGGCTCTTGGGAGACCAGTATTCGATAACGATGCACCAGTGCAGGTTTACTGTAGCCCTTGCACCATCACATTGACCATGAAACACAGAAATTGCATCGGGATTGAATACAAAAAGCACAATGCCGACTTAAGTTCAAGAAGCGTGAATCTTCTAAGAGTTTGTGGTTTGAGCGGCTTCTGGGAGACCAGTATTAGGCTCCGACGCACCAGTGATGGTTTACTGTATCCCTTGGTCCTTCACATTGACCATGAAACACAGATATTGCATGGGGATTGAATACAAAAGGGACAATGACGAATTAAGTACAAGAAAAATGAATCTCTTCAGAGTTTGTGTTTGAGCGGCTCCTGGGATACCAGTACTAGATTCAGATCCACCAGTGCACGTTTACTGTATCCCTTGGATCTTCACATTGACCATGAAACACAGATATTGCATCAGGATTGAATACAAATGGGACAATGCCGACTTAAGGACAAGAAGATTGAATCTTCTAAGAGTTTGTGCTTTGAGCGGCTCATGGGAGACCAGTATTAGATTCCATTGCACCAGTGCGGGTTTACTGTATCCCTTTGACCTCCACATTGACCAAGAAACACAGAAATCGCATCGGGATTGAATACAAAAGGGACAATGGCGACTTAAGGACAAGAAGAGTGAGTCTTCTAAGCGTTTGTGCTTTGAGCGGCTCATGGGAGACCAGTATTAGATTCCGATGCACCTGTGCAGGTTTACTGTATCCCTTGGCCCTTCACATTGACCATGAAACACAGACATTGCGTGGGGATTGAATACATATGACACAATGCCGACTTAAGTACAAGAAGAGTGAATCTTCTAAGAGTTGGTGCTTTGAGCGGTTCTGGGAGACCAGTATTAGATTCCGATGCAAGAGCGCAGGTTTACTGTATCCCTTGGACCTTCACATTGACCATGAAACACAGATATTGCATCGGGATTGAATACAAAAGGCACAATGCCAACTTAAGTACAAGAAGATTGAATCTTCTAAGAGTTTCTGCTCTGAGCGGCTCCTGGGAGACCAGTATTAGATTCCGTTTCACCAGTGCAGGTTTACTGTATCCCTTGGACCTTCACATTGATCATGATACACAGAACTCGCAGCGGGATTGAGTACAAAAGGGACAATGCCGACTTAAGTACAAGAAGAGTGAATTTTTTAAGAGTTTGTGGTATGAGCGACTCCTGGGAGAAAAGTGTTAGATTCCAATGCACCAGTGCAAGTTTACTGTATCCCTTGGACCTTCACATTGTCCATGAAACGCAGAAATTGCATCGGGATTGAATACAAAATGCACAATGCCGTCTTAAGTACAAGAAGAGTGAATCTTCTAAGTGTTTGTGCTTTCAGCGGCTCCTGGGAGACCAGTTTTAGATTCCGTCGCACCAGTGCAGGTTTACTGTATCCCTTGGACCTTCTCATTGACCATGTTGTTGTTGTTTTGGTCTTTAGTCCTGAGACTGGTTTGATGCAGCTCTCCATGCTACTCTATCCTGTGCAAGCTTTTTCATCTCCCAGTACCTAATGCAACCTACATCCTTCAGAATCTGCTTAGTGTATTCATCTCTTGGTCTCCCTCTACGATTTTTACCCTCCACGCTGCCCTCCAGTACTAAATTGGTGATGCCTTGATGCCTCAGGACATGTCCTACCAACCGATCCCTTCTTCTGGTCAAGTTGTGCCACAAATTTCTCTTCTCCCCAATCCTATTCAATACTTCCTCATTAGTTATGTGATCTACCCATCTAATCTTCAGCATTCTTCTGTAGCACCACATTTCGAAAGCTTCTATTCTCTTCTTGTCCAAACTATTTATCGTCCATGTTTCACTTCCATACATGGCTACACTCCATACGAATACTTTCAAAAATGACTTCCTGACACTTAAATCAGTACTGGATGTTAACAAATTTCTCTTCTTCAGATACGCTTTCCTTGCCATTGCCAGCCTACATTTTATATCCTCTCTACTTCGACCATCATCAGTTATTTTGCTCCCCAAATAGCAAAACTCCTTTACTACTTTAAGTGTCTCTTTTCCTAATCTAATTCCCTCAGCATCACCCGACTTAATTAGACTACATTCCATTATCCTTGTTTTGCTTTTGTTGATGTTCATCTTATATCCTCCTTTCAAGACACTGTCCATTCCATTCAACTGCTCTTCCAAGTCCTTTGCTGTCTCTGACAGAATTACAATGTCATCTGCGAACCTCAAAGTTTTTATTTCTTCTCCATGAATTTTAATACCTACTCCGAATTTTTCTTTTGTTTCCTTTACTGCTTGCTCAATATACAGATTGAACAACATCGGGGAGAGGCTACAACCCTGTCTTACTCCCTTCCCCACCACTGCTTCCCTTTCATGTCCCTCGACTCTTATAACTGCCATCTGGTTTCTGTACAAATTGTAAATAGCCTTTCGCTCCCTGTATTTTACCCCTGCCATCTTTAGAATTTGAAAGAGAGTATTCCAGTCAACATTGTCAAAAGCTTTCTCTAAGTCTACAAATGCTAGAAACGTAGGTTTGCCTTTCCTTAATCTTTCTTCTAAGATAAGTCGTAAGGTCAGTATTGCCTCACGTGTTCCAGTGTTTCTACGGAATCCAATTTGATCTTCCCCGAGGTTGGCTTCTACTAGTTTTTCCATTCGTCTGTAAAGAATTCGTGTTAGTATTTTGCAGCTGTGACTTATTAAGCTGATAGTTCGGTAATTTTCACATCTGTCAACACCTGCTTTCTTTGGGATTGGAATTATTATATTCTTCTTGAAGTCTGAGGGTATTTCGCCTGTTTCATACATCTTGCTCGCCAGATGGTAGAGTTTTGTCAGGACTGGCTCTCCCACGGCCGTCAGTAGTTCCAATGGAATATTGTCTACTCCGGGGGCCTTGTTTCGACTCAGGTCTTTCAGTGCTCTGTCAAACTCTTCACGCAGTATCGTATCTCCCATTTCATCTTCATCTACATCCTCTTCCATTTCCATAATATTGTCCTCAAGTACATCGCCCTTGTATAGACCCTCTATATACTCCTTCCATCTTTCTGCTTTCCCTTCTTTGCTTAGACCTGGGTTTCCATCTCAGCTCTTGATATTCATACAAGTCGTTCTCTTATCTCCAAAGGTCTCTTTAATTTTCCTGTAGGCGGTATCTATCTTAGCCCTAGTGAGATAGGCCTCTACATCCTTACATTTGTCCTCTAGCCATCCCTGCTTAGCCATTTTGCACTTCCTGTCGATCTCATTTTTGAGACGTTTGTATTCCTTTATGCCTGTTTCACTTACTACATTTTTATACTTTCTCCTTTCATCAATTAAATTCAGTATTTCTTCTGTTACCCAAAGATTTCTACTAGCCCTCGTCTTTTTACCTACTTGATCCTCTGCTGCCTTCACTACTTCATCCCTCAAAGCTACCCATTCTTCTTCTACTGTATTTATTTCCCCCATTCCTGTCAATTGCTCCCTTATGCTCTCCCTGAATCTCTGTACAACCTCTGGTTCTTTTAGTTTATCCAGGTCCCATCTCCTTAAATTCCCACCTTTTTGCAGTTTCTTCAGTTTTAATCTACAGGTCATTACCAATAGATTGTGGTCAGAGTCTACATCTGCCCCTGGAAACGTCTTACAATTTAAAACCTGGTTCCTAAATCTCTGTCTTACCATTATATAATCTATCTGATACCTTTTAGTATCTCCATGGTTCTTCCATGTATACAACCTTCTTTCATGATTCTTAAACCAAGTGTTAGTTATGATTATGTTGTGCTCTGTGCAAAATTCTACAAGGCGGCTTCCTCTTTCATTTCTGTCCCCCAATCCATATTCACCTACTATGTTTCCCTCTCTCCCTTTTCCTACACTCGAATTCCAGTCACCCATGACTATTAAATTTTCGTCTCCCTTCACAATCTGAATAATTTCTTTTATTTCATCACACATTTCTTCAATTTCTTCGTCATCTGCAGAGCTAGTTGGCATATAAACTTGTACTACTGTAGTAGGTGTGGGCTTCGTATCTATCTTGGCCACAATAATGCGTTCACTATGCTGTTTGTAGTAGCTTACCCGCATTCCTATTTTCCTATTCATTATTAAACCTACTCCTGCATTACCCCTATTTGATTTTGTGTTTATAACCCTGTAGTCACCTGACCAGAAGTCTTGTTCCCCCTGCCATCGAACTTCACTAATTCCCACTATATCTACCTTCAACCTATCCATTTCCCTTTTTAAATTTTCTAACTTATCTGCCCGATTAAGGGATCTGACATTCCACGCTCCGATCCGTAGAACGCCAGTTTTCTTTCTCCTGATAAAGACATCCTCTTGAGTAGTCCCCGCCCGGAGATCCGAATGGGGGACTATTTTACCTCCGGAATATTTTACCCAAGAGGACGCCATCATCATGTAATCATACAGTAAAGCTGCATGCCCTCGGGAAAAATTACGGCTGTAGTTTCCCCTTGCTTTCAGCCGTTCGCAGTACCAGCACAGCAAGGCCGTCTTGCTTATTGTTAAAAGACCAGATCAGTCAATCATCCAGACTGTTGCCCTTGCAACTACTGAAAAGGCTGCTGCCCCTCTTCAGGAACCACACGTTTGTCTGGCCTCTCAACAGATACCCCTCCGTTGTGGTTGCACCTACGGTACGGATATCTGTATCGCTGAGGCACGCAAGCCTCCCTTGGACGTTCACATTGACCATGAAACACAGAATTTATATCGGGATTGAATACAAATTGCACAATGCCGACTTAAGTACAAGAAGAGTGAATCTTCTAAGAGTTTTTGCTTCAGCGGCTCCTGCGAGACCAGTATTAGATTCCTATGCACAAGTGCGGGATTGCTGTATCCCTTGGACCTTCACATTGAGCAGGCAACACAGAAATTGCATCGGGATTGAATACGAAAGGCACAACTCCGACTTAAGTACAAGAAAAGTGAATCTTCTAAGAGTTTGTGCTTTCAGCGGCTCCTGGGACACTAGTACTAGATTACGATGCACCAGTGCAGGTTTACTGTATCGCTTGGACCTTCACATTGACCATGAAACACAGAAATTGCATGGCGATTGAATTCTAAAGGCACAATGCCAACTTAAGTACAAGAAGAGTGAATCTTCGAAGGTTTTGTGCTTTGAGCGGCTCCTGGGAGAACAGTATTAGATTCCGATGCACTAATTCACGTTTACTGTATCCCTTGGACATTCACATTGACCATGAGACACAAAAATAGTTTTGGGATTGAATACAATAGGGACAATGCCGACATAGGTGCAAGAAGAGTGAATTTTCTAAGAGCTTTTGGTTCGAGCGGCTCCTGGCAGACCAGTATTAGATTTAGATACACCAGTGCAGGTTTACTGTATCCCTTGGACTTTCACATTGAGCATGAAACACAGAAAGTGCATCGGGATTGAATGCAAAAGGGACTATGCCGAATTAAGTACAAGAAGAGTGAATCTTCAAAGAGTTTGTGCTTTGAGCGGCTCCTGGGAGACCAGTATTAGATTCTGTTGCACCAGTGCGGGTTCACTGTATCCCTTGGCCTTTCACATTGACCATGAATCACAGAAATTGCATCGGTATTGAATACAAAGGGATAATGCCGACTTAAGTACAAGAAGAGTGAATTTTCTAAGATTTTGTAGTATGAGTGACTCCTGGGAGAAAAGTGTTAGATTCCGATATACCAGTGGAGGTTTGCTGTATCCCTTGGACCTTCACATTGGCCATGAAACACTGAAATTGCATCGGGATTTAATACAAAAGGGACAATGCCGACTTAAGTACAAGAAGGGTGAATCTTATACGATTTTGTGCTTTGAGCGGCTCCTGGGACACCAGTATTAGATTCCGATGCACCAGTGCAGGTTTACTGTATCCCTTGGTCCTTCACATTGACCATGAAACACAGATATTGCATCTGGATTGAATACAATAGGGACAATGCCGACTTAAGTACAAGAAGAGTGAATCTCTTCAGAGTCTCTGATTTGAGCGGCTCCTGCAATACCAGTATTAGATTCTGATGCACCAGTGCAGGTTTACTGCATCCCTTTGACCTTCACATTGACCATGAAATGCAGAAATTGCATCGGGATTGATTACAAACGAGACAATGGCGACTTAAGTACAGGGAGACTGAATCTTCCAAGAGTTTGTGCTTTGAGCGGCTACTGGGAGACCAGTATTAGGTTCCGACGCACCAGTGCAGGTTTTGCTGTATCCCTTGGTCCTTCACATTGACCATGTAACACAGACATTGCATCGGGATTGAATACAAAAGGGAATATGCCGACTTAAGTACAAGAAGAATGAATCTCTTCAGGGTTTGTGCTTTAAGCGGCTCCTGGGATACCAGTATTAGATTCCGATGCACCAGTGCAAGTTTACTGTATCCCTTGGACATTCACATTGACCATGAAACACAGAAATTGCATCGGGGTTGAACACAAAAGGGACAATGCCGACATAAGTACAGGAAGACTGAATCTTCTAAGAGTTTGTGGTTTGAGTGGCTCCTGGGAGACCAGTATTAGATTGCGATGCACAATTGCAGGTTTTCTGTATCTCTTGGATGTTCACATTAACCATGAGACACAGATTTTATATCGGGATTGAATATAAATTGCACAATGCCGACTTAAGTACAAGAAGAGTGAATCTTCTAAGAGTTTCTGCTCTGAGCGGCTCCTTTGAGACCAGTATTAGATTGCGATGCACCAGTGCAGGTTTACTGTATCCCTTGGACCTTCACATTGACCATGAAACATAGATATTGCATCGAGATTGAATACAAATGGGACAATGCCGACCTAATTACAAGAAGAGTGAATCTTGTAAGAATTTGTGCATTGTGCGGCTCCTGGGATACCGTTATTAGATTCCTAAGCACCATTGCAGGTTGACTGTTTCCCTTGAACCTTCACATTGACCATGAAACACAGAAATTTCATCGGAATTGAATATAAATCGGACATTGCCGACTTATGTACAAGAAGAGTGAATCTTCTCACAGTATGAGCTTTTAGCAGCTCCTGGGAGACCAGTATTAGATTCCGATGCACCAGTGCAGGTTTACTGTAGCCCTTGGACCATCCCATTGACCACGAAACACAGAAATTGCATCGGGATTGAATTCCAAATGCACAATGCCGACTTAAGTACAAAAAGAGTGAAACTTCCAAGAGTTTCTGCTCTGAGCGGCTCCTTTGAGACCAGTATTAGATTCCGTTGCACCAGTGCAGGTTAACTGTATCCCGTGGACCTTCACATTGACCATGAACCACAGAAATTGCATCGGGATTGAATACAAAAGGGACAATGCCGACATAAGTACAGGAAGACTGAATCTTCTAAGAGTTTGTGGTTTGAGTGGCTTCTGGGAGACCAGTATTAGGTTCCGACGCAACAGCGATGGTTTACTGTACCCCTTGGTCCTTCACATTGACCATGAAACACAGATATTGCATCGGGATTGAATACAAAAAGGACAATTCCGACTTAAGTACAAGAAGAATGTATCTCTTCAGAGTTTGTGCTTTGAGCGGCTCCTGGGATACCAGTATTAGATGCAGATCCACCAGTGCACGTTTACTGTATCCCATGGATCTTTACATTGAACGTGAAACACAGATATCGCATCGGGATTGAATACAAATGGGACAATGCCGACTTAAGGACAAGAAGAGTGTATCTTCTAAGAGATTGTGCTTTGAGCGGCTCTTGGGAGACCAGTATTAGATTCCGATGCACCAGCGCAGGTTTACTGTATCCCTTGGGCCTTCACATTGACCATGAAACACAGATATTGCATCGGGATTGAGTACAAAAGGCACAAATCCAAAGTAAGTACAAGAGGATTGAATCTTCTAAGAATTTCTGCTCTGAGCGGCTCCTGGAATACCAGTATTAGATTCCGTTTCACCAGTGCAGGTTTACTGTATCCCTTGGACCTTCACATTGACCATGAAACACAGAAATGGCATCGGGACTGAATACAAAAAGCAAAATGCCGACTTAAGTACAAGAAGAATGAATCTTCTAGGAGTTTAGGCTTTCAGCGGCTCCTGGGAGACCAGTATTAGATTCCGATGCACCAGTGCAGGTTTACTGTATCCCTTGGACCTTCACATTGCCCATGAAACACAGAAATTGCATCGGGATTGAATACAAAAGCTCAATGCCGACTTAAGTACAAGAAGAGTGAATCTTATAGGGGTTTGTGCTTTGAACGGCTCCTGGGAGACCAGTAAAAGATTGCGATGCACCAGTGCAGGTTGACTGTGTCATTTGAACCTTCACATTGACTATCAAACACTGAAATAGCATTGGGATTGAATAAAAAATGCACAATGCCGACTTAAGTACAAGAAGGTGAATTTTCTAAGGGATTTGTGGATAGACCAGTATTAGATTCCGATGAACCAGTGCAGGTTTACTGTATCCCTTGGACCTTCATATTGACCATGAAACACAAAAATCGCATCGGGATTGAATACAAAAGGCACAATGCCAAGTTAAGTACAAGAAGAATGAATCTTCTAGGAGTTTGTGCTTCCAGCGGCTCCTGGGAGACCAGTATTAGATTCCGATGCACCAGTGCGGGTTTACTGTATCCCTTGGACCTTCACATTGCCCCTGAAACACAGAAATTGCATCAGGATTGAATACAAAACTCACAATGAGAACTTAAGCACAAGAAGTGTGAATCTTCGAACAGTTTGTGGTTTAAGCGTCTCCTAAGAGATCTGTATTAGCTTACGATGCACCAGTTCCCGTTTTCTGTATCCCTTGGACCTTCACATTGACCATGAAACACAGACATTGCATTGGGATTGAATACAAAAGGGAGAATGCCGAGTTAAGTACAAGAAGGTGACTTTTTAAGAAATTGTGGTTTGAGTGGCTCCTGAGAGACCAGTATTAGATGCCGATGCACCAGTTCACGTTTACTGTATACCTTGGACCAACACATTGACCATGAAACACAGATATCTAATCGGGATTGAATACAAATGGCACAATGCCAACTTAAGTACAAGAGGAGTGAATCTTCTAAGAGTTTCTGCTTTGAGCGCTCCTGGGAGACCAGTATTAGAATCCGATGCACCAGTGCAGGTCGACTGTATCATTTGGACCTTCACATTGACCATGAAACATAGAATTTGCATCGGGATTGAATACAAATGGGACAATGCCGAGTTAAGTACAAGAAGAATGAATCCTCTAGGAATTTGTGATTTTAGCGGCTCCTGGGAGACCAGTATTAGATTCCGATGCACCAGTGCAGGTTTACTGTATCCCTTGTACCCTCACATTGACCATGAAAAACACATCTTGCATTGGGATTGAATACAAAAGGCACAATGCCGACCTAAGTACAAGAAGAGTGAATCTTCTAAGAATTTGTACTTTGAGCGGCTCCTGGCCGACCAATTTTATATTACGATGCACCAGTGCAGGTTTACTGTGTCCCTTGGACCTTTACATTGACCATGAAACCCAGAAATCGCATCGGGATTTAATACAAAAGGCACAATGCCGACTTAAGTACAAGTAGAGTGACCCTTCTAAGAGTTTGTGATTTGAGAGGCTCCTGGGAGACCAGTATTAGATTCCGATGCACCAGTGCAGGTTGACTGTATCATTTGGACCTTTACATTGACTATGAAACACAGAAATTGCATCAGGATTGAATACTAAATGCACAGTGCCGACTTAAGTACAAGAAGAGCGAATCTTCTAAGGGTTTGTGCTTGAGCGGCTTCTGGGAGACCAGTATTAGCCTCCGATGCACCAGTGCAGGTTAACTGTATCCCCTGGACCTTCACATTGACCATGAAACACAGATATCTCATTGGGATTGAATACAAAAGGCACAATGCCGATTAAGTACAAGAAGAGTGAATCTTCTAAGAGATTGTGCTTTGAGCGGCTCCTGGGAGACCAGTATTACAATCCGAAGCACCAGTGCAGGTCGACTGTATCATTTGGACCTTCGCATTGACCATGAAACACAGAAATTGCATCGGGATTGAATACAAAAGGGACAATGCCGAGTTAAATACAAGAAGAATGAATCCTCTAGGAGTTTGTGCTTTTAGCGGCTCCTGGGAGACCAGTATTAGATTCCGATGCACCAGTGCAGGTTTACTGAATCCCTTGGACCTTCTTATTCTCCATGAAAAACAGGTCTTGCATTGGGATTGAATACAAAAGGCACAATGCCGACCTAAGTACAAGAAGACTGAATCTTCTAAGAGTTTGTGGTTTGAGCGGCTCCTGGCAGACCAGTATTAGATTACGATGCACCAGTGCAGGTTTACTGTGTCCCTTGGACCTTCACATTGACCATGAAACACAGAAATTGCATCGGGATTGAATACTAAATGCACAGTGCCGACTTAAGTACAAGAAGAGTGAATCTTCTTAGAGTTTGTGTCTTCAGCGGCTCCTGGGAGACCAGTATAAGATTCCGATGCACCAGTGTAGGATTACTGCATCCCTTGGACCTTCACATTGACCATGAATCGCAGAAATTGCATCGTGATTTAATACGAAAGGGACAAAGCCGACTTAAGTACAAGAAGGTGAATTTTCTAAGGGTTTGTGGTTTGAGCGCCTCCTGGGAGACCAGTATTGGATTCCGATGCACCAGTGCAGTATTACTGTATCCCTTGTACCTTCACATTGACATTGAAACACATAACTGGCATCGGGATTGAATGGAAAAGGGACAATGCCGACTTAAGTACAAGAAGAATGAATCCTCTTTGAGTTTGTGCATTTAGCGGCGCCTGGGAGACCAGTATTAGATTCCGTTGAACCAGTGCAGGTTCACTGTATCGCTTGGACCTTCACATTGACCATGAAACACAGAAATTGCATCGGGATTGAATACAATAGGGACAATGCCAACTTAAGTACTAGAAGAGTGAATCTTCTAAGGGTTTGTGCTTTGAGCGGCTTCTAGGAGACCAGTATTACATTCCGATGCACCAGTGCAGGTTAACTGTATCCCCTGGACCTTCACATTGACCATGAAACACAGAAATTGCATCGGGATCGAATACAAAACTCACAATGCCAATTTAAGCACAAGAAGTGTGGATCTTCGAAGAGCTTGTGCTTTGAGCGTCTCCTCGGAGTCCTGTATTACATTCCGATGCACCAGTGCACGTTTTGGTATCCCTTTGATCTTCACATTGACCATGAAACACAGAACTTGCATCGGGATTGAATACAAAAGGCACAATACCGACTTAAGTACATGAAGAGTTAATCTTCTAAGAGTTTGTGTTTGAGCGTCTCCTGGGTGACCAGTATTAGATTCCGATGCACCAGTGCAGGTTTACTATATCCCTTGGACCTTCACATTGACCATGAAACATAGATATTCCATCGGGATTGAATACAAATGGGACAATGCCGACCTAATTACAAGAAGAGTGAATCTTCTAAAAATTTGTGCATTGAGCGGCTCCTGGGATACCGGTATTAGAGTCCTAAGCACCACTGCAGGTTGACCGTTTCCCTTGGACCTTCACATTGACCATGAAACACAGAAATTGCATCGGGATTGAATACAAATTGGACATTGCCGACTTAAGTACAAGAAGAGTGAATCTTCTAAGAGTATGTGCTTTGAGTGGCTCCTGGGAGACCAGTATTAGATTCCGATGTACCTGTGATTGTTTAGTGTATCCCGTGGACCTTCACATGGACCATCAAACACAGAGATTGCATCGGGATTGAATACAAAAGGCACAATGCCGACTTAAGTACAAGAAGAGTGAATCTTCTAAGAGTTTGTGCTTTGAGCGGCTCCTGGGAGACCAGTATCAGATTCCGAAGCACCAGTGCATGTTTACTGTATCCGTTGGCCCTTCACATTGCCCATGAAACACAGAAATAGCATCGGGATTGAATACATAAGGCACAATGACGACATAAGTACAAAAAACGTAAATCTTCTAAGAGTTTGTGCTTTGAGCGGCTCTTGGGAGACCAGTATTAGATTCCGACGCACCAGTGCAGGTTTACTCCATCCCTTGGACCATCACATTCACCATGAAACACAGAAAATGCATCGGGATTAAATACAAAAGGCACAATGCCGACTTAAGTACAAGATGAGTGAATCTTCTAAGAGCTTCTACTGTGAGCGGCTCCTGGGAGACCAGTATTAGATTCCGTTGCACCAGTGCAGGTTAACTGCATCCCTTGGACCTTCACATTGACCATGAAACACAGAAATTGCATCGGGATTGAATACAAAAGGGACATCGCCGACTTAAGTATAAGAAGAGTGAATTTTCTAAGAGTTTGTGGTTTGAGCGGCTCCTGGGAGAAAAGTGTTAGATTACGGATCACCAGTGCAGGTTTACTGTACCCCTTGGGCCTTCCCATTGACCATGAAACACAGAAATTGCATCGGGATTGAATACAAAAGAGACAATCGCGATACAAGTACAGGAAGACTGAATCTTCTAAGAGTTTGTGCTTTGATCGGCTCCTGGGAGACCAGTATTAGATTCCGACGCACCAGTGCAGGTTTACTGTATCCCTTGGTCCTTCACATTGACCATGAAACACAGATATTGCATCGGGATTGAATACAAAAGGGAATATGCCGACTTAAGTACAAGAAGAATGAATCTCTTCAGAGTCTGTGCTTTAAGCGGCTCCTGGGATACCAGTCTTAGATTACGATGCACCAGTGCTGGTTTACTGTAACCCTTGGACCTTCACATGAACCTCTAAACACAAACGTTGCATCGGGATTGAATACAAATGGGACAATGCCTACTTAAGAACAAGAAGAATGAATCATCTAAGAGTTTGTGCTTTGAGCGGCTTCTCGGAGGCCAGTATTAGATTGCGATGCACCAGTGCACGTTTTCTGTATCCCTTGGACGTTCACATTGACCATGAAACACAGAATTTATATCGGGATTGAATACAAATTGCACAATGCCGATTTAAGTACAAGAAGAGTGAATCTTCTAAGAGTTTTTGCTTCAGCGGCTCCTGCGAGACCAGTATTAGATTCCTATGCACCAGTGCGGGATTGCTGTATCCCTTGGACCTTCACATTGAGCATGCAACACAGAAATTGCATCGGGATTGAATACGAAAGGCACAACTCCGACTTAAGTACAAGAAAAGTGTATCTTCTAAGAGTTTGTGCTTTCAGCGGCTCCTGGGACACCAGTATTAGATTACGATGCACCAGTGCAGGTTTACTGTATCGCTTGGACCTTCACATTGACCATGAAACACAGAAATTGCATGGCGATTGAATTCTAAAGGCACAATGCCAACTTAAGTACAAGAAGAGTGAATCTTCGAAGGTTTTGTGCTTTGAGCGGCTCCTGGGAGAACAGTATTAGATTCCGATGCACCAATTCACGTTTACTGTATCCCTTGGACATTCACATTGACCATGAGACACAAAAATAGTTTTGGGATTGAATACAATAGGGACAATGCCAACATAAGTGCAAGAAGAGTGAATTTTCTAAGAGCTTGTGCTTTGAGCGGCTCCTAGGAGACCAGTATTAGATTCTGTTGCACCAGTGCAGGTTCACTGTATCCCTTGGCCTTTCACATTGACCATGAATCACAGAAATTGCATCGGTATTGAATACAAAGGGATAATGCCGACTTAAGTACAAGAAGAGTGAATCTTCTAAGAGTTTGTGCTTTGAGCGGCTCCTGGGAGACCAGTATTAGATTCTGTTGCACCAGTGCAGGTTCACTGTATCCCTTGGCCTTTCACATTGACCATGAATCACAGAAATTGCATCGGTATTGAATACAAAGGGATAATGCCGACTTAAGTACAAGAAGAGTGAATTTTCTAAGAGTTTGTAGTATGAGCGACTCCTGGGAGAAAAGTGTTAGATTCCGATGCACCAGTGGAGGTTTACTGTATCCCTTGGACCTTCACATTGGCCATGAAACACTGAAATTGCATCGGGATTGAATACAAAAGGGACAATGCCGACTTAAGTACAAGAAGGGTGAATCTTATACGATTTTGTGCTTTGAGCGGCTCCTGGGACACCAGTATTAGATTCCGATGCACCAGTGCAGGTTTACTGTATCCCTTGGTCCTTCACATTGACCATGAAACACAGATATTGCATCTGGATTGAATACAATAGGGACAATGCCGACTTAAGTACAAGAAGAGTGAATCTCTTCAGAGTCTCTGATTTGAGCGGCTCCTGCAATACCAGTATTAGATTCTGATGCACCAGTGCAGGTTTACTGCATCCCTTGGACCTTCACACTGACCATGAAACACAGAAATTGCATCAGGATTGAATACAAATGGGACAATGCCGACTTAACTACAAGAAGAGTGATTCTTCTAAAAATTTGTGCATTGAGCGGCTCCAGGGATACCGGTATTAGAGTCCTAAGCACCATTGCAGGTTGACCGTTTCCCTTGGACCTTCACATTGACCATGAAACACAGAAGTTGCATCGGGATTGAATACAAATCGGACATTGCCGACTTAAGTACAAGAAGAGTGAATCTTCTAAGAGTATATGCTTTGAGTGGCTCCTTTGAGACCAGTATTAGATTCCGATGTGCCTGTGATTGTTTAGTGTATCCCGTGGACCTTCACATGGACCATCAAACACAGAGATTGCATCGGGATTGAATACAAAAGGCACAATGCCGACTTAAGTACAAGAAGAGTGAATCTTCTAAGAGTTTGTGCTTTGAGCGGCTCCTGGGAGACCAGTATCAGATTCCGATGCACCAGTGCATGTTTACTGTATCCGTTGGCCCTTCACATTGCCCATGAAACACAGAAATAGCATCGGGATTGAATGCATAAGGCTTACTGACGACATAAGTACAAGAAACGTAAATCTTCTAAGAGTTTGTGCTTTGAGCGGCTCTTGGGAGACCAGTATTATATTCCGACTCACCAGTGCAGGTTTACTGCATCCCTTGGACCATCACATTGACCATGAAACACAGAAATTGCATCGGGATTAAATACAAAAGGCACAATGCCGATTTAAGTACAAGATGAGTGAATCTTCTAAGAGTTTCTACTCTGAGCGGCTCCTGGGAGACCAGTATTAGATTCCGTTGCACCAGTGCAGGTTAACTGCATCCCTTGGACCTTCACATTGACCATGAAACACAGAAATTGCATCGGGATTGAATACAAAAGGGACATCGCCGACTTAAGTATAAGAAGAGTGAATTTTCTAAGAGTTTAGGGTTTGAGCGGCTCCTGGGAGAAAAGTGTTAGATTACGGTTCACCAGTGCAGGTTTACTGTATCCCTTGGGCCTTCCCATTGACCATGAAACACAGAAATTGCATCGGGATTGAATACAAAAGAGACAATCGCGATACAAGTACAGGAAGACTGAATCTTCTAAGAGTTTGTGCTTTGATCGGCTCCTGGGAGACCAGTATTAGATTCCGACGCACCAGTGCAGGTTTACTGTATCCCTTGGTCCTTCACATTGACCATGAAACACAGATATTGCATCGGGATTGAATACAAAAGGGAATATGCCGACTTAAGTACAAGAAGAATGAATCTCTTCAGAATCTATGCTTTAAGCGGCTCCTGGGATACCAGTCGTAGATTACGATGCACCAGTGCTGGTTTACTGTAACCCTTGGACCTTCACATGAACCTCTAAACACAAACGTTGCATCGGGATTGAATACAAATGGGACAATGCCTACTTAAGAACAAGAAGAATGAATCTTCTAAGAGTTTGTGCTTTGAGCGGCATCTCGGAGGCCAGTATTAGATTGCGATGCACAATTGCAGGTTTTCTGTATCTCTTGTATGTTCACATTAACCATGAGACACAGATTTTATATCGGGATTGAATACAAATTGCACAATGCCGACTTAAGTACAAGAAGAGTGAATCTTCTAAGAGTTTCTGCTCTGAGCGGCTCCTTTGAGACCAGTATTAGATTGCGATGCACCAGTGCAGGTTTACTGTATCCCTTGGACCTTCACATTGACCATGAAACATAGATATTGCATCGGGATTGAATACAAATGGGACAATGCCGACCTAATTACAAGAAGAGTGAATCTTCTAAGAATTTGTGCATTGAGCGGCTCCTGGGATACCGGTATTAGATTCCTAAGCACCATTGCAGGTTTACTGTATCCCTTGCACCTTCACATTGACCATGAAACACAGAAATTGCATCGGGATTGAATACAAATCGGACATTGCCGACTTAAGTACAAGAAGGGTGAATCTTCTAAGAGTTTGTGCTCTGAGCGGCTCTTGGGAGACCAGTATTAGAATCCGATTCACCAGTGCAGGTTTACTGTATCCCTTGGACCATCACATTGACCATGAAACACAGAAATTGCATCGGGATTGAATACAAAAGGCACAATGCCGACTTAAGTACAAGATGAGTGAATCCTCTAGGAATTTCTGCTCTGAGCGGCTCCTGGGACACCAGTATTAGATTCCGTTGCACCAGTGCAGGTTAACTGCATCCCTTTGACCTTCACATTGACCATGAAACGCAGAAATAGCATCGGGATTGATTACAAACGAGACAATGGCGACTTAAGTACAGGGAGACTGAATTTTCCAAGAGTTTGTGCTTTGAGCGGCTACTGGGAGACCAGTATTAGGTTCCCACGCACCAGTGCAGGTTTTGCTGTATCCCTTGGTCCTTCACATTGACCATGTAACACAGATATTGCATCGGGATTGAATACAAAAGGGAATATGCCGACTTAAGTACAAGAAGAATGAATCTCTTCAGGGTTTGTGCTTTAAGCGGCTCCTGGGATACCAGTATTAGATTCCGATGCACCAGTGCAAGTTAACTGTATCCCTTGGACTTTCACATTGACCATGAAACACAGAAATTGCATCGGGATTGAACACAAAAGGGACAATGCCGACTTAACTACAAGAAGGGTGAATCTTCTAAGAGTTTGTGCTTTGAGCGGCTCCTGGGAGACCAGTATTAGATTGCGATGCACAAGTGCAGGTTTTCTGTATCCCTTACACGTTCACATTAACCATGAAACACAGAAATTATATCGGGATTGAATACAAATTGTACAATGCCGACTTAAGTACAAGAAGAGTGAATCTTCTAAGAGTTTGTGCCTTCAGCGGCTCCTGCGAGACCAGTTTCAGATTCCGATGCACCAGTGCAGTATTGCTGTATCCCTTGGACCTTCACATTGACCAGGCAACACAGAAATTGCATCGGCACTGAATACGAAGGCACAACTCCGACTTAAGTACAAGAAAAGTGAATCTTCTAAGAGTTTGTGGTTTGAGCGGCTCCAGGGTGACCAGAGTTAGATTCCGATGCACCAGTGGAGGTTTACTGTATCCCTTGGACCTTGACATTGACCATGAAACACAGTAATTGCTTCGGAACTGAATACAAAAGGGACAATGCCGACTTAAGAACGAGAAGAGTGAATCTTGCAAGAGTTTCTGCTTTGAGCGGCTCCTGGGAGACCAGTATTCGATTACGATGCACCTGTGCAGGTTTACTGTATCGCTTGGACCTTCACATTGACCATGAAACACAGAAATTGCATGGGGATTGAATACTGAAGATAGAATGCCAACTTAAGTACAAGAAGAGTGAAACTTCGAAGATTTTGTGCTTTCAGCGGCTCCTGGGAGACCAGTATTAGATTCCGATGCACCAGTTCACGTTTACTGTATCCCTTGGAACTTCACATCGACCATCAAACACAAAAGTTCCTTTGGGATTGAACACAAAAGGGACAATGCCGCTTTAAGTACAAGAAGAGTGAATTTTCTAAGAGTTTGTGGTTTGAGCGGCTCCTGGGAGACCAGTGTTAGATTCCGATGCACCAGTGCAGGTTTACTGTATCCCTTGGACCTTCACATTGAATTTGAAACACAGAACTTGCATCGGGATTGAATACAAAATGGACAATGCCGACTTAAGTACAAGAGGGGCGAATCTTGTAAGAGTTTGTGCTTTGAGCGGCTCATGTGAGACCAGTATTAGATTCCGATGCACCAGTGCTAATTAACTGTATCCCTTGGACCTTGACATTGACCATGAAAAACAGAAATAATATCGGGTTTGAATACAATAGGAACAATGCCGACTTAAGTACAAGAAGGGTGAATCTCTTCAGAGTATGTGCTTTGAACGGCTCCTGGGATACCTGTATTAGATTCCGATGCACCAGTGCAATTTAACTGTATCCCTTCGACCTTCACATTGACCATGAAACACAGAAATTCCATCGCAATTGAATACAAAAGGCACAATGCCGTCTTAAGTACCAGAAGAGTGAATCTTCTATGATTTTCTGCTTTGAGCGTCTCCTGGGAGACCAGTATTAGATTCCGATGCACCAGTGCACGTTTACTGTATACCTTGGACCCTCACATTGACCATGAAACACAGAAACCGCATCGGGATTGAATACGAAAGACACAATGCCGACTTAAGTACAAGAGGAGTGAATCTTCTAAGAGTTTGTGTTTGAGCGTCTCCTGGGAGACCAGTATTAGATTCCGATGGACCAGTGCAGGTTTACTGTATCCCTTGGTTCTTCACATTGACCATGAAACACAGAAATTGCATCGGGATTGAATACGTAAGGCACAATGCCGACTCAAGTACAAGAAGAGGGAATCTTCCGAAAGTTTGTGCTTTGAGCGGCTCTTGAGAGACCACTATTAGATTCCAGTGAACCAGTGCAGATTTACTGGATCCATTGGACCTTCACATTGACCATGAAACACAGAAATTGCATTGGGATTAAATACAAAAGCACAATGCCGACTTAAGTACCAGAAGAGTGAATATTGTAAGAGTGTCTGCTCTGAGCAGCTCCTGAGAGACCAGTATTAGATTCCGTTGCACCAGTGCAGGTTTACTGTATCCCTTGGACCTTCACATTGATGATGAAACACAGAAATTGCACCGCGATTGAATACAAAAGGGACAATGCCGACTTAAGTACAAGAAGAGTGACTTTTCTAAGAGTTTGTGGTTTGAGCGGATCCTGGGAGAAAAGTGTTATATTCCGATGCACCAGTGCAAGTTTACTGTACCCCTTGGACCTTCACATTGACCATGAAACACAGAAATTGCGTCGGGATTGAATACAAAAGGGACAATGCCGACTTAAGTACAAGAAGGGTGAGTCTTATAAGATTTTGTGCTTTGAGCGGCTCCTGGGAGCCCAGTATTAGATTCCGATGCACCAGTGCTGGTTAACGGTATCCCTTGGACCTTCACATTGACCATGAAACACATAATATGCATCGGGATTGAATACAAAAGAGACAATGCCGAGTTAAGTACAAGAAGGCTGAATCTTGTAAGAACTTGTGTTTTGTTTTGAGCGGCTCCTGGGAGACCAGTATTAGGTTCCGACGCACCAGTGCAGGTTTACTGTACCCCTTGGTCCTTCCCATTGACCATGAAACACAGAAATTGCATCGGGATTGAATACAAAAGGGACAATGCCGACTTAAGTACAAGAAGAGTGAGTCTCTTCAGAGTTTGTGCTTTGAGCGGCTCCTGGGAGACCAGTATTAGATTCGAATGCACCAGTGCAGGATTACTGTATACCTTGGACCCTCACATTGACCAAGAAACACAGAAACCGAATCGGGATTGAATACAAAAGAGACAATGCCGACTTACGTACAGGAAAAGTGAATCTTCTAAGAATTGGTGTTTGAGCGACTCCTGGGAGACCTGTATTTGATTCCGATGCACCAGTGCAGGTTTACTGTATCCCTTGGACCTTCACATTGACCATGAAACATAGATATTGCATCGGGATTGAATACAAATGGGACAATGCCGACCTAATTACAAGAAGAGTGAATCTTCTAAGAATTTGTGCATTGAGCGGCTCCCGGGATACCGGTATTAGATTCCTAAGCACCATTGAAGGTTAACTGTTTCCCTTGAACCTTATCATTGACCATGAAACACAGAAATTTCATCGGGATTGGATATAAATCGGACATTGCCGACTTATGTACAAGAAGAGTGATACTTCTCACAGTATGAGCTTTTAGCAGCTTCTCGGAGTCCAGTATTAGATTGCGATGCACAAGTGCAGGTTTTCTGTATCCCTTGGACGTTCACATTGACCATGAAACATAGAATTTATATCGGGATTGAATACAAAAGGCACAATGCCGACTTAAGTACAAGAAGAGTGAATCTTGTAAGAGTTTTTGCCTTCAGCGGCTCCTGCGAGACCTGTATTAGATACCGATGCAACAGTGCGGGATTGCTGTATCCCTTGGACCTTCACATTGAGCATGCAACACAGAAATTGCATCGGGATTGAATACGAAAGGCACAACTCCGACTTCAGTACAAAAAAAGTGATTCTTCTAAGAGTTTGTGGTTTGAGCGGCTCCAGGGTGACCAGAATTAGATTCCGATGCACCTGTGCAGGTTTACTGTATCCCTTGGACCTTCACATTGACCATGAAAGACAGTAATTGCTTCGGAATTGAATACAAAAGGGACAACGCAGACAAAAGAACAAGAAGAGTGAATCTTGCTAGAGATTGTGCTTTGAGCGGCTCCTGGGAGACCAGTATTAAATTACGATGCACCAGTTCAGGTTTACTGTATCGCTTGGACCTTCACATTGACCATGAAACACAGAAATTGCATGGCGATTGAATAGTAAAGGCACAATGCCAACTGAAGTACAAGAAGAGTGAATCTTCGAAGGTTTTGTGCTTTGAGCGGCTCCTGGGAGACCAGTAATAGATTCCAATGCACCAGTTCACGTTTACTCTATCCCTTGCACATTCACATTGACAATGAAACACACAAATTGCTTTGGGATTGAATACAATAGGGACAATTCTGACATAAGTGCAAGAAGAGTGAATTTTCTAAGAGTTTGTGGTTCGAGCGGCTCCTGGCAGACCAGTATTAGATTCCGATGCACCAGTGCAGGTTTACTGTATCCCTTGGACTTTCACATTGAGCATGAAGCACAGAGAGTGCATTGGGATTGAATACAAAAGGGTCTATGCCGACTTAAGAACAAGAAGAGTGAATAATCTAAGAGTTGGTGGTTTGAGCTGATCCTGGGAGACCAGTATTAGATTCCGATGCACCGGTGCAGGTTTACTGTATCCCTTGGACCTTCACATTGACCGTGAAACGCAGAAATTGCATCGGGATTGAATATAAATGGGGCAATGCCGACTTAAGTACAAGAAGAGTGAATCTTCTAAGCGTTTGTCCTTTGAGCGGCTCCTGGGAGACCAGTATTAGATTCTGTTGCACCAGTGCAGGTGCACTGTATCCCTTGGACTTTCACATTGACCATGAATCACAGAAATTGCATCGGTATTGAATACAAAAGGGACAATGCCGACTTAAGTACAAGAAGAGTGAATTTTCTAAGAGTTTGTGGTATGAGCGACTCCTGGGAAAAAAGTGTTAGATTCCGATGCACCAGTGCAAGTATACTGTATCCCTTGGACCTTCACATTGGCCATGAAACACAGAAATTGCATCGGGATTGAATACAAAAGGGACAATGCCGACATAAGTACAAGAAGGGTGAATCTTATAAGATTTTGTGCTTTGAGCGGCTCCTGGGAGACCAGTATAAGATTCCGATGCACCGGTGCTGGTTACCGGTATCCCATGGACCTTCACATTGACCATGAAACACAGAAATTGCATCGGGATTGAATACAAAAGGGACAATGCCGACTTAAGTACAAGAAGAGTGAATCTCTTCAGAGTTTGTGCTTTGAGCGGCTCCTGGGATACCAAAATTAGATTCCTATGCACCAGTGCAGGTTTACTGTATCCCTTCGACCTTCCCATTGACCGTGAAACACAGAAATTGCATCGGAATTGAATACAATTGGGACAATGCCGACTTAAGTACAAGAAGAATGAATCTCTTCAGAGTTTGTGCTTTGAGCGGCTCCTGGGATACCAGTATTAGATTCAGGTCCACCAGTGCATGTTTAGTGTATCCCTCGGATCTTTACATTGACCGTGAAACACAGATATTGCATCGGGATTGAATACAAATGGGACAATGCCGACTTAAGGACGAGAAGAGTGAATCTTCTAAGAGATTGTGCTTTGAGCGGCTCCTGGGAGACCAGTATTAGATTCCATTGCACCAGTGCAGGTTTACTGTATCCCTTTGACCTCAACATTGACCAAGAAACACAGAAATCGCATCGGGATTGATTATAAAAGGGACAATGGCGACTTAAGAACAAGAAGAGTGAGTCCTCTAAGAGTTTGTGCTTTGAACGGCTCATGGGAGACCATTATTAGATTCCGATGCACCAGTGGAGGTTTACTGTATCGCTTGGACCTTCACATTGACCATGAAACACAGAAATTGCATGGCGATTGAATAGTAAAGGCACATTGCCAACTGAAGTACAAGAAGAGTGAATCTTCGAAGGTTTTGTGCTTTGAGCGGCTCCTATGAGACCAGTATTAGATTCCGATGCACCAGTTCACGTTTACTGTATCCCTTGGACATTCACATTGACAATGAAACACACTAATTGCTTTGGGATTGAATACAATAGGGACAATGCTGACAGAAGTGCAAGAAGAGTGAATTTTCTAAGAGTTTGTGGTTCGAGCGGCTCCTGGCAGACCAGTATTAGATTCCGATCCACCAGTGCAGGTTTACTGTATCCCTTGGAGTTTCACATTGAGCGTGAAACACAGAGAGTGCATTGGGATTGAATACAAAACAGACTATGCCGACTTAAGAACAAGAAGGGTGAGTAATCTAAGAGTTGGTAGTTTGAGCTGATCCTGGGAGACCAGTATTAGATTCCGATGCACCGGTGCAGGTTTACTGTATCCCTTGGACCTTCACATTGACCGTGAAACGCAGAAATTGCATCCGGATTGAATATAAATGGGGCAATGCCGACTTAAGTACAAGAAGAGTGAATCTTCTAAGAGTTTGTGCTTTGAGCGGCTCCTGGGAGACCAGTATTAGATTCTGTTGCACCAGTGCAGGTTCACTGTATCCCTTGGACTTTCACATTGACCATGAATCACAGAATTTGCATCGGTATTGAATACAAAAGGGACAATGCCGACTTAAGTACAAGAAGAGCGAATTTTCTAAGAGTTTGTGGTATGAGCGACTCCTGGGAAAAAAGTGTTAGATTCCGATGCACCAGTGCAAGTATACTGTATCCCTTGGACATTCACATTGGCCATGAAACACAGAAATTGCATCAGGATTGAATACAAAAGGGACAATGCCGACATAAGTACAAGAAGGGTGAATCTTATAAGATTTTGTGCTTTGAGCGGCTCCTGGGAGACCAGTATAAGATTCCGATGCTCCAGTGCTGGTTAACGGTATCCAATGGACCTTCACATTGACCATGAAACACAGAAATTGCATCGGGATTGAAGACAAAAGGGACAATGCCAACTTAAGTACAAGAAGAGTGAATCTCTTCAGAGTTTGTGCTTTGCGCGGCTCCTGGGATACCAAAATTAGATTCCGATGCACCAGTGCAGGTTTACTGTATCCCTTCGACCTTCCCATTGACCATGAAACACAGAAATTGCATCGGGATTGAATACAATTGGGCCAATGCCGACTTAAGTACAAGAAGAATGAATCTTCTAAGAGTATGTGCTTTGAGCGGCTCCTGGGAGACCAGTATTAGATTCCGTTGCACCAGTGCAGGTTTACTGTATCCCTTGGAACTTCAGATTGACCATGATACGCAGAACTTGCATCGGGATTGAATACAAAAGGGACAATGCCGACTTAAGTACAAGAAGAGTGAATTTTGAAAGAGTTTGTGGTTTGAGCGGCTCCTGGGAGAAAAGTGTTAGATTCCGATGCACCAGTGCACGTTTACTGTATCCCTTGGACCTTCACATTGACCATGAAACACAGAATATGCATCGGGATTGAATACAAAAGAGACAATGCCGACTTAAGTACAAGAAGACTGAATCTTCTAAGAGTTTGTGCTTTGAGCGGCTCCTGGAAGCCCAGTATTAGGTTCCGGCGCACCAGTGCAGGTTTACTGTATCCCTTGGCCCTTCACATTGAACATGAAACACAGATATTGCATCAGGATTGAATACAAAAGGGACAATGCTGACTTAAATACAAGAAGAGTGAGTCTCTTCACAGTTTGTGCTTTCAGCGGCTCATGGGATACCAGTATTAGATTCCGATGCACCAGTGCAGGTTTACTGTATCCCTTGGACCTTCACATTGACCATGAAACACAGAAATTGCATCAGGATTGTATACAAATGGGACTGCCGACTTAAGTACAAGAAGAGTTAATCATCTAAGAGTTTGTGTTTTGAGAGGCTCTTGGGAGACCAGTATTAGAATCCGATGCACCAGTGAAGGTTTACTGTATCCCTTAAACCTTCACATTGCCCATGAAACGCAGAAATTGCATCGGGATTGAATACAAAATGCACAATGGCGACTTAAGTACAAGAAGAGTGAAACTTCTAAGAGTTTGTGCTTTGAGCGGCTCCTGGGAGACCAGTATCAGATTCCGATGCACCAGTGCTGGTTTACTGTATCAGATGGCCCTTCACATTGCCCATGAAACACAGAAATTGCATCGGGATTGAATACAAAAGGCACAATGCCGACTTAAGTACAAGATGAGTGATTCTTCTAAGAGTTTCTACTCTGGGCGGCTCCTGGGAGACCAGTATTAGAATCCGTAGAACCAGTGCAGGTTAAATGCATCCCTTGGACCTTCACATTGACCATGAGACACAGAAATTGCATCGGGATTGAATACAAAAGGGACAATGCCAACTTAAGTATAAGAAGAGTGAATTTTCTAAGAGTTGTGGTTTGAGCGGCTTCTCGGAGGCCAGTATTAGATTGCGATGCACCAGTGCAGGTTTACTGTATCCGTTGGCCCTTCACATTGCACATGAAACACAGATATTGCATCGGGATTGAATACGAAAGGGAATATGCCGACTTAACTACAAGAAGAATGGATCTCTTCAGAGTTTGTGCTTTATGCGGCTCCCGGGATACCAGTTTTAGATTCCGATGCACCAATGCTGGTTTACTGTATCCCTTGGACCTTCACATTGATCATGAAACACAGGAATTACATCGGGATTGAATAAAAAAGAGACAATGCCACTTAAGTACAAGAAGGGTGAATCTCCTCAGAGTATGTGCATTGAGCAGCTCCTGGGAGACCAGTATTAGCTTCCGATGCACCTGTGCTGGTTTAGTGTATCCCTTGGACCTTCACATGAACCTCTAAACACAAACGTTGCATCGGGACTGAGTACAAAAGGCACAATGCCGACTTAAGTACAAGAAGAGTGAATCTTCTAAGAGTTTTTGCCTTCAGCCGCTCCTGCGAGACCAGTATTAGATTCCTATGCACCAGTGCGGGATTGCTGTATACCTTGGACCTTCACATTGACCATGAAACACAGAATATGCATCGGGATTGAATACAAAAGCGACAATGCCGACTTAAGTACAAGAAGAGTGAATCTTCTAAGAATTTGTGCATTGAGCGGCTCCTTTGAGACCAGTATTAGATTCCGTTGCACCAGTGCAGGTTAACTGTATCCCTTGGACCATCACATTGACCATGAACCACAGAAATTGCATCGGGATGGAATACAAAATGGACAATGCCGACATAAGTACAGGAAGACTGAATCTTCTAAGAGTTTGTGGTTCGAGTGGCTTCTGGGAGCCCAGCATTAGGTTCCGACGCACCAGCGATGGTTTACTGTACCCTTTGGTCCTTCACATTGACCATGAAACACAGATATTGCATCGGGATTGAATACAAAAAGGACAATGCCGACTTAAGTACAAGAAGAATGAATCTCTTCAGAGTTTGTGCTTTGAGCGGCTCCTGGGATACCAGTATTAGATGCAGATCCACCAGTGCACGTTTACTGTATCCCTTGGATCTTTACATTGACCATGAAACACAGATATCGCATCGGGATAGAATACAAATGGGACAATGCCGACTTAAGGACAAGAAGAGTGTATCTTCTAAGAGATTGTGCTTTGAGCGGCTCTTGGGAGACCAGTATTAGATTCCGATGCACCAGCGCAGGTTTACTGTATCCCTTGGGCCTTCACATTGACCATGAAACACAGATATTGCATCTGGATTGAGTACACAAGGCACAAAGCCAAATTAAGTACAAGAGGATTGAATCTTCTAAGAATTTCTGCTCTGAGCGGCTCCTGGAATACCAGTATTAGATTCCGTTGCACCAGTGCAGGTTTACCGTATCCCTTGGACCTTCACGTTGATCATGATACACAGAACTCGCAGCGGGATTGAGTACAAAAGGGACAATGCCGACTTAAGTACAAGAAGAGTGAATCTTCTCAGAGTATGTGCTTTGAGCGGCTCCTGGGTGACCAGTATTAGATTCCGATGCACCTGTGCTTGTTTAGTGTATCCCTTGGACCTTCACATGGACCATCAAACACAGATATTGCATCGGGATTGAATACAAAAGGCACAATGAAGACTTAAGTACAAGAAGAGTGAATCTTCTAAGAGTTTGCGCTTTGAGCGGCACCTGGAAGACCAGTATCAGATTCCGATGCACCAGTGCAGGTTTACTGCATCAGTTGGCCCTTCACATTGCCCATGAAACACAGAAATTGCATCGAGATTGAATACAAAAGGCACTATGCCGACTTAAGTACAAGATGAGTGATTCTTCTAAAAGTTTCTACTCTGGGCGGCTCCTGGGAGACCAGTATTAGAATCCGTTGCACCAGTGCAGGTTAAATGCATCCCTTGGACCTTCACATTGACCATGAAACGCAGAAATTGCATCGGGATTGAATACAAAAGGGACAATGCCAACTTAAGTATAAGAAGAGTGAATTTTCTAAGAGTTTGTGGTTTGAGCGGCTTCTCGGAGGCCAGTATTAGATTGCGATGCACCAGTGCAGGTTTACTGTATCCGTTGGCCCTTCACATTGCCCATGAAACACAGACATTGCATCGGGATTAAATACGAAAGGGAATATGCCGACTTAACTACAAGAAGAATGAATCTCTTCAGAGTTTGTGCTTTATGCGGCTCCCGGGATACCAGTTTTAGATTCCGATGCACCAGTGCTGGTTTACTGTATCCCTTGGACCTTCACATTGATCATGAAACACAGGAATTACATCGGGATTGAATACAAAAGAGACAATGCCACTTAAGTACAAGAAGAGTGAATCATCTCAGAGTATGTGCATTGAGCAGCTCCTGGGAGACCAGTATTAGATTCCAATGCACCTGTGCTGGTTTAGTGTATCCCTTGGACCTTCACATGAACCTCTAAACAGCAACCTTGCATCGGGACTGAGTACAAAAGGCACAATGCCAACTTAAGTACAAGAAGAGTGAATTTTCTAAGAATTTGTCGTTTGAGCGGCTCCTGGGAGACCAGTATTAGATTCCGATGCACCAGTGCAGGTTTACTGTATCCCTTGGACCTTCACATTGACCATGAAACACAGAGATTGCATCTGGATTGAGTACACAAGGCACAAAGCCAAATTAAGTACAAGAGGATTGAATCTTCTAAGAATTTCTGCTCTGAGCGGCTGCTGGAATACCAGTATTAGATTCCGTTGCACCAGTGCAGGTTTACCGTATCCCTTGGACCTTCACGTTGATCATGATACACAGAACTCGCAGCGGGATTGAGTACAAAAGGGACAATTCCGACTTAAGTACAAGAAGAGTGAATCTTCTCAGAGTATGTGCTTTGAGCGGCTCCTGGGTGACCAGTATTAGATTCCGATGCACCTGTGCTTGTTTAGTGTATCCCTTGGACCTTCACATGGACCATCAAACACAGAAATTGCATCGGGATTGAATACAAAAGGCACAATGAAGACTTAAGTACAAGAAGAGTGAATCTTCTAAGAGTTTGCGCTTTGAGCGGCACCTGGGAGACCAGTATCAGATTCCGATGCACCAGTGCAGGTTTACTGCATCAGTTGGCCCTTCACATTGCCCATGAAACACAGAAATTGCATCGGGATTGAATACAAAAGGCACAATGCCGACTTAAGTACAAGATGAGTGATTCTTCTAAAAGTTTCTACTCTGGGCGGCTCCTGGGAGACCAGTATTAGAATCCGTTGCACCAGTGCAGGTTAAATGCATCCCTTGGACCTTCACATTGACCATGAAACGAAGAAATTGCATCGGGATTGAATACAAAAGGGACAATGCCAACTTAAGTATAAGAAGAGTGAATTTTCTAAGAATTTGTGGTTTGAGCGGCTTCTCGGAGGCCAGTATTAGATTGCGATGCACCAGTGCAGGTTTACTGTATCCGTTGGCCCTTCACATTGCCCATGAAACACAGACATTGCATCGGGATTAAATACGAAAGGGAATATGCCGACTTAACTACAAGAAGAATGAATCTCTTCAGAGTTTGTGCTTTATGCGGCTCCCGGGATACCAGTTTTAGATTCCGATGCACCAGTGCTGGTTTACTGTATCCCTTGGACTTTCACATTGACCATGAAACACAGAAATTGCATCGGGATTGAACACAAAAGGGACAATGCCGACTTAACTACAAGAAGGGTGAATCTTCTAAGAGTTTGTGCTTTGAGCGGCTCCTGGGAGACCAGTATTAGATTGCGATGGACAAGTGCAGGTTTTCTGTATCCCTTGGACGTTCACATTAACCATGAAACACAGAAATTATATCGGTATTGAATAGAAATTGCACAATGCCGACTTAAGTACAAGAAGAGTGAATCTTCTAAGAGTTTGTGCCTTCAGCGGCTCCTGCGAGACCAGTATTAGATTCCGATGCACCAGTGCAGTATTGCTGTATCCCTTAGACCTTCACATTGACCAGGCAACACAGAGATTGCATCGGGACTGAATGCGAAAGGCACAACTCCGACTTAAGTACAAGAAATGTGTATCTTCTAAGAGTTTGTGGTTTGAGCGGCTCCAGGGTGACCAGAGTTAGATTCCGATGCACCAGTGGAGGTTTACTGTATCCCTTGGACCTTGACATTGACCATGAAACACAGTAATTGCTTCGGAACTGCCGACTTAAGAACTTGAAGAGTGAATCTTGCAAAAGTTTCTGCTTTGAGCGGCTCCTGGGAGACCAGTATTAGATTACGATGCACCTGTGCAGGTTAACTGTATCACTTGCTCCTTCACATTGACCATGAAACACAGATATTGCATCGGGATTGAATACAATAGGGACAATGCCGACGTAAGTACAAGAAGAGTGAATCTCTTCAGATTATGTGCTTTGAACGGCTCCTGGGATACCTGTATTAGATTCCGATGCACCAGTGCAAGTTTACTGTATCCCTTTGACCTTCAGATTGACCATGAAACACAGAAATTGCAGCGGGATTGAATACAAAAGGGACAATGCCGACTTAAGTACAAGAAGGGTGAGTCTTATAAGATTTTGTGCTTGAGTGGCTCCTGGGAGCCCAGTATTAGATTCCGATGCACCAGTGCTGGTTAACGGTATCCCTTGGACCTTCACATTGACCATGAAACACAGAATATGCATCGGGATTGAATACAAAAGAGACAATGCCGAGTTAAGTACAAGAAGGCTGAATCTTCTAAGAATTTGTGTTTTGTTTTGAGCGGCTCCTGGGAGACCAGTATTAGGTTCCGACGCACCAGTGCAGGTTTACTGTATCCCTTGGTCCTTCCCATTGACCATGAAACACAGAAATTGCATCGGGATTGAATACAGAAGAGACAATGCCGAGTTAAGTACAAGAAGGCTGAATCTTCTAAGAATTTGTGTTTTGCTTTGAGCGGCTCCTGGGAGACCAGTATTAGGTTCCGACGCACCAGTGCAGGTTTACTGTATCCCTTGGTCCTTCCCATTGACCATGAAACACAGAAATTGCATCGGGATTGAATACAAAAGGGACAATGCCGACTTAAGTACAAGAAGAGTGCATTTTCTAAGATTTTGTGCTTTGAGCGGCTCCTGGAAGACCAGTATTAGGTTCCGACGCACCAGTGCAGGTTTACTGTCTCCCTTGGTCCTTCACATTGAACATGAAACACAGATATTGCATCAGGATTGAATACAAAAGGGACAATGCTGACTTAAGTACAAGAAGAGTGAGTCTCTTCAGAGTTTGTGCTTTCAGCGGCTCCTGGGATACCAGTATTAGATTCCGATGCACCAGTGCAGGTTTACTGTATCCCTTGGACCTTCACATTGAATTTGAAACACAGAACTTGCATCGGGATTGAATACAAAATGGACAATGCCGACTTAAGTACAAGAGGGGTGAATCTTGTAAGAGTTTGTGCTTTGAGCGGCCCATGTGAGACCAGTATTAGATTCCGATGCACCAGTGCAGGTTAACTGTATCACTTCCTCCTTCACATTGACCATGAAACACAGATATTGCATCGGGATTGAATACAATAGGGACAATGCCGACGTAAGTACAAGAAGAGTGAATCTCTTCAGAGTATGTGCTTTGAACGGCTCCTGGGATACCTGTATTAGATTCCGATGCACCAGTGCAAGTTTACTGTATCCCTTTGACCTTCAGATTGACCATGAAACACAGAAATTGCATCGGGATTGAATACAAAAGGGACAATGCCGACTTAAGTACAAGAAGGGTGAGTCTTATAAGATTTTGTGCTTGAGTGGCTCCTGGGAACCCAGTATTAGATTCCGATGCACCAGTGCTGGTTGACGGTATCCCTTGGACCTTCACATTGACCATGAAACACAGAGTATGCATCGGGATTGAATACAAAAGAGACAATGCCGAGTTAAGTACAAGAAGGCTGAATCTTCTAAGAATTTGTGTTTTGTTTTGAGCGGCTCCTGGGAGACCAGTATTAGGTTCCGACGCACCAGTGCAGGTTTACTGTATCCCTTGGTCCTTCCCATTGACCATGAAACACAGAAATTGCATCGGGATTGAATACAAAAGAGACAATGCCGAGTTAAGTACAAGAAGGCTGAATCTTCTAAGAATTTGTGTTTTGTTTTGAGCGGCTCCTGGGAGACCAGTATTAGGTTCCGACGCACCAGTGCAGGTTTACTGTATCCCTTGGTCCTTCCCATTGACCATGAAACACAGAAATTGCATCGGGATTGAATACAAAAGGGACAATGCCGACTTAAGTACAAGAAGAGTGAATTTTCTAAGAGTTTGTGCTTTGAGCGGCTCCTGGAAGACCAGTATTAGGTTCCGACGCACCAGTGCAGGTTTACTGTATCCCTTGGTCCTTCACATTGAACATGAAACACAGATATTGCATCAGGATTGAATACAAAAGGGACAATGCTGACTTATATACAAGAAGAGTGAGTCTCTTCAGAGTTTGTGCTTTCAGCGGCTCCTGGGATACCAGTATTAGATTCCGATGCACCAGCGCAGGTTTACTGTATCCCTTGGACCTTCACATTGACCATGAAACACAGAAATTGCATCAGGATTGAATACAAAAGGGACTGCCGGCTTAAGTACAAGAAGAGTTAATCATCTAAGAGTTTGTGCTTTGAGAGGCTCTTGGGAGACCAGTATTAGAATCCGATGCACCAGTGAAGGCTTACTGTATCCCTTGGACCTTCACATTGCCCATGAAACGCAGAAATTGCATCGGGATTGAATACAAAATGCACAATGCCGACTTAAGTACAAGAAGAATGAAACTTCTAAGAGTTTGTGCTTTGAGCGGCTCCTGGGAGACCAGTATTAGATTCGAATGCACCAGTGCAGGATTACTGTATACCTTGGACCCTCACATTGACCAAGAAACACAGAAACCGAATCGGGATTGAATACAAAAGAGACAATGCCGACTTACGTACAAGAAAAGTGAATCTTCTAAGAATTTGTGTTTGAGCGACTCCTGGGAGACTAGTATTAGATTCCGATGCACCAGTGCAGGTTTACTGTATCCCTTGGACCTTGACATTGACCATGAAACATAGATATTGCATCGGGATTGAATACAAATGGGACAATGCCGACCTAATTGCAAGAAGAGTGAATCTTCTAAGAATTTGTGCATTGAGCGGCTCCTGGGATACCGGTATTAGATTCCTAAGAACCATTGAAGGTTAACTGTTTCCCTTGAACCTTATCATTGACCATGAAACACAGAAATTTCATCGGGATTGAATATTAATCGGACATTGCCGACTTATGTACAAGAAGAGTGATACTTCTCACAGTATGGGCTTTTAGCGGCTCCTGGGAGACCAGTATTAGATTCCGATGCACCAGTGCAGGTTTACTGTAGCCCTTGGACCATCACATTGACCATGGACCACAGAAATTGCATAGGGATTGAATACAAGAGGGACAATGCCGACGTAAGTACAGGAAGACTGAATCTTCTAAGAGTTTGTGGTTTGAGTGGCTTCTGGGAGACCAGTATTAGGTTCCGACGCACCAGTGATGGTTTACTGTACCCCTTGGTCCTTCACATTGACCATGAAACACAGATATTGCATCGGGATGGAATACAAAAAGGACAATGCTGACTTAAGTACAAGAAGAATGAATCTCTTCAGAGTTTGTGCTTTGAGCGGCTCCTGTAATACCAGTATTTGATTCAGATCCACCATTGCACGTTTACTGTATCCCTTGGATCTTTACATTGACCATGAAACACAGATATTGCAACGGGATTGAATATAAATGGGACAATGCCGACTTAAGGACAAGAAGAGTGAATCTTCTAAGAGATTGTGCTCTGAGCGGCTCCTGGGAGACCAGTATTAGATTCCATTGCACCAGTGCAGGTTTACTGTATCCCTTTGACCTCAACATTGCCCAAGAAACACAGAAACCGAATCGGGATTGAATTTAAAAGGGACAATGGCTACTTAAGAACAAGAAGAGTGAGTCCTCCAAGAGTTTGTGCTTTGAGCGACTCATGGGAGACCAGTATTAGATTCCGATGCACCAGTGCAGGTTTACTGTATCCCTTGGCCCTTCTCATTGACCATGAAACACAGAAATTGCGTGGGGATTGAATACATATGGCACAATGCCGACTTAAGTACAAGAAGAGTGAATCTTCTCAGAGTATGTGCTTTGAGCGGCTCCTGGGTGACCAGTATTAGATTCCGATGCACCTGTGCTTGTTTAGTGTATCCCTTGGACCTTCACATGGACCATCAAACACAGAGATTGCATCGGGATTGAATACAAAAGGCACAATGCCGACTTAAGTACAAGAAGAGTGAATCTTCCAAAAGTTTGTGCTTTGAGCGGCTCCTGGGAGACCAGTATCAGATTCCGATGCACCAGTGCAGGTTTACTGTATCAGTTGGCCCTTCACATTGCCCATGAAACACAGAAATTGCATCGGGATTGAATACAAATGGTACAATGCCGACTTAAGTACAAGATGAGTGAATCTTCTAAGAGTTTCTACTCTGGGCGGCTCCTGGGAGACCAGTATTAGAATCCGTTGCACCAGTGCAGGTTAACTGCATCCTTTGGACCTTCACATTGACCATGAAACACAGAAATTACATCGGGATTGAATACAAAAGGGACAATGCCAACTTAAGTATAAGGAGAGTGAATTTTCTAAGAGTTTGTGGTTTGAGCGGCTCCTGGGAGAAAAGTGTTAGATTACGGTGCACCAGTTCAGGTTTACTGTATCGCTTGGACCTTCCTATTGACCATGAAACACAGAAATTGCATCGGCATTGAATACAAAAGAGGCAATGGCGACTTAAGTACAGGAACACTGAATTATCTAAGAGCTTGTGTTTTGAGCGGCTCCTGGGAGACCAGTATTAGATTCCGACGCACCAGTGCAGGTTAACTGTATCCCTTGGTCCTTCACATTGACCATGAAGCACAGATATTGCATCGGGATTGAATACAAAAGGGAATATGCCGACTTAAGTACAAGAGGAATGAATCTCTTCAGCGTTTGTGCTTTATGCGGCTCCTGGGATACCAGTTTTAGATTCCGATGCACCAGTGCTGGTTTACTGTATCCCGTGGACCTTCACATTGATCATGAAACACTGAAATTGCATCGGGATTGAATACTAAAGGGACTGACGACTTAAGTACAAGACGAGTTAATGATCGAAAAGTTTGTGCTTGGAGCGGCTCTTGGGAGACCAGTATTAGATTCCGATGCACCAGTGCAGGTTTACTGCTTCCCTTGACTTTCACATTGACCATGAAACACAGACGTTGCATCGGGATTGAATACAAAAGGGACAATGCCGACTTAAGTACAAGATGGTTTGTTGTTTGAGCGGCTCCTGGGAGACCAGTATTAGATTCCGATGCACCTGTGCTGGCTTAGTGTATCCCTTGGACCTTCACTTGAACCTCCAAACACAGACGTTGCATCGGGAGTGTGTACAAAAGGCACAATGCCGACTTAAGTACAAGAAGAGTGAATTTTCTAAGAGTTTGTCGTTTGAGCGGCTCCTGGGAGACCAGTATTAGATTCCGATGCACCAGTGCAGGTTTACTGTATCCCTTGGACCTTCACATTGACCATGAAACACAGAGATTGCATCGGGATTGAATACAATTGGGGCAATGCCTACTTAAGAACAAGAAGAATGAATCTTCTAAGAGTTTGTGTTTTGAGCAGCTTCTCGGAGGCCAGTATTAGATTGCGATGCTCAAGTGCAGGTTTTCTGTATCCCTTGGAAGTTCACATTCACCATGAAACATAGAATTTATATCGGGATTGAATACAAATTGCACAATGCCGACTTAAGTACAAGAAGAGTGAATCTTCTAAGAGTTTTTGCCTTCAGCGGCTCCTGCGAGACCAGTATTAGATACCGATGCACCAGTGCGGGATTGCTGTATCCCTTGGACCTTCACATTGAGCATGCAACACAGAAATTGCATCGGGATTGAATACGAAAGGCACAACTCCGACTTAAGAACAAAAAAAGTGAATCTTCTAAGAGTTTGTGGTTTGAGCGGCTCCAGGGTGACCAGAATTAGATTCCGATGCACCAGTGCAGGTTTACTGTATCCCTTGGACCTTCACATTGACCATGAAACACAGTAATTGCTTCGGAATTGAATACAAAAGGGACAACGCCGACATAAGAACAAGAAGAGTGAATCTTGCTAGAGTTTGTGCTTTGAGCGGCTCCTGGAGACCAGTATTAAATTACGATGCACCAGTGCAGCTTTACTGTATCGCTTGGACCTTCACATTGACCATGAAACACAGAAATTGCATGGCGATTGAATAGTAAAGGCACAATGCCAACTGAAGTACAAGAAGAGTGAATCTTCGAAGGTTTTGTGCTTGAGCGGCACCTGGGAGACCAGTTTTAGATTCCGATGCACCAGTTCACGTTTACTGTATCCCTTGGACATTCACATTGACAATGAAACACATAAATTGCTTTGGGATTGAATACAATAGGGACAATGCTGACATAAGTGCAAGAAGAGTGAATTTTCTAAGAGTTTGTGATTCGAGCGGCTCCTGGCAGACCAGTATTAGATTCCGATGCACCAGAGCAGGTTTACTGTATCTCTTGGACTTTCACATTGAGCATGAAACACAGAGAGTGCATTGCGATTGAATACAAAAGGGACTATGCCGACTTAAGAACAAGAAGAGTGAATATTCTAAGAGTTGGTGGTTTGAGCTGATCCTGGGAGACCTCTATTAGATTCCGATGCACCGGTGCAGGATTACTGTATCCCTTGGACCTTCACATTGGCCGTGAAACGCAGAAATTGCATCGGGATTGAATATAAATGGGGCAATGCCGACTTAAGTACAAGAAGAGTGAATCTTCTAAGAGTTTGTGCTTTGAGCGGCTCCTGCGAGACCAGTATTAGATTCTGTTGCACCAGTGCAGGTTCACTGTATCCCTTGGACTTTCACATTGACCATAAATCACAGAAATTGCATCGGTATTGAATACAAAAGGGACAATGCCGATTTAAGTACAAGAAGAATGAATCTTCTCAGAGTATGTGCTTTGAGCGGCTCCTGGGAGACCAGTATTAGATTCCGTTGCACCAGTGCAGGTTTACTGTATCCCTTGGAACTTCACATTGAACATGAAACACAGAAATTGCATCAGGATTGTATACAAATGGGACTGCCGACTTAAGTACAAGAAGAGTTAATCATCTAAGAGTTTGTGTTTTGAGAGGCTCTTGGGAGACCAGTATTAGAATCCGATGCACCAGTGAAGGTTTACTGTATCCCTTGAACCTTCACATTGCCTATGAAACGCAGAAATTGCAACGGGATTGAATACAAAATGCGCAATGCCGACTTAAGTACAAGAAGAGTGAAACTTCTAAGAGTTTGTGCTTTGAGCGGCTCCTGGGAGACCAGTATTAGATTCGAATGCACCAGTGCAGGATTACTGTATACCTTGGACCCTCACATTGACCAAGAAACACAGAAACCGCATCGGGATTGAATACAAAAGAGACAATGCCGACTTAGATACCAGAAGAGTGAATCTTCTAAGTGTTTGTGCTTGAGCGTCTCCTGGGAGACCAGTATTAGATTCCGATGCACTAGTGCAGGTTTACTGTATCCCTTGGACCTTCGCATTGACCATGAAACATAGATATTGCATCGGGATTGAATACAAATGGGACAATGCCGACCTAATTACAAGAATAGTGAATCTACTAAGAATTTGTGCATTGACCTGGGATACCGTATTAGATTCCTAAGCACCATTGCAGGTTAACTGTTTCCCTTGAACCTTCACATTGACCATAAAACACAGAAATTTCATCGGGATTGAATATAAATCGGACATTGCCGACTTATGTACAAGAAGAGTGAATCTTCTCACAGTATGAGCTTTTAGCGGCTCCTGGGAGACCAGTATTAGATTCCGATGCACCAGTGCAGGTTTACTGTATCATTTGGACATTCACATTGACTATGAAACACAGAAATTGCATCGGGATTGAATACAAAAGGGACAATGCCGACATAAGTACAAGAAGGGTGAATCTTATAAGATTTTGTGCTTTGAGCGGCTCCTGGGAGACCAGTATAATATTCCGATGCACCAGTGCTGGTTAACGGTATCCCATGGACCTTCACATTGACCATGAAACACAGAATTTGCATCGGGATTGAATACAAAAGGGACAATGCCGACTTAAGTACAAGAAGAGTGAATCTCTTCAGAATTTGTGCTTTGAGCGGCTCCTGGGATACCAAAATTAGATTCCGATGCACCAGTGCAGGTTTACAGTATCCCTTCGACCTTCCCATTGACCATGAAACACAGAAATTGCATCGGGATTGAATACTATTGGGACAATGCCGACTTAAGTACAAGAAGAATGAATCTTCTCAGAGTATGTGCTTTGAGCGGCTCCTGGGAGACCAGTATTAGATTCCGATGCATCGGTGCAGGATTACTGTATCGCTTGGACCTTCACATTGACCGTGAAACGCAGAAATTGCATCGGGATTGAATATAAATGGGGCAATGCCGACTTAAGTACAGGAAGACTGAATCTTCTAAGAGTTTGTGGTTTGAGTGGCTGCTGGGAGACAAGTATTAGGTTCCGACGCACCAGTGATGGTTTACTGTACCCCTTGGTCCTTCACATTGACCATGAAACACAGATATTACATCGGGATTGAATACAGAAAGGACAATGCCGACTTAAGTACAAGAAGAATGAATCTCTTCAGAGTTTGTGCTTTGAGCGGCTCCTGGGATACCAGTATTAGATTCAGGTCCACCAGTGCACGTTTACTGGATCCCTTGGATCTTTACATTGACCGTGAAACACAGATATTGCATCGGCACTGAATACAAATGCGACAATGCCGACTTAAGGACAAGAAGAGTGAATCTTCTAAGAGATTTTGTTTGAGCGGCTCCTGGGAGACCAGTATTAGATTCCATTGCACCAGTGCAGATTTACTGTATCCCTTTGACTTCAACATTGACCAAGAAACACAGAAATCGCATCGGGATTGATTATAAAAGGGACAATGGCGACTTAAGAACAAGAAGAGTGAGTCCTCTAAAAGTTTGTGCTTTGAGCGGCTCATGGGAGACCAGTATTAGATCCCGATGCACCAGTGCTGGTTTACTGTATCCCTTGGCCCTTCTCATTGACCATGAAACACAGAAATTGCGTGGGGATTGAATACATATGGCACAATGCCGACTTAAGTACAAGAAGACTGAATCTTCTCAGAGTATGTGCTTTGAGCGGCTCCTGGGTGACCAGTATTAGATTCCGATGCACCTGTGCTTGTTTAGTGTATCCCTTGGACCTTCACATGGACCATCAAACACAGAGATTGCATCTGGATTGAATACAAAACGCACAATGCAGACTTAAGTACAAGAAGAGTGAATCTTCTAAGAGTTTGTGCTTTGAGCGGCTCCTGGGAGACCAGTATCAGATTCCGATGCACCAGTGCAGGTTTACTGTATCCGTTGGCCTTCACATTGCCCATGAAACACAGAAATTGCAACGAGATTGAATACAAAAGGCACAATGCCGACTTAAGTACAAGATGAGTGAATCTTCTAAGAGTTTCTACTCTGGGCGGCTCCTGGGAGACCAGTATTAGAATCCGTTGCACCAGTCAGGTTAACTGCATCCCTGCGACCTTGACATTGACCATGAAACACAGAAATTGCATCGGGATTGAATACAGAAGGGACAATGTCAACTTAAGTATAAGAAGAGTGAATTTTCTAAGAGTTTGTGGTTTGTGCGGCTCCTGGGAGAAAAGTGTTAGATTACGGTGCACCAGTGCAGGTTTACTGTATCCCTTGGTCCTTCACATTGACCACGAAACACAGATATTGCATCGGGATTGAATACAAAAGGGAATATGCTGACTTAAGTACAAGAAGAATGAATCTCTTCAGAGTATGTGCTTTATGCGGTTCCTGGGATACCAGTTATAGATTCCGATGCACCAGTGCAGGTTTACTGTATCCCTTGGACCTTCACATTGACCATGAAACACAGAAATTGCATCGCGATTGAATACAAATGGGACAATGCCTACTTAAGAACAAGAAGAATGAATCTTCTAAGAATTTGTGCTTTGACCGGCTTCTCGGAGGCCAGTATTAGATTGCGATGCACCTATGCAGGTTTTCTGTATCCCTTGGACGTTCACATTGACCATGAAACACAGAATTTATATCGGGATTGAATACAAAATGCACAATGCCGACTTAAGTACAAGAAGAGTGAATCTTCTAAGAGTTTTTGCCTTCAGCGGCTCCTGCGAGACCAGTATTAGATTCCGATCCACCAGTGCGGGATTGCTGTATCCCTTGGACCTTCACATTGAGCATGCAACACAGAAATTGCATCGGGATTGAATACGAAAGGCACAACTCCGACTTAAGTACAAGAAAAGTGAATCTTCTAAGAATTTGTGGTTTGAGCGGCTCCAGGGTGACCAGAATTAGATTCCGATGCACCAGTGCAGGTTTACTGTATCCCTTGGACCTTCACATTGACCATGAAACACAGTAATTGCTTCGGAATTTAATACAAAAGGGGCAAAGCCGACTTAAGTACAACAAGAGTGAATAATCTAAGAGTTGGTGGTTTGACTGATCCTGGGAGACCAGTATTAGATTCCGATGCACCAGTTCACGTTTACTGTATCCCTTGGACATTCACATTGACCATGAAACACAAAAATTGCTTTGGGATTAAATACAATAGGGACAATGCTGACATAAGTGCAAGAAGAGTGAATTTTCTACGAGTTTGTGGTTCGAGCGGCTCCTGGCAGACCAGTATTAGTTTCCGATGCACCAGTGCAGGGTTACTGTATCCCTTGGACTTTCACATTGAGCATGAAACACAGAAGGTGCATCGGGATTGAATACAAAAGGGACTATGCCGACTTAAGTTCAAGAAGAGTGAATAATCTAAGAGTTGGTGGTTTCAGCTGATCCTGGGAGACCAGTATTAGATTCCGATGCACCGGTGCAGGTTTACTGTATCCCTTGGACCTACACATTGACCGTGAAACGCAGAAATTTAATCGGGATTGAATATAAATGGGGCAATGCCGACTTAAGTACAAGAAGAGTGAATCTTCTAAGAATTTGTGCTTTGAGCGGCTCCTGGGTACCAGTATTAGATTCTGTTGCACCAGTGCAGGTTCACTGTATCCCTTGGACTTTCACATTGACCATGAATCACAGAAATTGCATCGGTATTTAATACAAAAGGGAGAATGCCGACATAAGTACAAGAAGAGTGAAATTTCTAAGAGTTTGTGGTATGAGCGACTCCTGAGAGAAAAGTGTTAGATTCCGATGCACCAGTGCAAGTTTACTGTATCCCTTGGACCTTCACATTGGCCATGAAACACAGAAATTGCATCGGGATTGAATACAAAAGGGACAATGCCGACTTCAGTCCAAGAAGGGTGAATCTTATAAGATTTTGTGCTTTGAGCGGCTCCTGGGAGACTAGTATAGGATTCCGATGCACCAGTGCTGGTTAACGGTATCCCATGGACCTTCACATTGGCCATGAAACACAGAATATGCATCGGGGTTGAATACAAAAGAGACAATGCCGACTTAAGTACAAAAAGACTGAATCTTCTAAGAGTTTGTGCTTTGAGCGGCTCCTGGGAGACCAGTATTAGATTCCGATGCACCAGTGCAGGTTTACTGTATCCCTTGGTCCTTCACATTGAGCATGAAACACAGATATTGCATCGGGATTGAATACAATAGGGACAATGCCGACTTAAGTACAAGAAGAGTGAATCTCTTCAGAGTCTGTGATTTGAGCGGCTCCTGGGATACCAGTATTAGATTCTGATGCACCAGTGCAGGTTTACTGTATCCCTTCGACCTTCACATTGACCATGAAACACAGAAATTCCATCGCGATTGAATTCAAAAGGCACAATGCCGTCTTAAGTACAAGAAGAGTGCATCTTCGAAGAGTTTGTGCTTTGAGCGTCTCCTGGGAGACCAGTATTAGATTCCGATGCACCAGAGCACGTTTACTGTATCCCTTGCACCTTCACACTGACCATGAAACACAGAAATTGCATCGGGATTGAATACAAATCGGTCATTGCCGACTTAAGTACACGAAGAGTGAATCTTCTCAGAGTATGTGCTTTGAACGCCTCCTGGGATACCAGTATTAGATTCCGATGCACCTGTGCTTGTTTAGTGTATCCCTTGGACCTTCACATGGACCATCAAACACAGTGATTGCATTGTGATTCAATACAAAAGGCACAATGCCGACTTAAGTACAAGAAGAGTGAATCTTCTAAGAGTTTGTCGTTTGAGCGGCTCTTGGGAGACCAGTATCAGATTCCGTTGCACCAGTGCAGGTTAACTGCATCTCTTTGACCTTCACACTGACCATGAAACGCAGAAATAGCATCGGGAGTGATTACAAACGAGACAATGGCGAATTAAGTACAGGAGGACTGAATCTTCTAAGAGTTTGTGCTTTGAGCGGCTACTGGGAGACCAGTGTTAGATTCCAATGCACCAGTGCAAGTTCACTGTATCCCTTGGACCTTCACATTGATCATGAAACACAGAAATTGGATCGGGATTGAATACAAAATGGACTGCCGATTTAAGTACAAGAAGAGTTAATCATCGCAGAGTTTGTGCTTGGAGCGGCTCTTGGGAGACCAGTATTAGATTCCGATGCACCAGTGCAGGTTTAGTGTACCCCTTGGACCTTGACATTGACCATGAAACACAGTAATTGCTTCGGAACTGAATACAAAAGGGACAATGTCGACTTAAGAACAAGAAGAGTGAATCTTGCAAGAGCTTGTGCTTTGAGGGGCTCCTGGGAGACCAGCATTAGATTACGATGCACCTGTGCAGGTTTACTGTATCGCTTGGACCTTCACATTGACCATGAAACACAGAAATTGCATGGGGATTGAAAACTAAAGATACAATGCCAACTTAAGTACAAGAAGAGTGAATCTTCGACGATTTTGTGCTTTCAGCGGCTCCTGGGAGACCAGTATTTGTTTCCGATGCACCAGTTCACGTTTACTGTATCCATTGGACCTTCTCATTGACCATGAAACACAAAAGTTGCTTTGGGATTGAATACAAAAGGGACAATGCCGACAAAAGTGCAAGAAGAGTGACTTTTCTAAGGGTTTGTGGTTTCAGCGGCTCCTGGCAGACCAGTATTAGATTTCGATGCACCAGTGCAGGTTTACTGTATCCCTTGGACCTTCACGTTGAACATGAAACAAAGAAATTGCATCGTGTTTGAATACAAAAGGGACTGCCGACTTAAGTACAATTAGAGTTAATCATCTAAGAGTTTGTGTTTTGAGCGGCTCTTGGGCGACCAGTATTAGATTCCGATGCACCAGTGCAGGTTTACTGTATCCCTTGGGCATTCACATTGCCCAAGAAACGCAGAAATTGCATGGAGATTGAATTCAAAATGCACAATGCCGACTTAAGTACAAGAAGTGTGAATTTTGCATGCGTTTGTGGTCTGAGCGGCTCCTGGGGGACCAGTGTTAGATTCAGATGCATTAGTGCAGGTTTACTGTATCCCTTGGACCTTCACATTGAATTTGAAGCACAGAACTTGCATCGGAATTGAATACAAAATGGACAATTCCGACTTAAGTACAAGAAGATTGAATCTTCTAAGAGATTCTGCTTTGAGCGGCTCATGAGAGACCAGCATTAGATTCCGATGCACCAGTGCTGATTAACTGTATCCCTTGGACTTTCACATTGACCATGAAAAACAGAAATAACATCGGGTTTGAATAGAAAAGAGACAATGCCAACTTAAGTAAAAGAAGAGTAAATCTTCTAAGAGTTTGTGCTTTGAGCGGCTCCTGGGAGACCAGTATTAGATTCCGATGCACCAGTGAAGGTTTACTGAATCCCTTGGTCCTTCACATTGACCATGAAACACAGATATTGCATCGGGATTGAATACAATAGGGACAATGCCGACTTAAGTACAAGAAGAGTGAATCTCTTCAGAGTATGTGCTTTGAGCGGCTCCTGGGATTCCAGTATTAGATTCCGATGCACCAGTGCAAGTTTACGGTATCCCTTCGACTTTCACATTGACCATGAAACACAGAAATTCCATCGCGATTGAATACAAAAGGCACAATGCCGACTCAAGTACACGAAGAGGGAATCTTCCGAAAGTTTGTGCTTTGAGCAGCTCTTGGGAGATCACTATTAGATTCCAGTGAACCAGTGCAGATTTACTGTATCCATTGGACCTTCACATTGACCATGAAACACAGAAATTGCATCGGGATTGAATACAAAAGTACATTGCCGACTTAAGTACAAGAAGATTGAATTTTCTAAGAGTTTGTGGTTTGAGCGGCTACTGGGAGAAAAGTGTTAAACTCCGATGCACCAGTGCAAGTTTACTGTATCTCTTGGCCCTTCACATTGACCATGAAACACAGAAATTGCATCGGGATTGAATACATAGGGCACAATGCCGACTCAAGTACATGAAGAGGGAATCTTCCGAAAGTTTGTGCTTTGAGCGGCTCTTGGGAGACCACTATTAGATTCCAGTGAACCAGTGCAGATTTACTGTATCCATTGGACCTTCACATTGACCATGAAATACAGAAATTGCATCGCGATTGAATACAAAATGCACAATGCCGACTTAAGTACAAGAAGGGTGAGTCTTATAAGATTTTGTGCTTTGAGCGGCTCCTGGGAGCCCAGTATTAGAATCTGATGCACCAGTGCTGGTTAACGGTATCCCTTAAACCTTCACATTGACCATGAAACACAGAATATGCATCGGGATTGAATACAAAAGAGACAATGCCGACTTAAGTACAAGAAGGCTGAATCTTCTAAGAGTATGTGCTTTGAGCGGCTCCCGGGAGACCAGTATTAGGTTCCGACGCACCAGTGCAGGTTTACTGTACCCCTTCGTCCTTCCCATTGATCATGAAACACAGAAATTGCATCGGGATTGAATACAAAAGCGACAATGCCGACTTAAGTACAAGAAGAGTAAATCTCTTCAGAGTTTGTGCTCTGAGCGGCTCCTGGGATACCAGTCTTAGATTCCGATGCACCAGTGTAGGTTTACTGTATCCCTTGGTCCTTCACATTGACCATGAATCACAGATATTGCATCGGGATTGAATACAATAGGGACAATGCCGAATTAAGTACAAGAAGAGTGAATCTCTTCGGAGTTTGTGCTTTGAGTGGGTTCTGGGATACCAGTATTAGATTCCGATGCACCAGTGCAGGTTTACTGAATCCCTTGGTCCTTCACATTGACCATGAAACACAGATATTGCATCGGGATTGAATACAATAGGGACAATGCCGACTTAAGTACAAGAAGAGTGAATCTCTTCAGAGTATGTGCTTTGAGCGGCTCCTGGGATTCCAGTATTAGATTCCGATGCACCAGTGCAAGTTTACGGTATCCCTTCGACTTTCACATTGACCATGAAACACAGAAATTCCATCGCGATTGAATACAAAAGGCACAATGCCGACTCAAGTACACGAAGAGGGAATCTTCCGAAGGTTTGTGTTTTGAGCAGCTCTTGGGAGATCACTATTAGATTCCAGTGAACCAGTGCAGATTTACTGTATCCATTGGACCTTCACATTGACCATGAAACACAGAAATTGCATGGGGATTGAAAACTAAAGATACAATGCCAACTTAAGTACAAGAAGAGTGAATCTTCGACGATTTTGTGCTTTCAGCGGCTCCTGGGAGACCAGTATTTGTTTCCGATGCACCAGTTCACGTTTACTGTATCCATTGGACCTTCTCATTGACCATGAAACACAAAAGTTGCTTTGGGATTGAATACAAAACGGACAATGCCGACATAAGTGCAAGAAGAGTGACTTTTCTAAGGGTTTGTGGTTTCAGCGGCTCCTGGCAGACCAGTATTAGATTTCGATGCACCAGTGCAGGTTTACTGTATCCCTTGGACCTTCACGTTGAACATGAAACAAAGAAATTGCATCGTGTTTGAATACAAAAGGGACTGCCGACTTAAGTACAATTAGAGTTAATCATCTAAGAGTTTGTGTTTTGAGCGGCTCTTGGGCGACCAGTATTAGATTCCGATGCACCAGTGCAGGTTTACTGTATCCCTTGGGCATTCACATTGCCCAAGAAACGCAGAAATTGCATGGAGATTGAATTCAAAATGCACAATGCCGACTTAAGTACAAGAAGTGTGAATTTTGCATGCGTTTGTGGTCTGAGCGGCTCCTGGGGGACCAGTGTTAGATTCAGATGCATCAGTGCAGGTTTACTGTATCCCTTGGACCTTCACATTGAATTTGAAGCACAGAACTTGCATCGGAATTGAATACAAAATGGACAATTCCGACTTAAGTACAAGAAGATTGAATCTTCTAAGAGATTCTGCTTTGAGCGGCTCATGAGAGACCAGCATTAGATTCCGATGCACCAGTGCTGATTAACTGTATCCCTTGGACTTTCACATTGACCATGAAAAACAGAAATAACATCGGGTTTGAATAGAAAAGAGACAATGCCAACTTAAGTAAAAGAAGAGTAAATCTTCTAAGAGTTTGTGCTTTGAGCGGCTCCTGGGAGACCAGTATTAGATTCCGATGCACCAGTGCAGGTTTACTGAATCCCTTGGTCCTTCACATTGACCATGAAACACAGATATTGCATCGGGATTGAATACAATAGGGACAATGCCGACTTAAGTACAAGAAGAGTGAATCTCTTCAGAGTATGTGCTTTGAGCGGCTCCTGGGATTCCAGTATTAGATTCCGATGCACCAGTGCAAGTTTACGGTATCCCTTCGACTTTCACATTGACCATGAAACACAGAAATTCCATCGCGATTGAATACAAAAGGCACAATGCCGACTCAAGTACACGAAGAGGGAATCTTCCGAAAGTTTGTGCTTTGAGCAGCTCTTGGGAGATCACTATTAGATTCCAGTGAACCAGTGCAGATTTACTGTATCCATTGGACCTTCACATTGACCATGAAACACAGAAATTGCATCGGGATTGAATACAAAAGTACATTGCCGACTTAAGTACAAGAAGATTGAATTTTCTAAGAGTTTGTGGTTTGAGCGGCTACTGGGAGAAAAGTGTTAAACTCCGATGCACCAGTGCAAGTTTACTGTATCTCTTGGCCCTTCACATTGACCATGAAACACAGAAATTGCATCGGGATTGAATACATAGGGCACAATGCCGACTCAAGTACATGAAGAGGGAATCTTCCGAAAGTTTGTGCTTTGAGCGGCTCTTGGGAGACCACTATTAGATTCCAGTGAACCAGTGCAGATTTACTGTATCCATTGGACCTTCACATTGACCATGAAATACAGAAATTGCATCGCGATTGAATACAAAATGCACAATGCCGACTTAAGTACAAGAAGGGTGAGTCTTATAAGATTTTGTGCTTTGAGCGGCTCCTGGGAGCCCAGTATTAGAATCTGATGCACCAGTGCTGGTTAACGGTATCCCTTAAACCTTCACATTGACCATGAAACACAGAATATGCATCGGGATTGAATACAAAAGAGACAATGCCGACTTAAGTACAAGAAGGCTGAATCTTCTAAGAGTATGTGCTTTGAGCGGCTCCCAGGAGACCAGTATTAGGTTCCGACGCACCAGTGCAGGTTTACTGTACCCCTTCGTCCTTCCCATAGATCATGAAACACAGAAATTGCATCGGGATTGAATACAAAAGCGACAATGCCGACTTAAGTACAAGAAGAGTAAATCTCTTCAGAGTTTGTGCTCTGAGCGGCTCCTGGGATACCAGTATTAGATTCCGATGCACCAGTGTAGGTTTACTGTATCCCTTGGTCCTTCACATTGACCATGAAACACAGAAATTCCATCGCGATTGAATACAAAAGGCACAATGCCGACTCAAGTACACGAAGAGGGAATCTTCCGAAAGTTTGTGTTTTGAGCAGCTCTTGGGAGATCACTATTAGATTCCAGTGAACCAGTGCAGATTTACTGTATCCATTGGACCTTCACATTGACCATAAAACACAGAAATTGCATCGGGATTGAATACAAATGGAACAATGCCGAATTATGTACAAGAAGAGTGAATCTTCTAAGAGTTTGTGCTTTCATCGTCTCCTGGGAGACCAGTATTAGATTCCGATGCACCTGTGCTTGTTTAGTGTATCCCTTGGACCTTCACATGGACCATGAAACACAGAAATTGCATTGGGATTGAATACAAAATTCACAATGCCGACTTAAGAACAAGAAGAGTGAATCTTCTAAACGTTTGTGCTTTGAGCGGCTCCTCGGAGACCAGTATTAGATTCCGTTGCACCAGTGCAGGTTTACTGTTTCCCTTCGACCTTCACATTGACCATGAAACACAGAAATTCCATCGCGTTTGAATTCAAAAGGCACAATGCCGTCTTAAGTACAAGAAGGGTGAATCTTCTAAGAGTTTGTGCTTTGAGCGTCTCCTGGGAGACCAGTATTAGATTCCGATGCACCAGTGCACGTTTACTGTATCCCTTGGACCTTCACATTGACCATGAAACACAGAAATTGCATCGGGATTGAATACAAATGGAACAATGCCGAATTATGTACAAGAAGAGTGAATCTTGTAGGAGTTTGTGCTTTCATCGTCTCCTGGGAGACCAGTATTAGATTCCGATGCACCTGTGCTTGTTTAGTGTATCCCTTGGACCCTCACATGGACCATGAAACACATAAATTGCATTGGGATTGAATACAAAATTCACAATGCCGACTTAAGAACAAGAAGAGTGAATCTTCTAAACGTTTGTGCTTTGAGCGGCTCTTCGGAGACCAGTATTAGATTCCGATGCACCAGTGCAGGTTTACTGTATCCCTTGGACCATCACATTGACCATGAAACACAGAAATTGCATCGGGATTGAATACAAAAGGCACAATGCCGACTAAAGTATAAGATGAGTGAATCCTCTAAGAGCTTCTGCTCTGAGCGGCTCCTGGGAGACCAGTATTAGATTCCGTTGCACCAGTGCAGGTTAACTAATCCCTTTGACCTTCGCATTGACCATGAAACGCAGAAATTGCATCGGGATTGATTACAAAAGGGACAATGCCGACTTAAGTATAAGGAGAGTGAATTTTCCAAGAGTTTGTGGTTTGAACGGCTCCTGGGAGAAAAGTGTCAGATTCCGGTGCACCTGTGCAAGTTTATTGTATCCCTTGGACATTCCCATTGACCATGAAACACAGAAATTGCATCGGGATTGATTACAAACGAGACAATGGCGACCTAAGTACAGGAAGACTGAACGCACCAGTGCAGGTTTTGCTGTATCCCTTGGTCCTTCACATTGACCATGTAACACAGATATTGCATCGGGATTGAATACAAAAGGGAATATGCCGACTTAAGTATAAGAAGAGTGAATCTTCTAAGAGTTTGTGCCTTCAGCGGCTCCTGCGAGACCAGTATTAGATTCCGATGCACCAGTGCAGTATTGCTGTATCCCTTGGACCTTCACATTGACCATGCAAAACAGAAATTGCATCCGGACTGAATACGAAAGGCACAACTCCGACTTAAGTACAAGTAAAGTGAATCTTCTAAGAGTTTGTCGTTTGAGCGGCTCCAGGGTGACCAGAGTTAGATTCCGATGCACCAGTGGAGGTTTACTGTATTCCTTGGACCTTCACATTGACCATGAAACACAGTAATTGCTTCGGAACTGAATACAAAAGGGACAATGCCGACTTAAGTTCAAGAAGGCTATATCTTCTAAGAGTTTGTGCTTTGAGCGGCGCCTGGGAGACCAGCATTAGATTCCGAAGCACAAGTGCAGGTTTACTGTATCCCTTGGTCCTTCACATTGACCATGAAACACAGATATTGCATCGGGATTAAATACAATAGGGCCAATGCCGACTTAAGTACAAGAAGAGTGAATCTCTTCAGAGTATGTGCTTTGAGCGGCACCTGGGAAACCAGTATTAGATTCCGATGCACCAGTGCAAGTTTACTGTATCCCTTCGACCTTCACATTGACCATGAAACACAGAAATTCCATCGCGATTGATCGCGATTGAACACAGAATATGCATCGGGGTTGAATACAAAAGAGACAATGCCGACTTAAGTACAAGAAGACTGAATCTTCTAAGAGTTTGTGCTTTGAGCGGCTCCTGGGAGACCAGTATTAGATTCCGATGCACCAGTGCAGGTTTACTGTATCCCTTGGTCCTTCACATTGACCATGAAACACAGATATTGCATCGGGATTAAATACAATAGGGACAATGCCGACTTAAGTACAAGAAGAGTGAATCTCTTCAGAGTCTGTGATTTGAGCGGCTCCTGGGATACCATTATTAGATTCTGATACACCAGTGCAGGTTTACTGTATCCCTTCGACCTTCACATTGACCATGAAACACAGAAATTCCATCGCGATTGAATTCAAAAGGCACAATGCCGTCTTAAGTACCAGAAGAGTGAATCTTCTAAGAGTTTCTGCTTTGAGCGTCTCCTGGGAGACCAGTATTAGATTCCGATGCACCAGTGCACGTTTACAGTATCCCTTGGACCTTCACGTTGAACATGAAACACAGAAATTGCATCGGGATTGAATACAAATCGGACATTGCCGACTTAAGTACAAGAAGAGTGAATCTTCTCAGAGTATGTGCTTTGAACGGCTCCTGGGATACCAGTATTAGATTCCGATGCACCTGTGCTTGTTTAGTGTAACCCTTGGACCTTCACATGGAATATCAAACACAGTGATCGCATTGGGAATGAATACAAAAGGCACAATCCCGACTTAAGTACAAGAAGAGTGAATCTTCTAAGAGTTTGTGCTTTGAGCGGCTCTTGGGAGACAAGTATTAGATTCCGATGCACCAGTACAGGTTTACTGTATCCCTTGGACCATCACATTGACCATGAAACACAGAAATTGCATCAGGATTGAATACAAAAGGCACAATGCCGACTTAAGTGCAAGATGAGTGACTCCTCTAAGAGTTTCTGCTCTGAGCGGCTCCTGGGAGACCAGTATTAGATTCCGTTGGACCAGTGCAGGTTAACTGCATCCCTTTGACCTTCACATTGACCATGAAACACAGATATTGCATCGGGATTGAATACAATAGGGACAATGCCGACTTAAGTACAAGAAGAGTGAATCTCTTCAGAGTATGTGCTTTGAGCGGCTCCTGGGATTCCAGTATTAGATTACGATGCACCAGTGCAAGTTTACGGTATCCCTTCGACTTTCACATTGACCATGAAACACAGAAATTCCATCGCGATTGAATACAAAAGGCACAATGCCGTCTTAAGTACCAGAAGAGTGAATCTTCTAAGAGTTTCTGCTTTGAGCGTCTCCTGGGAGACCAGTATTAGATTCCGAAGCACCAGTGCACGTTTACTGTATCCCTTGGTCCTTCACATTGACCATGAATCACAGATATTGCATCGGGATTGAATACAATAGGGACAATGCCGAATTAAGTATAAGAAGAGTGAATCTCTTCGGAGTTTGTGCTTTGAGCGGCTTCTGGGATACCAGTATTAGATTCCGATGCACCAGTGCAGGTTCACTGTATCCCTTGGTCCTTCACATTGACCATGAATCACAGATATTGCATCGGGATTGAATACCATAGGGACAATGCCGAATTAAACACAAGAAGAGTGAATCTCTTCGGAGTTTGTGCTTTGAGCGGCTTCTGGGATACCAGTATTAGATTCCGATGCACCAGAGCAGGTTTACTGTATCCCTTCGACCTTCACATTGACCATGAAACACAGAAATTCCATCGCGTTTGAATTCAAAAGGCACAATGCCGTCTTAAGTACAAGAAGAGTGAATCTTCTAAGAGTTTGTGCTTTGAGCGTCTCCTGGGAGACCAGTATTAGATTCCGATGCACCAGTGCACGTTTACTGTATCCCTTGGACCTTCGCATTGACCATGTAACACAGATATTGCATCGGGATTGAATACAAAGGGGAATATGCCGACTTAAGTATAAGAAGCGTGAATCTTCTAAGAGTTTGTGCCTTCAGCAGCTCCTGCGAGACCAGTATTAGATTCCGATGCGCCAGTGCAGTATTGCTGTATCCCTTGGACCTTCACATTGACCATGCAAAACAGAAATTGCATCGGGACTGAATACGAAAGGCACGACTCCGACTTAAGTACAAGAAAAGTGAATCTTCTAAGGGTTTGTCGTTTGAGCGGGTCCAGGGTGACCAGAGTTATGTTCCGATGCACCAGTGGAGGTTTACTGTATCCCTTGGACCTTCACATTGACCATGAAACACAGTAATTGCTTCGGAACTGAATACAAAAGGGACAATGCCGACTTAAGAACAAGAAGAGTGACTTTTGCAAGAGTTTGTGCTTTGAGCGGCTCCTGGGAGACCAGTATTAGATTACGATGCACCTGTGCCGGTTTACTGTACCGCTTGGACCTTCACATTGACCATGATACACAGAAATTGCTTGGGGATTGAATACTAAAGATACAATGCCAACTTAAGTACAAGAAGAGTGAATCCTCGAAGATTTTGTGCTTTCAGCGGCTCCTGGGAGACCAGTATCAGATTCCGATGCACCAGTTCACGTTTACTGTAACCCTTGGACCTTCACATTGACCATGAAACTCAAAAGGTGCTTTGGGATTGAATACAAAAGGGACAATGCCGACATAAGTGCAAGAAGAGTGAATTTTCTAAGAGTTTGTGGTTTGAGCGGCTCCTGGCAGACCAGTATTAGATTTCGATGCACCAGTGCAGGTTTACTGTATCCCTTCGACCTTCACATTGACCATGAATCACAGAAATTGGATCGGGATTGAATACAAAAGGGACTGCCGACTTAAGTACAATAAGAGTTAATCATCTAAGAGTTTGTGTTTTGAGCGGCTCTTGGGAGACCAGTATAAGATTCCGATGCACCAGTGCAGGTTTACTGTATCCCTTGGGCATTCACATTGCCCAAGAAACGCAGAAATTGCATCGGGATTGAATTCAAAATGCACAATGCCGACTTAAGTACAAGAAGTGTGAATCTTCTAAGATTTTGTGCTTTGAGCGGCTCCTGGGAGATTAGTATTAGATTCCGTTTCACCAGTGCAGGTTCACTGTATCCCTTGGACCTTCACATTGACCATGAAACACAGAAATTGCATCGTGATTGAATACAAGTGGGACAATGCCGCCTTAAGTACAAGAAGAGTGAATTTTCTAAGATTTTGTGGTTTGAGCGGCTCCTGGGAGACCAGTGTTAGATTCCGATGCACCAGTGCAGGTTTACTGTATCCCTTGGACCGTCACATTGAATTTGAAACATAGAACTTGCATCGGGATTGAATACAAAATGGACAATGCCGACTTAAGTAAAAGAGAGGTGAATCTTCTAAGAGTTTGTGCATTGAGCGGCTCATGGGAGACCAGTATTAGATTCCGATGCACCAGTGCTGATTAACTGTATCCCTTGGACCTTCAAATTGACCATGAAACACAGAATATGCATCGGGATTGAATACAAAAGAGACAATGCCGACTGAAGTACAAGAAGGCTATATCTTCTAAGAGTTTGTGCTTTGAGCGGCGCCTGGGAGACCAGCATTAGATTCCGATGCACCAGTGCAGGTTTACTGTATCCCTTGGTCCTTCACATTGACCATGAAACACAGATATTGCATCGCGATTAAATACAATAGGGACAATGCCGACTTAAGTACAAGAAGAGTGAATCTCTTCAGAGTATGTGCTTTGAGCGGCTCCTGGGATACCAGTATTAGATTCCGATGCACCAGTGCAAGTTTACTGTATCTCTTCGACCTTCACATTGACCATGAAACACAGAAATTCCATCGCGATTGATTACAAAATGCACAATGCCGTCTTAAGTACCAGAAGAGTGATTCTTCTAAGAGTTTCTGTTTTGAACGTCTCCTGGGAGACCAGTATTAGATTCCGATGCACCAGTGCACGTTTACTGTATCCCTTGGACCTTCACATTGACCATGAAACACAGAAATTGCATCGGGATTGAATACACATAGAACAATGCCGAATTATGTACAACAAGAGTGAATCTTCTAAGAGTTTGTGCTTTCATCGTCTCCTGGGAGACCAGTATTAGATTCCGATGTACCAGTGCTGGTTTACTGTATCCCTTGCACCTTCACATTGACCATGAAACACAGAATTTGCATCGGGATTGAATACAAATCGGACATTGCCGACTTAAGTACAAGAAGAGTGAATCTTCTCAGAGTATGTGCTTTGAACGGCTCCTGGGATACCAGTATTAGATTCCGATGCACCTGTGCTTGTTTTGTGTATCCCTTGGACCTTCACATGGACCATGAAACACAGAAATTGCATTGGGATTGAATACAAAAGGCACAATGCCGACTTAAGTACAAGAAGAGTGAATCTTCCAAACGTTTGTGCTTTGAGCGGCTCTTCGGAGACCAGTATTAGATTCCGATGCACCAGTGCAGGTTTACTGTATACCTTGGACCATCACATTGACCATGAAACACAGAAATTGCATCGGGATTGAATACAAAATGCACAATGCCGACTTATGTGTAAGATCAGTGAATCCTCTAAGAGTTTCTGCTCTGAGCGGTTCCTGGGAGAGCAGTATTTGATTCCGTTGCACCAGTGCAGGTTAACTAATCTGTTTGACCTTCGCATTGACCATGAAAGGCAGAAATTGCATCGCGATTGATTACAAACGAGACAATGGCGACTTAAGTACTGGAAGACTGAATCTTCTAAGAGTTTGTGCTTTGAGCGGCTACTGGGAGACCAGTATTAGGTTCCGACGCACCAGTGTAGGTTTTGCTGTATCCCTTGGTCCTTCACATTGACCATGTAACACAGATATTGCATCGGGATTGAATACAAAGGGGAATATGCCGACTTAAGTATAAGAAGAGTGAATCTTCTAAGAGTTTGTGCCTTCAGCGGCTCCTGCGAGACCAGTATTAGATTCCGATGCGCCAGTGCAGTATTGCTGTATCCCTTGGACCTTCACATTGACCATGCAAAACAGAAATTGCATCGGGACTGAATACGAAAGGCACAACTCCGACTTAAGTACAAAAAAAGTGAATCTTCTAAGAGTTTGTCGTTTGAGCGGCTCCAGGGTGACCAGAGTTAGATTCCAATGCACCAGTGGAGGTTTACTGTATCCCTTGGACCTTCACATTGACCATGAAACACAGTAATTGCTTCGGAACGGAATACAAAAGGGACAATGCCGACTTAAGAACAAGAAGAGTGACTTTTGCAAGAGTTTGTGCTTTGAGCGGCTCCTGGGAGACCAGTATTAGATTACGATGCACCTGTGCTGGTTTACTGTATCGCTTGGACCTTCACATTGACCATGATACACAGAAATTGCTTGGGGATTGAATACTAAAGATACAATGCCAACTTAAGTACAAGAAGAGTGAATCCTCGAAGATTTTGTGCTTTCAGCGGCTCCTGGGAGACCAGTATTAGATTCCGATGCACCAGTTCACGTTTACTGTAACCCTTGGACCTTCACATTGACCATGAAACTCAAAAGTTGCTTTGGGATTGAATACAAAAGGGATAATGCCGACATAAGTGCAAGAAGAGTGAATTTTCTAAGAGTTTGTGGTTTGAGCGGCTCCTGGCAGACCAGTATTAGATTTCTATGCACCAGTGCAGGTTTACTGCATCCCTTCGACCTTCACATTGACCATGAATCACAGAAATTGGATCGGGATTGAATACAAAAGGGACTGCCGACTTAAGTACAATAAGAGTTAATCATCTAAGAGTTTGTGTTTTGAGCGGCTCTTGGGAGACCAGTATAAGATTCCGATGCACCAGTGCAGGTTTACTGTATCCCTTGGACCTTCACATTGACCATGAAACACAGTAATTGCTTCGGAACTGAATACAAAAGGGACAATGCCGACTTAAGAACAAGAAGAGTGACTTTTGCAAGAGCTTGTGCTTTGAGCGGCTCCTGGGAGACCAGTATTAGATTACGATGCACCTGTGCCGGTTTACTGTATCGCTTGGACCTTCACATTGGCCATGATACACAGAAATTGTTTGGGGATTGAATACTAAAGATACTATGCCAACTTAAGTACAAGAAGAGTGAATCCTCGAAGATTTTGTGCTTTCAGCGGCTCCTGGGAGACCAGTATTAGATTCCGATGCAACAGTTCACGTTTACTGTAACCCTTGGACCTTCACATTGACCATGAAACTCAAAAGTTGCTTTGGGATTGAATACAAAAGGGACAATGCCGACAAAAGTGCAAGAAGAGTGAATTTTCTAAGAGTTTGTGGTTTGAGCGGCTCCTGGCAGACCAGTGTTAGATTCCGATGCACCAGTGCAGATTTACTGTATCCCTTGGACCATCACATTGAATTTGAAACACAGAACTTGCATCGGGATTGAATAAAAAATGGACAATACCGACTTAAGTAAAAGAGAGGTGAATCTTCTAAGAGTTTGTGCATTGAGCAGCTCATGGGAGACCAATATTAGATTCCGATGCACCAGTGCTGATTAACTGTATCCCTTGGACCTTCACATTGACCATGAAACACAGAATATGCATCGGGATTGAATACAAAAGAGACAATGCCGACTGAAGTGCAAGAAGGCTATATCTTCTAAGAGTTTGTGCTTTGAGCGGCGCCTGGGAGACCAGCATTAGATTCCGATGCACCAGTGCAGGTTTACTGTATCCCTTGGTCCTTCACATTGACCATGAAACACAGATATTGCATCGGGATTAAATACAATAGGGACAATGCCGACTTAAGTACAAGAAGAGTGAATCTCTTCAGAGTATGTGCTTTGAGCGGCTCCTGGGATACCAGTATTAGATTCCGATGCACCAGTGCACGTTTACTGTATCCCTTCGACCTTCACATTGACCATGAAACACAGAAATTCCATCGCGATTGATTACAAAATGCACAATGCCGTCTTAAGTACCAGAAGAGTGATTCTTCTAAGAGTTTCTGTTTTGAACGTCTCCTGGGAGACCAGTATTAGATTCCGATGCACCAGTGCACGTTTACTGTATCCCTTGGACCTTCACATTGACCATGAAACACAGAAATTGCATCGGGATTGAATACACATAGAACAATGCCGAATTATGTACAACAAGAGTGAATCTTCTAAGAGTTTGTGCTTTCATCGTCTCCTGGGAGACCAGTATTAGATTCCGATGCACCAGTGCTGGTTTACTGTATCCCTTGCACCTTCACACTGACCATGAAACACAGAAATTGCATCGGGATTGAATACAAATCGGTCATTGCCGACTTAAGTACAAGAAGAGTGAATCTTCTCAGAGTATGTGCTTTGAACGCCTCCTGGGATACCAGTATTAGATTCCGATGCACCTGTGCTTGTTTAGTGTATCCCTTGGACCTTCACATGGACCATCAAACACAGTGATTGCATTGTGATTCAATACAAAAGGCACAATGCCGACTTAAGTACAAGAAGAGTGAATTTTCTAAGAGTTTGTCGTTTGAGCGGCTCTTGGGAGACCAGTATTAGATTCCGTTGCACCAGTGCAGGTTAACTGCATCTCTTTGACCATCACACTGACCATGAAACGCAGAAATTGCATCGGGATTGATTACAAACGAGACAATGGCGAATTAAGTACAGGAGGACTGAATCTTCTAAGAGTTTGTGCTTTGAGCGGCTACTGGGAGACCAGTGTTAGATTCCAATGCACCAGCGCAAGTTCACTGTATCCCTTGGACCTTCACATTGATCATGAAACACAGAAATTGGATCGGGATTGAATACAAAATGGACTGCCGATTTAAGTACAAGAAGAGTTAATCATCGCAGAGTTTGTGCTTGGAGCGGCTCTTGGGAGACCAGTATTAGATTCCGATGCACCAGTGCAGGTTTAGTGTACCCCTTGGACCTTGACATTGACCATGAAACACAGTAATTGCTTCGGAACTGAATACAAAAGGGACAATGTCGACTTAAGAACAAGAAGAGTGAATCTTGCAAGAGCTTGTGCTTTGAGGGGCTCCTGGGAGACCAGCATTAGATTACGATGCACCTGTGCAGGTTTACTGTATCGCTTGGACCTTCACATTGACCATGAAACACAGAAATTGCATGGGGATTGAAAACTAAAGGTACAATGCCAACTTAAGTATAAGAAGAGTGAATCTTCGACGATTTTGTGCTTTCAGCGGCTCCTGGGAGACCAGTATTAGTTTCCGATGCACCAGTTCACGTTTATTGTATCCATTGGACCTTCTCATTGACCATGAAACACAAAAGTTGCTTTGGGATTGAATACAAAAGGGACAATGCCGACATAAGTGCAAGAAGAGTGACTTTTCTAAGGGTTTGTGGTTTCAGCGGCTCCTGGCAGACCAGTATTAGATTTCGATGCACCAGTGCCGGTTTACTGTATCCCTTGGACCTTCACGTTGAACATGAAACAAAGAAATTGCATCGTGTTTGAATACAAAAGGGACTGCCGACTTAAGTACAATTAGAGTTAATCATCTAAGAGTTTGTGTTTTGAGCGGCTCTTGGGCGACCAGTATTGGATTCCGATGCACCAGTGCAGGTTTACTGTATCCCTTGGGCATTCACATTGCCCAAGAAACGCAGAAATTGCATGGAGATTGAATTCAAAATGCACAATGCCGACTTAAGTACAAGAAGTGTGAATTTTGCAAGCGTTTGTGGTCTGAGCGGCTCCTGGGGGACCAGTGTTAGATTCAGATGCATCAGTGCAGGTTTACTGTATCCCTTGGACCTTCACATTGAATTTGAAGCACAGAACTTGCATCGGAATTGAATACAAAATGGACAATTCCGACTTAAGTACAAGAAGATTGAATCTTCTAAGAGATTCTGCTATGAGCGGCTCATGAGAGACCAGCATTAGATTCCGATGCACCAGTGCTGATTAACTGTATCCCTTGGACCTTCACATTGACCATGAAAAACAGAAATAACATCGGGTTTGAATAGAAAAGAGACAATGCCAACTTAAGTAAAAGAAGAGTAAATCTTCTAAGAGTTTGTGCTTTGAGCGGCTCCTGGGAGACCAGTATTAGATTCCGATGCACCAGTGCAGGTTTACTGAATCCCTTGGTCCTTCACATTGACAATGAAACACAGATATTGCATCGGGATTGAATACAATAGGGACAATGCCGACTTAATTACAAGAAGAGTGAATCTCTTCAGATTATGTGCTTTGAGCGGCTCCTGGGATTCCAGTATTAGATTCCGATGCACCAGTGCAAGTTTACGGTATCCCTTCGACTTTCACATTGACCATGAAACACAGAAATTCCATCGCGATTGAATACAAAAGGCACAATGCCGACTCAAGTACACGAAGAGGGAATCTTCCGAAAGTTTGTGCTTTGAGCAGCTCTTGGGAGATCACTATTAGAATCCAGTGAACCAGTGCAGATTTACTGTATCCATTGGACCTTCACATTGACCATGAAACACAGAAATTGCATCGGGATTGAATACAAAAGTACATTGCCGACTTAAGTACAAGAAGATTGAATTTTCTAAGAGTTTGTGGTTTGAGCGGCTACTGGGAGAAAAGTGTTAAACTCCTATGCACCAGTGCAAGTTTACTGTATCTCTTGGCCCTTCACATTGACCATGAAACACAGAAATTGCATCGGGATTAAATACATAGGGCACAATGCCGACTCAAGTACATGAAGAGGGAATCTTCCGAAAGTTTGTGCTTTGAGCGGATCTTGGGAGACCACTATTAGATTCCAGTGAACCAGTGCAGATTTACTGTATCAATTGGACCTTCACATTGACCATGAAATACAGAAATTGCATCGCGATTGAATACAAAATGCACAATGCCGACTTAAATACAAGAAGGGTGAGTCTTATAAGATTTTGTGCTTTGAGCGGCTCCTGGGAGCCCAGTATTAGAATCTGATGCACCAGTGCTGGTTAACGGTATCCCTTAAACCTTCACATTGACCATGAAACACAGAATATGCATCGGGATTGAATACAATAGGGACAATGCCGAATTAAGTACAAGAAGAGTGAATCTCTTCAGAGTATGTGCTTTGAGCGGCTCCTGGGATTCCAGTATTAGATTCCGATGCACCAGTGCAAGTTTACGGTATCCCTTCGACTTTCACATTGACCATGAAACACAGAAATTCCATCGCGATTGAATACAAAAGGCACAATGCCGACTCAAGTACACGAAGAGGGAATCTTCCGAAAGTTTGTGCTTTGAGCAGCTCTTGGGAGATCACTATTAGATTCCAGTGAACCAGTGCAGATTTACTGTATCCATTGGACCTTCACATTGACCATGAAACACAGAAATTGCATCGGGATTGAATACAAAAGTACATTGCCGACTTAAGTACAAGAAGATTGAATTTTCTAAGAGTTTGTGGTTTGAGCGGCTCCTGGGAGAAAAGTGTTAAATTCCGATGCACCAGTGCAAGTTTACTGTATCTCTTGGCCCTTCACATTGACCATGAAACACAGAAATTGCATCGGGATTAAATACATAGGGCACAATGCCGACTCAAGTACATGAAGAGGGAATCTTCCGAAAGTTTGTGCTTTGAGCGTCTCCTGGGAGACCAGTATTAGATTCCGATGCACCAGTGCACGTTTACTGTATCCCTTGGACCTTCACATTGACCATGAAACACAGAAATTGCATCGCGATTGAATACAAATGGAACAATGCCGAATTATGTACAAGAAGAGTGAATCTTCTAAGAGTTTGTGCTTTCATCGTCTCCTGGGAGACCAGTATTAGATTCCGATGCACCTGTGCTTGTTTAGTGTATCCCTTGGACCTTCACATGGACCATGAAACACAGAAATTGCATTGGGATTGAATACAAAATTCACAATGCCGACTTAAGAACAAGAAGAGTGAATCTTCTAAACGTTTGTGCTTTGAGCGGCTCTTCGGAGACCAGTATTAGATTCCGTTGCACCAGTGCAGGTTTACTGTTTCCCTTCGACCTTCACATTGACCATGAAACACAGAAATTCCATCGCGTTTGAATTCAAAAGGCACAATGCCGTCTTAAGTACAAGAAGGGTGAATCTTCTAAGAGTTTGTGCTTTGAGCGTCTCCTGGGAGACCAGTATTAGATTCCGATGCACCAGTGCACGTTTACTGTATCCCTTGGACCTTCACATTGACCATGAAACACAGAAATTGCATCGGGATTGAATACAAATGGAACAATGCCGAATTATGTACAAGAAGAGTGAATCTTCTAAGAGTTTGTGCTTTCATCGTCTCCTGGGAGACCAGTATTAGATTCCGATGCACCTGTGCTTGTTTAGTGTATCCCTTGGACCTTCACATGGACCATGAAACACAGAAATTGCATTGGGATTGAATACAAAATTCACAATGCCGACTTAAGAACAAGAAGAGTGAATCTTCTAATCGTTTGTGCTTTGAGCGGCTCTTCGGAGACCAGTATTAGATTCCGATGCACCAGTGCAGGTTTACTGTATCCCTTGGACCATCACATTGACCATGAAACACAGAAATTGCATCGGGATTGAATACAAAAGGCACAATGCCGACTTAAGTATAAGATGAGTGAATCCTCTAAGAGCTTCTGCTCTGAGCGGCTCCTGGGAGACCAGTATTAGATTCCGTTGCACCAGTGCAGGTTAACTAATCCCTTTGACCTTCGCATTGACCATGAAACGCAGAAATTGCATCGGGATTGATTACAAAAGGGGGGCAATGCCGACTTAAGTATAAGAAGAGTGAATTTTCCAAGAGTTTGTGGTTTGAACGGCTCCTGGGAGAAAAGTGTCAGATTCCGGTGCACCTGTGCAAGTTTATTGTATCCCTTGGACATTCCCATTGACCATGAAACACAGAAATTGCATCGGGATTGATTACAAACGAGACAATGGCGACCTAAGTACAGGAAGACTGAACGCACCAGTGCAGGTTTTGCTGTATCCCTTGGTCCTTCACATTGACCATGTAACACAGATATTGCATCGGGATTGAATACAAAAGGGAATATGCCGACTTAAGTATAAGAAGAGTGAATCTTCTAAGAGGTTGTGCCTTCAGCGGCTCCTGCGAGACCAGTATTAGATTCCGATGCACCAGTGCAGTATTGCTGTATCCCTTGGACCTTCACATTGACCATGCAAAACAGAAATTGCATCCGGACTGAATACGAAAGGCACAACTCCGACTTAAGTACAAGTAAAGTGAATCTTCTAAGAGTTTGTCGTTTGAGCGGCTCCAGGGTGACCAGAGTTAGATTCCGATGCACCAGTGGAGGTTTACTGTATTCCTTGGACCTTCACATTGACCATGAAACACAGTAATTGCTTCGGAACTGAATACAAAAGGGACAATGCCGACTTAAGTTCAAGAAGGCTATATCTTCTAAGAGTTTATGCTTTGAGCGGCGCCTGGGAGACCAGCATTAGATTCCGAAGCACAAGTGCAGGTTTACTGTATCCCTTGGTCCTTCACATTGACCATGAAACACAGATATTGCATCGGGATTAAATACAATAGGGACAATGCCGACTTAAGTACAAGAAGAGTGAATCTCTTCAGAGTATGTGCTTTGAGCGGCTCCTGGGAAACCAGTGTTAGATTCCGATGCACCAGTGCAAGTTTACTGTATCCCTTCGACCTTCACATTGACCATGAAACACAGAAATTCCATCGCGATTGATCGCGATTGAACACAGAATATGCATCGGGGTTGAATACAAAAGAGACAATGCCGACTTAAGTACAAGAAGACTGAATCTTCTAAGAGATGGTGCTTTGAGCGGCTCCTGGGAGACCAGTATTAGATTCCGATGCACCAGTGCAGGTTTACTGTATCCCTTGGTCCTTCACATTGAGCATGAAACACAGATATTGCATCAGGATTGAATACAATAGGGACAATGCCGACTTAAGTACAAGAAGAGTGAATCTCTTCAGAGTCTGTGATTTGAGCGGCTCCTGGGATACCATTATTAGATTCTGATGCACCAGTGCAGGTTTACTGTATCCCTTCGACCTTCACATTGACCATGAAACACAGAAATTCCATCGCGATTGAATTCAAAAGGCACAATGCCGTCTTAAGTACCAGAAGAGTGAATCTTCTAAGAGTTTCTGCTTTGAGCGTCTCCTGGGAGACCAGTATTAGATTCCGATGCACCAGTGCACGTTTACAGTATCCCTTGGACCTTCACGTTGACCATGAAACACAGAAATTGCATCGGGATTGAATACAAATCGGACATTGCCGACTTAAGTACAAGAAGAGAGAATCTTCTCAGAGTATGTGCTTTGAACGGCTCCTGGGATACCAGTATTAGATTCCGATGCACCTGTGCTTGTTTAGTGTAACCCTTGGACCTTCACATGGAATATCAAACACAGTGATCGCATTGGGAATGAATATAAAAGGCACAATCCCGACTTAAGTACAAGAAGAGTGAATCTTCTAAGAGTTTGTGCTTTGAGCGGCTCTTGGGAGACAAGTATTAGATTCCGATGCACCAGTACAGGTTTACTGTATCCCTTGGACCATCACATTGACCATGAAACACAGAAATTGCATCAGGATTGAATACAAAAGGCACAATGCCGACTTAGGTGCAAGATGAGTGAAACCTCTAAGAGTTTCTGCTCTGAGCGGCTCCTGGGAGACCAGTATTAGACTCCGTTGGACCAGTGCAGGTTAACTGCATCCCTTTGACCTTCACATTGACCATGAAAAGCACAAATTTCCTCGGGATTGATTACAAACGAGACAATGGCGACTTAAGTACAGGAAGACTGAATCTTCTAAGAGTTTGTGCTTTGAGCGGCTACTGGGAGACCAGTATTAGGTTCCGACGCACCAGTGCAGGTTTTGCTGTATCCCTTGGACCTTCACATTGACCATGAAACACAGAAATTGCATCGTGATTGAATACAAGTGGGACAATGCCGCCTTAAGTACAAGAAGAGTGAATTTTCTACGAGTTTGTGATTTGAGCGGCTCATGAGAGACCAGCATTAGATTCCGATGCACCAGTGCTGATTAACTGTATCCCTTGGTCCTTCACATTGACCATGAAACACAGATATTGCATCGGGATTGAATACAATAGGGACAATGCCGACTTAAGTACAAGAAGAGTGAATCTCTTCAGAGTATGTGCTTTGAGCGGCTCCTGGGATTCCAGTATTAGATTACGATGCACCAGTGCAAGTTTACGGTATCCCTTCGACTTTCACATTGACCATGAAACACAGAAATTCCATCGCGATTGAATACAAAAGGCACAATGCCGTCTTAAGTACCAGAAGAGTGAATCTTCTAAGAGTTTCTGCTTTGAGCGTCTCCTGGGAGACCAGTATTAGATTCCGAAGCACCAGTGCACGTTTACTGTATACCTTGGACCCTCACATTGACCATGAAACACCGAAACCGCATCGGGATTGAATACAAAAGAGAATTTGCCGACTTAAGTACAAGAAGAGTGAATCTTCTAAGAGTTTGTGTCTGAGCGTCTCCTGGGAGACCAGTATTAGATTCCGATGCACCAGTTCACGTTTACTGTATCCCTTGGCCCTTCACATTGACCATGAAACACAGAAATTGCATCGGGATTGAATACATAAGGCACAATGCCGACTCTAGTACACGAAGAGGGATTCTTTCGAAAGTTTGTGCTTTGAGCGGCTCTTAGGAGACCGCTATTAGATTCCAGTGAACCAGTGCAGATTTTCTGTATCCATTGGACATTCACATTGACCTTGACACACAGAAATTGCATCGGGATTGAATACAAAATGCACAACGACGACTTAAGTACAAGAAGGGTGAGTCTTATAAGATTTTGTGTTTTGAGCGGCTCCTGGGAGCCCAGTATTAGAATCCGATTCACCAGTGCTGGTTAACGGTATCCCTTGAACCTTCACATTGACCATGAAACACAGAATATGCATCGGGATTGAATACAAAAGGGACAATGCCGACTTAAGTACAAGAAGAGTAAATCTCTTCAGAGTTTGTGCTCTGAGCGGCTCCTGGGATACCAGCATTAGATTCCGATGCACCAGTCCAGGTTTACTGTATCCCTTGGTCCTTCACATTGACCATGAATCACAGATATTGCATCGGGATTGAATACAATAGGGACAATGCCGAATTAAGTACAAGAAGAGTGAATCTCTTCGGAGTTTGTGCTTTGAGCGGATTCTGGGATACCAGTATTACATTCCGATGCACCAGTGCAGGTTCACTGTATCCCTTGGTCCTTCACATTGACCATGAATCACAGATATTGCATCGGGATTGAATACAATAGGGACAATGCCGAATTAAGTACAAGAAGAGTGAATCTCTTCGGAGCTTGTGCTTTGAGCGGCTTCTGGGATACCAGTATTAGATTCCGATGCACCAGAGCAGGTTTACTGTATCCCTTCGACCTTCACATTGACCATGAAACACAGAAATTCCATCGCGTTTGAATTCAAAAGGCACAATGCCGTCTTAAGTACAAGAAGAGTGAATCTTCTAAGAGTTTGTGCTTTGAGCGTCTCCTGGGAGACCAGTATTAGATTCCGATGCACCAGTGCACGTTTACTGTATCCCTTGGACCTTCACATTGACCATGAAACACAGAAATTGCATCGGGATTGAATACAAATGGAACAATGCCGAATTATGTACAAGAAGAGTGAATCTTCTAAGAGTTTGTGCTTTCATCGTCTCCTGGGAGACCAGTATTAGATTCCGATGCACCAGTGCAGGTTCACTGTATCCCTTGCACCTTCACATTGACCATGAAGCACAGAAATTGCATCGGGATTGAATACAAATCGGACATTGCCGACTTAAGTACAAGAAGAGTGAATCTTCTAAGAGTTTGTGCTTTGAGCGTCTTCTGGGAGACCAGTATTAGATTCCGATGCACCTGTGCTAGTTTAGTGTATCCCTTGGACCTTCACATGGACCATGAAACAAAGAAATTGCATTGGGATTGAATACAAAAGGCACAATGCCGACTTAAGTACAAGAAGAGTGAATCTTCCAAACGTTTGTGCTTTGAGCGGCTCTTCGGAGACCAGTATTAGATTCCGATGCACCAGTGCAGGTTTACTGTATACCTTGGACCATCACATTGACCATGAAACACAGAAATTGCATCGGGATTGAATACAAAATACACAATGCCGACTTAAGTGTAAGATGAGTGAATCCTCTAAGAGTTTCTGCTCTGAGCGGCTCCTGGGAGAGCAGTATTTGATTCCGTTGCACCAGTGCAAGTTAATTAATCCCTTCGACCTTCGCATTGAAAATGAAAGGCAGAAATTGCATCGGGATTGATTACAAACGAGACAATGGCGACTTAGGTACTGGAAGACTGAGTCTTCTAAGAGTTTGTGCTCTGAGCGGCTACTGGGAGACCAGTATTGGGTTCCGACGCACCAGTGTAGGTTTTGCTGTATCCCTTGGTCCTTTACATTGACCATGTAACACAGATATTGCATCGGGATTGAATACAAAGGGGAATATGCCGACTTAAGTATAAGAAGCGTGAATCTTCTAAGAGTTTGTGCCTTCAGCAGCTCCTGCAAGACCAGTATTAGATTCCAATGCGCCAGTGCAGTATTGCTGTATCCCTTGGACCTTCACATTGACCATGCAAAACAGAAATTGCATCGGGACTGAATACGAAAGCACGACTCCGACTTAAGTACAAGAAAAGTGAATCTTCTAAGAGTTTGTCGTTTGAGCGGCTCAAGGGTGACCAGAGTTAGATTCCAATGCACCAGTGGAGGTTTACTGTATCCCTTGGACCTTCACATTGACCATGATACACAGAAATTGCTTGGGGATTGAATACTAAAGATACAATGCCAACTTAAGTACAAGAAGAGTGAATCCTCGAAGATTTTGTGCTTTCAGCGGCTCCTGGGAGACCAGTATCAGATTCCGATGCACCAGTTCACGTTTACTGTAACCCTTGGACCTTCACATTGACCATGAAACTCAAAAGGTGCTTTGGGATTGAATACAAAAGGGACAATGCCGACATAAGTGCAAGAAGAGTGAATTTTCTAAGAGTTTGTGGTTTGAGCGGCTCCTGGCAGACCAGTATTAGATTTCGATGCACCAGTGCAGGTTTACTGTATCCCTTCGACCTTCACATTGACCATGAATCACAGAAATTGGATCGGGATTGAATACAAAAGGGACTGCCGACTTAAGTACAATAAGAGTTAATCATCTAAGAGTTTGTGTTTTGAGCGGCTCTTGGGAGACCAGTATAAGATTCCGATGCACCAGTGCAGGTTTACTGTATCCCTTGGGCATACACATAGAACAATGCCGAATTATGTACAACAAGAGTGAATCTTCTAAGAGTTTGTGCTTTCATCGTCTCCTGGGAGACCAGTATTAGATTCCGATGTACCAGTGCTGGTTTACTGTATCCCTTGCACCTTCACATTGACCATGAAACACAGAATTTGCATCGGGATTGAATACAAATCGGACATTGCCGACTTAAGTACAAGAAGAGTGAATCTTCTCAGAGTATGTGCTTTGAACGGCTCCTGGGATACCAGTATTAGATTCCGATGCACCTGTGCTTGTTTAGTGTATCCCTTGGACCTTCACATGGACCATGAAACACAGAAATTGCATTGGGATTGAATACAAAAGGCACAATGCCGACATAAGTACAAGAAGAGTGAATCTTCCAAACGTTTGTGCTTTGAGCGGCTCTTCGGAGACCAGTATTAGATTCCGGTGCACCAGTGCAGGTTTACTGTATACCTTGGACCATCACATTGACCATGAAACGCAGAAATTGCATCGGGATTGAATACAAAATGCACAATGCCGACTTATGTGTAAGATCAGTGAATCCTCTAAGAGTTTCTGCTCTGAGCGGCTCCTGGGAGAGCAGTATTTGATTCCGTTGCACCAGTGCAGGTTAACTAATCCCTTTGACCTTCGCATTGACCATGAAAGGCAGAAATTGCATCGGGATTGATTACGAACGAGACAATGGCGACTTAAGTACTGGAAGACTGAATCTTCTAAGAGTTTGTGATTTGAGCGGCTACTGGGGGACCAGTATTAGGTTCCGACGCACCAGTGTAGGTTTTGCTGTATCCCTTGGTCCTTCACATTGACCATGTAACACAGATATTGCATCGGGATTGAATACAAAGGGGAATATGCCGACTTAAGTATAAGAAGAGTGAATCTTCTAAGAGTTTGTGCCTTCAGCGGCTCCTGCGAGACCAGTATTAGATTCTGATGCGCCAGTGCAGTATTGCTGTATCCCTTGGACCTTCACATTGACCATGCAAAACAGAAATTGCATCGGGACTGAATACGAAAGGCACAACTCCGACTTAAGTACAAGAAAAGTGAATCTTCTAAGAGTTTGTCGTTTGAGCGGCTCCAGGGTGACCAGAGTTAGATTCCAATGCACCAGTGGAGGTTTACTGTATCCCTTGGACCTTCACATTGACCATGAAACTCAAAAGTTGCTTTGGGATTGAATACAAAAGGGACAATGCCGACATAAGTGCAAGAAGAGTGAATTTTCTAAGAGTTTGTGGTTTGAGCGGCTCCTGGCAGACCAGTATTAGATTTCGATGCACCAGTGCAGGTTTACTGTATCCCTTCGACCTTCACATTGACCATGAATCACAGAAATTGGATCGGGATTGAATACAAAAGGGACTGCCGACTTAAGTACAATAAGAGTTAATCATCTAAGAGTTTGTGTTTTGAGCGGCTCTTGGGAGACCAGTATAAGATTCCGATGCACCAGTGCAGGTTTACTGTATCCCTTGGGCATTCACATTGCCCAAGAAACGCAGAAATTGCATAGGGATTGAATTCAAAATGCACAATGCCGACTTAAGTACAAGAAGTGTGAATCTTCTAAGAGTTTGTGCTTTGAGCGGCTCCTGGGAGATTAGTATTAGATTCCGTTTCACCAGTGCAGGTTCACTGTATCCCTTGGACCTTCACATTGACCATTAAACACAGAAATTGCATCGTGATTGAATACAAGTGGGACAATGCCGCCGTAAGTACAAGAAGAGTGAATTTTCTAAGATTTTGTGGTTTGAGCGGCTCCTGGGAGACCAGTGTTAGATTCCGATGCACCAGTGCAGGTTTACTGTATCCCTTGGACCGTCACATTGAATTTGAAACACAGAACTTGCATCGCGATTGAATACAAAATGGACAATGCCGACTTAAGTAAAAGAGAGGTGAATCTTCTAAGAGTTTGTGCATTGAGCGGCTCATGGGAGACCAGTATTAGATTCCGATGCACCAGTGCTGATTAACTGTATCCCTTGGACCTTCACATTGACCATGAAACACAGAATATGCATCGGGATTGAATACAAAAGAGACAATGCCGACTGAAGTACAAGAAGGCTATATCTTCTAAGAGTTTGTGCTTTGAGCGGCGCCTGGGAGACCAGCATTAGATTCCGATGCACCAGTGCAGGTTTACTGTATCCCTTGGTCCTTCACATTGACCATGAAACACAGATATTACATCGGGATTAAATACAATAGGGACAATGCCGACTTAAGTACAAGAAGAGTGAATCTCTTCAGAGTATGTGCTTTGAGCGGCTCCTGGGATACCAGTATTAGATTCCGATGCACCAGTGCAAGTTTACTGTATCCCTTCGACCTTCACATTGACCATGAAACACAGAAATTCCATCGCGATTGATTACAAAATGCACAATGCCGTCTTAAGTACCAGAAGAGTGATTCTTCTAAGAGTTTCTGTTTTGAACGTCTCCTGGGAGACCAGTATTAGATTCCGATGCACCAGTGCACGTTTACTGTATCCCTTGGACCTTCACATAGACCAGAAACACAGAAATTGCATCGGGATTGAATACACATAGAACAATGCCCAATATGTACAACAAGAGTGAATCTTCTAAGAGTTTGTGCTTTCATCGTCTCCTGGGAGACCAGTATTAGATTCCAATGCACCAGTGCTGGTTTACTGTATCCCTTGCACCTTCACATTGTCCATGAAACACAGAATTGGCATCGGGATTGAATACAAATCGGACATTGCCGACTTAAGTACAAGAAAAGTGAATCTTCTCAGAGTATGTGCTTTGAACGGCTCCTGGGATACCAGTATTAGATTCCGATGCACCTGTGCTTGTTTAGTGTATCCCTTGGACCTTCACATGGACCATGAAACACAGAAATTGCATTGGGATTGAATACAAAAGGCACAATGCCGACTTAAGTACAAGAAGAGTGAATCTTCCAAACGTTTGTGCTTTGAGCGGCTCTTCGGAGACCAGTATTAGATTCGGATGCACCAGTGCAGGTTTACTGTATCCCTTCGACCTTCACATTGACCATGAATCACAGAAATTGGATCGGGATTGAATACAAAAGGGACTGCCGACTTAAGTACAATAAGAGTTAATCATCTAAGAGTTTGTGTTTTGAGCGGCTCTTGGGAGACCAGTATAAGATTCCGATGCACCAGTGCAGGTTTACTGTATCCCTTGGGCATTCACATTGCCCAAGAAACGCAGAAATTGCATCGGGATTGAATTCAAAATGCACAATGCCGACTTAAGTACAAGAAGTGTGAATCTTCTAAGAGTTTGTGCTTTGAGCGGCTCCTGGGAGATTAGTATTACATTCCGTTTCACCAGTGCAGGTTCACTGTATCCCTTGGACCTTCACATTGACCATGAAACACAGAAATTGCATCGTGATTGAATACAAGTGGGACAATGCCGCCTTAAGTACAAGAAGAGTGAATTTTCTAAGATTTTGTGGTTTGAGCGGCTCCTGGGAGACCAGTGTTAGATTCCGATGCACCAGTGCAGGTTTACTGTATCCCTTGGACCGTCACATTGAATTTGAAACACAGAACTTGCATCGGGATTGAATACAAAATGGACAATGCCGACTTAAGTAAAAGAGAGGTGATCTTCTAAGAGTTTGTGCATTGAGCGGCTCATGGGAGACCAGTATTAGATTCCGATGCACCAGTGCTGATTAACTGTATCCCTTGGACCTTCACATTGACCATGAAACACAGAATATGCATCGGGATTGAATACAAAAGAGACAATGCCGACTGAAGTACAAGAAGGCTATATCTTCTAAGAGTTTGTGCTTTGAGCGGCGCCTGGGAGTCCAGCATTAGATTCCGATACACCAGTGCAAGTTTCCTGTATCCCTTGGTCCTTCACATTGACCATGAAACACAGATATTGCATCGGGATTGAATACAATTAGGACAATGCCGACTTAAGTACAAGAAGCGTGAATCTCTTCAGAGTATGTGCTTTGAGGGGCTCCTGGGATTCCAGTATTAGATTCCGATGCACCAGTGCAAGTTTGCGGTATCCCTTCGACTTTCACATTGACCATGAAACACAGAAATTCCATCGCGATTGAATACAAAAGGCACAATGCCGTCTTAAGTACCAGAAGAGTGAATCTTCTAAGAGTTTCTGCTTTGAGCGTCTCCTGGGAGACCAGTATTAGATTCCGAAGCGCCAGTGCACGTTTACTGTATACCTTGGACCCTCACATTGACCATGAAACACAGAAACCGCATCGGGATTGAATACAAAAGAGACAATGCCGACTTAAGTACAAGAAGAGTGAATCTTCTAAGAGTTTGTGTTTGAGCGTCTCCTGGGAGACCAGTATTACATTCCGATGCACCAGTTCACGTTTACTGTATCCCTTGGCCCTTCACATTGACCATGAAACACAGAAATTGCGTCAGGATTGAATACATAAGGCACAATGCCGACTCAAGTACATGAAGAGGGAATCTTCCGAAAGTTTGTGCTTTAAGCGGCTCTTGGGAGACCACTATTAGATTCCAGTGAACCAGTGCAGATTTACCGTATCCATTGGACCTTCACATTGACCATGAAACACAGAAATTGCATCGGGATTGAATACAAAAGGACATTGCCGACTTAAGTACAAGAAGATTGAATTTTCTAAGAGTTTGTGGTTTGAGCGGCTCCTGGGAGAAAAGTGTTAAATTCCGATGCACCAGTACTGGTTAACGGTATGCCTTGAACCTTCACATTGACCATGAAACACATAATATGCATCGGGATTGAATATAAAAGGGACAATGCCGACTTAAGTACAAGAAGAGTAAATCTCTTCAGAGTTTGTGCTCTGAGCGGCTCCTGGGATACCAGTATTAGATTCCGATGCACCAGTGCACGTTTACTGTATCCCTTGGTCCTTCACATTGACCATGAATCACAGATATTGCATCAGGATTGAATACAATAGGGACAATGCCGAATTAAGTACAAGAAGAGTGAATCTCTTCGGAGTTTGTGCTTTGAGAGGCTTCTGGGATACCAGTATTAGATTCCGATGCACCAGTGCAGGTTTACTGTATCCCTTCGACCTTCACATTGACCATGAAACACAGAAATTCCATCGCGTTTGAATTCAAAAGGCACAATGCCGTCTTAAGTACAAGAAGAGTGAATCTTCTAAAACTTTGTGCTTTGAGCGTCTCCTGGGAGACCAGTATTAGATTCCGATGCACCAGTGCACGTTTACTGTATCCCTTGGACCTTCACATTGACCATGAAACACAGAAATTGCATCGGGATTGAATACAAATGGAACAATGCCGAATTATGTACAAGAAGAGTGAATCTTCTAAGAGTTTGTGCTTTCATCGTCTCCTGGGAGACCAGTATTAGATTCCGATGCACCAGTGCAGGTTTACTGTATCCCTTGCACATTCACATTGACCATGAAGCACATAAATTTCATCGGGATTGAATACAAATCGGACATTGCCGACGTAAGTACAAGAAGAGTGAATCTTCTAAGAGTTTGTGCTTTGAGCGTCTCCTGGGAGACCAGTATTAGATTCCGATGCACCTGTGCTTGTTTAGTGTATCCCTTGGACCTTCACATGGACCATCAGACACAGATATTGCATTGGGATTGTATACAAAAGGCACAATGCCGACTTAAGTACAAGAAGAGTGAATCTTCTAAAAGTTTGTGCTTTGAGCGGCTCTTCGGAGACCAGTATTAGATTCCGATGCACCAGTGCAGGTTTACTGTATCCCTTGGACCATCACATTGACCATGGAACACAGAAATTGCATCGGGATTGAATAGAAAACGCACAATTCCGACTTAAGTATAAGATGAGTGAATCCTCTAAGAGTTTCTGCTCTGAGCGGCTCCTGGGAGACCAGTATTAGATTCCGTTGCACCAGTGCAGGTTAACTAATCCCTTTGACCTTCGCATTGACCATGAAACGCAGAAATTGCATCGGGTTTGATTACAAAAGGGACAATGCAAACTTAAGTATAAGAAGAGTGAATTTTCCAAGAGTTTGTGGTTTGAGCGGCTCCTGGGAGAAAAGTGTCAGATTCCGGTGCACCTGTGCAGGTTTACTGTATCCCTTGGACATTCCCATTGACCATGAAACACAGAAATTGCATCGGGATTGATTACAAACGAGACAATGGCGACTTAAGTACAGGAAGACTGAATCTTTTAAGAGTTTGTGCTTTGAGCGGCTACTGGGAGACCAGTATTAGGTTCCGACGCACCAGTGCAGGTTTTGCTGTATCCCTTGGTCCTTCACATTGACCATGTAAGACAGATATTGCATTGGGATTGAATACAAAAGCGAATATGCCGACTTAAGTATAAGAAGAGTGAATCTTCTAAGAGTTTGTGCCTTCAGCGGCTCCTGCGAGACCAGTATTAGATTCCGATGCACCAGTGCAGTATTGCTGTATCCCTTGGACCTTCACATTGACCATGAAACACAGTAATTGCTTCGGAACTGAATACAAAAGGGACAATGCCGACTTAAGAACAAGAACAGTGAATTTTGCAAGAGTTTGTGCTTTGAGCGGCTCCTGGGAGACCAGTATTAGATTACGATGCACCTGTGCAGGTTTACTGTATCGCTTGGACCTTCACATTGACCATGAAACACAGAAATTGCTTGGGGATTGAATACTAAAGATACAATGCCAACTTAAGTACAAGAAGAGTGAATTCTCGAAGATTTTGTGCTTTCAGCGGCTCCTGGGAGACCAGTATTAGATTCCGATGCACCGGTTCACGTTTACTGTATCCCTTGGACCTTCACATTGACCATGAAACTCAAAAGTTGCTTTGGGATTGAATACAAAAGGGACAATGCCGACATAAGTGCAAGAAGAGTGAATTTTCTAAGAGTTTGTGGTATGAGCGGCTCCTGGCAGACCAGTATTAGATTTCGATGCACCAGTGCAGGTTTACTGTATCCCTTCGACCTTCACATTGACGATGAAACACAGAAATTGCATCGGGATTGAATGCAAATGGGACAATGCCGACTTAAGTACAAGAAGAATGATCCTTCTCAGAGTATGTGCTTTGAGCGGCTCCTGGGAGACTAGTATTAGATTCCGTTGCACCAGTGCAGGTCAACTGTATCCCTTGGACCTTCACATTGACCATGATACACAGAACTTGCATCGGGCTTGAGTACAAAAGGGACAATGCCGACTTAAGTACAAGAGGGGTGAATTTTCTAAGAGTTTGTGATTTGAGCGGCTAATGGGAGAAAATTGTTAGATTCCGATGCACCAGTGCACGTTTACTGTATCCCGTGGACCTTCACATTGACCATGAAACACAGAATATGCATCGGGATTGAATACAAATGAGACAATGCCGACGTAAGTACAAGAAGACTGAATCTGCTAAGAGTTTGTGCTTTGAGCGGCTCCTGGGAGACCAGTATTAGGTTTCGTCGCACCAGTGCAGGTTTACTGTATCCCTTGGTCCTTCACATTGAACATGAAACACAGATACTGCATCAGGATTGAATACAAAGGGACAATGCTGACTTAAATACAAGAAGAATGAGTCTCTTCAGAGTCTGTGCTTTCAGCGGCTCCTGGGAGACCAGTATTAGAATCCGATGCACCAGTGAAGGTTTACTGTATCCCTTGGACCTTCACATTGACCATGAAACACTGAAAATTCATCAGGATTGAATATAAATCGGACATTGCCGACTTATGTACAAGAAAAGTGAATCTTCTCACAGTATGAGCTTTTAGCGGCTCCTGGGAGACCAGTATTAGATTCCGATGCACCAGTGCAGGTTTACTGTAGCCCTTAGACCATCACATTGACCATGAAACACAGAAATTGCATCGGGATTGAATACAAAATGCACAATGCCTACTTAAGTACAAGAAGAGTGAATCTTCAAAGAGTTTCTGCTCTGAGCGGCTCCTTTGAGACCAGTATTAGATTCCGTTGCACCAGTGCAGGTTAACTGTATCGCTTGGACCTTCACATTGACCATGAAACACAGATATTGCATCGGGATTGAATACAAACATGCCAATGCCGACTTAACTACAAGAAGAGTGCATCTCTTCAGACTTTGTGCTTTGAGCAGCTCCTGGGATACCAGTATTACATTCAGATCCACCAGTGCACGTTTACTGTATCCCTTGCATCTTCACATTGACCATGAAACACAGATATTGCAACGGGATTGAATACAAATGGGACAACGCCGACTTAAGGACAAGAAGAGGGAATCTTCTAAGAGTTTGTGCTTTGAGCGGCTCCTGGGAGAAAAGTGTCAGATTCCGGTGCACCTGTGCAGGTTTACTGTATCCCTTGGACATTCCCATTGACCATGAAACACAGAAATTGCATCGGGATTGATTACAAACGAGACAATGGCGACTTAAGTACAGGAAGACTGAATCTTTTAAGAGTTTGTGCTTTGAGCGGCTACTGGGAGACCAGTATTAGGTTCCGACGCACCAGTGCAGGTTTTGCTGTATCCCTTGGTCCTTCACATTGACCATGTAAGACAGATATTGCATTGGGATTGAATACAAAAGCGAATATGCCGACTTAAGTATAAGAAGAGTGAATCTTCTAAGAGTTTGTGCCTTCAGCGGCTCCTGCGAGACCAGTATTAGATTCCGATGCACCAGTGCAGTATTGCTGTATCCCTTGGACCTTCACATTGACCATGAAACACAGTAATTGCTTCGGAACTGAATACAAAAGGGACAATGCCGACTTAAGAACAAGAACAGTGAATTTTGCAAGAGTTTGTGCTTTGAGCGGCTCCTGGGAGACCAGTATTAGATTACGATGCACCTGTGCAGGTTTACTGTATCGCTTGGACCTTCACATTGACCATGAAACACAGAAATTGCTTGGGGATTGAATACTAAAGATACAATGCCAACTTAAGTACAAGAAGAGTGAATTCTCGAAGATTTTGTGCTTTCAGCGGCTCCTGGGAGACCAGTATTAGATTCCGATGCACCGGTTCACGTTTACTGTATCCCTTGGACCTTCACATTGACCATGAAACTCAAAAGTTGCTTTGGGATTGAATACAAAAGGGACAATGCCGACATAAGTGCAAGAAGAGTGAATTTTCTAAGAGTTTGTGGTATGAGCGGCTCCTGGCAGACCAGTATTAGATTTCGATGCACCAGTGCAGGTTTACTGTATCCCTTCGACCTTCACATTGACCATGAAACACAGAAATTGGTTCGGGATTGAATACAAAAGGGACTGCCGACTTAAGTACAATAAGAGTTAATCATCTAAGAGTTTGTGTTTTGAGCGGCTTCTCGGATACCAGTATTAGATTCCGATGCACCAGTGCAGGTTAACTGTATCCCTTCGACCTTCACATTGACGATGAAACACAGAAATTGCATCGGGATTGAATGCAAATGGGACAATGCCGACTTAAGTACAAGAAGAATGATCCTTCTCAGAGTATGTGCTTTGAGCGGCTCCTGGGAGACTAGTATTAGATTCCGTTGCACCAGTGCAGGTCAACTGTATCCCTTGGACCTTCACATTGACCATGATACACAGAACTTGCATCGGGCTTGAGTACAAAAGGGACAATGCCGACTTAAGTACAAGAGGGGTGAATTTTCTAAGAGTTTGTGATTTGAGCGGCTAATGGGAGAAAATTGTTAGATTCCGATGCACCAGTGCACGTTTACTGTATCCCGTGGACCTTCACATTGACCATGAAACACAGAATATGCATCGGGATTGAATACAAATGAGACAATGCCGACGTAAGTACAAGAAGACTGAATCTGCTAAGAGTTTGTGCTTTGAGCGGCTCCTGGGAGACCAGTATTAGGTTTCGTCGCACCAGTGCAGGTTTACTGTATCCCTTGGTCCTTCACATTGAACATGAAACACAGATACTGCATCAGGATTGAATACAAAGGGACAATGCTGACTTAAATACAAGAAGAATGAGTCTCTTCAGAGTCTGTGCTTTCAGCGGCTCCTGGGAGACCAGTATTAGAATCCGATGCACCAGTGAAGGTTTACTGTATCCCTTGGACCTTCACATTGACCATGAAACACTGAAAATTCATCAGGATTGAATATAAATCGGACATTGCCGACTTATGTACAAGAAAAGTGAATCTTCTCACAGTATGAGCTTTTAGCGGCTCCTGGGAGACCAGTATTAGATTCCGATGCACCAGTGCAGGTTTACTGTAGCCCTTAGACCATCACATTGACCATGAAACACAGAAATTGCATCGGGATTGAATACAAAATGCACAATGCCTACTTAAGTACAAGAAGAGTGAATCTTCAAAGAGTTTCTGCTCTGAGCGGCTCCTTTGAGACCAGTATTAGATTCCGTTGCACCAGTGCAGGTTAACTGTATCGCTTGGACCTTCACATTGACCATGAAACACAGATATTGCATCGGGATTGAATACAAACATGCCAATGCCGACTTAACTACAAGAAGAGTGCATCTCTTCAGACTTTGTGCTTTGAGCAGCTCCTGGGATACCAGTATTACATTCAGATCCACCAGTGCACGTTTACTGTATCCCTTGCATCTTCACATTGACCATGAAACACAGATATTGCAACGGGATTGAATACAAATGGGACAACGCCGACTTAAGGACAAGAAGAGGGAATCTTCTAAGAGTTTGTGCTTTGAGCGGCTCCTGGGAGACCTGTATCAGATTCCGATGCACCAGTGCAGGTTTACTGTATCCGTTGGCCCTTCTCACTCCCCATGAAACACAGGAATTGCATCGGGATCGTATACATAAGGCACAATGCCGACATAAGTACAAGAAGAGTGAATCTTCTAAGAGTTTGTGCTTTGAGCGGCTCTTGGGAGACCAGTTTTAGATTCCGATGCACCAGTGCAGGTTTACTGTATCCCTTGGACCAGCACATTGACCATGGAACACAGAAATTTCATCGGGATTGAATACAAAAGGCACAATGCCGACATAAGTACAAGATGAGTGAATCTTCTAAGAGTTTCTAATCTGAGCGGCTCTTGGGAGACCAGTATTAGATTCCGAAGCACCTGAGCTGGTTTAGTGTATCCCCTGGACCTTCACATGCACCTCCAAACACAGAAATTGCATCGGGAGTGAGTACAAAAGGCACAATGCCGACTTAAGTACAAGAAGAGTGAATTTTCTATGAGCTTGTCTTTTGAGCGGCTCCTGGGAGACCAGTATTAGATTGCGATGCACCAGTGCTGTTTTACTGGATCCCTTGGACCTTCACATTGACCATGAAACACTTAAATTGCATCGGGATTGAATACAAAAGGGACTGCCGACTTAAGTACAAGAAGAGTTAATCATTTAAGAGTTTGTGCTTTGAGCAGCTCGTGGGAGACCAGTATTAGATTCCGATGCACCAGTGCAGGTTTAATGTATCCCTTGGACCTTCACATTGACCATGAAACGCAGAAATTGCATCGAAATTGAATACAAAATGCACAATGCCGACTTACGTACAAGAAGAGTAAATCTTCTAAGAGTTTGTGCTTTGAGCGTCTGATGGGAGACCAGTATTAGATTCCTATGCACCAGTGCACGTTTACTGCATCCCTTGGACCTTCACGTTGACCATGAAACACAGAAATTGCATCGGGATTGAATACAAGTGGAACAATGCCGAATTATTTACAACAAGAGTTAATCTTCTAACAGTTTGTGCTTTCATCGTCTCCTGGGAGACCAGTATTAGATTCCGAGGAACTAGTGTCGGTTTACTGTATCCCTTGGACCTTCACATTGACCATGCAACACACATATTGCATCGGGATTGAATACGAAAGGCACAACTCCGACTTAAGTACGAGAAAAGTGAATCTTCTAAGAATTTGTGGTTTTAGCGGCTCCAGGGTGACCAGAATTAGATTCCGATGCACCAGTGCACGTTTACTGCATCCCTTGGACCTTCACGTTGACCATGAAACACAGAAATTGCATCGGGATTGAATACAAGTGGAACAATGCCGAATTATGTACAAGAAGAGTGAATCTTCTAAGAGTTTGTGCTTTCATCGTCTCCTGGGAGACCAGTATTAGATTCCGATGCACCAGTGCAGGATTACTGTATCCCTTGGACCTCCACATTGACCATGAGACACAGAAATTGCATCGGGATTGAATACAAATGGGACAATGCCGACATAATTACAAGAAGAGAGAATCTTATAAGAATTTAGGCATTGAGCGGCTCCTGGGATACTGGTATTGGATTCCTAAGCACCATTGCAGGTTGACTGTATCCCTTGGCCCTTCACATTGCCCATGAAACACAGAAATTGCATCGGGATTGATTACATTAGGCACAATCCCGACATAAGTACATGAAGAGTGAATCTTCTAAGAGTTTGTGCTTTGAGCGGCTCTTGGGAGACCAGTATTAGATTCCGATGCACCAGTGCAGGTTTACTGTATCCCTTGGACCATCACATTGACCATGAAACACAGAAATTTCGTCGGGATTGAATACAAAAGGCACAATGCCGACTTAAGTCCAAGATGAATGAATCCTCTGTGAATTTCTGCTCTGAGCGGCTCCTGGGAGACCAGTATTAAATTCCGATTCACCAGTGCAGGTTTACTGTATCCCTTGGACCTTCCCATTGACCATGAAACGCAGAAATTGCATCGGGATTGAATATAGATGGGGCAATGCCGATGTAAGTACAAGAAGAGAGAATGTTCTAATAGTTTGTGCTCTGAGCGGCTTCTGGCAGACCAGTATTAGATTCCGATGCACCAGTGCAAGTTTACTGTATCCCTTGGACTTTCACAGTGACCATGAAACGCAGAAATTGCATCGGGATTGAATATAGATGGGGCAATGCCGACGTAAGTACAAGAAGAGAGAATGTTCTAATAGTTTGTGCTTTGAGCGGCTTCTGGCAGACCAGTATTAGATTCCGATGCACCAGTGCAAGTTTACTGTATCCCTTGGACTTTCACAGTGACCATGAAACACAGAAATTACATCGGGATTGAATACAAAAGAGCAAATGCCGACTTAAATACAAGAAAAGTGAATCTTCTCAGAGTATGTGCATTCAGCGGCTTCTGGGAGACCAGTATTAGATTCCTATGCACCTGTGCTGGTTTAGTGTATCCCTTGGACCTTCACATGGACCTCCAAACACAGAAATTGCATCGGGATTGATTACAAAAGGGACTGCCGACTTAAGTACAAGATGTGTTAATCATCTAAGAGTTTATGTTTTGAGCGGCTCCTGCGAGACCAGTATTAGATTCCGATGCACCAGTGCAGTATTGCTGTATCCCTTGGCTCTTCACATTGACCATGAAAAACAGAAATAACATCGGGTTTGAATACAAAAGAGACAATGCCAACTTAAGTAAAAGAAGAGTAAATCTTCTAAGAGTTTGTGCTTTGAGCGGCTCGTGGGAGACCAGTATTAGATTCCGATGCACCAGTGCAGGTTTACTGTATCCCTTGGCCCTTCACATTGACCATGAAACACAGATATTGCATCGGGATTGAATACAATAGGGACAATGCCGACTTAAGTACAAGAAGAGTGAATCTCTTCAGAGTATGTGCTTTGAGCGGCTCCTGGAATTCCAGTATTAGATTCCGATGCACCAGTGCAAGTTTACGGTATCCGTTCGACTTTCACATTGACCATGAAACACAGAAATTCCATCGCGATTGAATACAAAAAGCACAATGGCGTCTTAAGTACCAGAGGAGTGAATCTTCTAAGAGTTTCTGCTTTGAGCGTCTCCTGGGAGACCACTATTAGATTCCGAAGCAAAAGTGCACGTTTACTGTATACCTTGGACCCTCACATTGACCATGAAACACAGAAACCCCATCGGGATTGAATACAAAAGAGACAATGCCGACTTAAGTACAAGAAGAGTGAATCTTCTAAGAGTTTGTGTTTGAGCGTCTCCTGGGAGACCAGTATTACATTCCGATGCACCAGTTCACGTTTACTGTATCCCTTGGCCCTTCACATTCACCATGAAACACAGAAGTTGCATCAGGATTGAATACATAACGCACAATGCCGACTCAAATACATGAAGAGGGAATCTTCCGACAGTTTGTGCTTTGAGCGGCTCTTGGGAGACCACTATTAGAATCCAGTGAACCAGTGCAGATTTACTGTATCCATTGGACCTTCACATTGACCATGAAACACAGAAATTGCATCGGGATTGAATAAAAAAGACATTGCCGACTTAAGTACAAGAAGACTGAATTTTTTAAGAGTTTGTGGTTTGAGCGGCTCCTGGGAGAAAAGTGTTAAATTCCGATGCACCAGTGCTGGTTAACGGTATCCCTTGAACCTTCCCATTGACCATAAAACACAGCATATGCATCGGGATTGAATACAAAAGAGACAATGCCGACTTAAGTACAAGAAGGCTGAATCTTCTAAGAGTTTGTGCTTTGAGCGGCTCCTGGGAGACCCGTATTAGGTTCCGACGCACCAGTGCAGGTTTACTGCGCCGACTTAAGTACAAGAAGAGTAAATCTCTTCAGAGTTTATGCTCTGAGCGGCTCCTGGGATACCAGTATTAGATTCCGATGCACCAGTGCACGTTTACTGTATCCCTTGGTCCTTCACATTGACCATGAATCACAGATATTGCATCGGGATTGAATACAATAGGGACAATGCCGAATTAAGTACAAGAAGAGTGAATCTCTTCTGAGTTTGTGCTTTGAGCGGCTTCTGGGATACCAGTATTAGATTCCGATGCACCAGTGCAGGTTTACTGTATCCCTTCGACCTCCACATTGACCACGAAACACTGAAATTCCATCGCGTTTGAATTCAAAAGGCACAATGCCGTCTTAAGTACAAGAAGAGTGAATCTTCTAAGAGTTCGTGCTTTGAGCGTCTCCTGGGAGACCAGTATTAGATTCCGATGCACCTGTGCTTGTTTAGTGTATCCCGTGGACCTTCACGTGGACCATCAAACACAGATATTGCATTGGGATTGAATACAAAAGGCACAATGCCGACTTAAGTACAAGAAGAGAGAATCTTCTAAAAGTTTGTGCTTTGAGCGGCTCTTCGGAGACCAGTATTAGATTCCGATGCACCAGTGCTGGTTTACTGTATCCCTTGGACCATCACATTGACCATGAAACACAGAAATTGCACCGGGATTGAATACAAAAGGCACAATGCCGACTTAAGTATAAGATGAGTGAATCCTCTAAGATTTTCTGCCCTGAGCGGCTCCTGGGAGACCAGTATTAGATTCCGTTGCACCAGTGCAAGTTAACTAATCCCTTTGACCTTCGCATTGACCATGAAACGCAGAAATTGCATCGGGATTGATTACAAAAGGGACAATGCCGACTTAAGTATAAGAAGAGTGAATTTTCCAAGAGTTTGTGGCTTGAGCGGCTCCTGGGAGAAAAGTGTCAGATTCCGGTGCACCTGTGCAGGTTTACTGTATCCCTTGGACATTCCCATTGACCATGAAACACAGAAATTGCATCGGGATTGATTACAAACGAGACAATGGCGACTTAAGTACAGGAAGACTGAATCTTCTAAGAGTTTGTGCTTTGAGCGGCTACTGGGAGACCAGTATTAGGTTCCGACGCACCGGTTCACGTTTACTGTATCCCTTGGACCTTCACATTGACCATGAAACACAGAATATGCATCGGGATTGAATACAAAATAGACAATGCCGACTTAAGTACAAAAAGGCTAAATCTTCTAAGAGTTTGTGCTTTGAGCGTCGCCTGGGAGACCAGCATTAGATTCCGATGCACCAGTGCAGGTTTACTGTATCCCTTGGTCCTTCACATTGACCATGAAACACAGATATTGCATCGGGATTAAATACAATAGGGACAATGCCGACTTAAGTACAACAAGAGTGAATCTCTTCAGAGTATGTGCTTTGAGCGGCTCCTGGGATACCAATATTAGATTCCGATGCACCAGTGCAAGTTTACTGTATACCTTCGACCTTCACATTGACCATGAAACACAGAAATTCCATCGCGATTGATTACAAAATGCACAATGCCGTCTTAAGTACCACAAGAGTGATTCTTCTAAGAGTTTCTGCTTTGAGCGTCTCCTGGGAGACCAGTATTAGATTCCGAAGCACCAGTGCACGTTTACTGTATACCTTGGACCCTCACATTGACCATGAAACACAGAAACCGCATCGGGATTGAATACAAAAGAGTCAATGCCGACTTAAGTACAAGAAGAGTGAATCTTCTAAGAGTTTGTGTTTGAGCGTCTCCTGGGAGACCAGTATTAGGTTCCGGCGCACCAGTGCAGGTTTACTGTACCCCTTGGTCCTTCCCATTGACCATGAAACACAGAAATTGCATCGGGATTAAATACAAAAGGGACAATGCCGACTTAAGTACAAGAAGAGTGAATCTCTTCAGAGTTTGTGCTTTGAGCGGCTCCTGGGATACCAGTATTAGATTCTGATACCCCAGTGCAGGTTTACTGTATCCCTTGGTCTTTCACATTGACCATGAATCACAGATATTGCATCGGGAATGAATACAATAGGGACAATGCCGAATTAAGTACAAGAAGAGTGAATCTCTTCGGAGTTTGTGGTTTGAGCGGCTTCTGGGATACCAGTATTAGATTCCGATGCACCAGTGCAGGTTTACCGTATCCCTTCGACCTTCACATTGACCATGAAACAGAAATTGCATCGGGATAGAATGCAAATGGGACAATGTTGACTTAAGTACAAGAAGAATGAATCTTCTCAGAGTATGTGCTTTGAGCGGCTCCTGGGAAACCAGTATTAGATTCCGTTGCATCAGTGCAGGTTAACTGTATCTATTGAACCTTCACATTGACCATGAAACACAGAATATGCATCGGGATCGAATACAAATGAGACAATGCCGACTTAAGTACAAGAAGACTGAATCTTCTAAGAGTTTGTGCTTTGAGCGGCTCCTGGGAGACCAGTATTAGGTTCCGCCGCACCAGTGCAGGTTTACTGTATCCCTTGGTCCTTCACATTGAACATGATACACAGATACTGCATCAGGATTGAATACAAAGGGACAATGCTGACTTAAATACAAGAAGAGTGAGTCTCATCAGAGTCTGTGCTTTCAGCGGCTCCTGGGAGACCAGTATTAGAATCCGATGCACCAGTGAAGGTTTACTGAATCCCTTGGACCTTCACATTGCCCATGAAACGCAGAAACTGCATCGGGATTGAATACAAAAGGGACAATGCCGACTTAAGTACAGGAAGACTGAATCTTCTAAGAGTTTGTGGTTTGAGTGGCTTCTGGGAGACCAGTATTAGGTTCCGACGCACCCGTGATGGATTACTGTATACCTTGGTCCTTCACATTGACCATGAAACACAGATATTGCATCGGGATTGAATACAAAAATGACAAAGCCGACTTAAGTATAAGAAGAATGAATCTCTTCAGAGTTTGTGCTTTGAGCGGCTCCTGGGATACCAGTATTAGATTCTGATGCCCCAGTGCAGGTTTACTGTATCCCTTGGTCTTTCACATTGACCATGAATCACAGATATTGCATCGGGATTGAATACAATAGGGACAATGCCGAATTAAGTACAAGAAGAGTGAATCTCTTCGGAGTTTGTGCTTTGAGCAGCTCCTGGGATACCAGTATTACATTCAGATCCACCAGTGCACGTTTACTGTATCCCTTGCATCTTCACATTGACCATGAAACACAGATATTGCATCGGGATTGAATACAAATGGGACAATGCCGACTTAAGGACAAGAAGAGGGAATCTTCTAAGAGATTGTGCTTTGAGCGGCTCCGGGGAAACCAGTATTAGATTCCATTGCACCAGTGCAGGTTTACTGTATCCCTTTCACCTCACCATTGACCAAGAAACACAGAAATCGCATCGGGATTGAATATAAAAGGGACAAAGGCGACTTAAGAATAAGAAGAGTGAGTCTTCTAACAGTTTGTGCTTTTAGCGGCTCATGGGAGACCAGTATTAGATTCCGATGCACCAGTGCAGGTTTACTGTATCCCTTGGCCCTTCACATTGACCATGAAACACAGAAATTGCATCGGGATTGAATACAAATCGTACATTGCCGACTTAAGTACAAGAAGAGTGAATCTTCTAAGAATTTGTGATTTGAGCGTCTCCTGGGAGACCAGTATTAGATTCCGATGCACCTGTGCTTGTTTAGTGTATCCCGTGGACCTTCACGTGGACCATCAAACACAAATACTGCATCGGGATTGAATACAAATGGGACAATGCCGACTTAAGGACAAGAAGAGGGAATCTTCTAAGAGTTTGTGCTTTGAGCGGCTCCTGGGAGATTAGTATTGGATTCCGTTTCACCAGTGCAGGTTCACTGTATCCCTTGGACCTTCATATTGACCATGAAACACATAAATTGCATCGTGATTGAATACAAGTGGGACAATGCTGCCTTAAGTACAAGAAGAGTGAATTTTCTAAGGGTTTGTGGATTGAGCGGCTCCTGGGAGACCAGTGTTAGATTCCGATGCACCAGTGCAAGTTTACTGCATCCCTTCGACCTTCACATTGAATTTGAAACACAGAACTTGCATCGGCGTTGAATACAAAATGGACAATGCCGACTTAAGTAAAAGAGAGGTGAATCTTCTAAGAGTTTGTGCTTTGAGCGGCTCCTGGGATACCAGTATTAGATTCTGATGCCCCAGTGCAGGTTTAGTGTATCCCTTGGTCTTTCACATTGACCATGAATCACAGATATTGCATCGGGATTGAATACAATAGGGACAATGCCGAATTAAGTACAAGAAGAATGAATCTTCTCAGAGTATGTGCTTTGAGCGGCTCCTGGGAGACCAGTATTAGATTCCGTTGCATCAGTGCAGGTTAACTGTATCCCTTGAACTTTCACATTGACCATGAAACACAGAATATGCATCGGGATCGAATACAAATGAGACAATGCCGACTTAAGTACAAGAAGACTGAATCTTCTAAGAGTTTGTGCTTTGAGCGGCTCCTGGGAGACCAGTATTAGGTTCCGCCGCACCAGTGCAGGTTTACTGTATCCCTTGGTCCTTCACATTGAACATGAAACACAGATACTGCATCAGGATTGAATACAAAGGGACAATGCTGACTTAAATACAAGAAGAGTGAGTCTCTTCAGAGTCTGTGCTTTCAGCGGCTCCTGGGAGACCAGTATTAGAATCCGATGCACCAGTGAAGGTTTACTGTATCCCTTGGACCTTCACATTGCCCATGAAACGCAGAAATTGCATCGGGATTGAATACAAAATGCACAGTGCCGACTTTAGTACAAGAAGAGTGAAACTTCTAAGAGTTTGTGCTTTGAGCGGCTCCTGGGAGACCAGTATTAGATTCGAATGCGACAGTGCAGGATTACTGTATCCCTTGGACCTTCACATTGACCATGAACCACAGAAATTGCATCGGGATTGAATAAAAATGGGACAATGCCGACTTAAGGACAAGAAGAGGGAATCTTCTAAGAGATTGTGCTTTGAGCGGCTCCGGGGAAACCAGTATTAGATTCCATTGCACCAGTGCTGGTTTACTGTATCCCTTTCACCTCACCATTGAACAAGAAACACAGAAATCGCATCGGGATTGAATATAAAAGGGACAAAGGCGATTTAAGAATAAGAAGAGTGAGTCTTCTAACAGTTTGTGCTTTTAGCGGCTCATGGGAGACCAGTATTAGATTCCGATGCACCAGTGCAGGTTTACTGTATCCCTTGGCCCTTCACATTGACCATGAAACACAGAAATTGCGTGGGGATTGAATACATATGGCACAATGCCGACTTAAGTACAAGAAGACTGCATCTTCTAAGAGTTTGTGCTTTGAGCGGCTCTTGGGAGACCAGTATTAGATTCCGATGCACCAGCGCAGGTTTACTGTATCCCTTGGACCTTCCCATTGACCATGAAACACAGATATTGCATCGGGATTGAATACAAAAGGCACAAAGCCAAATTAAGTACAAGAGGATTGAATCTTCTAAGAGTTTCTGCTCTGAGCGGCTCCTGGGAGACCAGTATTAGATTCCGTTTCTCCAGTGCAGGTTTACTGTATCCCTTGGACCTTCACATTGATCATGATACACAGAACTCCCAGTGGGATTGAGTACAAAAGGGACAATGCCGACTTAAGTACAAGAAGAGTGAATCTTCTAAAAGTTTCTACTCTGAGCGGCTCCTGGGAGACCAGTATTAGATTCCGATGCACCAGTGCAGGTTAACTGCATCCCTTGGACCTTCACGTTGACCATGAAACACAGAAATGGCATCGGGATCGAATACATAGGGCACAATGCCGACATAAGTACAAGAACAGTGAATCTTCTAAGAGTTTGTGCTTTGAGCGGCTCCTGGGAGACCAGTATCAGATTCCGATGCACCAGTGCAGGTTTACTGTATCCGTTGGCCCTTCTCATTGTCCATGAAACACAGAAATTGCATCGGGATCGAATACATAAGGCACAATGCCGACATAAGTACAAGAAGAGTGAATCTTCTAAGAGTTTGTGCTGTGAGCGGCTCTTGGGAGACCAGTTTTAGATTCCGATGCACCAGTGCAGGTTTACTGTATCCCTTGGACCATCACATTGACCACGGAACACAGAAATTGCATCGGGATTGAATACAGAAGGCACAATGCCGACATAAGTACAAGATGAGAGAATCTTCTAAGAGTTTCTAATCTGAGCGGCTCTTGGGAGACCAGTATTAGATTCCGAAGCACCTGTGCTGGTTTAGTGTATCCCCTGGACCTTCACATGCACCTCCAAACACAGAAATTGCATCGGGAGTGAGTACAAAAGGCACAATGCCGACTTAAATACAAGAAGAGTGAATTTTCTATGAGCTTGTCTTTTGAGCGGCTCCTGGGAGACCAGTATTAGATTGCGATGCACCAGTGCAGGTTTACTGTATCCCTTGGACCTTCACATTGACCATGAAACACTTAAATTGTATCGGGATTGAATACAAAAGGGACTGCCGACTTAAGTACAAGAAGTGTTAATCATTTAAGAGTTTGTGCTTTGAGCAGCTCATGGGAGACCAGTAATAGTTTCCGATGCACCAGTGCCGGTTTAATGTATCCCTTGGACCTTCACATTGACCATGAAACGCAGAAATTGCATTGAAATTGAATACAAAATGCACAATGCCGACTTACGTACAAGAAGAGTGAATCTTCTAAGAGTTTGTGCTTTGAGCGTCTGATGGGAGACCAGTATTAGATTCCGATGCACCAGTGCACGTTTACTGTATCCCTTGGACCTTCACGTTGACCATGAAACACTGAAATTGCATCGGGATTGGATACAGATGGAACAATGCCGAATTATGTACAAGAAGAGTGAATCTTCTAAGAGTTTGTGCTTTCATCGTCTCCTGGGAGACCAGTATTAGATTCCGATGAACTAGTGCCGGTTTACTGTATCCCTTGGACCTTCACATTGACCATGCAACACAGATATTGCATCGGGATTGAATACGAAAGGCACAACTCCGACTTAAGTACGAGAAAAGTGAATCTTCTAAGAGTTTGTGGTTTGAGCGGCTCCAGGGTGACCAGAATTAGATTCCGATGCACCAGTGCAGGTTTACTGTATCCCTTGGACCTTCATATTGACCATGAAACACAGTAATTGCTTCGGAATTGAATACAAAAGGGACAATACCGACTTAAGAACAAGAAGAGTGAATCTTGCAAGAGTTTGTGCTTTGGGCGGCTCCTGGGAGACCAGTATTAGATTACGATGCACCAGTGCAGGTTTATTGTGTCGCTTGGACCATCACATTGACCATGAAACACAGATATTGCATGGGGATTGAATACTAAAGGCACAATGCCAACTTAAGTACAAAAAGAGTAAATCTTCTAAGAGTTTGTAATTTGAGCGGCTTCTGGGAGACCAGTATTAGATTCCGATGCACCAGTGCAGGTTAACTGTATCCCTTGGTCCTTCACATAGACCATGAAACACAGATATTGCATCGGGATTGATTACAATAGGATCAATTCCGACTTAAGTACATGAAGAGTGAATCTCTTCAGAGTCTGTGCTTTGAGCGGCTCCTGGGATACCAGTATTAGATTCTGATGCACCAGTGCAGGTTTACTGTATCCCTTCGACCTTCACTTTGACCATGAAACTCAGAAATTCCATCGCGATTGAATTCAAAAGGCACAATGCTGTCTTCAGTAAAAGAAGAGTGAATCTTCTAATAGTTTGTGCTTTGAGCGTCTCCTGGGAGACCAGTATTAGATTCCGATGCACCAGTGCACGTTTACTGTATCCCTTGGACCTTCACATTGACCATGAAACACAGAAATTGCATCGGGATTGAATACAAATGGAACAATGCCGAATTATGTACAAGAAGAGTGAATTTTCTAAGAGTTTGTGCTTTCATCGTCTCCTGGGAGACCAGTATTAGATTCCGATGCACCTGTGCTTGTTTAGTGTATCCCTTGGACCTTCACATGGACCATCAAACACAGAGATTGCATCGGGATTGAATACAAAAGGCACAATGATGACTTAAGTACAAGAAGAGTGAATCTTCTAAGAATTTGTGCATTGAGCGGCTCCTGGGATACCGGTATTGGATTCCTAAGCACCATTGCAGGTTGACTGTTTCCCTTGGACCTTCACATTGACCATGAAACACAGAAATTGCATCGCGATTGAATACAAATCGGACATTGCCGACTTAAGTACAAGAAGACTGAATCTTCTCAGAGTGTGTGCTTTGAACGGCTCCTGGGAGACCAGTATTAGATTCCGATGCACCTGTGCTTGTTTAGTGTATCCCTTGGACCTTCACATGGACCATCAAACACAGAGATTGCATCGGGATTGAATACAAAAGGCACAATGATGACTTAAGTACAAGAAGAGTGAATCTTCTAAGAGTTTGTGGTTTGAGCGGCTCCTGGGAGAAAAGTATTAGATACCGTTGCACCAGTGCAGGTTTACCGTATCCCTTGGACATTCCGATTGACCATGAAACACAGAAATTGCATCGGGATTGAATACAAATGAGACAATGGCGACTTAAGTACAGGAAGACTGACCCTTCTAAGAGTTTGTGCTTAGAGCGGCTACTGCGAGATCAGTATTAGGTTCCGACGCACCACTGCAGGTTTACTGCATCCCTTGGTCCTTTACATTGACCATGAAACACAGATATTGCATCGGGATCGAATACAAAAGGGAATACGCCGACTTAAGTACAAGAAGAATGAATCTCCTGAGTTTGTGTTTTAAGCGGCTCCTGGGATACCAGTATTAGATTCCGATGCACCAGTGCAGGTTTACTGTATCCCTTGGACCTTCACATCGATCATGAAACACAGAAATTGCATCGGAATTGAATACAAAATGGACTGCCGACTTATGTACAAGAAGAGTTAATCATCGAAGATTTTGTGCTTGGAGCGGCTCTTGGGAAACCAGTATTAGATTCCGATGCAAAAGTGCAGGTTTACTGTATCCCTTGGACCTTCCCATTGACCATGAAACGCAGAAATTGCATCGGGATTGAATATAAATGGGGCAATGCCGACTTAAGTACATGAAGAGTGAATCTTCTAATAGTTTGTGCTTTGAGCGGCTTCTGGCAGACCAATATTAGATTCCGATGCACCAGTGCAAGTTTACTGTATCCCTTGGACCTTCACATTGACCATGAAACACAGAAATTGCATCGGGACTGAACACAAAAGGGACAATGCCGACTTAAATACAAGATGGGTGAATCTTCTAAGAATTTGTGCTTTGTGCGGCTCCTGGGAGACCAGTATAAGATTCCGATGCACGAGTGCTGATTAACTGTATCCTGTGGACCTTCACATGACCATGAAGCACAGAGATTGCTTCGGGATTGAATACAAATGGGACAATGGCGACTTGAGAACAAGAAGAGTGAATCTTCTAAGAGTTTGTGCTTTGAGCAGCTTCTCGAAGACCAGTATTAGATTGCGATGCACCAGTGGAAGTTTTCTGTATCCCTTGGACGTTGACATTAACCGTGAAACACAGAAATTATATCGGGATTGAATACAAATGGGACAATGCCGACTTAATTACAAGAAGAGTGAATCTTCTCAGAGTGTGTGCTTTGAACGGCTCCTGGGAGACCAGTATTAGATTCCGATGCACCTGTGCTTGTTTAGCGTATCCCTTGGACCTTCACATGGACCATCAATCACAGAGATTGCATCGGGATTGAATAGAAAAGGCACAATTCCGACTTAAGTACAAGAAGAGTGAATCTTCTAAGAGTTTGTGCTTTGAGCGGATCCTGGGAATCCAGTATCAGATTCCGATGCACCAGTGCAGGTTTACTGTATCCTTTGGCCCTTCACATTGCCCATGAAACACAGAAATTGTATCGAGATTGATTACATAAGGCACAATCCCGACATAAGTACAAGAAGAGTGAATCTTCTAAGAGTTTGTGTTTTCAGCGGCTCTTGGGAGACCAGTATTAGATTCCGATGCACCAGTGCAGGTTTACTGTATCCCTTGGACCATCACATTGACCATGAAACACAGAAATTGCATCGGGATTGAATTCAAAAGGCACAATGCCGACTTAAGTCCAAGATGTGTGAATCCTCTGTGAATTTCTGCTCTGAGCGGCTCCTGGGAGACCAGTATTAGATGCCGATTCACCAGTGCAGGTTTACTGTATCCCTTGGACCTTCACATTGATCATGAAACACAGAAATTGGATCGGAATTGAATACAAAATGGACTGCCGACTTAAGTACAAGAAGAGTTAATCATCGAAGAGTTTGTGCTTGGAGCGGCTCTTGGGAAACCAGTATTAGATTCCGATGCACCAGTGCAGGTTTACTGTATACCTTGGACCTTCCCATTGACCATGAAACGTAGAAATTGCATCGGGATTGAATATAGATGGGGCAATGCCGACTTAAGTACAAGAAGAAAGAATGTTCTAATAGTTTGTGCTTTGAGCGGCTTCTGGCAGACCCGTATTCGATTCCGATGCACCAGTGCAAGTTTACTGTATCCCTTGGACTTTCACATTGAAAATGAAACACAGAAATTGCATCGGGATTGAACACAAATGGGACAATGCCGACTTAAATACAAGATGGCTGAATCTGCTAAGAATTTGTGCTGTGAGCGGCTCCTGGGAGACCAGTATTAGATTCCGATGCACGAGTGCTGATTAACTGTATCCCGTAAACCTTCACATGACCATGAAACACAGAAATTACATCGGGATTGAATACAAAAGAGCAAATGCCGACTCAAATACAAGAAAAGTGAATCTTCTCAGAGCATGTGCATTGAGCGGCGCCTGGGAGACCAGTATTGGATTCCGATGCACCTGTGCTGGTTTAGTGTATCCCTTGGACCTTCACATGGACCTCCAAACAGAGAAATTGCATCGGGATTGAATACAAAAGGGACTGCCGACTTAAGTACAAGAAGTGTTAATCATCTAAGAGTTTATGCTTTGAGCGGCTCCTGGGAGACCAGTAATAGATTCCGATGCCCAGTGCAGGTTTAATGTATCCCTTGGACCTTTACATTGACAATAAAACGCAGAAATTGCATCGGGATTGAATAAAATATGCACAATGCCGACTTACGTACAAGAAGAGTGAATCTTCTAAGAGTTTGTGCTTTGAGCGGCTCATGGGAGACCAGTATTAGATTCCCAAGCACCAGTACAGGTATACTGTATCCCTTGGAACTTCCCATTGATCATGAAACACAGAAATTGCATCGGGATTGAATATAAAAGGCACAATGCCGACGTAAGTACAAGCAGAGTAAATCTCCTAAGAGTTTGTGCTTTGAGCGGCACCTGGGAGACCAGTATTAGATACCGATGCACCAGTGCAGGTTTACTGTATCCCTTGGACCTTCACATTGACCATGAAGCACAGAGATTGCTTCGGGATTGAATACAAATGGGACAATGCCTACTTGAGAACAAGAAGACTGAATCTTCTAAGAGTTTGTGCTTTGAGCGGCTTCTCGGAGACCAGTATTAGATTACGATGCACCAGTGCAGGTTTTCTGTATCCCTTGGACATTGACATTAACCATGAAACACAGAAATTATATCGGGATTGAATACAAATTGCACAATGCCGACTTAAGTACAAGAAGAGTGAATCTTCTAAGAGTTTGTGACTTCAGCGGCTCCTGCGAGACCAGTATTAGAATCCGATGCACCAGTGCAGTATTGCTGTATCCCTTGGACCTTCACATTGACCATGCAACACTGAAATTGCATCGGGATTGAATACGAAAGGCACAACCCCGACTTAAGTACAAAAAAAGTGAATCTTCTAAGAGTTTGTTGTTTGAGCGGTTCCAGGGTGACCAGAATTAGATGCCGATGCACCAGTGGAGGTTTACTGTATCCCTTGGACCTTCACATTGACCATGAAACACAGTAATTGCATCGGAATTGAATACAAAAGGGACAATGCCGACTTAAGGACAAGAAGAGTGAATCTTGCAAGAGTTTGTGCTCTGAGCGGCTCCTGGGAGACCAGTATTAGATTACGACGCACCAGTGCAGGTTTACTGTATCGCTTGGACCTTCACATTGACCATGTAACACAGAAATTGCATGGGTATTGAATACTAAAGGCAGAATGCCAACTTAAGTACAACAAGACTGAATCTTCGAAGATTTAGTGCTTTGAGCGGCTCCTGGGAGACCAGTATTAGATTCCGATGCACCAGTTCACGTTTACTGTATCCCTTGGACCTTCACATTGACCATGAAACACAAAAGTTGCTTTGGGATTGAATACAAAAGGGACAATTCCGACATAAGTGCAAGAAGAGTGAATTTTCTAAGAGTTTGTGGTTTGAGCGGCTCCTGGCAGACCAGTATTAGATTCAGATCCACCAGTGCACGTTTACTGTATCCCTTGGATCTTCACATTGACCATGAAACACAGATAATGCATCGGGATTGAATACAAATGGGACGATGCCTACATAAGTACAAGAAGAGTGAATCTTGTAACAGATTATGCTTTGGGCGGCTCCTGGGAGACCAGTATTCCATTGCACCAGTGCAGGTTTACTGTATACCTTGGACCCTCACATTGACCATGAAACAAAGAAACCGCATCGGAAGTGAATACAAAAGGGACAATGCCTACTTAAGTACAAGAAGAGTGAATCTTCTCAGAGTATGTGCGTTGAGCGGCTCATGGGAGACCAGTATTAGATTCCCAAGCACCAGTACAGATTTACTGTATCCCTCGGACCTTCACATTGACCAAGAAACACAGAAATTGCATCAGGATTGAATACAAAAGGGACTGCCGACTTAAGTACAAGAAGAGTAAATCACCTAAGAGTTTGTGCTTTGAGCGGCTCCTGGGAGACCAGTATTAGATTCCGATGCACCAGTTCACACTTACTGTATCCCTTGGACCTTCACATTGACCATGAAACACAAAAGTTGCTTTGGGATTGAATACAAAAGGCACAATGCCGACATAAGTGCAAGAAGAGCGAATTTTCTAAGAGTTTGTGGTTTGAGCGGCTCCTGGCAGACCAGTATTAGATTCCGCTGCACCAGTGCAGATTTACTGTATCCCTTGGACTTTCACATTGAGCATGAAACACAGAAAGTGCATCGGGATTGAATACAAAAGGGACAATGCCGACTTAAGAACAGGAAGACTGAATCTTATAAGAGTTTGTGCTTTGAGCGGCATCTCGGAGACCAGTATTAGATTGCGATGCACCCGTGCAGGTTTTCTGTATCCCTTGGACGTTCACATTAGCCATGAAACACAGAAGTTATATCGGGATTGAATACAAATTGCACAACGCCGACTTAAGTACAAGAAGAGTGAATCTTCTAAGAGTTTGTGCCTTCAGCGGCTCCTGCGAGACCAGTATTAGATTCCGATGCACCAGTGCAGTATTGCTGTATCCCTTCGACTTTCTCATTGACCATGCAACACAGAAATTGCATCGGGATTGAATACGAAAGGCACAACTCCGTCTTAAAGGCAAGAAAAGTGAATCTTTTAAGAGTTTGTAGCTTGAGCGGCTCCAGGGTGACCAGAATTAGATTCCGATGCACCAGTGCTGGTTTACTGTATCCCTTGGACCTTCATATTGACCATGAAACACAGTATTTGCTTCGGAATTGAATACAAAAGGGACAATACCGACTTAAGAACAAGAAGAGTGAATCTTGCAAGAGTTTGTGCTTTGAGCGGCTCCTGGGAGACCAGTATTAGATTACGATGCACCAGTGCAGGTTTATTGTGTCGCTTGGAATATAACATTGGCCATGAAACACAGAAATTGCATGGGGATTGAATACTAAAGGCACAATGCCAACTTAAGTACAAAAAGAGTAAATCTTCTAAGAGTTTGTAATTTGAGCGGCTTCTGGGAGACCAGTATTAGATTCCGATGCACCAGTGCAGGTTAACTGTATCCCTTGGTCCTTCACATAGACCATGAAACACAGATATTGCATCGGGATTGATTACAATAGGATCAATTCCGACTTAAGTACATGAAGAGTGAATCTCTTCAGAGTCTGTGCTTTGAGCAGCTCCTGGGATACCAGTATTAGATTCTGATGCACCAGTGCAGGTTTACTGTATCCCTTCGACCTTCACTTTGACCATGAAACACAGAAATTCCATCGCGATTGAATTCAAAAGGCACAATGCTGTCTTAAGTACAAGAAGAGTGAATCTTCTAAGAGTTTGTGCTTTGAGCGTCTCCTGGGAGACCAGTATTAGACTCCGATGCACAAGTGCACGTTTACTGTATCCCTTGGACCTTCACATTGACCATGAAACACAGAATTGCATCGGGATTGAATACAAATGGAACAATGCCGGATTATGTACAAGAAGAGTGAATTTTCTAAGAATTTGTGCTTTCATCGTCTCCTGGGAGACCAGTATTAGATTCCGATGCACCAGTGCAGGTTTACTGTATCCCTTGGACCTCCACATTGACCATGAAACACAGAAATTGCATCGGGATTGAATACAAATGGGACAATGCCGACTTAATTACAAGAAGAGTGAATCTTCTAAGAATTTGTGCATTGAGCGGCTCCTGGGATACCGGTATTGGATTCCTAAGCACCATTGCAGGTTGACTGTTTCCCTTGGACCTTCACATTGACCATGAAACACAGAAATTGCATCGCGATTGAATACAAATGAGACAATGGCGACTTAAGTACAGGAAGACTGACCCTTCTAAGAGTTTGTGATTAGAGCGGCTACTGCGAGACCAGTATTAGGTTCCGACGCACCAGTGCAGGTTTACTGTATCCCTTGGTCCTTGACATTGACCATGACACACAGATATTGCATCGGGATCGAATACAAAAGGTAATATGCCGACTTAAGTACAAGAAGAATGAATCTCCTGAGTTTGCGTTTTAAGCGGCTCCTGGGATACCAGAATTAGATTCCGATGCACCAATGCAGGTTTACTGTATCCCTTGGACCTTCACATCGATCATGAAACACAGAAATTGCATCGGAATTGAATTCAAAATGGACTGCCGACTTATGTACAAGGAGAGTTAATCATCGAAGATTTTGTGCTTGGAGCGGCTCTTGGGAAACCAGTATTAGATTCCGATGCACCAGTGCAGGTTTACTGTATCCCTTGGACCATCCCATTGACCATGAAACGCAGAAATTGCATCGGGATTGAATATAAATGGGGCAATGCCGACTTAAGTACATGAAGAGTGAATCTTCTAATAGTTTGTGCTTTGAGCGGCTTCTGGCAGCCCAATATTAGATTCCGATGCACCAGTGCAAGTTTACTGTATCCCATGGACCTTCACATTGACCATGAAAGACAGAAATTGCATCGGGATTGAACACAAAAGGGACAATGCCGACTTAAATACAAGATGGGTGAATCTTCTAAGAATTTGTGCTTTGAGCGGCTCCTGGGAGACCAGTATTAGATTCCGATGCACGAGTGCTGATTAACTGTATCCCGTGGACCTTCACATGACCATGAAGCACAGAGATTGCTTCGGGATTGAATACAAATGGGACAATGCCGACTTGAGAACAAGAAGAGTGAATCTTCTAAGAGTTTGTGGTTTGAGCTGCTCCTGGGAGAACAGTATTAGATTCTGATGCACCAGTGCAGGTTTACTGTATCCCTGGGACCTTCACATTCACCATGAAACACAGAAATTGCATCGGGTTGAATACATAAGGCACAATGCCGACTTAAGTATAAGAAGAGTGAATTTTGTAGGAGTTTGTGACTTGAGCACCTCCTGGGAGACCAGTATTAGTTTCCGATGCACCAGTTCACATTTACAGTATCCCTTGGACCTTCACATTGACCATGAATTACAAAAATTGCTTCGGGATTGAATACAAAAGGGACAATGCCGACATAAGTGCAAGATGAGTGAATTTTTTGAGCGTTTGTGGTTTGAGCGGCTCCTGCCATACCAGTATTAGATTCCGATGCACCAGTGCAGGTTTACTGTATCACTTGGACTTTCACATTGAGCATGAAACACAAAAAGTGCATCGGGATTGAATACAAAAGGGACTATGCCGACTTAAGTACAAGAAGAGTGAATCTTCTAAGAGTTGGTGGTTTGAGCTGCTCCTGGGAGAACAGTATTAGATTCTGATGCACCAGTGCAGGTTTACTGTATCCCTGGGACCTTCACATTCACCATGAAACACAGAAATTGCATCGGGATTGAATACATAAGGCACAATGCCGACTTAAGTATAAGAAGAGTGAATTTTCTAGGAGTTTGTGACTTGAGCGGCTCCTGGGAGACCAGTATTAGATTCCGATGCACCAGTGCAGGTTTACTGTATCCCTTGGACAGTCACATAGACCATGAAACACAGAAATCGCATCTGGAGTGAATCCAAAAGGCACAATGCCAACTTAAGTACAAGAAGAGTGAATCTTCTAAGGGTTTGTGGTTTGAGCGGCTCTTGGGAGCCCTGTATTAGATTCCGATGAAGCAGTGCAGGTTTACTGTATCCCTTGGACCTTCTCACTGACCATGAAACACAGAAATTTCGTCGGGATTGAATACAAAAGGCACAATGCCGACTTAAGTACAAGAAGAGTGAATCTTCTAAAAGATTGTGCTTTGAGCGGCTAATGGTAGACCAGTATTAGATTCTGATGCACCTGTGCAGGTTGACTGTATCATTTGGACCTTCACATTGACCATGAAACACAGAAATTGCATCGGGATTGAATACAAAATGACATTGCCGACTTAAGTACAAGAAGAATGAATCCTCTAGGACATTGTGTTTTCTGCGGCTCCAGGGAGACCAGTATTAGATTCCGATGCACCAGTGCATGTTTACCGTATCCCTTGGACATCACATTGACCATGAAACACAGAAATCGCATCGGGATTGTATAGCAAAGGCACAACGTGGACTTAAGTACAAGAAGAGTGAATCTTCTAAGAGTTTGTGGATTGAGCGGCTCATGGACGACCAGCATTAGATTCTGATGAACCAGTGCAGGTTTACCGTATCCCTTGGACCTCCTCATAGCCCATGAAACACAGAAATTGCATCGGGATTGAATACAAAAGGCACAATGCCGACTTAAGTACAAGAAGAGTGATCTTCTAAGAGTTTGTGCTTTGAGCGGCTCCTGGGAGGCCACTATTACATTCCAATGCACCAGAGCAGGTTGACTGTATCATTTGGACCTTCACATTGACCATGAAACACAGAAATTGCATTGGGATTGAATACATAATGGACAATGGCGACTTAAGTACAAGAAGAATGAATCTTCTAGGAGTTTCTGCTTTCAGCGGCTCCTGGGAGACCAGTATTAGATTCCGATGCACCAGTGCAGGTTTACTGTATCCCTTCGACCTTCACATTGACCACGAAACACAGATATTGCATCGGGATTGAATACAAAAGGCACAATGCCGACTTAAGTACATGAAGAGTGAATCTTCTAAGAATTTGTGGTTTGAGCGCCTCCTGGGAGACCAGTATTAGATTCCGATGCACCAGTGCACGTTTGCTGTTTCCCTTGACCCTTCACATTGAATATGAAACACAGAAATTGCATCGGGATTGAATAAATAAGGCACAATGAATACTTAAGTACAAGAAGAGTGAACCTTCTAAGAGTTTGTGGTTTGAGCGGCTCCTGGCTGACCTGTATTAGATTCCGATGCACCAGTGCAGGATTACTGTATTCCTTGAACCTTCACATTGACCATGAAACACAGAAATTGCATCGGGATTGAATACAAAACTCCCAATGCCAACTTAACCTCAAGAAGTGTGAATCTTCGGAGAGTTTGTGTTTTGAGCGTCTCCTGGGAGACCTGTATTAGATTCCGATGCACCAGTGCACGTTTACTGTATCCCTTTGACCTTCACATTGACCATGAAACTCAGAAATTGCATCGGAATTGAATACAAAAGGCACAATGCCCACTTAAGAACATGAAGAGAGAATCTTCTAAGAATTTGTGGTTTGAGCGCCTCCTGGGAGACCAGTATTAGATTCCGATGCACCAGTGCACGTTTGCTGTTTCCCTTGGCCCTTCACATTGAATATGAAACACAGAAATTGCATCGGGATTGAATACATAAGGCACAATGAACACTTAAGTACAAGAAGAGTGAACCTTCTAAGGGTTTGTGGTTTGAGCGGCTCCTGGCTGACCTGTATTAGATTCCGATGCACCAGTGCAGGATTACTGTATCCCTTGAACCTTCACATTGACCATGAAACACAGAAATTGCATCGGGATTGAATACAAAACTCCCAATGCCAACTTAACCTCAAGAAGTGTGAATCTTCGGAGAGTTTGTGTTTTGAGCGTCTCCTGGGAGACCTGTATTAGATTCCGATGCACCAGTGCACGCTTACTGTATCCCTTTGACCTTCACATTGACCATGAAACACAGAAATTGCATCGGGATTGAATACAAAAGGGACAATGCCGACTTAAGTACAAGAAGGTGAATTTTCTAAGAATTTGTGGTTTGAGCGGATCCTGAGCGACCAGTATTAGATTCCGTTGCACCAGTGCAGGTTAACTGCATCCCTTTGACCTTCACATTGACCATGAAACGCAGAAATAGCATCGGGATTGAATACAAAAGGGACAATGCCGACTTAAGTATAAGAAGAGTGAATTTTCTAAGAGTTTGTGGTTAGAGCGGCTCCTGGGAGAAAAGTGTCAGATTCCGGTGCACCAGTGCAGGTTTACTGTATCCCTTGGACATTCCCATTGACCATGAAACACAGAAATTGCATCGGGATTGATTACAAACGAGACAATGGCGACTTAAGTACAGGAAGACTGAATCTTCTAAGAATTTGTGCTTTGAGCGGCTACTGGGAGACCAGTATTAGGTTCCGACGCACCAGTGCAGGTTTTGCTGTATCCCTTGGTCCTTCACATTGACCATGTAACACAGATATTGCATCGGGATTGAATACAAAAGGGAATATGCCGACTTAAGTACAAGAAGAATGAATCTCTTCAGATTTTGTGCTTTAAGCGGCTCCTGGGATACCAGTATTAGGTTCCGAAGCACCAGTGCAGGTTTACTGTATCTCCTGGAACTTTACATTGATCATGAAACACAGAAATTGAATCAGGATTGAATACAAATTGCACAATGCCGACGTAAGTACAAGAAGAGTGAATCTTCTAAGAGTTTGTGCTTTGAGCGGCTCCTGCGAGACCCGTATTAGATTCCGATGCACCAGTGCAGGTTTACTGTATCCGTTGGACCTTCACATTGACCATGAAACACAAAAATTACTTCGGGATTGAATACAAAAGGGACAATGCCGACATAAGTGCAAGATGAGTGAAGTTTTTGAGAGTTTGTGGTTAGAGCGGCTCCTGGCAGATCAGTATTAGATTCCGATGCACCAGTGCAGGTTTACTGTATCACTTGGACTTTCACATTGAGCATGAAACACAGAAAGTGCATCGGGATTGAATACAAAAGGGACTATGCCGACTTAAGTACAAGAAGAGTGAATCTTCTAAGTGTTGGTGGTTTGAGCTGCTCCTGGGAGACCAGTATTAGATTCCGATGCACCAGTGCAGGTTTACTGTATCCCTTGGACCTTCACATTGTCCATGAAACACACATATCGCATCGGGATTGAATACAAAATGCACAATGCCAACTTAAGTACAAGAAGAGTGAATTTTCTAAGAGTTTGTGGTTTGAGCGGCTCCTGGCTGACCAGTATTAGATTCCGATGCTCCAGTGCAGGTTTACTGTATCCCTTGAACCTACACATTGACCATGAAACAGAGAAATTGCATCGCGATTGAATACAAAACTCACAATGCCAACGTAACCTCAAGAAGTGTGAATCTTCGACGAGTTTGTGCTTTGAGCGTCTCCTGGGAGACCTGTATTAGATTCCGATGCACCAGTACACGTTTACTGTATCCCTTTGACCTTCACATTGACCATGAAACACAGAAATTGCATTGGGATTGAATACAAAAGGGACAATGCCGACTTAAGTACAAGAAGGTGAATTTTCTAAGATTTTGTGGTTTGAGCGGCTCCTGGGTGACCAGTATTAGATTCCGTTGCACCAGTGCGGGTTAACTGCATCCCTTTGACCTTCACATTGACCATGAAACGCAGAAATTGCATCGGTATTGAATACAAAAGGGACAATGCCGACTTAACTACAAGAAGGGTGAATCTTCTAAGAGTTTCTGCTTTGAGCGGCTCCTGGGAGACCAGTATTAGATTCCGATGCACAAATGCAGGTTTTCTGTATCCCTTGGACGTTCACATTAACCATGAAACACAGAAATTAAATCGGGATTGAATACAAATTGCACAATGCCGACTTAAGTACAAGAAGAGTGAATCTTCTAAGAGTTTGTGCCTTCAGCGGCTCCTGCGTGAGCAGTATTAGATTCCGATGCACCAGTGCAGTATTCCTGTATCCCTTGGACCTTCACATTTACCATGCAACACAGAAATTGCATCGGGACTGAATACGAAAGGCACAACTCCGACTTAAGTACAAGAAAAGTGAATCTTCTAAGAGTTTGTGGTTTGAGCGGCTCCAGGTCGACCAGAGTTAGATTCCGATGAACCAGTGGAGGTTTACTGTATCCTTTGGACTTTCACACTGACCATGAAACACAGTAATTGCTTCGGAACTGAATACAAAAGGGACAATGCCGACTTAAGAACAAGAAGAGTGAATATTCGAAGATTTTGTGCTTTCAGCGGGTCCTGGGAGACCAGTATTAGATTCCGATGCACCAGTTCACGTTTCCTCTATCCCTTGGACCTTCACATTGACCAGGAAACACAAACGTTGCTTTGGGATTGAATACAAATGGGACAATGCCGACATTAGTGCAAGAAGAGTGAATTTAGTAAGAGTTTGTGGTTTGAGCGGCTCCTGGCAGACTAGTATTAGATTTCGATGCACCAGTGCAGATTTACTGTATCCCTTGGACCTTCACATTGACCATGAAACACAGAAATTGCATCGGGATTGAATACAAAAGGGACTGCCGACTTAAGTACAAGAAGGTGAATTTTCTAAGATTTTGTGGTTTGAGCGGCTCCTGAGTGACCAGTATTAGATTCCGTTGCACCAGTGCAGGTTAACTGCATCCCTTTGACCTTCACATTGACCATGAAACGCAGAAATTGCATCGGGATTGAATACAAAATGGACAATGCCGACTTAAGTAGAAGAGTTGTGAATCTTCTAAGAGTTTGTGCTTTGGGCGGTTCATGGGAGACCAGTATTAGATGCCGATGCACCAGTGCTGATTAACTGTATCCCTTGGACCTTCACATTGACCATGAAAAACAGAAAAAACATCGGGTTTGAATACAAAAGAGACAATGCCAACATAAGTAAAAGAAGAGTATATCTTCTAAGAGTTTGTGCTTTGAGCGGCTCCTGGGAGACCAGTATTAGATTCCGATGCACCAGTGCAAGTTTACTGTATCCCTTGGTCCTTCAGATTGACCATGAAACACAGATATTGCATCGGGATTGAATACAATACGGACAATGCCGGCTCAAGTACAAGAAGAGTAAATCTCTTCAGAGTATTTGCTTTGAGCGGCTCCTGGGATATCAGTATTAGATTCCGATGCACCAATGCAAGTTTACTGTATCCCTTCGACCTTCACATTGACCATGAAACACAGAAATTCCATCGCGATTGAATTTAAAAGGCACAATGCCGTCTTAAGTACCAGAAGAGTGAATCTTCTAAGAGTTTCTGCTTTGAGCGTCTCCTGGGAAACCAGTATTAGATTCCGATGCACAAGTGCACGTTACCTGTATACCTTGGACCCTCAAATTGTCCATGAAACACAGAAACCGCATCGGGATTGAATACAAAAGAGACAATGCCGACTTAAGTCCAAGAAGAGTGAATCTTCTACGAGTTTGTGTTTGAGCGTCTCCTGGGAGACCAGTATTAGATTCCGATGCACCAGTGCAGGTTTACTGTATCCCTTAGACCTTCACATTGACCATGATACACAGAACTTGCATCGGGATTGAATACAAAAGGGACAATGCCGACTTAAGTACAAGAAGAGTGAATTTTCTAAGAGTTTGTGGTTTGAGCGGCTCCTGGGAGAAAAGTGTTAGATTCCGATGCCCCAGTGCACGTTTACTGTATCCCTTGGACCTTCCGATTGACCATGAAACACAGTATATGCATCGGGATTGAATACAAAAGAGACAATGCCGACTTAAGTACAAGAAGACTGAATCTTCTAAGAGTTTGTGCTTTGAGCGGCTCCTGGGAGGCCAGTATTAGGTTCCGACGCACCAGTGCAGGTTTACTGTATCCCTTGGTCCTTCACATTGAACATGAAACACAGATATTGCATCAGGATTGAATACAAAAGGGACAATGCTGACTTAAATACAAGAAGAGTGAGTCTCTTCAGAGTTTGTGCTTTCAGCGGCTCCTGGGATACCAGTATTAGATTCCGATGCACCAGTGCAGGTTTACTGTATCCCTTGGACCTTCACATTGACCATGAAACACAGAAATTGCATCAGGACTGAACACAAAAGGGACAGCCGACTTAAGTACAAGAGGAGTTAATCATCTAAGAGTCTGTGCTTTGAGAGGCTCTTGGGAGACCAGTATTAGAATCCGATGCACCAGTCAAGGTTTACTGTATCCCTTGGACCTTCACATTGCCGATGAAACGCAGAAATTGCATCCGGATTGATTACAAATTGCACAATGCCGACTTAAGTACAAGAAGAGTGAAACTTCCAAGAGTTTGTGCTTTGAGCGGCTCCTGGGAGACCAGTATTAGATTCGAATGCACCAGTGCAGGATTACTGTATACCTTGGACCCTCACATTGACCATGAAACACAGAAACCGCATCGGGATTGAATACAAAAGAGACAATGCTGATTTAAGTACAAGAAGAGTGAATCTCCTAATAGTTTAGTTTGAGCGCTTCCTGGGAGACCAGTATTAGATTCAGATGCACCAGTGCAGGTTTACTGTATCCCCTGGACCTTCACATTGACCATGAAACATAGATATTGCATCGGGATTGAATACAAATGGGACAATGCCGACCTAATTACAAGAGGAGTTAATCTTCTAAGAATTTGTGCATTGAGCGGCTCCTGGGTTACCGGTATTAGATTCCTAAGCACCATTGCAGGTTAACTGTTTCCCTTGGACCTTCACATTGACCATGAAACACAGAAATTTCATCGGGATTGAATATAAATCGGACATTGCAGACTTATGTACAAGAGGAGTGAATCTTCTCACAGTATGAGCTATTAGCGGCTCCTGGGAGACCAGTATTAGATTCCGTTGCACCAGTGCAGGGTAACTGTATCCCTTGGACCTTCACATTGAAAATGAACCACAGAAAAAACATCGGGTTTGAATACAAAAGAGACAATGCCAACATAAGTAAAAGAAGAGTATATCTTCTAAGAGTTTGTGCTTTGAGCGGCTCCTGGGAGACCAGTATTAGATTCCGATGCACCAGTGCAAGTTTACTGTATCCCTTAGTCCTTCAGATTGACCATGAAACACATATATTCCATCGGGATTGAATACAATACGGACAATGCCGACTTAAGTACAAGAAGAGTAAATCTCTTCAGAGTATGTGCTTTGAGCGGCTCCTGGGATATCAGTATTAGATTCCGATGCACCAATGCAAGTTTATTGTATCCCTTCGACCTTCACATTGACCATGAAACACAGAAATTCCATCGCGATTGAATTTAAAAGGCACAATGCCGTCTTAAGTACCAGAAGAGTGAATCTTCTAAGAGTTTCTGCTTTGAGCGTCTCCTGGGAAACCAGTATTAGATTCCGATGCACAAGTGCACGTTACCTGTATACCTTGGACCCTCAAATTGACCATGAAACACAGAAACCGCATCGGGATTGAATACAAAAGAGACAATGCCGACTTAAGTACAAGAAGAGTGAATCTTCTAAGAGTCTGTGTTTGAGCGTCTCCTGGGAGACCAGTATTAGATTCCGATGCACCAGTGCAGGTTTACTGTATACAGTGGCCCTTCACATTGACCATGAAACAAAGAAATTGCATCGGGATTGAATACATAAGGCACAATGCCGACTCAAGTACAAGAAGAGGGAATCTTCCGAAAGTTTGTGCTTTGAGCGGCTCTTGGGAGACCACTATTAGATTCCAGTGAACCAGTGCAGATTTACTGTATCCATTGGACCTTCACATTGACCATGAAACACAGAAAATGCGTCGGGATTGAATACAAAAGGCACAATGCCGACTTAAGTACCAGGAGAGTGAATCTTCTGTTACTGCTCTGAGCAGCTCCTGAGAGACCAGTATTAGATTCCGATGCACAAGTGCACGTTTTCTGTATACCTTGGACCCTCACATTGACCATGAAACACAGAAACCGCATCGGGATTGAATACAAAAGAGACAATGCCGACTTAAGTACAAGAAGAGTCAATCTTCTAAGAGTTTGTGTTTGAGCGTCTCCTGGGAGACCAGTATTAGATTCCGATGCACCAGTGCAGGTTTACTGTCTCCCTTGGACCTTCACATTGACCATGAAACACAGAAATTGCATCGGGACTGAATACAAAAGGGACAATGCCGACTTATGTACAAGAAGAGTGAATTTTCTAAGAGTTTGTGGTTTGAGCGGCTCCTGGGAGAAAAGTGTTAAATTCCGATGCATCAGTGCAAGTTTACTGTATCCCTTGGACCTTCACATTGACCATGAAACACAGAAATTGCATCGGGATTGAATACAAAAGGGACCATGCCGACTTAAGTACAAGAACGATGAGTCTTATAAGGTTTTGTGCTTTGAGCGGCTCCTAGGAGCCCAGTATTAAATTCTGATGCAGCAGTGCTGGTTAACGGTATCCCTTGGACCTTCACATTGACCATGAAACACAGAATATGCATCGCGATTGAATACAAAAGAGACAATGCCGACTTAAGTACAAGAAGGCTGAAGCTTCTAAGAGTTTGTGCTTTGAGCGGCTCCTGGGAGACCAGTATTAGGTTCCGACGCACCTATGCAGGTTTACTGAACCCCTTGGTACTTCCCATTGACCATGAAACACAGGAATTGCATCGGGATTGAATACAAAAGGAACAATACCGACTTAAGAACAAGAACAGTGAATCTTGCAAGAGTTTGTGCTTTGAGCGGCTCCTGGGAGACCAGTATTAGATTACGATGCACCAGTGCAGGTTTATTGTGTCGCTTGGAATATCACATTGACCATGAAACACAGAAATTGCATGGGGATTGAATACTAAAGGCACAATGCCAACTTAAGTACAAAAAGAGTAAATCTTCTAAGAGTTTGTAATTTGAGCGGCTTCTGGGAGACCAGTATTAGATTCCGATGCACCAGTGCAGGTTAACTGTATCCCTTGGTCCTTCACATAGACCATGAAACACAGATATTGCATCGGGATCGAATACAAAAGGTAATATGCCGACTTAAGTACAAGAAGAATGAATCTCCTGAGTTTGCGTTTTAAGCGGCTCCTGGGATACCAGTATTAGATTCCGATGCACCAGTTCACATTTACAGTATCCCTTGGACCTTCACATTGACCATGAATTACAAAAATTGCTTCGGGATTGAATACAAAAGGGACAATGCCGACATAAGTGCAAGATGAGTGAATTTTTTGAGCGTTTGTGGTTTGAGCGGCTCCTGCCAGACCAGTATTAGATTCCGATGCACCAGTGCAGGTTTACTGTATCACGTGGACTTTCACATTGAGCATGAAACACAGAAAGTGCATCGGGATTGAATACAAAAGGGACTATGCCGACTTAAGTACAAGAAGAGTGAATCTTCTAAGAGTTGGTGGTTTGAGCTGCTCCTGGGAGAACAGTATTAGATTCTGATGCACCAGTGCAGGTTTACTGTATCCCTGGGACCTTCACATTCACCATGAAACACAGAAATTGCATCGGGATTGACTACATAAGGCACAATGCCGACTTAAGTATAAGAAGAGTGAATTTTCTAGGAGTTTGTGACTTGAGCGGCTCCTGGGAGACCAGTATTAGATTCCGATGCACCAGTGCAGGTTTACTGTATCCCTTGGACAGTCACATTGACCATGAAACACAGAAATCGCATCTGGAGTGAATCCAAAAGGCACAATGCCAACTTAAGTACAAGAAGAGTGAATCTTCTAAAAGATTGTGCTTTGAGCGGCTAATGGTAGACCAGTATTAGATTCCGATGCACCTGTGCAGGTTGACTGTATCATTTGGACCTTCACATTGACCATGAAACACAGAAATTGCATCGGGATTGAATACAAAATGACATTGCCGACTTAAGTACAAGAAGAATGAATCCTCTAGGACATTGTGTTTTCTGCGGCTCCTGGGAGACCAGTATTAGATTCCGATGCACCAGTGCATGTTTACCGTATCCCTTGGACATCACATTGACCATGAAACACAGAAATCGCATCGGGATTGTATAGCAAAGGCACAACGTGGACTTAAGTACAAGAAGAGTGAATCTTCTAAGAGTTTGTGGATTGAGCGGCTCATGGACGACCAGCATTAGATTCTGATGAACCAGTGCAGCTTTACCGTATCCCTTGGACCTCCTGATAGCCCATGAAACACAGAAATTGCATCGGGATTGAATACATAAGGCACAATACCGACTAAAGTACAAGAAGAGTGATCTTCTAAGAGTTTGTGCTTTGAGCGGCTCCTGGGAGGCCACTATTACATTCCAATGCACCAGAGCAGGTTGACTGTATCATTTGGACCTTCACATTGACCATGAAACACAGAAATTGCATTGGGATTGAATACATAATGGACAATGGCGACTTAAGTACAAGAAGAATGAATCTTCTAGGAGTTTCTGCTTTCAGCGGCTCCTGGGAGACCAGTATTAGATTCCGATGCACCAGTGCAGGTTTACTGTATCCCTTCGACCTTCACATTGACCATGAAACACAGATATTGCATCGGGATTGAATACAAAAGGCACAATGCCGACTTAAGTACATGAAGAGTGAATCTTCTAAGAATTTGTGGTTTGAGCGCCTCCTGGGAGACCAGTATTAGATTCCGATGCACCAGTGCACGTTTGCTGTTTCCCTTGACCCTTCACATTGTATATGAAACACAGAAATTGCATCGGGATTGAATACATAAGGCACAATGAATACTTAAGTACAAGAAGAGTGAACCTTCTAAGAGTTTGTGGTTCGAGCGGCTCCTGACTGACCTGTATTAGATTCCGATGCACCAGTGCAGGATTACTGTATCCCTTGAACCTTCACATTGACCATGAAACACAGAAATTGCATCGGGATTGAATACAAAACTCCCAATGCCAACTTAACCTCAAGAAGTGTGAATCTTCGGAGAGTTTGTGTTTTGAGCGTCTCCTGGGAGACCTGTATTAGATTCCGATGCACCAGTGCACGTTTACTGTATCCCTTTGACCTTCACATTGACCATGAAACACAGAAATTGCATCGGGATTGAATACAAAAGGGACAATGCCGACTTAAGTACAAGAAGGTGAATTTTCTAAGAATTTGTGGTTTGAGCGGATCCTGAGCGACCAGTATTAGATTCCGTTGCACCAGTGCAGGTTAACTGCATCCCTATGACCTTCACATTGACCATGAAACGCAGAAATAGCATCGGGATTGAATACAAAAGGGACAATGCCGACTTAAGTATAAGAAGAGTGAATTTTCTAAGAGTTTGTGGTTAGAGCGGCTCCTGGGAGAAAAGTGTCAGATTCCGGTGCACCAGTGCAGGTTTACTGTTTCCCTTGGACATTCCCATTGACCATGAAACACAGAAATTGCATTGGGATTGATTACAAACGAGACAATGGCGACTTAAGTACAGGAAGACTGAATCTTCTAAGAATTTGTGCTTTGAGCGGCTACTGGGAGACCAGTACTAGGTTCCGACGCACCAGTGCAGTTTTTGCTGTATCCCTTGGTCCTTCACATTGACCATGTAACACAGATATTGCATCGGGATTGAATACAAAAGGGAATATGCCGACTTAAGTACAAGAAGAATGAATCTCTTCAGAGTTTGTGCTTTGAGCGGCTCCTGCGAGACCAGTATTAGATTCCGATGCACCAGTGCAGGTTTACTGTATCCGTTGGACCTTCACATTGAGCATGAAACACAAAAATTACTTCGGGATTGAATACAAAAGGGACAATGCCGACATAAGTGCAAGATTAGTGAAGTTTTTGAGAGTTTGTGGTTAGAGCGGCTCCTGGCAGATCAGTATTAGATTCCGATGCACCAGTGCAGGTTTACTGTATCACTTGGACTTTCACATTTAGCATGAAACACAGAAAGTGCATCGGGATTGAATACAAAAGGGACTATGCCGACTTAAGTACAAGAAGAGTGAATCTTCTAAGTGTTGGTGGTTTGAGCTGCTCCTGGGAGACCAGTATTAGATTCCGATGCACCAGTGCAGGTTTACTGTATCCCTGGGACCGCCACATTGACCATGAAACACAGAAATTGCTTCGGGATTGAATACATAAAGCACAATGCCGACTTAAGTAAAAGAAGAGTGAATTTTCTAGGAGTTTGTGGCTTGAGCGGCTCCTGGGAGACCAGTATTAGATTCCGATGCACCAGTTCCGGTTTACTGTATCCCTTGGACATTCACATTGACCATGAAACACAGAAATCCCATCGGGAGTGAATACAAAAGCACAATGCCGACTTAAGTACAATAAAAGTGAATCTTCTAAGAGTTTGTACTTTGAACGGCTCCAGGGAGACCAGTATTAGATTCCGATTCACCAGTGCAAGTTTACTGTATCCCTTGGACCGTCACATTGAACATGAAACACAGAAATTGCAGAGGGTTTGAATACAAAAGGCACAATGCCGACTTAGTACAAGAAGAGTGAATCTTCTAAGAGTTTATGCTTTGAGCGGCTCCTGGGAGACCAGTATTACATTCTGATTCACCAGTGCTGGTTGACCGTATCATTTGGACCTTCACATTGTCCATGAAACACAGAAATTGCATCGGGATTGAATACAAAAGGTACAATGCTGACTTGAGTACAAGAAGGATGATTCTTCTCGGAGTTTGTGCTTTGAGCGGTTCCTGAGAGACCAGTATGAGATTCCGATGCACCAGTGCAGGTTTACTGTATCCCTTGGACCTTCACATTGTCCATGAAACACACATATCGCATCGGGATTGAATACAAAATGCACAATGCCAACTTAAGTACAAGAAGAGTGAATTTTCTAAGAGTTTGTGGTTTGAGCGGCTCCTGGCTGACCAGTATTAGATTCCGATGCTCCAGTGCAGGTTTACTGTATCCCTTGAACCTACACATTGACCATGAAACAGAGAAATTGCATCGCGATTGAATACAAAACTCACAATGCCAACGTAACCTCAAGAAGTGTGAATCTTCGAAGAGTTTGTGCTTTGAGCGTCTCCTGGGAGACCTGTATTAGATTCCGATGCACCAGTACACGTTTACTGTATCCCTTTGACCTTCACATTGACCATGAAACACAGAAATTGCATTGGGATTGAATACAAAATGGACAATGCCGACTTAAGTGCAAGAAGGTGAATTTTCTAAGATTTTGTGGTTTGAGCGGTTCCTGAGTGACCAGTATTAGATTCCGTTGCACCAGTGCAGGTTAACTGCATCCCTTTGACCTTCACATTGACCATGAAACGCAGAAATTACATCGGTATTGAATACAAAAGGGACAATGCCGACTTAAGTATAAGAAGAGTGAATTTTCTAAGAGTTTGTGGTTAGAGAGGCTCCTGGGAGAAAAGTGTCAGATTCCGGTGCACCAGTGCAGGTTTACTGTATCACTTGGACTTTCACATTGAGCATGAAACACAGAAAGTGCATCGGGATTGAATACAAAAGGGACTATGCCGACTTAAGTACAAGAAGAGTGAATCTTCTAAGAGTTTGTGCTTTGAGCGGCTCCTGGCACACCAGTATTAGATTCCGATGCACCAGTGCAGGTTTACTGTATCCCTTGGCCTTTCACGTTGACCATGAAACACAAAAATTGCATCGGAATTGAACACAAAAGGGACAATGCCGACTTAACTGCAAGAAGGGTGAATCTTCTAAGAGTTTCTGCTTTGAGCGGCTCCTGGGAGACCAGTATTAGATTCCGATGCACAAGTGCAGGTTTTCTGTATCCCTTGGACGTTCACATTAACCATGAAACACAGAAATTAAATCGGGATTGAATACAAATTGCACAATGCCGACTTAAGTACAAGAAGAGTGAATCTTCTAAGAGTTTGTGCCTTCAGCGGCTCCTGCGAGAGCAGTATTAGATTCCGATGCACCAGTGCAGTATTGCTGTATCCCTTGGACCTTCACATTGACCATGCAACACAGAAATTGCATCGGGACTGAATATGAAAGGCACAACTCCGACTTAAGTACAAGAAAAGTGAATCTTCTAAGAGTTTGTGGTTTGAGCGGCTCCAGGTTGACCAGAGTTAGATTCCGATGAACCAGTGGAGGTTTACTGTATCCTTTGGACTTTCACATTGACCATGAAACACAGTAATTGCTTCGGAACTGAATACAAAAGGGACTGCCGACTTAAGTACAAGAAGAGTGAATCTTCTAAGAGTTTGTGGTTTGAGCGGCTCCTGGGAGACCAGTGTTAGATTCCGATGCACCAGTGCAGGTTTACTGTATCCCTTGGACCTTCACATTGAATTTGAAACACAGAACTTGCATCGGGATTGAATACAAAATGGACAATGCCGACGTAAGTAGGAGAGTTGTGAATCTTCTAAGAGTTTGTGCTTTGAGCGGTTCATGGGAGACCAGTATTAGATGCCGATGCACCAGTGCTGATTAACTGTATCCCTTGGACCTTCACATTGACCATGAAAAACAGAAAAAACATCGGGTTTGAATACAAAAGAGACAATGCCAACATAAGTAAAAGAAGAGTATATCTTTTAAGAGTTTGTGCTTTGACCGGCTCCTGGGAGACCAGTATTAGATTCCGATGCACCAGTGCAAGTTTACTGTATCCCTTGGTCCTTCAGATTGACCATGAAACACAGATATTGCATCGGGATTGAATACAATACGGACAATGCCGGCTTAAGTACAAGAAGAGTAAATCTCTTCAGAGGATTTGCTTTGAGCGGCTCCTGGGATATCAGTATTAGATTCCGATGCACCAATGCAAGTTTACTGTATCCCTTCGACCTTCACATTGACCATGAAACACAGAAATTCCATCGCGATTGAATTTAAAAGGCACAATGCCGTCTTAAGTACCAGAAGAGTGAATCTTCTAAGAGTTTCTGCTTTGAGCGTCTCCTGGGAAACCAGTATTAGATTCCGATGCACAAGTGCACGTTACCTGTATACCTTGGACCCTCAAATTGACCATGAAACACAGAAACCGCATCGGGATTGAATACAAAAGAGACAATGCCGACTTAAGTACAAGAAGAGTGAATCTTCTAAGAGTTTGTGTTTGAGCGTCTCCTGGGAGACCAGTATTAGATTCCGATGCACCAGTGCAGGTTTACTGTATCCATTGGACCTTCACATTGACCATGAAACACACAAATTGCATCGGGACTGAATACAAAAGGGACAATGACGACTTATGTACAAGAAGAGTGAATTTTCTAAGAGTTTGTGGTTTGAGCGGCTCCTGGGAGAAAAGTGTTAAATTCCGATGCACCAGTGCAAGTTTACTGTATCCCTTGGACCTTCACATTGACCATGAAACACAGAAATTGCATCGGGATTGAATACAAAAGGGACAATGCCGACTTAAGTACAAGAACGATGAGTCTTATAAGATTTTGTGCTTTGAGCGGCCCCTGGGAGCCCAGTATTAAATTCTGATGCACCAGTGCTGGTTAACGGTATCCCTTGGACCTTCACATTGTCCATGAAACACAGAATATGCATCGGGATTGAATACAAAAGAGACAATGCCGACTTAAGTACAAGAAGACTGAAGCTTCTAAGAGTTTGTACTTTGAGCGGCTCCTGGGAGACCAGTGTTAGGTTCCGATGCACCAGTGCAGGTTTACTGTATCACTTGGACTTTCACATTGAGCATGAAACACAGAAAGTGCATCGGGATTGAATACAAAAGGGACTATGCCGACTTAAGTACAAGAAGAGTGAATCTTCTAAGTGTTGGTGGTTTGAGCTGCTCCTGGGAGACCAGTATTAGATTCCGATGCACCAGTGCAGGTTTACTGTATCCCTGGGACCGCCACATTGACCATGAAACACAGAAATTGCTTCGGGATTGAATACATAAAGCACAATGCCGACTTAAGTATAAGAAGAGTGAATTTTCTAGGAGTTTGTGGCTTGAGCGGCTCCTGGGAGACCAGTATTAGATTCCGATGCACCAGTTCCGGTTTACTGTATCCCTTGGACATTCACATTGACCATGAAACACAGAAATCCCATCGGGAGTGAATACAAAAGCACAATGCCGACTTAAGTACAATAAAAGTGAATCTTCTAAGAGTTTGTACTTTGAACGGCTCCAGGGAGACCAGTATTAGATTCCGATTCACCAGTGCAAGTTTACTGTATCCCTTGGACCGTCACATTGAACATGAAACACAGAAATTTCAGAGGGTTTGAATACAAAAGGCACAATGCCGACTTAGTTCAAGAAGAGTGAATCTTCTAAGAGTTTATGCTTTGAGCGGCTCCTGGGAGACCAGTATTACATTCTGATTCACCAGTGCTGGTTGACCGTATCATTTGGACCGTCACATTGTCCATGAAACACAGAAATTGCATCGGGATTGAATACAAAAGGTACAATGCTGACTTGAGTACAAGAAGGATGATTCTTCTCGGAGTTTGTGCTTTGAGCGGCTCCTGAGAGACCAGTATGAGATTCCGATGCACCAGTGCAGGTTTACTGTATCCCTTGGACCGTCACATTCTCCATGAAACACACATATCGCATCGGGATTGAATACAAAATGCACAATGCCAACTTAAGTACAAGAAGAGTGAATTTTCTAAGAGTTTGTGGTTTGAGCGGCTCCTGGCTGACCAGTATTAGATTCCGATGCTCCAGTGCAGGTTTACTGTATCCCTTGAACCTACACATTGACCATGAAACAGAGGAATTGCATCGCGATTGAATACAAAACTCACAATGCCAACGTAACCTCAAGAAGTGTGAATCTTCGAAGAGTTTGTGCTTTGAGCGTCTCCTGGGAGACCTGTATTAGATTCCGATGCACCAGTACACGTTTACTGTATCCCTTTGACCTTCACATTGACCATGAAACACAGAAATTGCATTGGGATTGAATACAAAATGGACAATGCCGACTTAAGTACAAGAAGGTGAATTTTCTAAGATTTTGTGGTTTGAGCGGTTCCTGAGTGACCAGTATTAGATTCTGTTGCACCAGTGCAGGTTAACTGCATCCCTTTGACCTTCACATTGACCATGAAACGCAGAAATTACATCGGTATTGAATACAAAAGGGACAATGCCGACTTAAGTATAAGAAAAGTGAATTTTCTAAGAGTTTGTGGTTAGAGAGGCTCCTGGGAGAAAAGTGTCAGATTCCGGTGCACCAGTGCAGGTTTACTGTATCACTTGGACTTTCACATTGAGCATGAAACACAGAAAGTGCATCGGGATTGAATACAAAAGGGACTATGCCGACTTAAGTACAAGAAGAGTGAATCTTCTAAGAGTTTGTGCTTTGAGCGGCTCCTGGCACACCAGTATTAGATTCCGATGCACCAGTGCAGGTTTACTGTATCCCTTGGCCTTTCACGTTGACCATGAAACACAAAAATTGCATCGGAATTGAACACAAAAGGGACAATGCCGACTTAACTACAAGAAGGGTGAATCTTCTAAGAGTTTCTGCTTTGAGCGGCTCCTGGGAGACCAGTATTAGATTCCGATGCACAAGTGCAGGTTTTCTGTATCCCTTGGACGTTCACATTAACCATGAAACACAGAAATTAAATCGGGATTGAATACAAATTGCACAATGCCGACTTAAGTACAAGAAGAGTGAATCTTCTAAGAGTTTGTGCCTTCAGCGGCTCCTGCGAGAGCAGTATTAGATTCCGATGCACCAGTGCAGTATTGCTGTATCCCTTGGACCTTCACATTGACCATGCAACACAGAAATTGCATCGGGACTGAATACGAAAGGCACAACTCCGACTTAAGTACAAGAAAAGTGAATCTTCTAAGAGTTTGTGGTTTGAGCGGCTCCAGGTTGACCAGAGTTAGATTCCGATGAACCAGTGGAGGTTTACTGTATCCTTTGGACTTTCACATTGACCATGAAACACAGTAATTGCTTCGGAACTCAATACAAAAGGGACTGCCGACTTAAGTACAAGAAGAGTGAATCTTCTAAGAGTTTGTGGTTTGAGCGGCTCCTGGGAGACCAGTGTTAGATTCCGATGCACCAGTGCAGGTTTACTGTATCCCTTGGACCTTCACATTAAATTTGAAACACAGAACTTGCATCGGGATTGAATACAAAATGGACAATGCCGACTTAAGTAGGAGAGTTGTGAATCTTCTAAGAGTTTGTGCTTTGAGCGGTTCATGGGAGACCAGTATTGGATGCCGATGCACCAGTGCTGATTAACTGTATCCCTTGGACCTTCACATTGACCATGAAAAACAGAAAAAACATCGGGTGTGAATACAAAAGAGACAATGCCAACATAAGTAAAAGAAGAGTATATCTTCTAAGAGTTTGTGCTTTGACCGGCTCCTGGGAGACCAGTATTAGATTCCGATGCACCAGTGCAAGTTTACTGTATCCCTTGGTCCTTCAGATTGACCATGAAACACAGATATTGCATCGGGATTGAATACAATACGGACAATGCCGGCTTAAGTACAAGAAGAGTAAATCTCTTCAGAGGATTTGCTTTGAGCGGCTCCTGGGATATCAGTATTAGATTCCGATGCACCAATGCAAGTTTACTGTATCCCTTCGACCTTCACATTGACCATGAAACACAGAAATTCCATCGCGATTGAATTTAAAAGGCACAATGCCGTCTTAAGTACCAGAAGAGTGAATCTTCTAAGAGTTTCTGCTTTGAGCGTCTCCTGGGAAACCAGTATTAGATTCCGATGCACAAGTGCACGTTACCTGTATACCTTGGACCCTCAAATTGACCATGAAACACAGAAACCGCATCGGGATTGAATACAAAAGAGACAATGCCGACTTAAGTACAAGAAGAGTGAATCTTCTAAGAGTTTGTGTTTGAGCGTCTCCTGGGAGACCAGTATTAGATTCCGATGCACCAGTGCAGGTTTACTGTATCCATTGGACCTTCACATTGACCATGAAACACAGAAATTGCATCGGGACTGAATACAAAAGGGACAATGACGACTTATGTACAAGAAGAGTGAATTTTCTAAGAGTTTGTGGTTTGAGCGGCTCCTGGGAGAAAAGTGTTAAATTCCGATGCACCAGTGCAAGTTTACTGTATCCCTTGGACCTTCACATTGACCATGAAACACAGAAATTGCATCGGGATTGAATACAAAAGGGACAATGCCGACTTAAGTACAAGAAGAGTGGATCTCTTCAGAGTTTGTGCTTTGAGCGGTTCCTGGGATACCAGTATTAGAGTCCGATGCACCAGTGCAGGTTTACTGTATCCGTTGGACCTTCACATTGACCATGAAACACAAAAATTACTTCGGGATTGAATACAAAAGGGACAATGCCGACATAAGTGCAAGATGAGTGAAGTTTTTGAGAGTTTGTGGTTAGAGCGGCTCCTGGCAGACCAGTGTTAGATTCCGATGCACCAGTGCAGGTTTACTGTATCCGTTGGACCTTCACATTGACCATGAAACACAAAAATTACTTCGGGATTGAATACAAAAGGGACTATGCCGACTTAAGTACAAGAAGAGTGAATCTTCTAAGTGTTGGTGGTTTGAGCTGCTCCTGGGAGACCAGTATTAGATTCCGATGCACCAGTGCAGGTTTACTGTATCCCTGGGACCGCCACATTGACCATGAAACACAGAAATTGCTTCGGGATTGAATACATAAAGCACAATGCCGACTTAAGTATAAGAAGAGTGTCTTTTCTAGGAGTTTGTGGCTTGAGCGGCTCCTGGGAGACCAGTATTAGATTCCGATGCACCAGTTCCGGTTTACTGTATCCCTTGGACATTCACATTGACCATGAAACACAGAAATCCCATCGGGAGTGAATACAAAAGCACAATGCCGACTTAAGTACAATAAAAGTGAATCTTCTAAGAGTTTGTACTTTGAACGGCTCCAGGGAGACCAGTATTAGATTCCGATTCACCAGTGCAAGTTTACTGTATCCCTTGGACCGTCACATTGAACATGAAACACAGAAATTGCAGAGGGTTTGAATACAAAAGGCACAATGCCGACTTAGTACAAGAAGAGTGAATCTTCTAAGAGTTTATGCTTTGAGCGGCTCCTGGGAGACCAGTATTACATTCTGATTCACCAGTGCTGGTTGACCGTATCATTTGGACCTTCACATTGTCCATGAAACACAGAAATTGCATCGGGATTGAATACAAAAGGTACAATGCTGACTTGAGTACAAGAAGGATGATTCTTCTCGGAGTTTGTGCTTTGAGCGGCTCCTGAGAGACCAGTATGAGATTCCGATGCACCAGTGCAGGTTTACTGTATCCCTTGGACCTTCACATTGTCCATGAAACACACATATCGCATCGGGATTGAATACAAAATGCACAATGCCAACTTAAGTACAAGAAGAGTGAATTTTCTAAGAGTTTGTGGTTTGAGCGGCTCCTGGCTGACCAGTATTAGATTCCGATGCTCCAGTGCAGGTTTACTGTATCCCTTGAACCTACACATTGACCATGAAACAGAGAAATTGCATCGCGATTGAATACAAAACTCACAATGCCAACGTAACCTCAAGAAGTGTGAATCTTCGAAGAGTTTGTGCTTTGAGCGTCTCCTGCGAGACCTGTATTAGATTCCGATGCACCAGTACACGTTTACTGTATCCCTTTGACCTTCACATTGACCATGAAACACAGAAATTGCATTGGGATTGAATACAAAATGGACAATGCCGACTTAAGTACAAGAAGGTGAATTTTCTAAGATTTTGTGGTTTGAGCGGTTCCTGAGTGACCAGTATTAGATTCCGTTGCACCAGTGCACGTTAACTGCATCCCTTTGACCTTCACATTGACCATGAAACGCAGAAATTACATCGGTATTGAATACAAAAGGGACAATGCCGACTTAAGTATAAGAAGAGTGAATTTTCTAAGAGTTTGTGGTTAGAGAGGCTCCTGGGAGAAAAGTGTCAGATTCCGGTGCACCAGTGCAGGTTTACTGTATCACTTGGACTGTCACATTGAGCATGAAACACAGAAAGTGCATCGGGATTGAATACAAAAGGGACTATGCCGACTTAAGTACAAGAAGAGTGAATCTTCTAAGAGTTTGTGCTTTGAGCGGCTCCTGGCACACCAGTATTAGATTCCGATGCACCAGTGCAGGTTTACTGTATCCCTTGGCCTTTCACGTTGACCATGAAACACAAAAATTGCATCGGAATTGAACACAAAAGGGACAATGCCGACTTAACTACAAGAAGGGTGAATCTTCTAAAAGTTTCTGCTTTGAGCGGCTCCTGGGAGACCAGTATTAGATTCCGATGCACAAGTGCAGGTTTTCTGTATCCCTTGGACGTTCACATTAACCATGAAACACAGAAATTAAATCGGGATTGAATACAAATTGCACAATGCCGACTTAAGTACAAGAAGAGTGAATCTTCTAAGAGTTTGTGCCTTCAGCGGCTCCTGCGAGAGCAGTATTAGATTCCGATGCACCAGTGCAGTATTGCTGTATCCCTTGGACCTTCACATTGACCATGCAACACAGAAATTGCATCGGGACTGAATACGAAAGGCACAACTCCGACTTAAGTACAAGAAAAGTGAATCTTCTAAGAGTTTGTGGTTTGAGCGGCTCCAGGTTGACCAGAGTTAGATTCCGATGAACCAGTGGAGGTTTACTGTATCCTTTGGACTTTCACATTGACCATGAAACACAGTAATTGCTTCGGAACTGAATACAAAAGGGACTGCCGACTTAAGTACAAGAAGAGTGAATCTTCTAAGAGTTTGTGGTTTGAGCGGCTCCTGGGAGACCAGTGTTAGATTCCGATGCACCAGTGCAGGTTTACTGTATCCCTTGGACCTTCACATTGAATTTGAAACACAGAACTTGCATCGGGATTGAATACAAAATGGACAATGCCGACTTAAGTAGGAGAGTTGTGAATCTTCTAAGAGTTTGTGCTTTGAGCGGTTCATGGGAGACCAGTATTAGATGCCGATGCACCAGTGCTGATTAACTGTATCCCTTGGACCTTCACATTGACCATGAAAAACAGAAAAAACATCGGGTTTGAATACAAAAGAGACAATGCCAACATAAGTAAAAGAAGAGTATATCTTCTAAGAGTTTGTGCTTTGACCGGCTCCTGGGAGACCAGTATTAGATTCCGATGCACCAGTGCAAGTTTTTTGTATCCCTTGGTCCTTCAGATTGACCATGAAACACAGATATTGCATCGGGATTGAATACAATACGGACAATGCCGGCTTAAGTACAAGAAGAGTAAATCTCTTCAGAGGATTTGCTTTGAGCGGCTCCTGGGATATCAGTATTAGATTCCGATGCACCAATGCAAGTTTACTGTATCCCTTCGACCTTCACATTGACCATGAAACACAGAAATTCCATCGCGATTGAATTTAAAAGGCACAATGCCGTCTTAAGTACCAGAAGAGTGAATCTTCTAAGAGTTTCTGCTTTGAGCGTCTCCTGGGAAACCAGTATTAGATTCCGATGCACAAGTGCACGTTACCTGTATACCTTGGACCCTCAAATTGACCATGAAACACAGAAACCGCATCGGGATTGAATACAAAAGAGACAATGCCGACTTAAGTACAAGAAGAGTGAATCTTCTAAGAGTTTGCGTTTGAGCGTCTCCTGGGAGACCAGTATTAGATTCCGATGCACCAGTGCAGGTTTACTGTATCCATTGGACCTTCACATTGACCATGAAACACAGAAATTGCATCGGGACTGAATACAAAAGGGACAATGACGACTTATGTACAAGAAGAGTGAATTTTCTAAGAGTTTGTGGTTTGAGCGGCTCCTGGGAGCCCAGTATTAAATTCTGATGCACCAGTGCTGGTTAACGGTATCCCTTGGACCTTCACATTGACCATGAAACACAGAATATGCATCGGGATTGAATACAAAAGAGACAATGCCGACTTAAGTACAAGAAGGCTGAAGCTTCTAAGAGTTTGTGCTTTGAGCGGCTCCTGGGAGACCAGTGTTAGGTTCCGACGCACCAGTGCAGGTTTACTGTACCCCTTGGCCCTTCCCATTGACCATGAAACACAGAAATTGCATCGGGATTGAATACAAAAGGGACAATGCCGACTTAAGTACAAGAAGAGTGGATCTTCTAAGTGTTGGTGGTTTGAGCTGCTCCTGGGAGACCAGTATTAGATTCCGATGCACCAGTGCAGGTTTACTGTATCCCTGGGACCGCCACATTGACCATGAAACACAGAAAATGCTTCGGGATTGAATACATAAAGCACAATGCCGACTTAAGTATAAGTTTGAGCGGCTCCAAGTTGACCAGAGTTAGATTCCGATGAACCAGTGGAGGTTTACTGTATCCTTTGGACTTTCACATTGACCATGAAACACAGTAATTGCTTCGGAACTGAATACAAAAGGGACAATGCCGAATTAAGTAAAAGAAGAGTGAATCTCTTCGGAGTTTGTGCTTTGAGCGGCTTCTGGGATACCAGTATTAGATTCCGATGCACCAGTGCAGGTTTACTGTATCCCTTCGACCTCACATTGACCATGAAACACAGAAATTCCATCGCGATTGAATTTAAAAGGCACAATGCCGTCTTAAGTACCAGAAGAGTGAATCTTCTAAGAGTTTCTGCTTTGAGCGTCTCCTGGGAAACCAGTATTAGATTCCGATGCACAAGTGCACGTTACCTGTATACCTTGGACCCTCAAATTGACCATGAAACACAGAAACCCCATCGGGATTGAATACAAAAGAGACACTGCCGACTTAAGTACAAGAAGAGTGAATCTTCTAAGAGTTTGTGTTTGAGCGTCTCCTGGGAGACCTGTATTAGATTCCGATGCACCAGTGCAGGTTTACTGTATACCTTGGCCCTTCGCATTGACCATGAAACAAAGAAATTGCATCGGGATTGAATACATAAGGCACAATGCCGACTCAAGTACAAGAAGAGGGAATCTTCCGAAAGATTGTGCTTTGAGCGGCTCTTGGGAGACCACTATTAGATTCCAGTGAACCAGTGCAGATTTACTGTATCAACTGGACCTTCACATTGACCATGAAACACAGAAAATGCGTCGGGATTGAATACAAAAGGCACAATGCCGACTTAAGTACCAGGAGAGTGAATCTTCTAAGAATTACTGCTCTGAGCAGCTCCTGAGAGACCAGTATTAGATTCCGATGCACAAGTTCACGTTTTCTGTATACCTTGGACCCTCACATTGACCATGAAACACAGAAACCGCATCGGGACTGAATACAAAAGAGACAATGCCGACTTAAGTACAAGAAGAGTCAATCTTCTAAGAGTTTGTGTTTGAGCGTCTCCTGGGAGACCAGTATTAGATTCCGATGCACCAGTGCAGGTTTACTGTATCCCTTCGACCTTCACATTGACCATGAAACACAGAAATTGCATCGGGATTGAATACAAATGGAACAATGTCGACTTAAGTACAAGAAGAATGAATCTTCTCAGAGTATGTGCTTTGAGCGGCTCCTGGGAGACCAGTATTAGATCCCGTTGCACCAGTGCAGGTTTACTGTATCCCTTAGACCTTCACATTGATCATGATAGACAGAACTTGCATCGGGATTGAATACAAAAGGGACAATGCCGACTTAAGTACAAGAAGAGTGAATTTTCTAAGAGTTTGTGGTTTGAGCGGCTCCTGGCTGACCAGTATTAGATTCCGATGCTCCAGTGCAGGTTTACTGTATCCCTTGAACCTACACATAGACCATGAAACAGAGAAATTGCATCGCGATTGAATACAAAACTCACAATGCCAACGTAACCTCAAGAAGTGTGAATCTTCGAAGAGTTTGTGCATTGAGCGTCTCCTGGGAGACCTGTATTAGATTCCGATGCACCAGTACACGTTTACTGTATCCCTTTGACCTTCACATTGACCATGAAACACAGAAATTGCATTGGGATTGAATACAAAAGGGACAATGCCGACTTAAGTACAAGAAGGTGAATTTTCTAAGATTTGGTGGTTTGAGCGGTTCCTGAGTGACCAGTATTAGATTCCGTTGCACCAGTGCAGGTTAACTGCATCCCTTTGACCTTCACATTGACCATGAAACGCAGAAATTGCATCGGGATTGAACACAAAAGGGACAATGCCGACTTAAGTATAAGAAGAGTGAATTTTCTAAGAGTTTGTGGTTAGAGAGGCTCCAGGGAGAAAAGTGTCAGATTCCGGTGCACCAGTGCAGGTTTACTGTATCACTTGGACTTTCACATTGAGCATGAAACACAGAAACTGCATCGGGATTGAATACAAAAGGGACTATGCCGACTTAAGTACAAGAAGAGTGAATCTTCTAAGAGTTTGTGCTTTGAGCGGCTCCTGGCACACCAGTATTAGATTCCGATGCACCAGTGCAGGTTTACTGTATCCCTTGGCCTTTCACGTTGACCATGAAACACAAAAATTGCATCGGAATTGAACACAAAAGGGACAATGCCGACTTAACTACAAGAAGGGTGAATCTTCTAAAAGTTTCTGCTTTGAGCGGCTCCTGGGAGACCAGTATTAGATTCCGATGCACAAGTGCAGGTTTTCTGTATCCCTTGGACGTTCACATTAACCATGAAACACAGAAATTAAATCGGGATTGAATACAAATTGCACAATGCCGACTTAAGTACAAGAAGAGTGAATCTTCTAAGAGTTTGTGCCTTCAGCGGCTCCTGCGAGAGCAGTATTAGATTCCGATGCACCAGTGCAGTATTGCTGTATCCCTTGGACCTTCACATTGACCATGCAACACAGAAATTGCATCGGGACTGAATACGAAAGGCACAACTCCGACTTAAGTACAAGAAAAGTGAATCTTCTAAGAGTTTGTGGTTTGAGCGGCTCCAGGTTGACCAGAGTTAGATTCCGATGAACCAGTGGAGGTTTACTGTATCCTTTGGACTTTCACATTGACCATGAAACACAGTAATTGCTTCGGAACTGAATACAAAAGGGACTGCCGACTTAAGTACAAGAAGAGTGAATCTTCTAAGAGTTTGTGGTTTGAGCGGCTCCTGGGAGACCAGTGTTAGATTCCGATGCACCAGTGCAGGTTTACTGTATCCCTTGGACCTTCACATTGAATTTGAAACACAGAACTTGCATCGGGATTGAATACAAAATGGACAATGCCGACTTAAGTAGGAGAGTTGTGAATCTTCTAAGAGTTTGTGCTTTGAGCGGTTCATGGGAGACCAGTATTAGATGCCGATGCACCAGTGCTGATTAACTGTATCCCTTGGACCTTCACATTGACCATGAAAAACAGAAAAAACATCGGGTTTGAATACAAAAGAGACAATGCCAACATAAGTAAAAGAAGAGTATATCTTCTAACAGTTTGTGCTTTGACCGGCTCCTGGGAGACCAGTATTAGATTCCGATGCACCAGTGCAAGTTTTTTGTATCCCTTGGTCCTTCAGATTGACCATGAAACACAGATATTGCATCGGGATTGAATACAATACGGACAATGCCGGCTTAAGTACAAGAAGAGTAAATCTCTTCAGAGGATTTGCTTTGAGCGGCTCCTGGGATATCAGTATTAGATTCCGATGCACCAATGCAAGTTTACTGTATCCCTTCGACCTTCACATTGACCATGAAACACAGAAATTCCATCGCGATTGAATTTAAAAGGCACAATGCCGTCTTAAGTACCAGAAGAGTGAATCTTCTAAGAGTTTCTGCTTTGAGCGTCTCCTGGGAAACCAGTATTAGATTCCGATGCACAAGTGCACGTTACCTGTATACCTTGGACCCTCAAATTGACCATGAAACACAGAAACCGCATCGGGATTGAATACAAAAGAGACAATGCCGACTTAAGTACAAGAAGAGTGAATCTTCTAAGAGTTTGCGTTTGAGCGTCTCCTGGGAGACCAGTATTAGATTCCGATGCACCAGTGCAGGTTTACTGTATCCATTGGACCTTCACATTGACCATGAAACACAGAAATTGCATCGGGACTGAATACAAAAGGGACAATGACGACTTATGTACAAGAAGAGTGAATTTTCTAAGAGTTTGTGGTTTGAGCGGCTCCTGGGAGCCCAGTATTAAATTCTGATGCACCAGTGCTGGTTAACGGTATCCCTTGGACCTTCACATTGACCATGAAACACAGAATATGCATCGGGATTGAATACAAAAGAGACAATGCCGACTTAAGTACAAGAAGGCTGAAGCTTCTAAGAGTTTGTGCTTTGAGCGGCTCCTGGGAGACCAGTGTTAGGTTCCGACGCACCAGTGCAGGTTTACTGTACCCCTTGGCCCTTCCCATTGACCATGAAACACAGAAATTGCATCGGGATTGAATACAAAAGGGACAATGCCGACTTAAGTACAAGAAGAGTGGATCTTCTAAGTGTTGGTGGTTTGAGCTGCTCCTGGGAGACCAGTATTAGATTCCGATGAACCAGTGGAGGTTTACTGTATCCTTTGGACTTTCACATTGACCATGAAACACAGTAATTGCTTCGGAACTGAATACAAAAGGGACAATGCCGAATTAAGTAAAAGAAGAGTGAATCTCTTCGGAGTTTGTGCTTTGAGCGGCTTCTGGGATACCAGTATTAGATTCCGATGCACCAGTGCAGGTTTACTGTATCCCTTCGACCTCACATTGACCATGAAACACAGAAATTCCATCGCGATTGAATTTAAAAGGCACAATGCCGTCTTAAGTACCAGAAGAGTGAATCTTCTAAGAGTTTCTGCTTTGAGCGTCTCCTGGGAAACCAGTATTAGATTCCGATGCACAAGTGCACGTTACCTGTATACCTTGGACCCTCAAATTGACCATGAAACACAGAAACCCCATCGGGATTGAATACAAAAGAGACAATGCCGACTTAAGTACAAGAAGAGTGAATCTTTTAAGAGTTTGTGTTTGAGCGTCTCCTGGGAGACCAGTATTAGATTCCGATGCACCAGTGCAGGTTTACTGTATACCTTGGCCCTTCGCATTGACCATGAAACAAAGAAATTGCATCGGGATTGAATACATAAGGCAAAATGCCGACTCAAGTACAAGAAGAGGGAATCTTCCGAAAGTTTGTGCTTTGAGCGGCTCTTGGGAGACCACTATTAGATTCCAGTGAACCAGTGCAGATTTACTGTATCAATTGGACCTTCACATTGACCATGAAACACAGAAAATGCGTCAGAATTGAATACAAAAGGCACAATGCCGACTTAAGTACCAGGAGAGTGAATCTTCTAAGAATTACTGCTCTGAGCAGCTCCTGAGAGACCAGTATTAGATTCCGATGCACAAGTTCACGTTTTCTGTATACCTTGGACCCTCACATTGACCATGAAACACAGAAACCGCATCGGGACTGAATACAAAAGAGACAATGCCGACTTAAGTACAAGAAGAGTCAATCTTCTAAGAGTTTGTGTTTGAGCGTCTCCTGGGAGACCAGTATTAGATTCCGATGCACCAGTGCAGGTTTACTGTATCCCTTCGACCTTCACATTGACCATGAAACACAGAAATTGCATCGGGATTGAATACAAATGGAACAATGTCGACTTAAGTACAAGAAGAATGAATCTTCTCAGAGTATGTGCTTTGAGCGGCTCCTGGGAGACCAGTATTAGATCCCGTTGCACCAGTGCAGGTTTACTGTATCCCTTAGACCTTCACATTGATCATGATAGACAGAACTTGCATCGGGATTGAATACAAAAGGGACAATGCCGACTTAAGTACAAGAAGAGTGAATTTTCTAAGAGTTTGTGGTTTGAGCGGCTCCTGGCTGACCAGTATTAGATTCCGATGCTCCAGTGCAGGTTTACTGTATCCCTTGAACCTACACATAGACCATGAAACAGAGAAATTGCATCGCGATTGAATACAAAACTCACAATGCCAACGTAACCTCAAGAAGTGTGAATCTTCGAAGAGTTTGTGCATTGAGCGTCTCCTGGGAGACCTGTATTAGATTCCGATGCACCAGTACACGTTTACTGTATCCCTTTGACCTTCACATTGACCATGAAACACAGAAATTGCATTGGGATTGAATACAAAAGGGACAATGCCGACTTAAGTACAAGAAGGTGAATTTTCTAAGATTTGGTGGTTTGAGCGGTTCCTGAGTGACCAGTATTAGATTCCGTTGCACCAGTGCAGGTTAACTGCATCCCTTTGACCTTCACATTGACCATGAAACGCAGAAATTGCATCGGGATTGAATACAAAAGGGACAATGCCGACTTAAGTATAAGAAGAGTGAATTTTCTAAGAGTTTGTGGTTAGAGAGGCTCCAGGGAGAAAAGTGTCAGATTCCGGTGCACCAGTGCAGGTTTACTGTATCACTTGGACTTTCACATTGAGCATGAAACACAGAAACTGCATCGGGATTGAATACAAAAGGGACTATGCCGACTTAAGTACAAGAAGAGTGAATCTTCTAAGAGTTTGTGCTTTGAGCGGCTCCTGGCACACCAGTATTAGATTCCGATGCACCAGTGCAGGTTTACTGTATCCCTTGGCCTTTCACATTGACCATGAAACACAAAAATTGCATCGGAATTGAACACAAAAGGGACAATGCCGACTTAACTACAAGAAGAGTTTCTGCTTTGAGCGGCTCCTGGGAGACCAGTATTAGATTCCGATGCACAAGTGCAGGTTTTCTGTATCCCTTGGACGTTCACATTAACCATGAAACACAGAAATTAAATCGGGATTGAATACAAATTGCACAATGCCGACTTAAGTACAAGAAGAGTGAATCTTCTAAGAGTTTGTGCCTTTTGCGGCTCCTGCGAGAGCAGTATTAGATTCCGATGCACCAGTGCAGTATTGCTGTATCCCTTGGACCTTCACATTGACCATGCAACACAGAAATTGCATCGGGACTGAATACGAAAGGCACAACTCCGACTTAAGTACAAGAAAATTGAATCTTCTAAGAGTTTGTGGTTTGAGCGGCTCCAGGTTGACCAGAGTTAGATTCCGATGAACCAGTGGAGGTTTACTGTATCCTTTGGACTTCCACATTGACCATGAAACACAGTGATTGCTTCGGAACTGAATACAAAAGGGACAATGCCGAATTAAGTACAAGAAGAGTGAATCTCTTCGGAGTTTGTGCTTTGAGCGGCTTCTGGGATATCAGTATTAGATTCCGATGCACCAGTGCAGGTTTACTGTATCCCTTCGACCTCACATTGACCATGAAACACAGAAATTCCATCGCGATTGAATTTAAAAGGCACAATGCCGTCTTAAGTACCAGAAGAGTGAATCTTCTAAGAGTTTCTGCTTTGAGCGTCTCCTGGGAAACCAGTATTAGATTCCGATGCACAAGTGCACGTTACCTGTATACCTTGGACCCTCAAATTGACCATGAAACACAGAAACCCCATCGGGATTGAATACAAAAGAGACAATGCCGACTTAAGTACAAGAAGAGTGAATCTTCTAAGAGTTTGTGTTTGAGCGTCTCCTGGGAGACCACTATTAGATTCCAGTGAACTAGTGCAGATTTACTGTATCAATTGGACATTCACATTGACCATGAAACTCAGAAAATGCGTCGGGATTGAATACAAAAGGCACAATGCCGACTTAAGTACCAGGAGAATGAATCTTCTAAGAGTTACTGCTCTGAGCAGCTCCTGAGAGACCAGTATTAGATTCCGATGCACAAGTGCACGTCTTCTGTATACCTTGGACCCTCACATTGACCATGAAACACAGAAACCGCATCGGGATTGAATACAAAAGAGACAATGCCGACTTAAGTACAAGAAGGCTGAAGCTTCTAAGAGTTTGTGCTTTGAGCGGCTCCTGGGAGACCAGTATAAGGTTCCGACGCACCAGTGCAGGATTACTGAACCCCTTGGTCCTTCCCATTGACCATGAAACACAGAAATTGCATCGAGATTGAATACAAATGGAACAATGTCGACTTAAGTACAAGAAGAATGAATCTTCTCAGAGTATGTGCTTTGAGCGGCTCCTGGGAGACCAGTATTAGATCCCGTTGCACCAGTGCAAGTTTACTGTATCCCTAAGACCTTCACCTTGACCATGAAACACAGAAAATGCGTCGGGATTGAATACAAAAGGCACAATGCCGACTTAAGTACCCGGAGAGTGAATCTTCTAAGAGTTACTGCTCTGAGCAGCTCCTGAGAGACCAGTATTAGATTCCGATGCACAAGTGCACGTTTTCTGTATACCTTGGACCCTCACATTGACCATGAAACACAGAAACCGCATCGGGATTGAATACAAAAGAGACAATGCCGACTTAAGTACAAGAAGAGTCAATCTTCTAAGAGTTTGTGTTTGAGCTTCTCCTGGGAGACCAGTATTAGATTCCGATGCACCAGTGCAGGTTTACTTTCTCCCTTGGACCTTCACATTGACCATGAAACACAGAAATTGCATCGGGACTGAATACAAAAGGGACAATGCCGACTTATGTACAAGAAGAGTGAATTTTCTAAGAGTTTGTGGTTTGAGCGGCTCCTGGGAGGAAAGTGTTAAGTTCCGATGCACCAGTGCAAGTTTACTGTATCCCTTGGACTTTCACATTGATCATGAAACACAGAAATTGCATCGGGATTGAATACAAAAGGGACAATGCCGACTTAAGTACAAGAACGATGAGTCCTATAAGATATTGGGCTTTGAGCGGCTCCTAGGAGCCCAGTATTAAATTCTGATGCACCAGTGCTGGTTAACGGTATCCCTTGGACCTTCACATTGACCATGAAACACAGAATATGCATCGGGATTGAATACAAAAGAGACAATGCCGACTTAAGTACAAGAAGGCTGAAGCTTCTAAGAGTTTGTGCTTTGAGCGGCTCCTGGGAGACCAGTATTAGGTTCCGACGCACCAGTGCAGGTTTACTGAACCCCTTGGTCCTTCCCATTGACCATGAAACACAGATATTGCATCGGAATTGAATACAAAAGGGACAATGCCGACTTAAGTACAAGAAGAGTGGATCTCTTCAGAGTTTGTGCTTTGAGCGGCTCCTGGGATACCAGTATTAGAGTCCGATGCACCAGTGCAGGTTTACTGTATCCCTTGGTCCTTCACATTGACCGTGAATTACAGATATTGCATCGGGATCGAATACAATAGGGACAATGCCGAATTAAGTACAAGAAGAGTGAATCTCTTCGGAGTTTGTGATTTGAGCGGCTTCTGGGATACCAGTATTAGATTCCGATGCACCAGTGCAGGTTTACTGTATCCCTTCGACCTTCACATTGACCATGAAACACAGAAATTGCATCGGGATTGAATACAAATGGAACAATGTCGACTTAAGTACAAGAAGAATGAATCTTCTCAGAGTATGTGCTTTGAGCGGCTCCTGGGAGACCAGTATTAGATCCCGTTGCACCAGTGCAGGTTTACTGTATCCCTTAGACCTTCACATTGATCATGATAGACAGAACTTGCATCGGGATTGAATACAAAAGGGACAATGCCGACTTAAGTACAAGAAGAGTGAATTCTCTAAGAGTTTGTGGTTTGAGCGGCTCCTGGCTGACCAGTATTAGATTCCGATGCTCCAGTGCAGGTTTACTGTATCCCTTGAACCTACACATTGACCATGAAACAGAGAAATAGCATCGCGATTGAATACAAAACTCACAATGCCAACGTGACCTCAAGAAGTGTGAATCTTCGAGGAGTTTGTGCTTTGAGCGTCTCCTGGGAGACCTGTATTAGATTCCGATGCACCAGTACACGTTTACTGTATCCCTTTGACCTTCACATTGACCATGAAACACAGAAATTGAATTGGGATTGAATACAAAAGGGACAATGCCGACTTAAGTACAAGAAGGTGAATTTTCTAAGATTTGGTGGTTTGAGCGGTTCCTGAGTGACCAGTATTAGATTCCGTTGCACCAGTGCAGGTTAACTGCATCCCTTTGACCTTCACATTGACCATGAAACGCAGAAATTGCATCGGAATTGAACACAAAAGGGACAATGCCGACTTAACTACAAGAAGGGTGAATCTTCTAAGAGTTTCTGCTTTGAGCGGCTCCTGGGAGACCAGTATTAGATTCCGATGCACAAGTGCAGGTTTTCTGTATCCCTTGGACGTTCACATTAACCATGAAACACAGAAATTAAATCGGGATTGAATACAAATTGCACAATGCCGACTTAAGTACAAGAAGAGTGAATCTTCTAAGAGTTTGTGCCTTCAGCGGCTCCTGCGAGAGCAGTATTAGATTCCGATGCACCAGTGCAGTATTGCTGTATCCCTTGGACCTTCACATTGACCATGCAACACAGAAATTGCATCGGGACTGAATACGAAAGGCACAACTCCGACTTAAGTACAAGAAAATTGAATCTTCTAAGAGTTTGTGGTTTGAGCGGCTCCAGGTTGACCAGAGTTAGATTCCGATGAACCAGTGGAGGTTTACTGTATCCTTTGGACTTTCACATTGACCATGAAACACAGTGATTGCTTCGGAACTGAATACAAAAGGGACAATGCCGAATTAAGTACAAGAAGAGTGAATCTCTTCGGAGTTTGTGCTTTGAGCGGCTTCTGGGATACCAGTATTAGATTCCGATGCACCAGTGCAGGTTTACTGTATCCCTTCGACCTCACATTGACCATGAAACACAGAAATTCCATCGCGATTGAATTTAAAAGGCACAATGCCGTCTTAAGTACCAGAAGAGTGAATCTTCTAAGAGTTTCTGCTTTGAGCGTCTCCTGGGAAACCAGTATTAGATTCCGATGCACAAGTGCACGTTACCTGTATACCTTGGACCCTCAAATTGACCATGAAACACAGAAACCCCATCGGGATTGAATACAAAAGAGACAATGCCGACTTAGGTACAAGAAGAGTGAATCTTCTAAGAGTTTGTGTTTGAGCGTCTCCTGGGAGACCACTATTAGATTCCAGTGAACTAGTGCAGATTTACTGTATCAATTGGACCTTCACATTGACCATGAAACTCAGAAAATGCGTCGGGATTGAATACAAAAGGCACAATGCCGACTTAAGTACCAGGAGAGTGAATCTTCTAAGAGTTACTGCTCTGAGCAGCTCCTGAGAGACCAGTATTAGATTCCGATGCACAAGTGCACGTTTTCTGTATACCTTGGACGCTCACATTGACCATGAAACACAGAAACCGCATCGGGATTGAATACAAAAGAGACAATGCCGACTTAAGTACAAGAAGAGTCAATCTTCTAAGAGTTTGTGTTTGAGCGTCTCCTGGGAGACCAGTATTAGATTCCGATGCACCAGTGCAGGTTTACTGTCTCCCTTGGACCTTCACATTGACCATGAAACACAGAAATTGCATCGGGACAGAATACAAAAGGGACAATGCCGACTTATGTACAAGAAGGGTGAATTTTCTAAGAGTTTGTGGTTTGAGCGGCTCCTGGGAGAAAAGTGTTAAATTCCGATGCACCAGTGCAAGTTTACTGTATCCCTTGGACCTTCACATTGACCATGAAACACAGAAATTGCATCGGGATTGAATACAAAAGGGACAATGCCGACTTAAGTACAAGAACGATGAGTCTTATAAGATTTTGTGCTTTGAGCGGCTCCTAGGAGCCCAGTATTAAATTCTGATGCACCAGTGCTGGTTAACGGTATCCCTTGGACCTTCACATTGACCATGTAACACAGAATATGCATCGGGATTGAATACATAACAGACAATGCCGACGAAAGTACAAGAAGGCCGAAGCTTCTAAGAGTTTGTGCTTTAAGCGGCTCCTGGGTGACCAGTATTAGGTTCCGACGCACCAGTGCAGGTTTACTGAAACCCTTGGTCCTTCCCACTGACCATGAAACACAGAAATTGCATCGGGATTGAATACAAAAGGGACAATGCCGACTTAAGTACAAGAAGAGTGGATCTCTTCAGAGTTTGTGCTTTGAGCGGCTCCTGGGATACCAGTATTAGAGTCCGATGCACCAGTGCAGGTTTACTGTATCCCTTGGTCCTTCACATTGACCGTGAATTACAGATGTTGCATCGGGATCGAATACAATAGGGACAATGCCGAATTAAGTACAAGAAGAGTGAATCTCTTCGGAGTTTGTGCTTTGAGCGGCTTCTGGGATACCAGTATTAGATTCCGATGCACCAGTGCAGATTTACTGTATCCCTTCGACCTTCACATTGACCATGAAACACAGAAATTGCATCGGGATTGAATACAAATGGAACAATGTCGACTTAAGTACAAGAAGAATGAATCTTCTCAGAGTATGTGCTTTGAGCGGCTCCTGGGAGACCAGTATTAGATCCCGTTGCACCAGTGCAGGTTTACTGTATCCCTTAGACCTTCACATTGACCATGATAGACAGAACTTGCATCGGGATTGAATACAAAAGGGACAATGCCGACTTAAGTACAAGAAGAGTGAATTTTCTAAGAGTTTGTGGTTTGAGCGGCTCCTGGCTGACCAGTATTAGATTCCGATGCTACAGTGCAGGTTTACTGTATCCCTTGAACCTACACATTGACCATGAAACAGAGAAATTGCATCGCGATTGAATACAAAACTCACAATGCCAACGTAACCTCAAGAAGTGTGAATCTTCGAAGAGTTTGTGCTTTGAGCGTCTCCTGGGAGACCTAGATTAGATTCCGATGCACCAGTACACGTTTACTGTATCCCTTTGACCTTCACATTGACCATGAAACACAGAAATTGCATTGGGATTGAATACAAAAGGGCCAATGCCGACTTAAGTACAAGAAGGTGAATTTTCTAAGATTTTGTGGTTTGAGCGGTTCCTGAGTGATCAGTATTAGATTCCGTTGCACCAGTGCAGGTTAACTGCATCCCTTTGACCTTCACATTGACCATGAAACGCAGAAATTGCATCGGGATTGAATACAAAAGGGACAATGCCGACTTAAGTATAAGAAGAGTGAATTTTCTAAGAGTTTGTGGTTAGAGAGGCTCCTGGGAGAAAAGTGTCAGATTCCGGTGCACCAGTGCAGGTTTACTGTATCACTTGGACTTTCACATTGAGCATGAAACACAGAAAGTGCATCGGGATTGAATACAAAAGGGACTATGCCGACTTAAGTACAAGAAGAGTGAATCTTCTAAGAGTTTGTGCTTTGAGCGGCTCCTGGCACACCAGTATTAGATTCCGATGCACCAGTGCAGGTTTACTGTATCCCTTGGCTTTTCACATTGACCATGAAACACAAAAATTGCATCGGAATTGAACACAAAAGGGACAATGCCGACTTAACTACAAGAAGGGTGAATCTTCTAAGAGTTTCTGCTTTGAGCGGCTCCTGGGAGACCAGTATTAGATTCCGATGCACAAGTGCAAGTTTTCTGTATCCCTTGGACGTTCACATTAACCATGAAACCCAGAAATTACATCGGGATTGAATACAAATTGCACAATGCCGACTTAAGTACAAGAAGAGTGAATCTTCGAAGAGTTTGTGCCTTCAGCGGCTCCTGCGAGAGCAGTATTAGATTCCGATGCACCAGTGCAGTATTGCTGTATCCCTTGGACCTTCACATTGACCATGCAACACAGAAATTGCATCGGGACTGAATACGAAAGAAACAACTCCGACTTAAGTACAAGAAAATTGAATCTTCTAAGAGTTTGTGGTTTGAGCGGCTCTAGGTTGACCAGAGTTAGATTCCGATGAACCAGTGGAGGTTTACTGTATCCTTTGGACTTTCACATTGACCATGAAACACAGTAATTGCTTCGGAACTGAATACAAAGGGGACAATGAAGAGTTAAGAACAAGAAGAGTGAATCTTGCAAGAGTTTGTGCTTTGAGCGGCTCCTGGGAGACCAGTATTAGATTACGATGCACCTGTGCAGGTTTACTGCATCGCTTGGACCTTCACATAGACCATGAAACACAGAAATTGCATGGGGATTGAATACTAAAGATACAATGCCAACTTAAGTACAAGAAGAGTGAATATTCGAAGATTTTGTGCTTTCAGCGGCTCCTGGGAGACCAGTATTAGATTCCGATGCACCAGTTCACGTTTACTGTATCCCTTGGACCTTCACATTGACCAGGAAACACAAACGTTGCTTTGGGATTGAATACAAAAGGGACAATGCCGACATTAGTGCAAGAAGAGTGAATTTAGTAAGAGTTTGTGGTTTGAGCGGCTCCTGGCAGACCAGCATTAGATATCGATGCACCAGTGCAGATTTACTGTATCCCTTGGACCTTCACATTGACCATGAAACACAGAAATTGCATCGGGATTGAATACAAAAGGGACTGCCGACTTAAGTACAATAAGAGTTAATCATCTAAGAGTTTGTGTTTTGAGCAGCTCTTGGGAGACCAGTATTAGATTCCGATGCACCAGTACACGTTTACTGTATCCCTTTGACCTTCACATTGACCATGAAACACAGAAATTGCATTGGGATTGAATACAAAAGGGACAATGCCGACTTAAGTACAAGAAGGTGAATTTTCTAAGATTTTGTGGTTTGAGCGGCTCCTGAGTGACCAGTATTAGATTCCGTTGCACCAGTGCAGGATAACTGCATCCCTTTGACCTTCACATTGACCATGAAACGCAGAAATTGCATCGGGATTGAATTCAAAATGCTCAATGCCGACTTAAGTACAAGAGGAGTGAATCTTCTAAGAGTTTGTGGTTTGAGCGGCTCCTGGGAGACCAGTGTTAGATTCCGATGCACCAGTGCAGGTTTACTGTATCCCTTGGACCTTCACATTGAATTTTAAACACAGAACTTGCATCGGGATTGAATACAAAATGGACAATGCCGACTTAAGTAGAAGAGTTGTGAATCTTCTAAGAGTTTGTGCTTTGAGCGGTTCATGGGAGACCAGTATTAGATTCGGATGCACCAGTACACGTTTACTGTATCCCTTTGACCTTCACATTGACCATGAAACACAGAAATTGCATCGGGACTGAATACAAAAGGGACAATGCTGACTTATGTACAAGAAGAGTGAATTTTCTAAGAGTTTGTGGTTTGAGCGGCTCCTGGGAGAAAAGTGTTAAATTCCGATGCACCAGTGCAAGTTTACTGTATCCCTTGGACCTTCACATTGACCATGAAACACAGAAATTGCATCGGGATTGAATACAAAAGGGACAATGCCGACTTAAGTACAAGAACGATGAGTCTTATAAGATTTTGTGTTTTGAGCGGCTCCTGGGAGCCCAGTATTAAATTCTGATGCACCAGTGCTGGTTAACGGTATCCCTTGGACCTTCACATTGACCATGAAACACAGAATATGCATCGGGATTGAATACAAAAGAGATAATGCCGACTTAAGTACAAGAAGGCTGAAGCTTCTGAGAGTTTGTGCTTTGAGCGGCTCCTGGGAGACCAGTGTTAGGTTCCGACGCACCAGTGCAGGTTTACTGTACCCCTTGGCCCTTCCCATTGACCATGAAACACAGAAATTGCATCGGGATTGAATACAAAAGGGACAATGCCGACTTAAGTACAAGAAGAGTGGATCTCTTCAGAGTTTGTGCTTTGAGCGGTTCCTGGGATACCAGTATTAGAGTCCGATGCACCAGTGCAGGTTTACTGTATCCGTTGGACCTTCACATTGACCATGAAACACAAAAATTACTTCGGGATTGAATACAAAAGGGACAATGCCGACATAAGTGCAAGATGAGTGAAGTTTTTGAGAGTTTGTGGTTAGAGCGGCTCCTGGCAGATCAGTATTAGATTCCGATGCACCAGTGCAGGTTTACTGTATCCCTTCGACCTTCACATTGACCATGAAACACAGAAATTGCATCGGGATTGAATACAAATGGGACAATGAAGACTTAAGTACAAGAAGAATGAATCTTCTCAGAGTATGTGCTTTGAGCGGCTCCTGGGAGACCAGTATTAGATCCCGTTGCACCAGTGCAGGTTTACTGTATCCCTTAGACCTTCACATTGACCATGATAGACAGAACTTGCATCGGGATTGAATACAAAAGGGACAATGCCGACTTATGTACAAGAAGAGTGAATTTTCTAAGAGTTTGTGGTTTGAGCGGCTCCTGGGGGAAAAGTGTTAGATTCCGATGCCCCAGTGCACGTTTACTGTATCCCTTGGACCTTCCGATTGACCATGAAACACAGTATATGCATCGGGATTGAATACAAAAGAGACAATGCCGACTTACGTACAAGAAGACTGAATCTTCTAAGAGTTTGTGCTTTGAGCGGCTCCTGGGAGACCAGTATTAGGTTCCGACGCACCAGTGCAGGTTTACTGTATCCCTTGGTCCTTCACATTGAATATGAAACGCAGATATTGCATCAGGATTCAATACAAAAGGGACAATGCTGACTTAAATACAAGAAGAGTGAGTCTCTTCAGAGTTTGTGCTTTCAGCGGCTCCTGGGATACCAGTATTAGATTCCGATGCACCAGTGCAGGTTTACTGTATCCCTTGGACCTTCACATTGACCATGAAACACAGAAATTGCATCAGGACTGAACACAAAAGGGACAGCCGACTTAAGTACAAGAAGAGTTAATCATCTAAGAGTCTGTGCTTTGAGAGGCTCTTGGGAGACCAGTATTAGAATCCGATGCACCAGTCAAGGTTTACTGTATCCCTTGGACCTTCACATTGCCAATGAAACGCAGAAATTGCATCCGGATTGATTACAAAATGCACAATGCCGACTTAAGTACAAGAAGAGTGAAACTTCCAAGAATTTGTGCTTTGAGCGGCTCCTGGGAGACCGGTATTAGATTCGAATGCACCAGTGCAGGATTACTGTATACCTTGGACACTCACATTGACCATGAAACACAGAAACCGCATCGGGATTGAATACAAAAGAGACAATGCCGATTTAAGTACAAGAAGAGTGAATCTCCTAATAGTTTGAGTTTGAGCGCTTCCTGGGAGACCAGTATTAGATTCCGATGCACCAGTGCAGGTTTCCTGTATCCCCTGGACCTTCACATTGACCATGAAACATAGATATTGCATCGGGATTGAATACAAATGGGACAATGCCGACCTAATTACAAGAGGAGTTAATCTTCTAAGAATTTGTGCATTGAGCGGCTCCTGGGTTACCGGTATTAGATTCCTAAGCACCATTGCAGGTTAACTGTTTCCCTTGGACCTTCACATTGACAATGAAACACAGAAATTTCATCGGGATTGAATATAAATCGGACATTGCAGACTTATGTACAAGAGGAGTGAATCTTCTCACAGTATGAGCTATTAGCGGCTCCTGGGAGACCAGTATTAGATTCCGTTGCACCAGTGCAGGGTAACTGTATCCCTTGGACCTTCACATTGACCATGTACCACAGAAAAAACATCGGGTTTGAATACAAAAGAGACAATGCCAACATAACTAAAAGAAGAGTATATCTTCTAAGAGTTTGTGCTTTGAGCGGCTCCTGGGAGACCAGTATTAGATTCCGATGCACCAGTGCAAGTTTACTTTATCCCTTGGTCCTTCAGATTGACCATGAAACACATATATTGCATCGGGATTGAATACAATACGGACAATGCCGACTTAAGTACAAGAAGAGTAAATCTCTTCAGAGTATGTGCTTTGAGCGGCTCCTGGGATATCAGTATTAGATTCCGATGCACCAATGCAAGTTTACTGTATCCCATCGACCTTCACATTGACCATGAAACACAGAAATTCCATCGCGATTGAATTTAAAAGGCACAATGCCGTCTTAAGTACCAGAAGAGTGAATCTTCTAAGAGTTTCTGCTTTGAGCGTCTCCTGGGAAACCAGTATTAGATTCCGATGCACAAGTGCACGTTACCTGTATACCTTGGACCCTCAAATTGACCATGAAACACAGAAACCGCATCGGGATTGAATACAAAAGAGACAAAGCCGACTTAAGTACAAGAAGAGTGAATCTTCTAAGAGTTTGTGTTTGAGCGTCTCCTGGGAGACCAGTATTAGATTCCGATGCACCAGTGCAGGTTTACTGTATACCTTGGCCCTTCACATTGACCATGAAACAAAGAAATTGCATTGGGATTGAATACATAAGGCACAATTCCGACTCAAGTACAAGTAGAAGGAATCTTCCGAAAGTTTGTGCTTTGAGCGGCTCTTGGGAGACCACTATTAGATTCCAGTGAACCAGTGCAGATTTACTGTATCCATTGGACCTTCACATTGACCATGAAACACAGAAAATGCATCGGGATTGAATACAAAAGGCACAAAGCCCACTTAAGTACCAGAAGAGTGAATCTTCTAAGAGTTACTGCTCTGAGCAGCTCCTGAGAGACCAGTATTAGATTCCGATGCACAAGTGCACGTTTTCTGTATACCTTGGACCCTCACATTGACCATGAAACACAGAAACCGCATCGGGATTGAATACAAAAGAGAGAATGCCGACTTAAGTACAAGAAGAGTCAATCTTCTAAGAGTTTGTGTTAGAGCGTCTCCTGGGAGACCAGTATTAGATTCCGATGCACCAGTGCAGGTTTACTGTCTCCCTTGGACCTTCACATTGACCATGAAACACAGAAATTGCATCGGGACTGAATACAAAAGGGACAATGCCGACTTATGTACAAGAAGAGTGAAATTTCTAAGAGTTTGTGGTTTGAGCGGCTCCTGGGAGAAAAGTGTTAAATTCCGATGCACCAGTGCAAGTTTACTGTATCCCTTGGACCTTCACATTGACCATGAAACACAGAAATTGCATCGGGATTGAATACAAAAGGGACAATGCCGACTTAAGTACAAGAACGATGAGTCTTATAAGATTTTGTGCTTTGAGCGGCTCCTGGGAGCCCAGTATTATATTCTGATGCACCAGTGCTGGTTAACGGCATCCCTTGGACCTTCACATTGACCATGAAACACAGAATATGCATCGGGATTGAATACAAAAGAGACAATGCCGACTTAAGTACAAGAAGGCTGAAGCTTCTAAGAGTTTGTGCTTTGAGCGGCTCCTGGGAGACCAGTATTAGGTTCCGACGCACCAGTGCAGGTTTACTGTATCCCTTGGTCCTTCCCATTGACCATGAAACACAGAAATTGCATCGGGATTGAATACAAAAGGGACAATGCCGACTTAAGTACAAGAAGAGTGGATCTCTTCAGAGTTTGTGCTTTGAGCGGCTCCTGGGATACCAGTATTAGAGTCCGATGCACCAGTGCAGGTTTACTGTAATCCTTGGTCCTTCACATTGACCGTGAATTACAGATATTGCATCGGGATCGAATACAATAGGGACAATGTCGAATTAAGTACAAGAAGAGTGAATCTCTTCGGAGTTTGTGCTTTGAGCTGCTTCTGGGATACCAGTATTAGATTCCGATGCACCAGTGCAGGTTTACTGTATCCCTTCGACCTTCACATTGACCATGAAACACAGAAATTGCATCGGGATTCAATACAAATGGAACAATGTCGACTTAAGTACAAGAAGAATGAATCTTCTCAGAGTATGTGCTTTGAGCGGCTCCTGGGAGACCAGTATTAGATCCCGTTGCACCAGTGCAGGTTTACTGCATCCCTTAGACCTTCACATTGACCATGATAGACAGAACTTGCATCGGGATTGAATACAAAAGGGACAATGCCGACTTAAGTACAAGAAGAGTGGATCTCTTCAGAGTATGTGCTTTGAGCGGCTCCTGGGATACCAGTATTAGAGTCCGATGCACCAGTGCACGTTTACTGTATCCCTTGGACCTTCCGATTGACCATGAAACACAGTATATGCATCGGGATTGAATACAAAAGAGACAATGCCGACTTAAGTACAAGAAGACTGAATCTTCTAAGAGTTTGTGCTTTGAGCGGCTCCTGGGAGACCAGTATTAGGTTCCGACGCACCAGTGCAGGTTTACTGTATCCCTTGGTCCTTCACATTGAACATGAAACACAGATATTGCATCAGGATTGAATACAAAAGGGACAATGCTGACTTAAATACAAGAACAGTGAGTCTCTTCAGAGTTTGTGCTTTCAGCTGCTCCTGGGATACCAGTATTAGATTCCGATGCACCAGTGCAGGTTTACTGTATCCCTTGGACCTTCACACTGACCATGAAACACAGAAATTGCATCAGGACTGAACACAAAAGAGACAGCCGACTTAAGTACAAGAAGAGTTAATCATCTAAGAGTCTGTGCTTTGAGAGGCTCTTGGGAGACCAGTATTAGAATCCGATGCACCAGTCAAGGTTTACTGTATCCCTTGGACCTTCACATTGCCGATGAAACGCAGAAATTGCATCGGGATTGAATACAAAACGCACAATGCCGACTTAAGTACAAGAAGAGTGAAACTTCCAAGAATTTGTGCTTTGAGCGGCTCCTGGGAGACCAGTATTAGATTCGAATGCACCAGTGCAGGATTACTGTGTACCTTGGACCCTCACATTGACCATGAAACACAGAAACCGCATCGGGATTGAATACAAAAGAGACAATGCCGATTTAAGTACAAGAAGAGTGAATCTCCTAATAGTTTGAGTTTGAGCGCTTCCTGGGAGACCAGTATTACATTCAGATGCACCAGTGCAGGTTTCCTGTATCCCCTGGACCTTCACATTGACCATGAAACATAGATATTGCATCAGGATTGAATACAAATGGGACAATGCCGACCTAATTACAAGAGGAGTTAATCTTCTAAGAATTTGTGCATTGAGCGGCTCCTGGGTTACCGGTATTAGATTCCTAAGCACCATTGCAGGTTAACTGTTTCCCTTGGACCTTCACATTGACAATGAAACACAGAAATTTCATCGGGATTGAATATAAATCGGACATTGCAGACTTATGTACAAGAGGAGTGAATCTTCTAACAGTATGAGCTATTAGCGGCTCCTGGGAGACCAGTATTAGATTCCGTTGCACCGGTGCAGGGTAACTCTATCCCTTGCACCTTCACATTGACCATGTACAACAGAAAAAACATCGGGTTTGAATACAAAAGAGACAATGCCAACATAAGTAAAAGAAGAGTATATCTTCTAAGAGTTTGTGCTTTGAGCGGCTCCTGGGAGACCAGTATTAGATTCCGATGCACCAGTGCAAGTTTACTGTATCCCTTGGTCCTTCAGATTGACCATGAAACACATATATTGCATCGGGATTTAATACAATACGGATAATGCCGACTTAAGTACAAGAAGAGTAAATCTCTTCAGAGTATGTGCTTTGAGCGGCTCCTGGGATATCAGTATTAGATTCCGATGCACCAATGCAAGTTTACTGTATCCCTTCGACCTTCACATTGACCATGAAACACAGAAATTCCATCGCGATTGAATTTAAAAGGCACAATGCCGTCTTAAGTACCAGAAGAGTGAATCTTCTAAGAGTTTCTGCTTTGAGCGTCTCCTGGGAAACCAGTATTAGATTCCGATGCACAAGTGCACGTTACCTGTATACCTTGGACCCTCAAATTGACCATGAAACACAGAAACCGCATCGGGATTGAATACAAAAGAGACATTGCCGACTTAAGTACAAGAAGAGTGAATCTTCTAAGAGTTTGTGTTTGAGCGTCTCCTGGGAGACCAGTATTAGATTCCGATGCACCAGTGCAGGTTTACTGTCTCCCTTGGACCTTCACATTGACCATGAAACACAGAAATTGCATCGGGACTGAATACAAAAGGGACAATGCCGACTTATGTACAACAAGAGTGAATTTTCTAAGAGTTTGTGGTTTGAGCGGCTCCTGGGAGAAAAGTGTTAAATTCCGATGCACCAGTGCAAGTTTACTGTATCCCTTGGACCTTCACATTGACCATGAAACACAGAAATTGCATCGGGATTGAATACAAAAGGGACAATGCCGACTTAAGTACAAGAACGATGAGTCTTATAAGATTTTGTGCTTTGAGCGGCTCCTGGGAGCCCAGTATTATATTCTGATGCACCAGTGCTGGTTAACGGCATCCCTTGGACCTTCACATTGACCATGAAACACAGAATATGCATCGGGATTGAATACAAAAGAGACAATGCCGACTTAAGTACAAGAAGGCTGAAGCTTCTAAGAGTTTGTGCTTTGAGCGGCTCCTGGGAGACCAGTATTAGGTTCCGACGCACCAGTGCAGGTTTACTGTATCCCTTGGTCCTTCCCATTGACCATGAAACACAGAAATTGCATCGGGATTGAATACAAAAGGGACAATGACGACTTAAGTACAAGAAGAGTGGATCTCTTCAGAGTTTGTGCTTTGAGCGGCTCCTGGGATACCAGTATTAGAGTCCGATGCACCAGTGCAGGTTTACTGTAATCCTTGGTCCTTCACATTGACCGTGAATTACAGATATTGCATCGGGATCGAATACAATAGGGACAATGTCGAATTAAGTACAAGAAGAGTGAATCTCTTCGGAGTTTGTGCTTTGAGCTGCTTCTGGGATACCAGTATTAGATTCCGATGCACCAGTGCAGGTTTACTGTATCCCTTCGACCTTCACATTGACCATGAAAAACAGAAATTGCATCGGGATTCAATACAAATGGAACAATGTCGACTTAAGTACAAGAAGAATGAATCTTCTCAGAGTATGTGCTTTGAGCGGCTCCTGGGAGACCAGTATTAGATCCCGTTGCACCAGTGCAGGTTTACTGCATCCCTTAGACCTTCACATTGACCATGATAGACAGAACTTGCATCGGGATTGAATGCAAAAGGGACAATGCCGACTTAAGTACAAGAAGAGTGGATCTCTTCAGAGTATGTGCTTTGAGCGGCTCCTGGGATACCAGTATTAGAGTCCGATGCACCAGTGCACGTTTACTGTATCCCTTGGACCTTCCGATTGACCATGAAACACAGTATATGCATCAGGATTGAATACAAAAGAGACAATGCCGACTTAAGTACAAGAAGACTGAATCTTCTAAGAGTTTGTGCTTTGAGCGGCTCCTGGGAGACCAGTATTAGGTTCCGACGCACCAGTGCAGGTTTACTGTATCCCTTGGTCCTTCACATTGAACATGAATCACAGATATTGCATCAGGATTGAATACAAAAGGGACAATGCTGACTTAAATACAAGAAGAGTGAGTCTCTTCAGAGTTTGTGCTTTCAGCTGCTCCTGGGATACCAGTATTAGATTCCGATGCACCAGTGCAGGTTTACTGTATCCCTTGGACCTTCACACTGACCATGAAACACAGAAATTGCATCAGGACTGAACACAAAAGGGACAGCCGACTTAAGTACAAGAAGAGTTAATCATCTAAGAGTCTGTGCTTTGAGAGGCTCTTGGGAGACCAGTATTAGAATCCGATGCACCAGTCAAGGTTTACTGTATTCCTTGGACCTTCACATTGCCGATGAAACGCAGAAATTGCATCGGGATTGAATACAAAACGCACAATGCCGACTTAAGTACAAGAAGAGTGAAACTTCCAAGAATTTGTGCTTTGAGCGGCTCCTGGGAGACCAGTATTAGATTCGAATACGCCAGTGCAGGATTACTGTATGCCTTGGACCCTCACATTGACCATGAAACACAGAAACCGCATCGGGATTGAATACAAAAGAGACAATGCCGATTTAAGTACAAGAAGAGTGAATCTCCTAATAGTTTGAGTTTGAGCGCTTCCTGGGAGACCAGTTTTAGATTCAGATGCACCAGTGCAGGTTTCCTGTATCCCCTGGACCTTCACATTGACCATGAAACATAGATATTGCATCGGGATTTAATACAAATGGGACAATGCCGACCTAATTACAAGAGGAGTTAATCTTCTAAGAATTTGTGCATTGAGCGGCTCCTGGGTTACCGGTATTAGATTCCTAAGCACCATTGCAGGTTAACTGTTTCCCTTGGACCTTCACACTGACAATGAAACACAGAAATTTCATCGGGATTGAATATAAATCGGACATTGCAGACTTATGTACAAAAGGAGTGAATCTTCTCACAGTATGAGCTATTAGCGGCTCCTGGGAGACCAGTATTAGATTCCGTTGCACCAGTGCAGGGTAACTGTATCCCTTGGACCTTCACATTGACCATGTACCACAGAAAAAACATCGGGTTTGAATACAAAAGAGAAAATGCCAACGTAAGTAAAAGAAGAGTATATCTTCTAAGAGTTTGTGCTTTGAACGGCTCCTGGGAGACCAGTATTAGATTCCGATGCACCAGTGCAAGTTTACTGTATCCCTTGGTCCTTCAGATTGACCATGAAACACATATATTGCATCGGGATTGAATACAATACGGACAATGCCGACTTAAGTACAAGAAGAGGAGATCTCTTCAGAGTATGTGCTTTGAGCGGCTCCTGGGATATCAGTATTAGATTCCGATGCACCAATGCAAGTTTACTGTATCCCTTCGACCTTCACATTGACCATGAAACACAGATATTGCATCGGGATTGAATACAAAAGGCACAATGCCAAATTAAGTCCAAGAGGATTGAATCTTCTCAGAGTTTCTGCTCTGAGCGGCTCCTGGCAGACCAGTATTAGATTCCGTTTCATCAGTGCAGGTTTACTGTATCCCTTGGACCTTCACATTGATCATGATACACAGAACTCGCAGCGGGAATGAGTACAAAAGGGACAATGCCGACTTAAGTAAAAGAAGAGTGAATTTTTTAAGAGTTTGTGGTATGAGCGACTCCTGGGAGAAAAGTGTTAGATTCCGATGCACCAGTGCAAGTTTACTGTATCCCTTGGACCTTCACATTGGCCATGAAACACAGAAATTGCATCGGGATTGAATACAAAAGGGACAATGCAGACTTAAGTACAAGAAGGCTGAATCTTATTAGATTTTGTGTTTGAGCGGCTCCTGGGAGACCAGTATTAAATTCTGATGCACCAGTGCTGGTTAACGGTATCCCATGGACCTTCACATTAACCATGAAACACAGAATATGCATCGGGATTGAATACAAAAGATACAATGCCAACTTAAGTACAAGAAGACTGTATATTCTAAGAGTTTGTGCTTTGAGCGGCTCTTGGGAGACCAGTATTAGATTCCGATGCACCAGTGCAGGTTTACTGTATCCCTTGGACCTGCACATTGACCATGAAACACAGAAACTGAATCAGGATTAAATACAAAAGGGACTGCCGACTTAAGGACAAGATGAATTAATCATCTAAGAGTTTGTACTTTGAGCGGTTCCTGGGAGACCAGTATTAGATTCCGATGCACCAGTGCTCATTAACTGTATCCCTTGGACCTTCACATAGACCATGAAACACAGATATTACTTTGGGATTGCATACGAAAGAGACAATGCCAACTTAAGTACACGAAGAGTAAATCTTCTAAGAGTTTGTGCTTGGGCGGCTCCTGGGAGACCAGTATTAGATTCCGATGCACCATTACAGTTTGACTGTTTCCCTTGGACCTTCACATTGACCATGAAACACAGAAATTGCATCGCGATCGAATACATATGGCACAATGCCGACTTAAGTACAAGATGAGTGAATCTTCTAAGATTTTCTATTCTGAGCGGCTCCTGGGAGACCAGTATTAGATTCCGTTGCACCAGTGCAGGTTAACTGCATCCCTTGGACATTCACATTGACCATGAAACACAGAAATTGCATCGGGATTGAATACAAAAGGGACAATGCCAACTTAGGTATAAGAAGAGTGAATTTCCTAAGGGTTTGTGGTTTGGCGGCTCCTGGGAGGAAAGTGCACCAGTGAAGGTTTACTGTATCCCTTGGACCTTCCCATTGACCATGAAACACAGAAATTGCATCGGGATTGAATACAAAAGAAACAATGGCGACTTAAGTACATGAAGACTGAATCTTCTAAGAGTTTGTGCTTTGAGCGGCTCCTGGGCGACCAGTATTAGGTTCCGACGCACCAGTGCACGTTTACTGTATCCCTTGGTACTTCACATTGACCATGAAACACAGATATTGCATCGGGATTGAGTACAAAAGGGAATATGCCGAATTAAGTACAAGAAGAATGAATCTCTCCAGAGTTTGTGCTTTAAGCGGCTCCTGGGAAAACAGTTTTAGATTCCGATGCACCAGTGCTGGTTTACTGTATCCCTTGGACCTTCACATTGATCACGAAACACAGAAACTGCATCAGGATTGAATACAAAAGGGACTGCCGACTTAAGTACAGGAAGAGTTAATCATCGAAGAGTTTGTGCTTGGATCGGCTCTTGGGAGACCAGTATTAGATTCCGATGCACCAGTGCGGGTTTACTGTATCCCTTGGACCTTCACATTGACCATGAAACGCAGAAATTGCATCGGGATTGAATATAAATGGGGCAATGCCGACTTAAGTACAAGAAGAGTGAATCTTCTCAGACTATGTGCATTGAGCGGCTCCTGGGAGACCAGTATTAGATTCCGATGCACCTGTGCTGGTTTAGTGTATCCCTTGGACTATCACATGGACCTCCAAACACAGAAATTGCATCGGGAGTGAGTACAAAAGGCACAATGCCGACTTAAGTACAAGAAGAGTGAATTTTCTATGAGTTTGTCCTTTGAGCGGCTCCTGGGAGACCAGTATTAGATTCCGATGCACCAGTGCAGGTTTACTGTATCCGTTGGATCTTCACATTGACCATGAAACACTTAAATTGCATCGGGATTGAATACAAAAGGGATTGCCGACTTAAGTACAAGAAGTGTTATTCATTTAAAAGATTGTGATTTGAGCGGCTCGTGGGAGACCAGTATTAGATTCCGATGCACCAGTGCAGGTTTAATGTACCCCTTGGACCTTCACATTGACCATGAGACGCAGAAATTGCATCGGAATTGAATACAAAATGCACAATGCCGATTTACGTACAAGAAGAGTGAATCTTCTAAGAGTTTGTGCTTTGAGCGGCTCATGGGAGACCAGTATTAGATTCCGATGCACCTGTGCTGGTTTGGTGTATCCCTTGGACCTTCACATGGACCTCCAAACACAGAAATTGCATCGGGATTGAATACAAAAGAGACAATGCCAACTTAAATACAAGAAGAGTGAATCTTCTAAGAGTTTGTGCTTTGAGCGGCTCCTGGGAGACCAGTAATAGATTCCGATGCACCAGTGCAGGTTTAATGTATCCCTTGGACCTTCACATTGACAATGAAACGCAGAAATTGCATCGGGATTGAATACAATATGCACAATGCCGACGTAAGTACAAAAAAATTGAATCTTCTAAGAGTTTGTGGTTTGAGCGGCTCCAGGGTGACCAGAATTAGATGCCGATGCACCAGTGGAGGTTTACTGTATCCCTTGGACCTTCAAATTGACCATGAAACACAGTAATTACTTCGGAATTGAATACAAGAGGCACAATGCCGACTTAAGAACAAGAAGATTGAATCTTGCAAGAGTTTGTGCTCTGAGCGGCTCCTGGGAGACCAGTATAAGATTACGATGCACCAGTGCAGGTTAACTGTATCGCTTGGAGCTTCACATTGAGCATGAAACACAGAAATTGCATGGGTACTGAATACTAAAAGCAGAATGCCAACTTAAGTACAACAAGAGTGGTTCTTCGAAGATATAGTGCTTTGAGCGGCTCCTGGGAGACCAGTATTAGATTCCAATGCACCAGTTCACGTTTACTGTATCCCTTGGACCTTCACATTGACCATGAAATACAAAAGTTGGTTTGGGATTGAATACAAACGGGACAATGCCGACATAGGTGCTAGAAGAGTGAATTTTCTAAGTGTTTGTGGTTTGAGCCGCTCCTGGCAGACCAGTATTAGATTCCGATGCAACAGTGCAGGTTTACTGTATCCCTTGGACATTCACATAGAGCATGAAACACAGAAAGTGCATCGCAAATGAATACAAATGGCACTATGCCGACTTAAGTACAAGAAGAGTGAATAATCTAAGAGTTGGTGGTTTGAGCTGATCCTGCGAGATCAGTATTAGATTCCAATGCACCGGTGCAGGTTTACTGTATCCCTTGGACCTTCACATTGACATAGAAACGCAGAAATTGAATTGGGATTGAATATTAATGGGGCAATGCCGACTTAAGTACAAGAAGAGTGAATCTTCTAAGAGTATGTGGTTTGAGCGGCTCCTGGGAGACCGGTTTTACTTTCTGTTGCACCAGTGCAGGTATACTGTATCCCTTGGACTTTCGCATTGACCATGAAACACAGTAATAGCAACGGGATTGAATACAAAAGGGAGAATGCAGACTTAAGTACAAGAAGGGTGAATCTTCTAAGAGTTTCTGCTTTGAGCGGCTCCTGGGAGACCAGTATTAGATCCCGATGCACCAGTGCTGATTAAATGTATCCCGTGGACATTCACATTTACCATGAAACACAGAAATTACATCGGGATTGAATACAAAAGGCACAATGGCGTCGTAAGTACAAGAAGAGTGAATCTTCAAAGAGTTTGTGCTTTGAGCGGCTCATAGGAGACCAGTATTAGATTCAGATCCACCAGTGCACGTTTCCTGTATCCCTTGGAACTTCACATTGACCATGAAGCACAGATATTGCATCGGGATTGAATACAAATGGGACGATGCCGACTTAAGTACAAAAAGAGTCAATCTTCTAACACATTGTGCTTTGGGCGGCTCCTGGGAGACCAGTATCAGATTCCATTGCACCAGTGCAGGTTTACTGTATACCTTGGATCCTCCCATTGACCATGAAACAAGGAAACCGCATCGGAAGTGAATACAAAAGGGACAATGCCTACTTAAGTACAAGAAGAGTGAATCTTCTCAGAGTATGTGCTTTGAGCGGCTCCTGCGAAACCAGTATTAGATTCCGATGCTCCAGTGCAGGTCTAATGTAGCCCTTGGAATTTCACATTGATCATGAAACACAGAAATTGCATCGGGATTGAATACAAAAGGCACAATGGCGTCGTAAGTACAAGAAGAGTGATTCTTCAAAGAGTTTGTGCTTTGAGCGGCTCATAGGAGACCAGTATTAGATTCCGAAGCACCAGTGCAGCTTTACAGTATCCCTTGGAACTTCACATTGCTCATGAAACACAGAAAGTGCATCGGGATTGAATACAAATAGGACAAAGCCTACTTAAGAACAAGAAGAATGAATGTTATAAGAGTTTGTGCTTTGAGCGGCTTCTCGGAGACCAGTATTAGATTGCGATGCACCAGTGCAGGTTTTCTGTATACCTTGGATCCTCCCATTGACCATGAAACAAAGAAACCGCATATGAAGTGAATACAAAAGGGACAATGCCTACTTAAGTACAAGAAGAGTGAATCTTCTCAGAGTATGTGCTTTGAGCGGCTCCTGCGAAACCAGTATTAGATTCCGATGCTCCAGTGCAGGTCTAATGTATCCCTTGGAACTTCACATTGATCATGAAACACAGAAAGTGCATCGGGATTGAATACAAATAGGACAAAGCTTACTTAAGAACAAGAAGAATGAATCTTATAAGAGTTTGTGGTTTGAGCGGCTCCTGGGAGACCAGTATTAGATTCCGATGCACCTCTGCTGGTTTAGTGTATCCTTTGGGCCTTCACAGAAGTTGCATCTTGATTGAGTACAAAAAGCAAAATGCCGACTTAAGTACAAGAAGAGTGAATTTTCTAAGAGTTTGTGCTTTGAGCGGCTCCTTGGAGACCAGTATTAGATTCCGATGCTCCAGTGCAGGATTAATGTAGCCCTTGGACCTTCACATTGACCATGAAACGGAAAAATTGCATCAGGATAGAATACAAAATGCACAATGCCGACTTAAGTACAAGAAGAGTGAATCTTCTAAGAGTTTGTGCTTTTGAGCGGCTCATAGGAGACCAGTATTAGATTCCGAAGCACCAGTGCAGGTTTACTGTATCCCTTGGAACTTCACATTGATCATGAAACACAGAAATTGAATCGGGTTTGAATACAAAAGGCACAATGCCGACGTAAGTACAAGAAGAGTGAATCTTCTAAGAAATTGTGCTTTGAGCGGCTCCTGGGAGACCAGTATTAGATTCCGATGCACCAGTGCAGGTTTACCGCATCCCTTGGACCTTCACATTGACCATGAAACACATAAATTGCATGGGGATTAATTACTAAAGGCACAATCCCAACTACAGTACAATAAGAGTGAATCTTCGAAGATTTTGTGTTTTGAGCGGCTTCCTGGGAGACCAGTATTAGATTCCGATGCACCAGTTCACATTTACTGTATCCCTTGGACCATCACATTGACCATGAAACACAAAAATTGCTTCGGGATTGAATACAAAAGGGACAATGCCGACATAAGTGCAAGATGAGTGAATTTTCTGAGAGTTTGTGGTTTGAGCGGCTCCTGGCAGACCAGAATTAGATTCCGATGCACCAGTGCAGGTTTACTGTATCACTTGGACCTTCACATTGACCATGAAACACTGAAATTGCATCGGGATTGAATACAAAAGGTGCAATGCTGACTTAAGTACAAGAAGAATGATTCTTCTAGGAGTTTGTGCTCTGAGCGGCTCCTTGGAGACCCGTATGAGATTCCGATGCACCAGTGCAGGTTTACTGTATCCCTTGGACCTTCACATTGTCCATGAAACACACATTTCGCATCGGGATTGAATACAAAATGCACAGTGCCAACTTAAGTACAATACGAGTGAATTCTCTAAGAGTTTGTGATTTGAGCGGCTCCTGGGAGACCAGTATTAGCTTCCGATGCACCAGTGCACGATAAATGCATCCGTTTGACCTTCACATTGACCATGAAACACAGAAATTGCATTGGGATTGAATACAAAAGGGACAATGCCGACTTAAGTACAAGAAGAGTGAATTTTCTAAGAGTTTGTGGTTTGAGCGGCTCCTGGGAGACCAGTATTAGATTCCGATTCACCAGTGCAGGTTTACTGTATCCCTTGGACCTTCACATTGACCACGAAACACAGAAATTGCATCGGGATTGAATACAAAAAGTACAATGCCGACTTAAGTACAAGAAGAGTGAATTTTCTAAGAATTTGTGGTTTGAGCGGCTCCTGGGAGACCAGTATTAGATTCCGATGCACCAGTGCAGGTTTACTGTATCCCTTGGACAATCACATTGACCATGATGCACAGAAATTGCATCGGAATTGAATACAAAAGTCACAATGCCGACTTAAGTACAAGAAGAGTGAATTTTCTAAGAATTTGTGGTTTGAGCGGCTCCTGGGAGACCAGTATTAGATTCCGATGCACCAGTGCAGTTTTACTGTATCCCTTGGAGCTTCACATTGACCATGAAAGACAGAAATCGCATCGGGATTGAAAACAAAAGGCACAATGCCGACTTAAGTACAAGAAGAGTGAATCTTCTCAGAGTTTTTGGTTTACGCGGCTCATGGGAGACCAGTATTAGATTCCGATGAACCAGTGCAGGTTTACTGTATCCCTTGGACATTCTCATTGACCATGAAACATAGAAATTGCATCGGGATTGAATACAAAATGCACAATACCGACTTAAGTACAAGAAGAGTGAATCTTCTAAGAGTTTATGCTTTGAGCGGCTCCTGGCAGACCAGTATTACATTCTGATGCACCAGTGCAGGTTGACTGTATCATTTGGACCTTCACATTGACCATGAAACACAGAAATTGCATCGGGATTGAATACAAAATGTACAATGCTGACTTAAGTACAAGATGAATGATTCTTCTCGGAGTTTGTGCTTTGAGCGTCTCCTGGGAGACCAGTATGAGATTCCGATTCACCAGTGCAGGTTTACTGTATCCCTTGGACCTTCACATTGTCCATGAAACACACATATCGCATCGGGATTGAATACAAAATGCACATTACCAACTTAAGTACAAGAAGAGTGAATTTTCTAAGAGTTTGTGGTTTGAGCGGCTCCTGGGAGACCACTATTAGATTCCGATGCACCAGAGCAGGTTTACTGTATCCCTTGGACCTCCACATTGACCATGAAACACAGGAATTGCATCGGGATTGAACACAAAAGTGACAATGCCGACTTAAGTACAAGAAGAGTGAATTTTCTAAGAGTTTGTGGTTTGAGCGGCTCCTGGGAGACCAGTATTAGATTCCGATGCACCAGTGCAGGTTTACTGTATCCCATGGACCTTCACATTGACCATGAAACACAGAAATTGCATCGGGATTGAATACAAAACTCACACTGCCAACTTAACCTCAAGAAGTGTGAACCTTCGGAGAGTTTGTGCTTTGAGCGTCTCCTGGGAGACCTGTATTAGATTCCGATGCACCAGTGTAGGTTTACTGTATTCCTTGGACCTTCACATTGACCATGAAACACAGAAATCGCATTGGGATTGAATACTTATTGCACAATGCTGACTTAAGTACAAGAAAAGTGAATCTTCTAAGGGTTTTGCGGTTTGAGCGGCTCATGGGAGACCAGTATTAGATTCCGATGCACCAGCGCTGGTTTACTGTGTCCCTTGGACCTTCACATTGGCCATGAAGCACAGAATCTGCATCGGAATTGAATACAAAAAGCCCAATGCCGACTTAAGTACAAGAAAAGTGAATCTTCTAATAGTTTGTACTTTGTACGGCTCCAGGGAGACCAGTGTTAGATTACGATTCACCAGTGCAAGTTTACTGTATCCCTTGGACCTTCACATTGAGCATGAAACACAGAAATTGCATCGGGATTGAATACAAAATGGACAATGCCGACTTAAGTACAAGAAGAGTGAATCTTCTAAGAGTTTGTGCTTCGAGCGGCTCCTGGGAGACCAGTATTAGATTGCGATGCACTGGTGCACGTTGACTGTATCATTTGGACCTTCACATTGACAATGAAACACAGAGATTGCATCGGGATTGAATACAAAAGGCACAATGCCGACTTAAGAACAAGAAGAGTGAATCTTCTAAGAGTTTGTGGTTTGAGCGGCTCCCGGGAGACCAGTATTAGATTCCGATGCACCAGTGCAGGTTTACTGTATCCCTTGGACCTTCACATTGACCATGAATCACAGAAATTGCATCGGGATTGTGTACAAAATGGACAATGCCGACTTAAGTACAACAAGAGTGAATTTTCTAAGAGTTTGTGGTTTGAGCTGCTCCTGGGAGACCAGTATTAGATTCCGGTGCACCAGTCCACGTTTACTGTATCCCTTGACTCTTGTCATTGTCCATGAAACAAAGAAATTGCATCGGCATTGAATACAAAACTCACAATGCCAACTTAACCTCAAGAAGTGTCAATCTTCGGAGAGTTTGTGTTTAGAGCATCTCCTCGGAGACCTGCATTAGATTCCGATGCACCAGAGCACGTTTACTGTATCCCTTTGACCTTCATATTGACCATGAAATACAGAAATTGTATCGGGATTGAATACAAAAGGGTCAATGCCGACTTAAGTACAAGATGGTGAATTTTCAAAGAGTTTGTGGTTCGAGCGGCTCCTGAGAGACCAGTATTAGATTACGATGCACCAGTGCAGATTTACTGTATCCCTTGGACCTTCACATTCACCATGAAACACAGAAATCGCATCCGGACTGAATACACAATGCACACTGCCAACTTAAGTATAAGAAGAGTGAATCTTCTAAGAGTTTTTGCTTTGAGCGGCTCCTGGGAGACCAGTATTAGATTCCGATGCACCAATGCACGTTGACTGCATCATTTGGACCTTCACATTGACCATGAAACACAGAAATTGCATCGGGATTGAATACAAAAGGTACAATGCTGACTTAAGTACTAGAAGAATGATTCTTCTAGGAGTTTGTGCTTTGAGCGGCTCCTTGGAGACCAGTATTAGATTCCGATGCACCAGGGCATGATAAATGTATCCCTTTGACCTTCACATTGACCATGAAACACAGAAATTGCATCGGGATTGAATACAAAAGGGACAATGCCGACATAAGTACAAGAAGAGTGAATTACCTAAGAGTTTGTGGCTTGAGCGGCTCCTGGGAGACCAGTATTAGATTCTGATTCACCAGTGCAGGTTTACTGTATCCCTTGGACGTTCACATTGACCAAGAAACACAGAAATTGCATCGGGATTGAATACAAAACGTACAACGCCGACTTAAGTACAAGAAGAGTGAATTTTCTAAGAGTTTGTGATTTGAGCGGCTCCTGGGAGACCAGTATTAGATTCCGATGCACCAGTGCTAGTTTACTGTATCCCTTGGACAATCACATTGACCATGAAACACAGAAATCGCATCGGGACTGAATACTTATTGCACAATGCTGACTTAAGTACAAGAAGACTGAATCTTCTAAGGGTTTTGTGGTTTGAGCGGCTCATGGGAGTCCAGTATTAGATTCCGATGCACCAGTGCTGATTTACTGTATCCCTTGGACCTTCACATTGACCATGATGCACAGAAATTGCAACGGAACTGAATACAAAAGGCACAATGCCGACTTAAGTACAAGAAGAGTGAATTTTCTAAGACTTTGTGGTTTGAGCGGCTCCTGGGAGACCAGTATTAGATTACGATGCACCCGTGCACCATAAATGTATCCCTTTGACCTTCACATTGACCATGAAACACAGAAATTGCATCGGGATTGAATACAAAAGGGACAATGCCGACTTAAGTACAGGAAGAGTGAATTTTCCAAGAGTTTGTGGTTTGAGCGGCTCCTGGGAGACCAGTATAAGATTCTGATGCACCAGTGCAGGTTGACTGTATCATTTGGACCTTCACATTGACCATGAAACACAGAAATTGCATCAGGATTGAGTACAAAATGTAAAATGCTGACTTAAGTACAAGATGAATGATTCTTCTCGGAGTTTGTGCTTTGAGCGGCTCCTGGGAGACCAGTATAAGATTCTGATGCACCAGTGCAGGTTGACTGTATCATTTGGACCTTCACATTGACCATGAAACACAGAAATTGCATCAGGATTGAGTACAAAATGTAAAATGCTGACTTAAGTACAAGATGAATGATTCTTCTCGGAGTTTGTGCTTTGAGCGGCTCCTGGGAGACCAGTATGAGATTCCGATGCACCAGTGCAGATTTACTGTATCCCTTGGACCTTCACATTGTCCATGAAACACACATATCGCATCGGGATTGAATACAAAATGCACAATGCCAACTTAAGTACAAGAAGAGTGAATTTTCTAAGACTTTGTGGTTTGAGCGGCTCCTGGGAGACCAGTATTAGATTACGATGCACCCGTGCACCATAAATGTATCCCTTTGACCTTCACATTGACCATGAAACACAGAAATTGCATCGGGATTGAATACAAAAGGGACAATGCCGACTTAAGTACAGGAAGAGTGAATTTTCCAAGAGTTTGTGGTTTGAGCGGCTCCTGGGAGACCAGTATTAGATTCCGATGCACCAGTGCAGGTTTCCTGTATCCCTTGGACCTTCACATTGACCATGAAACACAGATATCGCATCGGGATAGAATACAAAAGGCACAATGCCGACTTAAGTACAAGAAGAGTGAATCTTCTAAGACTTTTTGGTTTAGGCGGCTCATGGGAGACCAGTATTAGATTCCGATGAACCAGTGCAGGTTTACTGTATCCCTTGGACATTCTCATTGACCATGAAACATAGAAATTGCATCGGGATTGAATACAAAATGCACAATACCGACTTAAGTACAAGAAGAGTGAATCTTCCAAGAGTTTATGCTTTGAGCGGCTCCTGGGAGACCAGTATAAGATTCTGATGCACCAGTGCAGGTTTACTGTATCCCTTGGACCTCCAAATTGACCATGAAACACAGAAATTGCATCGGGATTGAATACTAAAGTGACAATGCCGACTTAAGTACAAGAAGAGTGAATTTTCTAAGAGTTTGTGGTTTGAGCGGCTCCTGGGAGACCAGTATTAGATTCCGATGCACCAGTGCAGGTTTACTGTATCCCTTGGACCTTCCCATTGACCATGAAACACAGAAATTGCATCGGGATTGAATACAAAACTCACTATGCCAACTTAACCTCAAGAAGTGTGAATCTTCGGAGGGTTTGTGTTTTGAGCGTCTCCTGGGAGACCTGTATTACATTCCGATGCACCAGTGAAGGTTTACTGTATTCCTTGGACCTTCACATTGACCATGAAACACAGAAATCGCATTGGGATTGAATACTTATTGCACAATGCTGACTTAAGTACAAGAAAAGTGAATCTTCTAAGGGTTTTGAGGTTTGAGCGGCTCTTGGGAGTCCAGTATTAGATTCCGATGCACCAGCGCTGGTCTACTGTATCCCTTGGACCTTCACATTGACCATGTAGCACAGAATCCGCATCGGAATTGAATACAAAAAGCCCAATGCCGAATTAAGTACAAGAAAAGTGAATCTTCTAAGAGTTTGTAATTTGTACGGCTCCAGGGAGACCAGTATTAGATTCCGATTTACCAGTGCAAGTTTACTGTATCCCTTGGACCCTCACATTGAGCATGAAACACAGATATTGCATCGGGATTGGATACAAAATGGACAATGCCGACTTAAGTACAAGAAGAGTGAATCTTCTAAGAGTTTGTGCTTCGAGCGGCGCCTGGGAGACCAGTATTAGATTGCGGTGCACTGGTGCACGTTGACTGTATCATTTGGACCTTCACATTGACTATGAAACACAGAGATTGCATCGGGATTGAATACAAAATGCACAATGACGACTTAAGGACAAGAAGAGTGAATCTTCTAAGAGTTTGTGGTTTGAGCGGCTCCTGGGAGACCAGTATTAGATTCCGATGCACCAGTGCAGGTTTACTGTATCCCTTGGACCATCACATTGACCATGAAACACAGATATTGCATTGGGATTGATACTTATTGCACAATGCTGACTTAAGTAAAAGAGGAGAGAATCTTCTAAGGGTTCTGTGGTTTGAGCGGCTCATGGGAGACCAGTATTAGATTCCGATGCACCAGTGCAGGTTTACTGTATCCCTTGGACATTCTCATTGACCATGAAACATAGAAATTGCATCGCGATTGAATACAAAATGCACAATACCGACTTAAGTACAAGAAGAATGAATCTTCTAAGAGTTTATGCTTTGAGCGGCTCCTGGGAGACCAGTATCACATTCTGATGCACCAGTGCAGGTTTACTATATCCCTTGGACCTTCACATTGACCATGAATCACAGAAATTGCATCGGGATTGTGTACAAAATGGACAATGCCGACAAAAGTACAAGAAGAGTGAATTTTCTAAGAGTTTGTGGTTTGAGCGGCTCCTGGGAGACCAGTATTAGATTCCGCTGCACAAGTGCAAGTTTACTGTATCCCTTGGACCTGCACATTGACCATGAATCACAGAAATTGCATCGGGATTGTTTACAAAATGGACAATGCCGACTTAAGTACAAGAAGAGTGAATTTTCTAAGAGTTTGTGGTTTGAGCGGCTCCTGGGAGACCAGTATTAGATTCCGATACACCAGTGCAGGTTTACTGTATCCCTTGGACCTTCACATTGACCATGAAGCACAGATATTGCTTCGGAATTGAATACATAAGGCACAATGCCGACTTAAGTACAAGAAGAGTGAATCTTCTAAGAGTTTGTGCATTGAGCGGCTCCTGGGAGACCAGTATTAGATTCCGATGCACCAGTGCTGGTTTACTGTATTACTGTGACCCTCACATTGACCATGAAACACAGAAATTGCATCAGGATTCAATACAAATGAGACAATGCCGCCTTAAGTACAAGAAGAGTGAATCTTCTAAGAATTTGTGCTTGCAGCGGCTCCTGGGAGACCAGTATTAGATTCCTATGCTCCAGTGCAGGTTTTCTGTATCCCTTGGACCTTCACATTGACCAGGAAACACAGAAATTGCATCGGGATTGAATACATAAGGGACAATGCCGACTTAAGTACAAGAAGAGTGAATCTTCTAAGAGTTTGTGCTTTGAGCGGCTCCTGGGAGCTAACTCGATACAATACACCCAGGAAGTGGAGAGCAACCCGCACTGGACACCTCAAAAGGCAGAACATTGGGAATTATTGTAGATGTAGCTAAATGGAATATCTGAAGGGAAGTAACAAAATAATGTGTTCTAGGATGGGACAAACCTGCCCAAGTCCTCTACAAAGGATACCAAGGGTCTAAATAATGTTTTGATAACATTTTGTATTTAAAAATATTTGTGTGTACAAATTGTTCATGTTGATGTAAATTTGACAATTTAAGATATGGTCATGTTTAGGAACAATGTAAGAAATAGGTGTTATGTAAAAGCCAGTGTGCTTTTGTTTGAAACGAAAATAGCTGTGGGGAGTGCAAAAGGTGCGAAAGGCGAATTGGCATGCTACCTTGAGCAAGTGCGGGAAGTAAGTCACACAGTCTGTAGGCAGCAGTGATTGAGGTAACTCCTTTGTGGAGCAGAAGCTTTGCCTGCAAATTTTCATAAAAATGCCTCGGTTGAAGACTGCAAACAGCTTACAGCATAGCTGCGAGTTGTTGAGCTACTGTATGTAAAACTGAATGAAGCCAAGAAGAGAAATTGAGCCCATACAGCAAGAAACTTGCAGGCCGTAGTGTGGGTAGTGTAGCCGTCATAGCTGTTCGCCACACCCAAGCCTACAGCCACCAGATAAGATTTTTTTTCTATTTTTACCTTTGTACAGCATGAACCATTAATTTAAACTGTGTTTTAATAATCATTCTTGAACTTTACGGAAACTGGCTCACCCTGTCATTTCATCCTAATCATACATCTGTATAGGGTTCCTTCCTGGTGTTTGATTAATCCGAGTGTCCTGTTTTACAGACTTATGAAGTGCCAAGTTAATATAAAGAGGCACCATTTAAATTGCTTTAGTGTAAATAATAAAAATGTTTTCTTGACTATTGCAAAGTGTTATCATTTGCTTACATAAAATTCAATCAGAGTGAAGTGCCAAGTTAAAATAAAGAGGCACCATTTATATTGCTTTAGCATAAATAATAAAAATTTTTTCTTAATTATACCAAAGTGTTATAGTTTGCTAACATAAAATTCAATCAGAGTGAAGCCAAGTTACCAGAACCTGTTAGATGGCTATACAGAATTAATTCAAAGAATAATAGCTTTTGAAAGTAAGTTCCACCAAGAAAGAGGTTTTCTTTAAGTGAAATGTTCAGTTAAAAAGTGTGTGCTTTAGTGTCTAAGTATTTAAATTTCTTGATTATGGAAAGTGCTTTTCTAAAGGTTGTCCCCCCCACCCCGGCTAATTTTTTTTACCTTCCTTGAAGTTATCTACTGGGCTTTTTCTTTTTTAAAAACATAATATATAAAGATGTAGACCAAAATTGTTTAAGTGGGGTAATTTATTTGAAGAGCCAAACTAAACAGTAGCAAGAAAGTAGGCAAAATTCACATTTCTGCTTCTCCAATACTTCACTATTTCATTGCCAGGATAGGTTGGTGACCATTAAGTACATGTTTTAAACCACTAAATGAACTTGGAAATGAGTTGTCCTAGCTTCAGTATATTATTATTCATACTGTGTTTCTATCTAGCCACTGGGTAAGATCTTAGGAAAAGAAGTGAATAGTCCAATTTACTTATCCATTAGACGCAACACACGGTAAATCCAGTAAGAAGGATAACTCTATTGATTATCTTTTCCTATAAACAGGACTATCCTTCCATAGTGTATTTTATTTGGAAACTAAACTAAATTTTAGTAAGAGGGTTATACGTGGCAACATAGAGACAGGGTTTCTGTTATTTACGTAAAAGCATACTAATATCATAATGGTAGTGTTATAAGGTCCTATTAATGTGTGGTCATGACATTTGTTAAATGTCTCACCACATTCTTATTGAAACTATTTACTCTTGTTGTAAATAACACCTATGACAATTTTATACAAATGTCCACTAAGACTTTGCTCGTCAACTTTCATTTAGGTAACAGCGATCTTTTAGATGTATTCAAATCAGTACTGTTAAGAAATACTGACTAGCTTTATTTTCAAGAATCTCAAGTTTAAGTTATACATACTGTTATCCTCCAATAAGAATCATTGGCCGATTCTTCATCTTTGACAGGTTCATCATGCCTGCAATGCAAAACATTATCTTTTGTATTAACAGATGAAATCCAACTTTTTAAATTTAATAAATGCTTATACAAACATAAAGTTTCTTCAAAAAATGTATTTCTGACAACTTCCTGTCACAGATAATTTTCACTGAATGTTGCAACCCAGTTATATTGCTGATGAGAAGCAAATGTTGATCTTTTCCCTCTCTTCCTTCACCATCTCCTGTTTTGTTCACCTTGACATATTTCTGCCAAAAAGACTACCCCAATGGATCCACTGCTTATATTTAACACACAGTAAATTCAGTGCAAATATTTCCTTAACACAGGATGTGCATTGACGAGCTTGAATTAATCAGAAAAATATAAACAGATACTAACCATTCCACAGCTCTTACAAAATACTTGCATTAAGTAATCATCAAAGCTACTTTTTGTACAGCAAGAGGACTAACAGTCAAAATGGTGCTACATGCTACAGGCAGTGCAATACAATTTATTTTACTCATTGCTACAGCAATAAATGTACTTATAAAAATATTCAGACTTAGACTATAATCAAATACAGAGAGAGAAAATATTCTAACTAAAGAGATATAGCAGCCATAGGCAGAAACAAATAAAAAAACTGATACTAATCTTAGCTTTGAGGACCAAAAGTTTATTCATCTGGAAAATGTAAAAAGAGAAATGAAACTGTTCAAGAATTAAGGACAAAAATTCAGGATCTTGAGTCAAGGAAGATGTATGGTTAAATGAATGAAAAAACTAGACTGGACATGATGAAATTCATTTGCGAAATAGCAGCAGATGATGTAATTTTAAATGCTGAGAAATAAGATCTCTTCAAGAGGAGCCACCAAAAGGTCAAATAAGTGAAGAACAAGCTGAAAATACCGGTAAATGGGCTAAAATGGTGGCAAATAGATAAAGGTAACAGAAAGAAAGTGCTGAAGAACAGGCAACCAAACAACAACAACAACAACAACAACAACAACAATAATAATAACAGCACATTGTAGCAATATATAATAGCAGTCCCACAACATCTGGAGGAAGATTTTCCACTAACAGAGCAATAAATTCATGAAGCCATCAAATCATTCCAAAACTTCAAAGCAACAAATGAAGACTCTACTGCAGCAAAATTATTGACATAGTCAGAACACACAAATGATCTACAACTGCTGTTTGAGAACATTTGGAAAGCTGAAGATATTATGGAAAGCATTAATCCACAGCTATGAAAAAAAGGGGACACACAAAATGTCAACATTTGCAGAGATGCCTCACTTCTGCCAGTGGTATACAAAATATTATCAAAAATTCTCTGGACAGAGTTGTAGAAACTTTAGACAAATAACTGGGAGAATCTCAAGGAGCTCTAGAAAGGGAAGACCCTGCACAGAACAGATGTTTATTAGAAAATCGATAATTCTCCACATACTGTTAATCACCAAACCTATAATAGTATCACGTATTGGTTTCAAGAAAACATTTGATTTGATAGGCAAAGAAATTATAGGTAAAATCATCAAAGAATTTTGTGTTAAAGCAAACATAATCCTCAAAACACTAGCAAATAGGATGACTGAAGCTAAATTTATGGGAGAAGTATCTCAACCATTTGAAATAAAAACTGGTGTTAGACAAGGGGACAGTTTATCACCTTTACTGTAACACTGCATTCTAGAAAGAATAGAAAATATCTGGAATTTGGAGAAAAAAAAAATCACAAAATTGAACCAATAATTTTAGGACGAAAAACAAATGGAATTAAGGTAAACTGCCTGGCTTCTGCAGATGATTCTGATATACTTTCAAAAAATCTGACAGACAGTTATTGAAAGAAATCTTTTGGAAGAAGTAGCAAAGAGAGCTGGTCCCAAAATTTCAGCCGAAAAACCAACATTGATGACAATTTCAAACAATGCATCAACATTCTTAGAAAAACAAAAATGTAAAATAGCATTAGTAAGTAAATTTAAATATATTGGACAAACTGTACAACAAAATGGACTAGAAGAATTAACAGTAGATGCAAGAGTCAGCAAACTGGAGAGAGCAAATCGTTTGACAAAGGATATTTACAACAAGAAATGTACAACTAAAAAAACAAAACTAAAACACTATCCCACAGTGGTATGACCAGGATGTTTATATGGATGAGGATGCCTAATGATGAACTATAAGCTGGACAGAACAGAGGTTCCTCAAAGGAGCATTATTAGAACATAATGGTTGCAATACAAGCTACAGATGGCTGGAAAATGAGAAGTAATGAGGAGATCTACAAAAATTTTGGAAAATATCAGAAGTAATGGCTAAAAAAAGATCAATCTTTTTTTAGAGACCTCTACTGAATGAGTAGTTCTGGAAGAAGGAATCAATGATAGCATGGATTACAGAAATAAGAAAGAAACAACATCAAACAATCAGAAATAATAGAAAGAAACCTTTTTACAGATAAAATAGTGAATTTAAAAGGATCATCACCTCTCCAAGATCAAAATTAATTTCATCCCTCTCAATAAGTCCATGAAAACCGGAAATAAAATTCATAAATATGATATTGCGAAGCTCAAAATCAATCAAAACATATTGGAACAATGCCACCAGTAACTGACAGTTGAATCCCATAAATGGGCAGACATTGCCTCCATGATCCAACAAGCAGCTAATACTACAATCCTGACAGCTAAAAAGAGGAATCATACATGGTGGAATGAGGTTTGTGGTGAGGTGGTGGCCCAAACAGCAAGTGCATGGAAAAAGTGGAACTCTACCAGGAGACCTGATGATTTTGATGTATTCCATGAAGTTCAAAAATATGCAGCCAGAACTCTACGAAGGGCTAAGCAATTGCAGAGAAACAGCAGTTAGAACAGTTCGATCAGCGTTTCCAGATAAACAATGTCAGAGACTTCTATCAGACGTTCAAATCGAATTTGAAAGGATACCAAGCCCCTAGTTTTTGTTTTAGAGATGAAAATGGAAAGCTCAGTGTTGTGAACATAGTTCCGCGTATTCAGCGCGTACACAAATTTCCCACTAGAGTGCGCCCCGCTAAGCACAACAGCTTAGGCGCAGCGCTCGTCCATCTCCGCACTACGAGATGGCGCTGCCATAGAGACGGACCAAATTCTGCTTCCGCCGATCCACGTATTAATATGTAGCGCAGCCAATGAGATTGCTGCAAACATAGAACACTTTCTCCGCACGCATCACACTCGCGCAGTGATACATGAATGTGCGAGGTATTATAACAAGTGTTAAGACCTTCGATCAGTCAGTCTGCATTTGTCTGCACCAGTCTGTACCAGTCTGCATTAGTCTGTACCAGTCTGCATTAGTCTGTACCAGTCTGCATTAGTCTGTACCAGTCTGTACGAGTTCTACAATTGTCTGTACCAGTCCATAGTCAAGATTCAGTCTGCGCCTAATAAGATTACCATTTTCCTGTACATAGCCATGAAGATAAATGTATAGACACTTTTGTCAAGTATCCGAGATATATGTGAGAATAAGATTAATGTACCAATACCAAAGGAACTTCAGATTGTCAATTGTAAATAGCATCCAGAACCAAGTTAAGTAATTTTTATATTTGTTATTATTTTAATAAATGTATGTGAAAATTAATCAAGTTCTGTTTAAAGTTGGTCACCGTCAATCTGCTACTCTAAGCGTGCAAGTGGCATTTCTATCGTCTGACCTAATGGCAGAAGATAAACACGCCATGATAAGACCACGAGACATATTGCTGACACTCGCTTACTTCGTTAGAGCAACAAGTCAAATAATCTGATGGTGTGTGTACTGAAGGTCTTACAGTACGCACACCACACTCGGCCTGACCAACAAAGAAAACTGCAAGATAATGTCTCGTTACTTTGAAAACCTACTTAATTGTGATGAACCGAAAGAAAGATTCCCTGTATGTGCCCCAATCCACAAACTACCCCTCATCTCCATCTAGTAAAGAGGAGACCAAAGATATCATCAACAACTTTAAGAATAATAAGGCAGCTGGAGAGGATTCAATAGTGGTGGAACTACTGAAGCTGGCAAATAATGAAACTCTAGATATACTAGTCCAACTTTTTGAGGAGATCTGGAGAGCTAGGACGATACCAACTGAATGGCAGTCAGCTTTAATCCATCGTCTACACAAAAAAGGTGATAAATAGAATGTCAATAACTATAGGGGTACCTCATTAGTATCTGTTCCATATAAGATTCTCTCCAAAGTGATACAGAATAGAATAGAAGATCATTGTAACCAACTGACTGGGGACTATCAAGCTGGTTTCCGAAAGGGCGATTCTTGCGCAGAACAGATCTTTAACCTGAAGAACATCATCAGGTACAAAAAAAATTGGAAGAAATAACTATGTGGTCTTGTTTGTTGATTTTCAGAAAGTATATGACTCCATTGACTGACAGGCATTAATGAATATTTTGGAAAAGTTTGAGGTGGATAATACATCAAGAAAGCTGATCAAACAAACTCTTGCTAACACAGTGTCAAAAATTAAATTTATGGGTGAGGTATCTGAACCCTTTACAATCAGAACAGACATAAGACGAGGAGATGGACTATCCCTCTCCTTTTCAATTGTGTCTTGGAAAAGGTCATTCGAGAGTGGAGAAAGTTATTAGCCCAAGAAGAAACAAATGAAGAGTGGTTCAGACTTGGTCCTAAGAACAAAGGGGTGTGCATTGACTGCTTAGATTTTGTGGCTGACCTGGCCATTTTTGCTAACAACATAGAGTCAGCAGTCAACAAGATAAATAGGCTGTCAGAAATTGCTGAAAAAAGTTAGACTCCAGATCTCTATTCAAAAGACAAAATATATGACGAACATCTGTGACGGACCTGAATGGATGATAACCAACCTGGGAAAAAATCGGATGAGTTAAGAATTTCAGGTATCTCGCTGAAGTCATCCACCAGGAGAATGGATTAAAAGAAGAAGCAACTGTCGGGATGAGGAAGTTAGACCAAGCATACCAACTGACAAAGAATATTTATAACAAAAAGTCTATGAGTATATGGGCCAAGTTCCAACATTATAATACAGTTGTAAAACCTGAGTGCTTATAAGCATCCAAAACTTTGACCACGAATAGACAAGGTCAAGCTGAGCGGCTGGAAAAGCGTGAGTGTAGGATATTAAGGAAAATCCTAAGGTAATAGATGGGTCGATGGACAATGGCGAATGAGAGCAAATGAGGACTCGTGCAGCAAGACAGAACCTATCACAGCATCCATTACGAAGAAATGATTGTTATTTTATGGTCATCTCATGAAAATGGACGGTGATCGACTAACAACAAGAATACGGAGTTTCATCCTATCTAAGAAAACGAGGCCAAGATGGTTCAAAGAATGTGAAAAAGATCTTAAGCAGATTGGTATCTCAGAGAGAAATTCCTGAAAGGAACAAATTTAGAAGATTGGTGACCAACTACCAAGGTTTTAACATGGCATCAACATCCGAAAGACAGTGAGGACCATTATCTGAAGGGCATAGAAAGGCACTTCTTGGAGGGGCTCAGAAGATACTGGCAGGAAGTCAAAGCTGGAGCAAGAACAAGACCTGGACACTAGAGTGAAGTCGGTTGTTACCACGCAGTCCGTAAAGACTCACCTCGATAAAAAAAATAAATAAATAAAAATAAAAGGCTTTCGATGCAGAAGAAATAGGGGATTGAGAACAACACGAATAGAATAAAGGGGGAAAAACATGAGGAGGAGATGGACGAGTACTGGAAAAACAGGAGACGACAAGGGAAGAAGAAGAAGTGAAGTTATTACATGACAAGAGATGATGATTGGATTTGATTTGATTCAGTTTTCGTTACATACACCGAAAAAATGAGATGGTGTGGAACATGTCAGAATGTATAACACAAAACATTTTAATATAATGAATACTACCCTGATCATTTGTCACAAGATTGTCAAAATAGGTGAATACAATACAGTAAACTGGAAAAGCTAATATTTACAGAATTAATACACTGTCAGAATGAAACATTGTTATGCACTATTAATAAATTTATCATACACAAAATACCTAATATTGTCTGTTGCAACCAAGTGCTGTCAAAACTTAAATCTAACATATTTTTACTTAAGCTGGCCTAACAGTCTCTGTTAGGTTAGTCATCTATAGAGTAGAAGGCATTGCCTATCAAAAAGTCATTCAAACTCTGTTTAAACTGTGCTTTATCTGAAACCAAGTTTTTAATGGTTGCTGGTAATTTATTGAAAATGTGTGTTCCTGAATATTGGACCCCCTTTTGGACCAACATAAGTGATTTTAGGTCTTTATGTAGATTGTTCTTATTCCTAGTATTGATAATACGTATTGAGCTATTTGTTGGAAATATAGATATATAACTTGCAACAAATTTCATTAAGGAGTAAGTATATTGAGAAGCAATGGTTGGAATTCAAAGTTCCTCGAATAGGTTCTGCACGATGTTCTTCAAAGACTGGTCCCAGATACTCCATTGCACCATTCACCGAACCTGATAACCCCGAGCCGTCAGTAACAAAAATTAAGTCTTGCTTAAGAGATTTACAACACTACATGCACTTGTTACCAAAGTCTCATTTACTTTTAGAGCTATCTGTTCCACTTCCTTTTTGGCCCCACTTCTCTCTGTCTTCACTATATCCCATACAGTTCTTATTTTGTTGCCCGATACAATTATCTTTTTCTCTTAATAAAGCTACTTCGATTTCTGGATTACTTGATTCAACATTTTGCAGTATTCTTTGTAATGCATTACAATGCTAATATCAGAAATGTTCCTAGATAGTAGATACAGTCTCCTTTTTGCCCCACATGATATCTTTATTCCTTGTGTAATCCATGGTTTATCTTTTGACTTCTGTGTGATTTGAGTTACCTTTAGGGGAAAACAATTTTCAAAAGAGGAGGTAACTTTATTAATAAATGCTTTCTATTTTCCATTTGAGTCAGGTAAACATCTCTCCAGTTCATCTCTTTGAGCAATTTCCTGAATTCCTCAATTATCCTCCTGTACTCAGAGTTAATATTTTTTTATCCTGACAAGTTTCAACATTTAACACAAGATGCTGCACGTCGTGATCAGATAGTCCATTTACTATTGGTTTTGTGATATGACTTTTTTCCCCTAGATTTGTTCATAAAGATATTATCAATAGCAGTCTCAGAGCATTTACATATCCTAGCTGCAAAGTTCACAATAGGAACTAAATTGAATGATAGTGTTAAAAACACCAGCAACCACTATTTCCTCTTCTTCTTTTTTTTTTTACAGAAGCCATTCCTTTCGCTTTGTGAAATGAAGCACTGCCTAGTTCCAAAACACAGGACTACTATGACAAGGTGAAATGTTCTCAGAGTGCTACATGTATGATAGTAAATGTAATCAGCACTATAGTTGTTTTCTGAGTAGTTATGCTGTGTGTGTTTCATTCAATCAGATGAAATGGAATAAAATCATCAATTTATTTATTTGGGCTCTTTATCACCAAGATACATTCAATGTTGGTTGAGGTTTATCTTTTGAATTCACTCCAGTGTAGATTGTCAAAATTTTATCAGTTGTCAAAGTACTTGTAACACAGTTTCCGAATTTACTGCCATCCAGGAAAGTCTCGCACTCAAATTATTCTCAGCGACTGAGAGCTGGCTGAAACCCAGAGTAGAAAGCTCTGACATATTTAGTGATTAATGGAATATATATCGGAAAGGCAGGTTAGACACTGTAGGAGAGGGAGTGTCCATTGTCTCTATTGAGGTCAAAGCTGATTGTGACAGTGAAGTATAACAAGTCTACGTGAAATCACGTTAATTAATGGATGTTTTAATCAGCCACCCGGTTCTGCTATGACAGTTTTGGAGCCATTCAAAGAAAGTCTACAGACAGTAGCACGTAAATACCTAGATCATGCAATACTAGTTGGAGGTGAATTTAGCCTACTGAGTATAGATGGTAGCCTATGGCTTCATTGCAGGGGGTGCAGTCAATCTTGTGAAGCACTTTTGAATGTGGTTTTCGAAAATTGTCTTGAGCACCTAGTTTGGCACGCCACATGCAATGGAAATATCTTAGACCTTGTAGTTACAAACAGGCCAGATATCATCAATGACTTCAGCATAGAGATGGGGATTAATAATCATGATAACATCATAACAACTAAGGTTACAAAAATTAATAAATCAGTCAAGAATGCTAGGAAAATGTTCATGCCAGAAAGAGCAGATAAGCAGATGTTAGCATCTCACTTAGACAGAACTGACATCAGTTACTTCCATTAAGATGGACGTAGAGAGATTATGGTCAAAGCTTAAACAGATCGTGAATTGCACTCTCAACAAGTCTGTACCTAGTAAACGAATTAAGGATGCAAAAGAGCCACTGTGGTTTAACAATGAAATTCGGAAAATACTGAGGAAGGAAAAGCTACTGCACTCTTGGTTCAAAAGAGAATGCCAAATGGCAACAAGGAAAGGTTACTACCACTGTCATACCTCAGCAAAAGATCTGGCTGAGAAGCAGGGGAAATTATTGTCCTATGTAAAATCACTAAGTGAGTCAAAGGTTTCCATCAAGTCACTTGACCAGTCTGGTGTGGCAGTAGGAGATAAATGTTTTAAATTTTGCATTTAAGAAATCATTCATGCAAGAGAATCATATAAACATACCGTCATTTAACAATAGCACAAAGACACCTAACAACAATCACCACAAGAGGCCAGCGCTAGCACAAGTTGTTCACATGATATTCGTTGGACTGTTACCTGTAAACACGTGCCATGTCAGTGCTCTTGGAAGAGAGCTGTGGCAGTGACACGGCTCTGTTGCTGTTCCTGTGTAGTGATCTGCAAAGACGAGGGGGGGGGGGGGTTGGGTCCAGATTCAAGCAGTGATTAAGTACTTCATAAAGAAAGGTATGAAAGCGAACGACATTCATGCCGATTTCCAGAATACACCAGGGGACTCTGCTCCTTTGTCTTCAACTGTTGCCAAGTGGATAAATGAATTTAAATTTGGTCAGGAGAGCTTAGATGATGATCATCCACGAATAGGTCAGCCAAGATGTGTCACTACTCTAGAAATCATTGCAAAAGTGCGCATAATGATCAAGGAGGATCACCAATTTAGAGTGCATTAAATTGCTCACGCTTGCCAGATGTCATCTGAAAGGTATTCACAAGATGGGTGCCGCAACTCTTTACGCTGGGTCAAAAACGCATAAGAATGGACGTATCACAACAATGTTTGGCCTGTTTTAGGAGAAAAAAACAAGATCTTTTGTGCTGGTTTGTGACCACGAGGAAACTTTGGTTTACTACTATACCCCAGAGACAAAGCAACAATCAAAGCAGTGGAAACATGCTGAATCTCCTCCGCCAAACTCCTTCAGCGGGGAAGGACATGGCGTCAGTGTTCTGGGATGCACCACCAAATTCCTTCAGCGGGGAAGATCATGGCATCAGTGTTCTGGGATGAGAAGGGGATTCTGTTTGTACATTATCTCCCCACTGGGCAAACAATTACTGGAGAGTACTATGCTAACCTTCTGGACAAATTGCAACAAAAGATATGCAAAAAAGGCCAGGTTTAATAAGGAAGAACGTCATCTAGCATCAAGCCAATGCACGCTCGCACGCATGTGCCATCACCATGGTAAAATTACACAAACTAAGGTATGAATTGTTGCCACACGTGCCTCTTCCCTAAACTGAAAATTTTTCTTTGTGGATGAAGATTCACTTAAATGAAGAATTGATAGCCTGAGTTGACAACTATTTTGCAGGCCTGGAGGAAAATCATTGTCGAGATGGGATCAAGGTATTGGAACACTGTTGGACCAAGTGAATTAATCTACAAGCAGGGTACATTGAAAAACAACAAAGTTTCAGTGACTAAGTACTTTTTTTCTATTCTGTTTCAAGAACTTTTCAAACCACCCTCGTAAGCATCCCTGACACCTGAAATAATTAAAAACAAATAAGTCGCCAGTTGCAGATGGAGTCTCAATTTGGTTTTACAAAGAGTGCTATATGGCACTGGACCCTTACTTAGCTTGTATTTATTGTGAATCTCTCACCCAGCAGAAAGACCTAAGCAACTGGGGAAAAAATACAGAGGCGTCTCCTGTATATACGAAGGGCGAAAGAACAGACCTGTGAAATTACAGACCAATACCTGTAACATCAGTTTGCTGCAGAATTCTTGAACATATTCTGGGTTTGAATCTAATCAGTTTCATAGAGACCAATAAGTTTATGTCCACAAATCAGTACAAAGCATCGCTCATGGGCAACTCAGCATGCCCTTTTGTCATACGACGTCTGTTCAAAAAATTCCAGAACTTTGTCCACAAAATTTTCTATGCTTCTCTTTTAGTTACTATGGATTGTCTCCTTTGAAATACTCTCCTCCACAATTGATACACTGCTCCCAATATCATTTCCACTTCCAGGAGCAGTCTTGACACACCTCTTGCTGGGTCACATAAAGTGCCGTCTGCGAATTTTCTTCTATCTCATCTACCATTGGAAACTTCATCCTTTTCAACTTTGGAAATAAAAAGAAGTCTGCAGGGGTCATACTATTCTCGCAAGGAACATCTCATTCTCATTCTCATTTGTGAGATCCAAAAAGTTTTTTTGGTCTTGACTCATGAGCCGTGGAATGAACTTGGCGGCAAAACAATGCATTCCAAGATGCTGTGTCATTTCATAACATGATCCAATTGAAATGTTACATTCTTCTACAATCTCTCGGACAGTGAATCTTCGACCGGCACACACAATTTCGTTGACGTTCCTGACACAAGCATCATCAGGGGACATTTAAGAGCGTCCTGAACAAGGATCATTTTTTACTTTGTAAAGCCATTTTTAAAACGTGTGAATAATATGTAACACCGAGTATGGCTTAAGCACTCATCACTATAGGCTCCCTGCATCATTTGGTGTGTCTCTGTAAAGGTTTTCTTGAGTTTCACGCAAAATTTAATGCAGATGCATTGCTCCTCTAACTTTGCCATCACAAAATTCACAAACCCAGATTCCATATTTCTTGATTTCCGAGAAGCATTTGACATAGTGCCTCACTGCAGACTTATAACAAAGGTACAAGCAAATGGAATAGGTTCCCAGACATGTGAGTGGCTCAAAGACTTCTGAAGTAATAGAACCCACTACATTTTCCCGACGGTGAGTGTCCATCAGTGACTAGGGTATCATTAGGATCGTTCCAGGGATGTGTGATAGGAACGCTATTACTCATATTTTCTATGTGCATAACTGATCTGATGGACAAAGTGGACAGTAATCTGTGGTTGTTTGCTGATGATGTTGTGGTGTATGGAAGGTGTCATCGTTGAGTGATTTAGAAGGATAAAAGATGACTTGGACAAAGTTCCCAGTTGGTGTGATAAATGACAGCTAACCCTAAATGTAGAAAAATATAAGTTACTGCAGATGAGTTGGAAAAACAAATCCATAATGCCAGAATCCAGCATTAGTAGTGTCATGAATGAAGAAGTCACATTGTTTCAATATCTGGACATAACATTGCGATGTGATATGAAATGGAACAAACTTGTGAGGGTCGTGGTAGGGAAGGTGAATAATCATCTTTCGTTTGTTGCGTGGATTTTACTACAGTGTGGCTCAGCTGTGATGGACATCACATATAGGATGCTAGTGTGATCTCTTCTTGAGTTCAGTTTGAGTGTCTGGGATCCACAAGGGGTCGAATTAAAGCAGACATTGAGGTAATTCAGAGGCAGGATACTAGATTTGTTAACAATAGGTTGAAACAACAACATACAAGTATTATGGAGATGTTTCTGGAACTCAAATGGGAATCCCTGGAGGGATTTTGAGGAACACTGTGCTGACTGCAGAACAATTCTGCTTGCACCAACATACATTATGCATAAGGACCACGAAGATAATAGACGACAAATTAGGACTCATAGAGAGGCATATAGACATTCACTTTTTCCTCACTCGATTGGCAGATGGAACGGGAAAGGAACTGACTACAGTCGAATTAAAATTACTTGATAGTTGGCACTTCAAACGCCAATAAGAGTAGTCAGCGTCACACTTGAACTGTCTGCTGTTGCCAAACTCCACCAAAATTGGCCAGTCACTTCCAATTCCTGGATCAGCATTCTTTCTTGATGTATTTGTATCTCGAATTATGAGCCCGACACTTTTATTATGTATTTCATGACACGCGATAACTACACCAAAAACAACACACATTAACAATGCTAATGAAAGACACACATTTCATTCATAGCACTAACCAAACACTACCGAATAACTCAGCACAAGGTGTAATTCAGTATCATACATATAGTTATCATATTCACAGAGATCATCTTACATTAGATAAGCTTTTCACTACACTGCGTGAAACTGAAATTTTTAAGGTTGCAATTCATAGTTGCAACTGGGTCACTACATTCACATATATAAATACTTCATGCAGTGCTGTGGCATAGCACAATGGTTGGCAGATTAATCTAATGTGTAGCATGTCATAGGTTTGAATTTCCTAGCTCACTCATTTGTTACATAGTTTAATTCTTAATTTCTTTGCGTGTTTTTGGTTCTTGCATTGTTTAATTCATAAATTTCGGGCGTATTATAGTATTTGAGAGTGTAGCATCGTGTTTTAGTACCTGAATAGTGTAATTTCGCTTAGTCTCCTTCCGCCGCCGAGCAGTGTCAGCAGTGCGCAAGTAGCAGCATTACTGCATTTACTAGGCAATCTTGTATTTTAATAACCGTTTAAATTTTGTCGATTTGTTTGCGCTCTCTGTAGATTAGTTCGGACGTTCTTAGCAAAACAGTTTTTAGCATGGATAGGGACTGCAACTGCTGTGTTCAGATGCAGGCTGAGTTGGCATCCCTTCGCTCCCAGCTTCAGGCAGTGTTGGCTTCGGTCACACAGCTTGAGGCTGTTGCCAATGGGCATCACTGTGGGGGTCGGGATGGGGGTTTGTTGGGGACGGCCAGCTCGTCCCACGCATCCCCTGATCGGACTATGACTGTGGTTGCACGGGATACTGCCCGCATTGAGGCTGATCCCTCACCTGTGGTAGAGTGGGAGGTCGTTTCAAGGTGTGGCAGGGGGCGAAAGACATTCCGGAGGGCTGAACGGAAAGCCTCTCCAGTTTGTCTGACGAACCGGTTTCAGGCTCTGTCTCAGGCTGATACTGATCTTCGGCCTGACATGGCTGCTTGTCCTGTTCCAGAGGTTGCCCCTCAGTCTGCAAGATCCGGGCAGTCGCAGAGGGTGGGCTTACTGGTAGTTGGGAGCTCCAACGTCAGGCGCGTAATGGGGCCCCTTAGGGAAATGGCAGCAAGAGAGGGGAAGAAAACCAATGTGCACTCCGTGTGCATACCGGGGGGAGTCATTCCAGATGTGGAAAGGGTCCTTCCGGATGCCATGAAGGGTACAGGGTGCACTCATCTGCAGGTGGTCGCTCATGTCGGCACCAATGATGTGTGTCGCTATGGATCGGAGGAAATCCTCTCTGGCTTCCGGCGGCTATCTGATTTGGTGAAGACTGCCAGTCTCGCTAGCGGGATGAAAGCAGAGCTCACCATCTGCAGCATCGTCGACAGGACTGACTGCGGACCTTTGGTACAGAGCCGAGTGGGGGGTCTGAATCAGAGGCTGAGACGGTTCTGCGACCGTGTGGGCTGCAGATTCCTCGACTTGCGCCATAGGGTGGTGGGGTTTCGGGTTCCGCTGGATAGGTCAGGAGTCCACTACACGCAACAAGCGGCTACACGGGTAGCAGGGGTTGTGTGGCGTGGGCTGGGCGGTTTTTTAGGTTAGATGGCCTTGGGCAAGTACAGAAAGGGCAACAGCCTCAACGGGTGCGGGGCAAAGTCAGGACATGCGGGGACCAAGCAGCAATCGGTATTGTAATTGTCAACTGTCGAAGCTGCGTTGGTAAAGTACCGGAACTTCAAGCGCTGATAGAAAGCACCGAAGCTGAAATCGTTATAGGTACAGAAAGCTGGCTTAAGCCAGAGATAAATTCTGCCGAAATTTTTACAAAGGTACAGACGGTGTTTAGAAAGGATAGATTGCATGCAACCGGTGGTGGAGTGTTCATCGCTGATAGTAGTAGTTTATCCTGTAGTGAAGTAGAAGTGGATAGTTCCTGTGAATTATTATGGGTGGAGGTTACACTAAACAACCGAACTAGGTTAACAATTGGCTCCTTTTACCGACCTCCCGACTCAGTAGCATTAGTGGCAGAACAACTGAGAGAAAATTTGGAATACATTTCACATAAATTTTCTCAGCATGTTATAGTCTTAGGTGGAGATTTCAATTTACCAGATATAGACTGGGACACTCAGATGTTTAGGACGGGTGGTAGGGACAGAGCATCGAGTGACATTATACTGAGTGCACTATCCGAAAATTACCTCGAGCAATTAAACAGAGAACCGACTCGTGGAGATAACATATTGGACCTACTGATAACAAACAGACCCGAACTTTTCGAATCTGTATGTACAGAACAGGGAATCAGTGATCATAAGGCCGTTGCAGCATCCATGAATATGGAAGTTAATAGGAATATAAAAAAAGGGAGGAAGGTTTATCTGTTTAGCAAGAGTAATAGAAGGCAGATTTCAGACTACCTAACAGATCAAAACGAAAATTTCTGTTCCGACACTGACAATGTTGAGTGTTTATGGAAAAAGTTCAAGGCAATCGTAAAATGCGTTTTAGACAGGTACGTGCCGAGTAAAACTGTGAGGGACGGGAAAAACCCACCGTGGTACAACAACAAAGTTAGGAAACTACTGCGAAAGCAAAGAGAGCTCCACTCCAAGTTTAAACGCAGCCAAAACCTCTCAGACAAACAGAAGCTAAACGATGTCAAAGTTAGCGTAAGGAGGGCTATGCGTGAAGCGTTCATTGAATTCGAAAGTAAAATTCTATGTACCGACTTGACAGAAAATCCTAGGAAGTTCTGGTCTTACGTTAAATCAGTAAGTGGCTCGAAACAGCATATCCAGACACTACGGGATGATGATGGTTTTGAAACAAAGGATGACACGCGTAAAGCTGAAATACTAAACACCTTTTTCCAAAGCTGTTTCACAGAGGAAGACCGCACTGCAGTTCCTTCTCTAAATCCTCGCACAAACGAAAAAATGGCTGACATCGAAATAAGTGTCCAAGAAATAGAAAAGCAACTGGAATCACTCAATAGAGGAAAGTCCACTGGACCTGACGGGATACCAATTCGATTCTACACAGAGTACGCGAAAGAACTTGCCCCCCTTCTAACAGCCGTGTACCGCAAGTCTCTAGAGGAACGGAGGGTTCCAAATGATTGGAAAAGAGCACAGATAGTCCCAGTCTTCAAGAAGGGTCGTCGAGCAGATGCGCAAAACTATAGACCTATATCTCTTACGTCGATCTCTTGTAGAATTTTAGAACATGTTTTTTGCTCGCGTATCATGTCATTTCTGGAAACCCAGAATCTACTATGTAGGAATCAACATGGATTCCGGAAACAGCGATCGTGTGAGACCCAACTCGCCTTATTTGTTCATGAGACCCAGAAAATATTAGATACAGGCTCCCAGGTAGATGCTATTTTTCTTGACTTCCGGAAGGCGTTCGATACAGTTCCGCACTGTCGCCTGATAAGCAAAGTAAGAGCCTACGGAATATCAGACCAGCTGTGTGGCTGGATTGAGGAGTTTTTGGCAAACAGAACACAGCATGTTGTTATCAATGGAGAGACGTCTACAGACGTTAAAGTAACCTCTGGCGTGCCACAGGGGAGTGTTATGGGACCATTGCTTTTCACAATATATATAAATGACTTAGTAGATAGTGTCGGAAGTTCCATGCGGCTTTTCGCGGATGATGCTGTAGTATACAGAGAAGTTGCTGCATTAGAAAATTGTAGCGAAATACAGGAAGATCTGCAGCGGATAGGCACTTGGTGCAGGGAGTGGCAACTGACCCTTAACATAGACAAATGTAATGTATTGCGAATACATAGAAAGAAGGATCCTTTATTGTATGATTATATGATAGCGGAACAAACACTGGTAGCAGTTACTTCTGTAAAATATCTGGGAGTATGCGTACGGAACGATTTGAAGTGGAATGATCATATAAAACTAATTGTTGGTAAGGTGGGTACCAGGTTGAGATTCATTGGGAGAGTGCTTAGAAAATGTAGTCCATCAACAAAGGAGGTGGCTTACAAAACACTCGTTCGACCTATACTTGAGTATTGCTCATCAGTGTGGGATCCGTACCAGGTCGGGTTGACGGAGGAGACAGAGAAGATCCAAAGAAGAGCGGCGCAATTCGTCACTGGGTTATTTGGTAACCGTGATAGCGTTACGGAGATGTTTAATAAACTCAAGTGGCAGACTCTGCAAGAGAGGCGCTCTGCATTGCGGTGTAGCTTGCTCGCCAGGTTTCGAGAGGGTGCGTTTCTGGATGAGGTATCGAATATATTGCTTCCCCCTACTTATACTTCCCGAGGAGATCACGAATGTAAAATTAGAGAGATTAGAGCGCGCACGGAGGCTTTCAGACAGTCGTTCTTCCCGCGAACCATACGCGACTGGAACAGGAAAGGGAGGTAATGACAGTGGCACGTAAAGTGCCCTCCGCCACACACCGTTGGGTGGCTTGCGGAGTATCAATGTAGATGTAGATGTAGATCAATGCAGCAAAATTTTTATTTCTAAATCTAACCAAAAGAGTGTGATTATTATTTTCATTCAATTAATTGCTTTAAATATATATTTTTTTTATTTTTAATAATTTGCTGCATCATTTTTCATCATTGTTTTGACTGTTCTAATTGGTCTTATTTTTCTTCCTGTCATTATTTCTTCATTTGGAATCTGTCTCAGTCATCTATAATCCACGACCAAGTGCCCACACGGACTGTTCGCTGGTTTCTAACATGGCAGCATGTGCAACTAGTGTAAGGATAGTTACAGGTAACAAATGACACGGAGAAATTTCAATTTGCTTTCAGCCCTGAAATTGAGTTTTTGTTGTCTTGAGTTTACCCTTAAGGGTTAGCTTTAATCGCCATGAACAAAGCGATCATGATATTACTACTGCTGCAGACTGTTGACCACAATTTTCTCGGCTGGGTTAGGACACAAGTTTACAGTCAGGGATACAAAACGGGTCGTCTTCCCCAGTTCAGTCACTGGTCACTTTAAATCAATAGTCGACAGAGTATCCAACATTTCTGACATACCTTGCACCGGCCACTAGAAAAATTGCTCTGTGTTAAACATTTAACATAATTTGTGAAGTGAGCCGCTTGTTTGTTGTCACCTGTAACCAAACGGTAGCTGGCAGCCAATGTGGCAACATTGTTGCAGCAAGTGATTGATGTCAACTATCAAGTAATTTTATTCAGACTATTGTAGTGAGACAGGGTACCTTCTGCCATGCACCATATGGTGGCTAGTGGAGTATGTATGTAGATGTGGAATCAGTCTTTCCTTCTCATCCCATCTGGAAAGTCACCCTTGATCTGCAGTTCTGGGTAACTTTCTCAAAATCTACCCTTTTTCCTAGACCTATCCTTCACCCCTCTTCCTTCCACTTCAACCCTTCTGCCTGAAGAATGAGCTACTGGCTCTGAAAGCTTGCTTAATTATAATCTTCTTTTATGTGTGTGTTCTGCCACCACTTAGCAAGTAGATTGATTATCTATCCAATTCAATTATCATGTAATCAAAAGCTGCATTTAATACACCAAGTCTCTTTTACCAATCATTTTTAATATGTCCTACAGAATGTACTGTCTATTCTGTCCTTTTTTGAGATTACTGTTTTGTTGTACTTATCTACAGGCATCATCTTACTTATTAGGAGTCAGTTCCTTCATGTTGTTGTTGTTGTGGTCTTCAGTCCTGAGACTGGTTTGATACAGCTCTCCATGCTACTCTATCCTGTGCAAGCTTCTTCATCTCCCAGTACCTACTGCAACCTACATCCTTCTGAATCTGCTTAGTGTATTCATCTCTTGGTCTCCCTCTACGATTTGTACCCTCCACGCTGCCCTCCAATGCTAAATTTGTGATCCCTTGATGCCTCAAAACATGTCCTACCAACCGATCTCTTCTTCTAGTCAAGTTGTAGAGCTGCATGTCCTCGGGAAAAATTATGGCTGTAGTTTCCCCTTGCTTTCAGCCGTTCGCAGTACCAGCACAGCAAGGCGTTTTGGTTAATGTTACAAGGCCAATCAATCATCCAGACTGTTGCCCCTGCAACTACTGAAAAGGTTGCTGCCCCTCTTCAGGAACCACATGTTTGTCTGGCCTCTCAACAGATAGCCCTCTGTTGTGGTTGCACCTACAGTACGGCCATCTGTATCACTGAGGCACGCAAGCCTCCCCACCAACGGTAAGGTCCATGGTTCATGGGGGGAGTTCCTTCATAGTCAACAGTTAAGGAATGGGTGGCTGAATTCATATGTGGCATATGTCTCTGTAAGATGACTCATGAACAACTTCCTAGAATTACAATCAAATATGAAAATGCTGAGAAAGAACACAGTGTGATATTGCAAGATCAGTAATTAAAAAGATGTGCAAAACAGTTGATGCCGTGGCCGTACCAGAAAGTGAGTGGCATGTCTGTTGAAGCCTGACTACAACCTAATGTGAAAAACAATTTGGGACAATCTGACACAAAAGTGATTCTATGCACCAATCTGTTCCCGTGGATGAGAGATGACTGAATTGAAACAGCAGTTGCACAAAAATAGCCAAGGTGACTTCATCGGAGAGAAAGAGTGGTCATTGTTTTCTAGGATGCAAAAGGGATTTGTATTTTAGATTAGCTTGCAAGACTGAAACAATACCTCACAAATACTATGCAAGTATTCTGACTCAACTGGATGAAAAAATATGGAGCCAAGACCCAGGGGGAAAAAAAAAGTTTATCGTCAGTGAAATGCATATGGTCACAAAGGCACTTTCACAATAGGAAAACTGGGAGTTTCAAGTGTGAAGTCTTCAAATATCTATTCCATTCTCCAATTTTTTCACATTCTGACTTTAGCTTCTTCTTCTTTTCTTTTTGTATGAATGATTCACTTAAGACTACGTGCGTCACGCCTCAAAACCGTTTTGTGAGTCAACAACTGGATATGTTTTCACTGCTCTGTCTCTTGTAACTCCGTTGGATATGGAGGTAGCAAATGAGGATGTAGGATGTCCATGACATACTGCTGTGCTGTCAGAGTGACCTGAAGTCATATCCGATGCTGCCCCACACGCCCTCTCCCTATGTCGTTGTCATACTCACTGACAACTGTCATCGCGGGTCTTGCAGAATGTGACTCACTGCTGATCACATGACAGGTGCAGGTGTGAAAGGGTTACAATGTGCTCGGCGTACATTACAGCAATTCTCCCATGAGCTCGTCAGTCACGGTCAACCGGAAGCTTGCTGACAAGCACGCCGTCCTTACGTTCCCAAGCAGTCCAACATGGGGCCACTACCACACCTGAATGTCTCACAAATCTGAATATTGCATAATTCAATCAGCCTGGCAAATGGAGACACACAATTAGGCCCCTTCAAATTTTGTTACATGCTGATAATGCTGACTCACAGAAGTACAGGGCATCTGTGCCCTTCACAGGGATCACTCAACATCTTACACTCTTCACATCTCTTATAGCTCCTACCATTCACGGTAACAATCCGAGACACAAACAAAGCTAATGCAATCTGGTGGCCTTTGTATCCATTTCAGAGAGTTGCGACTCTCATAATTTACCACTGGTATGCACACTCGTGAAACTATGTTGCTTCAGGGACCTTCCCTTTTTTCTCTTCAAGCAGTTTAGTTCTTTGAATCCATTTTTCTTGTAGCTCAGAATAATTATTTTATTGTGTAGCAAACTTACAGACTAGCATTCTGGTCTGAGCTGTCGGAGTTGGCGGTCATGTGTGTGTGAGGTGTGCTTGCTTGTGTGAATGAATGGTGTGTATTTCTATTTCTTTTTCTGATGAAGGTTGTGGCCAAAAGCTTATGTGTAAGTGTCTGAACTGTGCGTGTCTGCATTTTAATGTGCCATCTTTATGGTAATTAGCACTCTATCTTTTCCTACACTGCTGATATTCCAACCTGGAGTTTCCATTGTTTGAACTTACGGTCTACTGTTTTATGTTGCAGTGCACTTCTACAAGTGTAATACACAAATGTTGCCTTAGGAAAGAGTCACAATAACATCCATGTCTACCGTTTGCTATTTTTTACGAAATAGCATGTCACACTCGAAATTTAACTTAGCCAATGAAATAAGTTTGAAGATTTATTGTGTGTAAAAGACACGAGGGCCCACTGTGTGGGAAATGTGTGAAGTTCTGTGCAGAGACGGAGTTATCAACAGACGCGGTAAGTCTGGGGAGCTATATGGGTGTTAAAACATCGCCACCTGCTGGGATGAGGGGCCACTTACTCTGAGGTGGCGCTGTGCCAGCAACGAGCTCGACCCATTGATTAGCACCACAGATGACAATGAGCAACCAGCTGCTTCTCTGTGCAGAGATATAAAATTTATCGATTTTGGACGTCGGGTGACAATCTGTCACATGGAGAACAATGTTTACTCTGGCAATTTTAACACTAATCTAGTGTTCTGCAACATATTAATGTGAAATGTTGTCTATGATGTTGAGGAGTGTAAGTTAAACTGATATCTGAGAATTTGTTGTTTTTGTGGCACTATCTGGAAAATGGCCTCTCTTGCAGCTCCAAGCATAAATGTCAAGTGAAGAAGAATAATTAGCACAGCACACTGGAACCGAGTAGGGATCCGGTTTACTGCTTGGCCACTAAATTAGCATATCGTGAGTACACCAGAAGAGACGCTGTACACACTTGCATATACTACATACACAAGTACAAGCATCGATCAAGCTACTGTGAAACTGCACTCTGTGTGACTCATCACTACATCAGAATACTGTAAATGTGGTGATTCCAATTCCTTAAGGTCTCTTCCTGTTTGTTTTCATCAGTTGGATCTTATTTTTCAAGTATGTGGGAATCCAATGAGCTGCCGGTTTGGATACATTCTTTCTGTATGTCTCACAAGTTGGATTCTTTGGAGACACATTGTAACAAGAGTTCTTAGGAATTTGCCTGGAGATTTCACACTGGGTTCTGTGTGATGTATTCCATCTTTTATTCTTGGACCTAAGATTTTTACCACAATTTTACATTCTTCTAATTCAGTTTGCTGTTTTCATGTCTTGTGTTGGACAAAGAGTCTCTCTCATGCATAAAGAAATTCTAATTTGATCACTGTTGTACAATGTTAGATTTTAGAGTTCCAGGAAAAATACTTTTAGTTAACTGAGAGACAGTTTGTATTTTCTGAAGTCTGGATTCTATGGCCTTCTTTTCATTATGATGTTCAGTGGTCTTTTTCACCTAACTATTTAAACTCTTTAACACCGAATACTATGTCATTGCCTATATAAGTTCACCCAGTGCCATTTTGGTATCATCCAAGAATTTTTTCTCCAGCTGAAATTAGTAGTCTAATTTGCCTAGCTTGCTCCCTTAATATTTCAAATTGCTTTAGCACATCAGTAATGTTTTTGTCAATTAGTATTATGTCATCGGTACAGGTTACACAATATAATTCTATCATTAAGTTTACGTTCTAGTCAGTGTAATAGTGCACCTGCTCTTCTCCATTATCTTACAATTTTCTTAGGGGCATAGTTGAATAGCAATGTGATGTGCCATCCCATTTTCATATTCTTATGTCTGTCTTAAATTACACTGCTTGAAAAAAAGTGAGACACTCAGAAGGTGGGGAGAAAACAAATTGAAACATAGCGAATTTAGAGCGTATGTGATGTTATTTCAGTGATAACAAAACAGAGTCAAATTTATACAGAACTTATCAGTTTGAGCCCACTTATCAATACAGCAATGCACCCTGTCTCGCCTGGACAGTGCGGGAGGATGTCGTAAAGCTGCTGCATACCCTCCTGAGAAAGGTGATCCACAACTGTTGTAACTGGACATTGCAATCATGGATACAGGCAGTGGGATGGAGTTGACGTCCATGTTGGTCCCATAATGTTCTACCGGGGACAGATATGGGGATTTTGCTGGCCACAGGAGTATATCAACATCACGCAGACAATTTAAAGAGACACATACTACATGTGGACAAGCACTGGCCCGTTGAAAAATAGCACCACAATACTATTACACACTGCTGTACCATCAGAGTTCCCTCGGCCATTACAAGCCGTGACCTGAAGTCATACCCAATGGCTCCCCACACCATGGGACTGCTTTGTGACCCCCCCCCCCCCCCCCAAATGTGGAAGAATGGGACCTCTCCCCATCTCCCCAGGTCACTGTCAACTGTCAAACTTCTCCACGATAGTCATTTGGAGCAGTGCAGGACTGGGACTCATTAGTGAACATAATGTGACGCCATTCATTAGCAGTCCGTACTTCTCGATCATGGCACCACTTCACATGCAATCATTTGCTTGGGTGTTAATGGCAGCCCATGCGCAGGACGGCAATTCCACAGTCTGGCTGCTCCTAGCTGTATGACACAGCTTGTTGCAAGGAGTCCATTACAGTGAACTCCTGTTTATCCGAAATGATTGGGACGGTGGCCGGTTCCGATAACGAAAATTTAAGATAAATCAAAGTGCCCCTGTTTTCACATGTGAACACTCCAAATTGCATCAATATTGCGAAATACAATCGTAAAACGTGCGTAGGGTATGTAAAACGTTACTGATATGGTTGCAAATAACCCTGCACTTTTTTACTGAAAAAATTGTGTTGACATGTTAAAAAGGCACCAAACTATGACTGAAAACTCAAAGTTTTTAAATGCTGTATAACAAAGCTTGTTTATTTTGCATTCTTACAGAAAAAATCTCCCTTATTTGGCAGCAGGAAAAAACAGGAGTTTTAATTTTATTACCTACTCTTTTGAATAAAAAATAAACTACTCAACAAAATTATGAAACAAATCTAGAGATTACTCAAAGGAACGAAAAGTCTGTCTAGAGGAACTTTCAAGAAAATTAAAAAAAAAAACTTTTTAAGTTATGGACATGGACATTAGAGTTTATTTTCTGGTAACGAAGTCACAAATAACTTTTTTTTTGTTTTTTTGCTTGAGAAACTATTGCTGCAACAATACATCTCCAACGTTGAAATCAAACTATTTCAGGATAAATCGTCTCCTCCTGTTGGCTGATGTACTCCAGGGCAGTTTGGATCACTTCGTAACAGAATATGTGAGGAATATTTTTCTCTGATTCATCATCAGAAACATAGACTTCTGACACTTTATGATCGGTCACAATTTGGACGATTTCATCCTCAGGCACATGAAAAAATGCCATTTTCCATCCACTCTTCAATGTCTTCGAAGTGTGTGTCTTTACAACCAGCTTCTCCAGAAAATTCACCAAAATTATGTCAGCTTGAGTTTCGGTGTTGCCTCCTCCTTCCCACCACTTAGGTTGCCTTACGATCTAAGAGTTTTTTCCAAGACCTAACAAGAGAAAGTGGAGGAATTAGACTCCAAGCTTCAGCAATCAATGAATGACACTTAAAACATCGATTTTTTAAGAGCTTCCACAAAATCATCTGCAGCATCAATCACCTAGCATCTTGCGTCTGTAATTTTTCCATCGCCTCAAGAATACCTTGGTCCATCGGTTGACATAGAGATGTGACATTTTGTGGGAGAAATACAACTTTGATATCCCCATCTTGCAGATCACCTGGGTGATAAGGAGCATTGTCCACAAGAAGTAGCGCTTTTCGAGGAAGTCCATTTCCTTCCATGTAATTTACTACAGCTGGAACAAACTCTGCCTGGAACCACTCTCTGAAGATGGCACTGTTCATACATGCCTTAAGACTGATTCGTGTACCTCAGTGGCAAACTGGTTGGTTGGTGTCTAAATGCTCTTGGTGTTTTGGATTTGCCAGTTAAAGACACAGTTTATGATTGCCAGTGACATTACTGCAAGCGAGGACAGTAAATCTTTCTTTGATTTTTTTGTATCCGGAAGCCATTTCTTCTTCTTTAGAGGTAAGTGTTTTCGTTGGCAGCATTTTGTAATTCAACCTAGTTTCATCACATTTGTAAAGTTGATTGCCAGTATAACCTCCTTTGTCAATGATTGTGTGCAGTTTCTTCGTAAAATCAGCGTAGCAGCTTAATCCCCAGATAATGATTTGGCACTGATGGCAATTTCATGAATGCCATGCCGCTTCTTGAAACGATCCTGCCGGCCATTACTTCCGAGGAATTCTTGCTTCTTTCCTTCAATCAGCTCATCAGCTCATTTTGACAAAGTAGAGGACCTGAAACTGACACACCTTTGGCTCTTATTTATTCGTGCCACAAAAATAATGCCTCTTCTAACTGAGGATGTGCACATTTTCTCATTGTTTTTCAAGATTTCACTGCGTTGCCCAATGCTTGGATGGAACAAAATTTTTCAATTCCTGATCGATTTGTCTTCCGATCAGTAATTGTACTCCTACTCTGCAGCAACTTTTGTGGGTGGCTCACCAGCTTTGATGTACTGACAACAAGTGGAAAGTGTTAGGCGGCGCACTCTAATTGTCAGTTTCGACAGGACTACGTTGCGCTGCATAGAACAATACTGTATGTACTGTACTTACAAGGAGTTCCAATAGATGGCAGTGGCATGAAACCATGCAATACGAATATGAAACACACTAGAGCTTCAACCAACACACGCACGAATTGACGATACTTGGACTTTTGACACGCACCAGTGCACTGATTAGCACTAGATTGCCAAAAAACACCAGCAAATGCTTGGCTCCAGGTGCATGCAAATTGAAACTTGTCAAGTGTCAATCTAGCTAGCCAAAAGTGTAGCTGCACGAGAGTTTACTGTACTTGTTCTCAGATGGCAGTCACAGACGTGAACAGGTTACAATGTACTCAGTACACTACACAGTGATGCTCTCTTGTAGTGGTCTGATGTAGTCAACTGGAACATTGATTATGAGTATGCCCTTACTTTCCAACATCAGGCCACTATCAGATCCAAATACTCCAAAAGTACAGATGCAAGGTTTAACCAGGCGACCAAATGGACATCCACAATGAGGTTTCTTTCAAACTCTCATCAGATAATTCTGTCTCACACCAATATGCAGCACCTTCATATCCTCCAGAGTGATGATTCAACATCTGACGCTATTCGCATCCCTTATATACCACATGATGCTTGCTAAACAGCAATAAAAACAAAGAACACTAATGAATAATGAAGGAAAAGACAGACTCTTACTTACCATAAAGAAGATACCTTAGGCTGCAGATGGGCAGAATTAAAAGACACTTACATAAAGCTTTCAGCCACAGCCTTCACCAGTAAGTAGTAATCTGTCTTTTCCAACATTGTTTATATTCCTACTGGAGTTTCCATTGTTTCAAGTACACTGATGCTTTTCTGTGAGTGTTTCCTTTATGATGTTTTCTGCATTTTAGCTTTTTTTTAAAAAAGAAAAAAAAGAAAGAAAGAAAGAAAGAAAGAAAAAAAGATTTGTTGCTGGAAAACTTCTGAAGTCCAATAAAGGAGTTACAACAGCCATATATGGTTATCTGGTGGACCTTGCAGAACCAAATTCTAGGGCTGAAATGTATTGTTGACCAATGGGCATTAATCAGACTGAATACTAAATAAAAAATTAAATCCAATTTTACACAAAAACACAGGTTCTATCACTGTTGTTTTTCGTTCTATTTTGCTCTTATGTTTGCTATGACTTGTTAAGCAGAAATTTTCTTTCTATCTATAGAGTTACATTTGCTATAATGTATCTTGCCTGCATGTTGTTTCTTCTTTCTTCTCACTGCTGCCCCAATCATGGCAAGCAAGTCATCCTCACTGCATTTGCTTCGTATTGCATCTCTGAAACAACAGTTAAAACACCCGTTAAACAGTACCAGGCAATTACCACACAGTGAAATGTTGGTACACTAAAAAGGAAGAAAAACTTTGCAGAAATCTTCAACAGTAATCTTGTAGTCTGCAGTAGGCAACAGCAGGATAACAAACCCACTGGACAAAAATGGGAAAGTCATGATAGAAGTTACATTTATTTTTATAAATAAACAGGTATCTTACACAAATGCTCAAGAGTATACATAGGATCTTGGGCTGAAGAGGTGGAGCAGAAACTGACATTAGTTTTGTTGAAGAGGGAGTAGTGGAACACAGCACAATTTCTTGCAAAATGAAGACAAATTTATTGATAAACTGTTAATTAATTGCCAAGCTCACTAATGTGACCATTTTACAACAGGTACTTACTGCTTGGAGTATATGTGAATTTTCAGGCTTCCCTGATAGATCTGTTGCAAAAACACTTTGGGTTCCCCACCAGATAACATTATGCAAGTCCCTCCCTCAATATTTCAGTGACACAACGTTTTGGCATCTTCAGGTGGTGGTGATTTCCACCATCACTGCTGCAAGATGCAACTGGCAATTTCCACGTGACAGCTTTGAAATTTATCATGTGGATGACTATGACCATCATATTTAGAATTCAGAGGATTTCATAGAATACCTGAAGATGCTTAAACTAGAACTTTCAGATCTTTTAGTTAGCTCAAATGTTATATCATTACTTACAAAAGTGCCCCTGCAGCCCTCATTAGAGGTTATTAGCAGTTTGAGAAAGAAATTGTGGTGCTGTTTAAACATGTGCATACCTCATCCTATTTCTTATGTAACACAAACTACTTTGATCAAGTGGACAGTGTTCCCATGGGAGATCCTCTATTTCCCTTAGTAAATATCCAACATTCCTCCTTCTGGCAGAATGCTGAAGAGACATTTGTGGTGTGGCCCACATAATACAGACACTACCTATGTTCCTGCAGCATTTGCACTCGCTCCATCTGAATATTCATTTCACTGTGGAAGTACAAAAAGATAGCAGCTTACCATCCCTGGATGTCACGGTTAGAAGAAAAGCTGACAGAACACTGGGGCATAGTCTCTACTGAAAACTGATACACGCAGAGTTATATTTGCGGTCCAAAAGTTGCCGTCACCCTGCACAATGTGGTAGTGTCTTACACTCCCTGGCACATAGAGCACACGTGATCTCAGATACCGACAGTCTGCCTGGTGAACAGTAACACCTAAGAACAGTGTTCCAGCAGAATGTTTATTCTTGTAAACAGATCTGAAATGTGTTCTGAGCAAAGCAAGTTCAGTGTAGGGATGTAAATGAAGATACTTAGACAAGCACTGCAAATGGCTTTCTTGCCATATTTCAGTGGCATGTTTTCAAAAATAGGAAGAATCGCTAAGAGAAACAGAATCAAGTGTGTTTTTCGTCTACCAGCAAAACTAAGGAATTGCTTGGGTTCAGTTAAAGACAATCTTGACCTTAGAAAACACAGATCATATATAGATCTGATGCCATTATGGGAAATCTTATATAGGGCAGACACCTCACATTGTGCAAGAACACTGTGTTCAACAGCGCTGACAAAAATGCCACCCAGTAAATTAGTGGTAGGTGAGCACTGCCTGAATACAGGGCACCACACGTTTCCCAAGAGGACTGAAATTTTATCCTCAGCATCATCACTCTAGGATTGTGTTTTTAAGAATGAGGCATGTATCCATACGGTGGGCAATCTTACCAACAGGAATATGGAATTTTGACTAAGCACTGCCCAGAATCCAGCACTGACTGCCATGAAATTAAAACAGTAGAAACCAGATCCTCCGATGTATGACCTGATGCAGCACCTTGCAGAGAGTTAATTCAGCTTTTAACCACATGAGTGTCCAGAAGTGCAGTCATTGCCCACAATACATAAGCAGAAGGCTACTATGAATGGCATTTCCATCCAACTGGGAGTGCCTGTCCACACATTCGTACTCCTGCTTCTAGCCTGACAAATTTCAATTCTGCTGTGCGAATATCACCAGTCACATCTTGCAGCAGTGATGACAGGACCCACCACTACCTGAAGATGACGAACAGTTGTGTTGGTGAAATATTGTGAGGCTTGCACAAAGTTATTCAGTGGCAAATCTGAGAAGATTTGTATACATTATTTTTCTGTGATGCAGGTAATGTGCAGCAAAATGTGATAACTTTCTGCATTTGCCTTTTTATAAATTTCAAAATACCCCAAAAATTGGTGAGAAACACTGAACATATGACGTAACCAGATGACATACCCCACAGCATGTGCAGCAGTTGGGGCTGAGTGTAAAGGAATGATTGAGCAGTGCAATACTTTCATTTGAGCAAACAGAGCAAATTTCGAAAACATTTTGTAAATATGATCTGTTGTAAATGTAGATGTTACAAAATTATTGTCCCTGCTGTAATCAAGCAAAAGCAGTTCTGATTTTGTGTTTTTTGCTTCTGTCCCTTCTCTTTTTGTTTACAGACATTAGTTAGTAAAGAAACCATAGGTCATTTAATGGCAATGATGCTATTCTGAAGTTTATACTCATCTACTTGTTATGCAATATGGTAGGTTTTCATTGTACTGTACTTTGCAAGAAATCAAGGAAACTTTAAGATCGGTAAATAAAATAATAAACTTCAATATAAATACTGCCTGCCAGATGCAAGACTCAAATCCTGAACACCATCACTAAAGTCGCAAACGTGTGTCCGTAGCCACAATGATATGAATACTTGACTTGGGTTGGGATGATCAAGTGTGACAGGCCGAGAGGCTCAACCACTGCAAGCATGGCAAGGTACATCATCTGGTGACATTTGTCATTCGCTTTTGACACATTTCCCAACATTTGTATCGTATTCAACATTTGTGATCCCATGTGTCTTGTATTAAATTACTTGTCTCAGGGTCATATACAGTGCTTTGGATGTTTTTAAATGATAATACGCATCACCCTGTCTGTGTGTGTGTGTGTGTGTGTGTGTGTGTGTGTGTGTGTGTGTGTGTGTGTGTTTATATATATGAAACAAATGCTAACAAAGAGATAGAGGGCCTGGCCAGTACTTACCTCAGCTCATTACATACGATAGATACACAAAACAGAACAGAAAATTGACGTATCCTAGCTTTCGGAACTTCGTTCCTTCATCAGGGAGGAGAGAGGGGAAAAAAGGGGAAGAAGGGAAAGTGGATTCAGTTATTCACAACCCAGGTTATGAAGCAACAGGTGAAAGGTAAACAGGGAGGGTAGCAAAGATGGAGGCATGGATGTCAGAGGGAAGCCAAAGATATTCTACTGTAAGAGGAGAAGACTAAAGAGTAAATGGGAGTGAGGTTGGTTAACATATGTTCAGTCCAGGGGGATGGCGGGATGAAAGGATGTGTTGGAGTGCAAGTTCCCATCTCTGCAGTTCTGAGGTACTGGTGTTGGGTGGAAGAAGCCAAATGGCACATATGGTGTAGCAGGTTCCTAGGTCCCTAGAATTATGCTGGAGGGCATGCTCCGCTACTGGGTATTGGACATCTCCTAGGTGGACAGTTCGTCTGTGCCCATTCACGCGCTCAGCCAGTTTAGTTGTCGTCATACCAAAGTAAAAGGCTGTGCAGTGCAGGCATGTCAGCTGATAAATGACATGTTGTCTCACATGTGGCCCTGCCTTGAGTTGTGTATGTTATACCAGTAGCGGGGCAGGAGTAGTTGGTTGTGGGGGGATGCATGGGGCAGGTTTTGCATCGGGGTCGGTTACAGGGGTAGGAACCGCTGGGTAGAGAAGGTGGTCTGGGAATATTGTAGGGTTTGACAAGGATGTTACAGAGGTTAGGGGGTCGGCAAAAGGCAACTCTGGGTGGTGTGGGGAGAATATTGTCAAGGGATGATCTCACTTCAGGGCTTGACTTGAGAAATTCATATCCGTGGCAGAGTAATTAGTTGACTTATTCGAGGCCAGGATAATATTGGGTGAAAAGGGGGATGCTTCTGTGTGGTCTGGGGGTAGTAACATTGTTGTTGGGTGGGGAGGAATGTATTGCTTGGGAGATCTGTTTGTGGACAAGGTCTGCAGGATAGTTGTGGGAGAGGAATGCACTGATATATAATATAATAGAGGGAAACATTCCAAATGGGAAACATATATCTAAAAACAAAGATGATGTAACTTACCAAACGAAACCGTTGGTATGTTGATAGACACACAAACAAACACACACACAAAATTCAAGCTTTCGCAACCCACAGTTGCTTCATCAGGAAAGAGGGAAGGAGAGGGAAAGACGAAAGGATGTGGGTTTTAAGGGAGAGGGTAAGGAGTCATTCCAACCCTGGGAGTGGAAAGACTTACCTTAGGGGGGAAAAAGGACAGGTATACACTCACGCGCGCACACACACACACACACACACACACACACACACACACACACACACACACATATATATATTCATCCGCACATATACAGACACAAGCAGGGTATATGTGCGGATGGATAGTGTGTGTGTGTGTGTGTGTGTGTGTGTGTGTGTGTGTGTGTGTGTGTGTGTGTGTGGCATACTGATCTGAACTATGCAGCCTTCAAATGGAAGTTTTTTGATCACTCCTTATTTTTCACCCTGCCACCTTGGCAATATGTACCGCAAATCATCAGACAGACGAATTTCCTGCATTCTTCGAGCATCCCCTGGTGCTGTTCCGAACCAATGCTAATCTTTGTAACTGTGACGAGCAATGTGCAGATTGCATCTTTGTATCCCACAAAGAGGTGACAGTTCCCAGTGGCATGAATGGTTACTGTTTATTGACTGTCACTGAGTTGGTGAGTCATTTGCTAAATCAGATCTTCTGAAGGAAGATTTAACAAAAAGAGCACATCCAGGAAAGGATGAAAGCATGTCTAATTAACTGGAACACAAAATTAATAATTAGTGGTGACAAAGATCCTCTGCAATAAAAAATAATGTCCTCTTACTTCATATATTAGTCTTCAAGTGACAGAATATATGTAACTGTGTCCTTATTTACACTGATTAAACAATGTAAATTCCAGGTAGGAATACCAACAGTGCAGGGAAAGATAGATCACTATTTACCGTAAAGAAAACAAAGTTGCACACAGGCACAACACACAAGCAAGCACACTGCGCGCGCACGCACGCACGCACGCACACACAGAGAAAAAAAAACTGCCAAGTCCAGCAGCTAGGGGATAGCTGCTGGAGTTGGCAGTCATATGTGTGTGACATGTGCTTGCCTGTGTGTATGAATGTGTGTGTTTCTCTGAATCTCTTTTGCTGATGAAGGCTGTGGCCGAAAGCTTTGTGTAAGTGCCTTTTTAATTGTGCCTGTGTACAATGTAACATGTCTCCTTTACAGTAAGCAGCAATCTATGTTTTCCTATATTTTTCATTTACACAGATGTAATTAACAAATCAGAGTCTATTTATTCCAGAGAAGTGACAGTTTGTTCATGACAGTTCAGCACAAATCTGATTTTTTATATACAGCAAGGCTACCTATAAATTATTCTGTGTGCCAGTGTTCATGCTGACTATAGGGATTCACACTGATCCTGTGTAATTTGACATCTGGTCCTGTAAACTTACTTCTGCTCAACGTGAAAAATTCTCCAATCCACGTTTTGTAATTAACTTTAACATATCAAATAATGCACCCTTCAATATAACTGCTTATTGTCCACTTCCCATCACTCTATTCCCAATGTCAACCCAGCTGACCTCTACTTCTAATCCAGAAACCATGGTTGACTCAATGTTTGCTATTGCAAGCTATTGCAACACAAAAGTGCCAGAGGCACCAGTAATGATATATAATTAAAAATACTAGAAAGTAAGGCTCACCGGTTAGTTCATGCTAAGACAAACACTACAAGTGTCTAAGACACTGCGCTTTCACACAAGTACGAGGTCTGAATACATTCCAGTTACGATACACTAAACTATTTCATTCACGGTGGCAATATACATACTCTCTCCCCAATAAACAGAATAGTTATAACTCAATTGTTCACAAGTGTATATTATGACTCTTGCCACAGCTATGCAGTCAGTATGCCACAGGCGTGCCATAGAAAAGGATCAGGTTCAATTCCTTGTAGAGCTGGGAAATTCTGCTCGGTGGACAGACTGGAATAGGGTACACTCTGCTTGTAGTTCCAGCTGAGGAGCTACTCAAGTGAGAAGTAGTGTCTTCAACTTCTGGAAGTTGATAACAGCCTGGAGAGTTGTGTACTGATCCCCTAACTCTCCATAGATATATAGTAGAGGACATCTCTCGAAGAGCATTGCGTGGTCTTCTGGGCCCAATGCAGAGTTCCTTTATCAATGTATATTGTATATTACCACTTGTACACACTCATCAGCACAGTACCATTTTGTCTCTTCACGTGGCAAATTTTTATTCCCTTGTTTCCAGATCAACATTTTTCCTCTTTTTCTTCTTCTTCTTCTTCTTTTTTTCTTACTATCATTTCTTGTACCACACATATTCCACATGGTTTATGCTCACTCCTTCAATGATACTGCCCATCCTTCTCTAGTGTGCGAGTTGGCTTTCCTGCGTGTTTGTTGGTTTAAACACCCTTGTTTCAAAAGAGAGTGACAGCTTAGATACAGTCTTGTCAACATTTTGTATTTTTATTTAGCAATTATTGGTTGAGCCTTATAGGCGAATGTCACAAGATATTGTCAACCACTGCATTCACTAGATTGGAATGGGGTTCATGGTAACTTATCAATTCATTTTTTAAGTTGCTGTTATCTTTTTCATCCTATCTTTGACTAGCTTTTCCATACTCCCATTCTATTTTACGTAGTCAAACAGTTATCTGCCCTTGCAAACTTGCTCCTTTACCACCAAGTTAACTAATACTGGGCAGCCTAACAGAAATTCCAATATCCAGTCTTTCACCACAATTCACCTACACACACTTTTCACTCACTGATTTTCTTTTTTCAATGTCATAAATATTTTGCTTTCACAGACTGCTGTGCTTTGAACATCTGCCTCACATGTCAGTTTTTTTTTTTTATTTATTAAAGAATATGCTCCTGGTTTATTCCTATCTGCTTCTGATACATTTCCATTCTCACTTTTATTTTGTTTTGATCCATTTCTTTTTTCTTTGATAGACAAGTCAAACAACAATGGCAATATGTTGCAGCCCCCTGTGTTTCACCCTACTTACTACGAACTTACTTTTCTTAGCTTCCAATTTCATTAGTCATTTGGTTTCTAAGATACTTAAATTAATTGTTTGACCCTATATTTTTATATCTTATTTTACCTTCGGTTGATAAAGGATTTCTGTTATGCTCACAAAGAGAGAGCTGATTCTTCCCACCCCCCACCCCCCCTTACCATGTCCTGAAACAAACTTATCGCCAAGTAACTTGCAGTTTTTTTCCTATTATTAATCTCTTAGTCTAGTCATCAATTTAAAAGTGTCAGTTGTTGGTCCCATTGTCTAATAATTTGTACATTTATACACATGAAGTTCCAATTTTTATTTGGAACATATAGACTCTGATAATCATGAATCACAGTTCAAATGGCTCTGGGCACTATGGGACTTAACATCTGAGCCAAGGCAGGATTCAAACCTGCGACCGTAGCAGTCGCGCGGTTCTGGACTGAAGCGTCTAGAACCGCTCGGCAACGGTGGCTGGCGAATCATAGTTACCATCACATGGACAGAAATACTGTGTTAACTTTATTACAACCAAGGGACATAGCTAAAAATGTCTTTACATAATTTCCAGTCCTGATTACTTTCCTTTAATTTAATCTCACAAATAGGTTAGTGTAACATGATGTTGACAGAGGCAAATTATATATACTCACAAATTATTTAGTTAGAGGTATCTGGTTTGTATGTCTTGGAGGGAGGAGGGTGCAAGCTGAAAACTTCAAGAAAATATTACTCATTTCATACCTGCTGGATTTAACTGCAGTTTATCTCTTCCATATACCAACCACATACCTAATGTGCATGGCAAACAGTTTAAAAGTATTATTCTATACTCAGCATTTGGAACTATCAGTTCCTTCATGAGAGAGGAAAGAGGGATAAGTTTCTGAAGGTCTGAAAGGTCACTCGGACTCCACGACTAATGTGAGGACAAGAGGAACAAATGTGTCTATAAGAAGTTTTGGAATTTCACCTCCTGAAGGTAAAATACTGATCAGTCTGTCAGTCTTCTAGTAATTTTATGGTTTCCTCGCATGAATTTTCACTTGGACATGATTATTCTATGTTTCATCACTCACCTGAGAGATATCTCTGAATTCCCAAAGAGATACACCTTCAAATTGCCATCAGCTGTTATCCGTAAACGGTTGCACGTGCCACAGAAGTGTTCACTCATTGAGGTAATAAATCCCACATGTCCCTTCAAGCCCGGGACATGGGATGCCTGCAAAAAGAAATTGTAAGAAAATAGCTACTGCTGTTGTGAATATACTATAAATGTGTTGCTCACCAAGTGTAGGAAGGAGAAAACGTGCATTAAGGGGAGTTTGAACGCCCTATCCTGACAATGTTAAATTTAGTGACTTAACTTCCCCGTATTTCATGAACAACTGTAGCCATTGACAAGAAACTTTTACAGCACATTAAACTATATGTTCTGAGTCTTACAATAATTGCATTTCAGCCACTGCTTTTGGAAATACAATTTTTTAATTACACAGTTAAAATTTTGTGTACATTTTTGTATGTTATTCTAAATAATTTTATTTATACATAACATTATGTTCTTCTTTTAGTTCAGAAGACTCAGGATACATATGTTATTACTCCCTGAAAATTTGAATTCGCTACTCGAAGTAGTTTCTGAGATTTAGGGAAAAATGCAAGAGAAAATGTAAATTTTCAGGAAGAGTTTTTAAAGTTTTAATAGAATGTTACTTAATATATGATTAACATTTTATTTTTAGTCACTCAGAAGCACCCTGCACCATACTGTATATCATCCTCTTGATCTTTTTTAAGTTTTTTCTTGTTTTCTTCTTTCTGGACTCCGTAGTGGCCAACTGTGCTGCATACTCTGCTTTAACAGTACAAACCTTGTCCATCTATTCAAATTCTCTGATGCAGTTTGCTCCAGAATTAATTCCCATATGTTGTAGCACTTTCACGCTACCAATGCTGCCATCATTAAAAGCAATAACAGCATGACTGACCCCCACTTTAGTGTCTTCATTACAAGAAAATCATTTTTTGGTCTACATCTACATCCATACTCCTCAAGCCACCTGACGGTGTAGGGTACCTTGAGTACCTCTATTGGTTCTCCCTTCTATTCCAGTCTCGTATTGTTTGTGGAAAGAAGGATTGTCGGTATGCCTCTGTGCGGGCTCTAATCTCTCTCATTTTATCCTCATGGTCTCTTCGCGGGATATACATAGGAGGGAGCAATATACTGCTTGACTCCTCGGTGAAGGTATGTTCTCGAAACTTGAGCAAAAGCCCGTACCGAGCTACTGAGCGTCTCTTCTGCAGAGTCTTACACTGGAGTTTATCTAACATCTCTGTAACGCTTTCGCGATTACTAAATGATCCTATAACGAAGCATGCTGCTCTCTGTTGGATCTTCTCTATGTCTTCTATCAACCCTATCTGGTACGGATCCCACACTGCTGAGCAGTATTCAAACAGTGGGCGAACAAGCGTACTGTAACCTAATTCCTTTGTTTTCGGATTGCATTTCCTTAGGATTCTTCCAACGAATCTCAGTCTGGCACCTGATTTACCGACGATCAACTTTATATGATCATTCCATTTTAAATCACTCCTAATGCATACTCCCAGATAATTTATGGAATTAACTGCTTCCAATTGCTGACCTGCTATATTGTAGCTAAATGATATGGGATCTTTTTTTCTATGTATTCGCAGCACATTACACTTGTCTACATTGAGATTCAATTGCCATTCCCTGCATCATTCATCAATTCGCTGCAGATCATCCTGCATATCAGTACAATTTTCCATTGTTGCAACCTCTCGATATACCACAGCATCATCCGCAAAAAGCCTCAGTGAACTTCTGATGTCATTCACAAGGTCATTTACGTACATTGTGAATAGCAACGGTCCCACGACACGCCCCTGCAGCACACCTGAAATCACTCTTACTTCGGAAGACTTCTCTCCATTGAGAATGACATGCTGCGTTCTGTTATCTAGCAACTCTTCAATCCAATCACATAATTGGTCTGATAGTCCATATGCTCTTACTTTGTTCATTAAACGATTGCGGGGAACTGTATCGAACGCCTTGCGGATGTCAAGAAACACAGCATCTATTTGGGAACCCGTGTCTATGGCCCTCTGAGTCTCGTGGACGAATAGCGCGAGCTGGGTTTCACACGATCGTCTTTTTCGAAACCCATGCTGATTCCTACAGAGTAGATTTCTAGTTTACAGAAAAGTCATAATACTCGAACATAATACATGTTCTAAAATTCTACAACTGATCGACGTTAGAGATATAGGTCTATAGTTCTGCACTTCTGTTCGACGTCCCTTCTTGAAAACGGGGATGACCTGTGCCCTTTTCCAATTCTTTGGAACGCTATGCTCTTGTAGAGACCTACAGTACACTGCTGCAAGAAGGGGGACAAGTTCCTTCGCATACTCTGTGTAAAACTGAACTGGTATCCCATCAGGTCCAGTGGCCTTTCCTCTTTTGAGTGATTTTAATTGTTTCTTTATCCCTCTGTCATCTATTTCAATATCTACCATTTTGTCATCTGTGTGACAATCTAGAGAAGGAACTACAGTGCAGTCTTCCTCTGTGAAACAGCTTTGGAAAAAGACATTTAGTATTTCGGCCTTTAGTCCATCATCCTCTGTTTCAGTACCTTTTTGGTCACAGAGTGTCTGGACATTTTGTTTTGATCCACCTACCGCTTTGACATAAGAGCAAAATTTCTTAGGATTTTCTGCCAAGTCAGTACATAGAACTTTACTTTCGAATTCATTTAACGCCTCTCGCATGGCCCTCCTCACATTACATTTCGCTTCGCGTAATTTTTGTTTGTCTGCAAGGTGTTGGCTATGTTTATGTTTGCTGTGAAGTTCCCTTTGCTTCCGCAGCAGTTTTCTAACTCGGTTGTTGTACCACGCTGGCTCTTTTCCATCTCTTACGATCTTGCTTGGCACATACTCATCTAATGCATATTGTACGATGGTTTTGAACTTTGTCCACTGATCCTCAACACTATCTGTACTTAAAACAAAACTTTTGTGTTGAGCCGTCAGGTACTCTGAAATCTGATTTTTGTCACTTTTGCTAACCAGAAAAATCTTCGTACCTTTTTTAATATTTCTATTTACGGCTGAAATCATCGATGCAGTAACCACTTTATGATAGCTGATTCCCTGTTCTGCGTTAACTGTTTCAAATAGTTCAGGTCTGTTTGTCACTAGAAGGTCTAATATGTTATCGCCACGAGTCGGTTCTCTGTTTAACTGCTCAAGGTAGTTTTCAGATAAAGCTCTTAAAAAATTTCACTGGATTCTTTGCCCCTGCCATCCGTTATGAAAGTTTGAGTCTCCCAGTCTATATCCGGCAAATTAAAATCTCCACCCACAACTATAACATGGTGGGCAAATCTACTCGAAATATTTTCCAAATTATCCTTCAGGTGCTCAGCCACAACAGCTGCTGAGCCAGGGGGCCTATAGAGACATCCAATTACCATGTCTGAGCCTGCTTTAACCGTGACCTTCACCCAAATTATTTCACATTTCGGATCTCCGTCAATTTCCTTCGATACTATTGCACTTCTTATCGCTTTAAACATGCCTCCCCCTTCACTGTCCAGCCTGTCTCTGCGGTATACATTCCAATCTGAGTTTAGAATTTATTACTGTTTACATCTGGTTTCAGACAACTTTCTGTCCCTAGTACTATGTGGGCATTGTGACCGTTTATTAATCAGAGCAGTTCTGGGACATTTCTATAGATGCTCCTGCAGTTTACTATTAGCACATTAATATTGTTATTCCCTGTTGCATTTTGTCTATTTCTACCTTGTCGCATCTCAGGAGGTGTCTTGTCGGGCCTAGGGAGGGAATTCTCTAACCTAAAAAACCCACATGTGCACTCCACACATACTCCGCTACCCTTGTAGCCGCTTCCTGCATGTAGTGCACGCGTGACCTATTCAGGGGGACCCTACTTTTCTCCACCCGATATCGGAGGTCGAGAAATTTGCACCCCAGATCTCCGCAGAATCGTTTGAGCCCCTGGTTTAAGCCTTCCACTCGGCTCCAAACCAGAGGACCACTATCGGTTCTGGGAACGATACTACAAATAGCTAGCTCAGATTCCACTCCGCGAGGCTTTCCGCCTTCACCAACTCCGCTAACCGCCTGTACGAACTGAGGATGACCTCTGAACTCAGACGGCAGGAGTCATTGGTGCCGACATGAGCAACAATTTGCAGTCGGGTGCACCCAGTGCTCTCTATCACTGCCGGCACGGCCTCCTCCACATCTCGGATGAGACCCCCGGCAAGCAGACAGAGTGAACACCGACCTTCTTCCCCGACCTTTCCACTATTTCCCTAAGGGGCTCCATCACCCGTCTAACGTTGGAGCTCCCAATAACTAATAAACCCCTCCCCCCCATGTGCCTGCTCGGACCTTGCTGAAGGAGTGGCCACATGTCCACTCACAGGCAGAATGGGCGATGCCACACGGCCAGCCTCCACACTGACCCTCCGCCTCGTGCGCCGCGAATGCCGCTGAACCCGCCACTCCCCTTGGGAAGAGGGTGGCCCAACCGCGCCCGGTACCCGCAAAGATGTGTCGACAGAAGGGTCAGTGGGTGAAGCATGTAACATCTGGGGTGTACCATGCAACGCACCAGACTCGCCACTGCCGCTACACTCCAAGGCTACAGCCTGAAGACGGCTAATCGCGGCCATCAACACGTTCAGCTGTTCGCGAACAGTGGCCAGCTCCTCCTGTGTCCGTACACAGCAGTCACACATCCTATCCATACTAAGAAATCAATTTACTGTAGAGAGTTAATCAACTTATAACTGGACTGCTAATTCACTAAAGGCGGCTGATAGTTGACTAAACTGTGGTTACTAGACACTTCCTGTAGAAAACAATGAAAATAGCACTACCTGTCTCTGGACTGTATTCAAAACAAACACTAGCACTACTGGCCCTATGGCTGACTAAACGGACTCTCTCTGACTGTATTCAAAACAAACACAAAATCTATGGAACACTATTACTAGCACTCGACAATTAAAGCTTCCTAAAAGCAAAAACACACGGAAGAAGAAGTGACAAGTAAGAAAAATAGAGTTAACACTTAAACTAGCGTAGCTCGCTGCACAGCAGACGTGACGCAGACGGCAGTTACGATGACACTGACACTATAAGATTATTGAACGACTCATTGGGATTTTGAGTCTGACAATGCAGACACTTCTTCAATAATTCAGGATTGCCAGGTCTCTGTAAACAGGTTTTATGATATCCACAACTGCTGCTGGGATGGAATGTTTATGGCTGTATGACCTGTTTGAGTACTGGGCATTGCGGTAATTGCACCATGAACCAGATCCAGGAGGGCAAAGATGGTGTACTGGTTTATCATCAGCTGACAGTCTCTGGAAGAAGGTAGCCCATACTGCCTGCTTCATTTTCAACAAATCGTCAGTATTATTTCTAACGGCAATCTCATAATACTGTTGTAGTTCATCAATCATTTTGTCTGTCAGCCTGCTTCTTATGGTCTTACCACCTGAAAGTTTCTTGTCTCTCAAACTTTGTTTCAACTTCCTCAATCTGGTACCCATCCTCTTCTGGACATGACCAACACATTCCATTTCTGTGATAAGCTTCTCACCATAAGGCTGAGTGGCTACTACACTGTTATATGCATTTGAGTCTGCCTAACCTAAGAACTTAGTGTAACACACTCGCCTTTAGTTTACAGATCGATTATAAATTTCAACAGCTGCACAGGCCTCCGTACGACTAGTTGTCCTTCACAATTTCTGTCACAGATATGCCCTTCTTCATTCCCTGATTTATACTTATAACAATATTTGGTTAAAATCTGGAAATCTATTAGCTTTCCAGTATCCACACTGGTCACTGTAGCAACAGAATTCTTATAACTGCAGCTGCGCTTCTACCAAGTGCCCCAAAAGCTACTGATATGTCAATCATACCATCGTTTATTTCAGCAGCTTCATTTGCAGCACCCTTAATTGACTCACATGCAGCAGATTTCACAGCAGCTCCAATAAATCCTGCATACTTGTCCATTTTACAAAGTGGGCGTGGCATATACATCATGACACACATTGTTTCTGCTGCAGTGTGTCCTTTGCCAATAGCTCTCAATCCATAAAACCACCTAACATTTATTTCAAAATAATTATCTTTACCCTTATAAGAATTCCAAAATGAATGAGTATATTTACAACTGGCAGAATTAATGATAAGTTTCCTGGCTTGTCCATTTGATACCTCAATGTCTTCATGTAAACTAACTGGCCCTCCACATACATACAGCACACACATTCACATAACACCCTTGTTAGGATGTGTAAATGTATCAGAATATAACCTAACCTACCGTTTACATGAGTTTTGTTTTGAGATAACTGTGTTATCACTATGTTTCATTTTAATCTTTGAAGCACTAATGGGTGTTTCGCTAGATACTCATGAGTTTGCCAGTATTTCATTGTCTGTAACTTCACACACCACATGCTGAACACAATGTTTCTCTTTATTCAAAAATTTATTACCATCAAACCCACATTTCTTAAAAACACTTCATTTTGGAGTCATACTTTTTGAGAGATTTACCAGTCTATTCGTCACTTTTCCTCGGAAAAACGTTAGCTTTCTACAGGGTGGTCCATTGATAGTGACCGGGCCAAATATCTCACGAAATAAGCATCAAATGAAAAAACTACAAAGAACGAAATTCGTCTAGCTTGAAGGGAGAAACCAGATGGCGCTATGGTTGGCCTGCTAGATGGCACTGCCATAGGTCAAACTCATATCAACTGCATTTTTTAAAAATAGGAACCCCCATTTTTTATTACATATTCATGTAGTACGTAAAGAAATATGAATGTTTTAGCTGGACCACTTTTTTCGCTTTGTGATAGATGGGGCTGTAATAGTCAAAAATGGTTCAAATGGCTCTGAGCACTATGGGACTTAACTTCTGAGGTCATCAGTCCCCTAGAACTTAGAACTACTTAAACCTAACTAACCTAAGGACATCACACACATCCATGCCTGAGGCAGGATTCGAACCTGTGACCGTAGCGGTTGCGCGTTTCCAGACTGTAGCGCCTAGCACCACTCGGCCACTCCGGCCAGCTGCTGTAATAGTCACAAACATGTAAGTATGTGGTATCACATAACATTCCGCCAGTGCGGACGGTATTTGCTTCATGATACATTACCCGTGTTAAAATGGACCGTTTACCAATTGCGGAAAAGGTCGATATCGTGTTGATGTATGGCTATTGTGATCAAAATGCGCAAGGGGCGTGTGCTATGTATGCTGCTCGGTATCCTGGACGACATCATCGAAGTGTCCAGACCATTCGCCCGATAGCTACATTATTTAAGGAAACAGGAAGTGTCCAGCCACATGTGAAACACCAACCACGACCTGCAACAAATGATGATACCCTAGTAGGTGTTTTAGCTGCTGGGGCAGCTAATCCACACATCAGTAGCAAACAAATTGCGCGAGAATTGGGAATCTCAAAAACGTCGGTGTTGAGAATGCTACATCAACATCGATTGCACCCGTACCATATTTCTATGCACCAGGAATTGCATGGCGATGACTTTGAACGTCATGTACAGTTCTGCCACAGGGCACAAGAGAAATTACGGGACGATGAAAGATTTTTTGCATGCGTTCTATTTAGCGATGAAGCATCATTCACCAACAGCAGTAACCTAAACCGCCATAATATGCACTATTGGCCAACGGAAAATCTACGATGGCAGCAACAAGTGGAACAGCAGCGAGCTTGGCAGGTTAATGTATGGTGTGGCATTAAGGGAGGAAGGATAATTGGCCCCCATTTTATCGATGGCAATCTAAATGGTGCAATGTATGCTGATTTCCTGCGTAATGTTCTACCAATGTTACTACAAGATGTTTCACTGCATGACAGAATGGCGATGTACTTCCAACATGATGGATGTCCAGCACATAGTTTGCGTGCGGTTGAAGCATTATTGAATAGCATATTTCATGACAGGTGGATTGGTCGTCAAAGCACCATACCATGGTCCGCACGTGCACCGGATCTGACGTCCCCGGATTTCTTTCTGTGGGGAAAGTTGAAGGATATTTGCTATCGTGATCCACCGACAATGCCTGACAACATGCGTCAGTGCATTGTCAATGCATGTGCGAACATTACGGAAGGCGAACTACTCACTGTTGAGAGGAATGTCATTACACGTATTGCCAAAGGCATTGAGGTTGACAGACATCATTTTGAGCATTTATTGCATTAATGTGGTATTTACAGGTAATCACGCCGTAACAGCATGCGTTCTTAGAAATGATAAGTTCACAAAGGTACATGTATCACATTGGAACAACCGAAATAAAATGTTCAAATGTACCTACATTCTGTATTTTAATTTAAAAAACCTACCTGTTACCAACTGTTCGCCTAAAATTATGAGACATATGTTTGTGACTATTACAGCACCATCTATCACAAAGCGAAGAAAGTGGTCCAACTAAAACATTCATATTTCTTTACGTATTATACGAATATGTAATAAAAAATGGGGTTCCTATTTAAAAAAACACAGTTGATATCAGTTTGATCTATGGCAGCGCCTTATAGCAGGCCAACCATTGCGCCAGCTGGTTTCCCCTTTCGAGCTAGACAAATTTCGTTCTTTGTAGTTTTTTCGTTTGACACTTATTTCGTGAGATATTTGGCCCGGTCACGATCAATGGACTACGCTGTATATAAAAAATTACCGATTTTATTAGGTCTTGAAGTAATGCATGTAAAAATTTTAACATTTTCAACTGGTGTAGATAATATTTTAGAAAATAAAATAAAATACTTCCCACGCAAGTTTATAAGTAATATACATATCATTTTATTTGGAAAATTGCAAATTTTATAATCAGATAAAAACCCGAAAAAAAGAACAAGAATGTTTTCCCCTTCTAACTCCCCTTAAAGTTACGGAAATGTGCAAGCTTTCGGAGCCACTGGCTTCTTCTTCTGGCAGAAACAATGAAGGGGAAGGAAAAGGGAAGAAAGAAAAGGATTGTCAAGGTTTAGGAAATGGGGAGAGTTGCAGAAAAGCTGCAGAGAAACCCAGGCCAGGACAGACTTACTGAATGGGATGAGAAATATGTAACTAAACCAGTCCATCTCTCATACCACCAGCAGATGTGAAGTATTCTTGTGATTGGTAGTAAGTCATAAACATTAAATTATTTTCAATGTATGTTCATATGTAATACTGCACGTACCTTTGAAGTATCATTGGGCCCATTGGGAAGAGGATCAAAATCAGGCCACTGCTTTCTAATTATTTGGAGCATTTCACTAAATGAGACCATCTTCCCATCATTCCATTTGTTGCCGCTGAAAGGCATGTACTCGATAAATCTTACATCAACATTTTACTCTTTTGTTAACTCCACAAAACTGCACACGTCATCTTCATTAAAATCTCGCATTACAACACAATTTATCGTGGAAGAAAGACACCATTAAAAACTTGGTATCAGATAAAGCATGGTTTAAACAGAGTTTGAAAGACTCTATAGATGAATATCTTAACAGTGGCTGTTAGGCCAGCTTAAATAAGAATGTCTGTTAGATTTCAGTTCTGAGAGCACTTTGTCATAACAGTCAAGATTATGTACTTTTTGTTTGATAAATTTATTAATAGTGCATAACAATGTTTCAGTCTGACAGCGTATCAATTCTGAAAATATTAGCTGTTCCAGTTTGTATTGTATTCACCTAGTTTGACAATCTCCTGACAAATGATCAGGGTATTCAAATGTTTTATATTTTTTTGTGTTATACTTTCTGGCATGTTACTCACCCATGAGAATCATCTCATGTTTTGGGTCTTGGAACAAAAGCTGAATCTAATCTAATCTAACCTACAAAATAATGGTTCTACAAGTCTGTAGTTATATTTGTATACCTCACTGATTCTGTTAAATTAATCTTTTTCTCTCTTTTTAGAGAATGTGGGAATTTATCTTAGCATGCCAAGCTGTTAACCTTCTTAACAATTTACGAAAATTAAACTACATACATCTCCAATCTTTTTCCCCACTCCAACGGACACATCTTTTGCTGAAGGTATTATTTTAACTAATACATTAAATTAAGAAGCTTTCTTGAAACTGTGCTGCCATTTGTGAAACAAAGTTAACAGTGTTCTCAAGATAAAAGGTCTTCACAAAAGGAGCATTTAGTATCTGTGCAGGTGGTAACACTGACAGCCTTCATATAAACAAGCCCAAATGGTAGAACATCCTTATTTACGCATACACGCAATGGCAGAAAAAAGGAAAAGAGCACACCTTTCATTCAAGCATTGAATATATAAACTGATGAGACAAAACACTATGACCTCCTGTTTGATAATGTGTTTGTCCACTGTTGGAACACAATACAGCAGTGATTTTGTGTGGGACAAGTTCAACAAATTTCAAGTATGTTCCCAGCATTATGTGAGGTATGTTCCCAGCATTATGCAGCACCGCATGTCTAAGCACAGGTCATGTAATTCCCATAAATTGGAGATCAGTGGTTTCTGGGTGCAGAACTGGTATCTGATAGCATCGCAGATGTATTCCATCAGATTCAGAAGGGGTGAATTTGATTCTGGCCTCTTGACACTGAAAGTCATATTGTTGAAACATGTCACCTTCATTAGGGACAGGGTGCGGACAGTGCACAATAATGTTCACACAGAACAAAGCTGTTATGGAGCCTTCAGTTACTACCACAGGACCCACAGAAGACCAGGTGAATGTCCTCCATAGCATAATATTGCTCCCACTGGCCTACGTCTGTAGCAAAGTGCACCTTTCAAGCACCAATTCACTCTGTTGACAGTGTATGTGCACAAAACCGTCAAGCAGGTGTAATGCGAAACACGAATGATTCAACCAGATGACACATTTCTATTGATTCACTGCCCAATCTCAATGCTCCTGAGCCACAGAAATTGTAATTCAACAGTGTTGTCAACATGGGAACATACAGGGGTTGTCTACAGCAGAGCCCTATGTTTAACAGTGTGCAATGAATGGTGTGCTCTGAAATACTCGTGCTTGCACCAACACTGTGTCATCAGACCTGCCACAGAAATTAGCTTCCTCAGCCGAATGTCATCTTTTTCAAAGGAACCATCCCAGCATTTGTCTTAAATCATTTAGGGAAATCAAGGAAAACCCAAATTTTGGTGGCCCGATGGGACTCGGGTCCGTTGTCCTCTCGAAGGCAAGTCCACTGTCTGACCACTGTGGTGGCATGACCTAGTCTTAATTAAGCCAGAAAATCCTGGGAAATGCTGACATACTTATTGATTTAAGATATAACAATTTAAAACAATCCTTTCATGAATTTCACTACAATTTTCTGCTCTTTTGAAAAAAAATTCTTTTGACTGTTTTGATGTTGTTTAATATGTTTAAATAATGATGGCAGTCTCTATAAAAGGGCAGTTTGACTTTTAAGTTTAGTTATACTGTTTTGAACTACATCCTTCATCTATTTGTCCACCCAGAAGTGCTATAGGATATAACTTGAAGACTATGGTGAGGTGGTGGGGGACAGTCATGCGTTGAGAAGGAGGTGCTGCCAGAAATGAAGTGTGACACTGCATACAGGGAGAATAAAAATACTCTATTCCATATTCATTTACAATCTAATTCTGGCCCCCATATGGTTTTACTTTTCTCCAATAAGAAAAAAAGAAATTGTCAGTAACTGTCTTTATAAGGTCTTAAAAGGAAACAAACAATAGAAAATCTAGGCTGGAATAATGACCATATTATAAAAAAGATACATTGCTATTTACTGTATACAGGAGATGTTAGGTGACAGACAAGCACAACAAAAAGACTACTAAACACGTAAGCTTTCGATCAGAAAGTCTTCTTCCAAAGTGGACAAAACACACACACACACACACACACACACACACACACACACATACGACCGTTGTTTCTCCCATGATGCGCAGTTGCTCCCAGTCTGGCCCTAGTAGCCAGAGACAGTGGTCATGTATGTGTGATCTGCATTTGCGCGCGCGTGTGTGTGTGTGTGTGTGTGTGTGTGTGTGTGTGTGTGTGTGTGTGTGTGTGTGTGGGAAAGGGGGGGGGGGGTTTGCACCAAAAGCTTACGTGTTTAATAGGTGGATTTCCCCCCCCCCCCCCCCCCCCTTGCCTGCAACACAACACCTACACTATACAGTGAGTGCCAATCCATCCTTTTCATAATACCTTGCCAAGAGGCATACTGTGGAGTAATCCGAAGGGCTCTACTAATTTGTACAAGAGGAAGGAGAGCACAATCTCAATGTAAGTTTTTAGAAAACTGGTACGTGCATTACTTCTGCAAACCTTTCAGAAAGGACACGGTATGCATTTCATTCAGCAAGATGCGTAATAAACAATATTAGCAATACTGCATCAAACTTGTTCACTTTCATCTTTGGATTAAACATTCGATTTCAGAGAGTACAGAATTTGGCAGAATCAAATTTTGGGGATATGTGGAACTGGGATAATGGCATATTTTTTACCCATTCAACAAACTAAGCACTGCTGATTGCTACTTTTATTGTGTCTGCTGCTGCAATGCATATATGAAACTGTAAGTGCAGCATCTATGATGGAATAAAATGTTATACAAATGAAACAAGCAGGCACAGTGAAATAGAGTACTATGGCTCATCATTTCGGTCTCACAGATTAGCAGGTGTTGACTTGAAAGATAATACTTAAGAAGTTGAATCCAAAGGAGAGGATGTACCGTATTTACTCAAATCTAAGCTGCTCTTTTTTTCCGGTTTTTGTAACCCAAAAAACTGCCTCCAGCTTAGAATCGAGTGCAAAAGCAAGTGGAAGTTCTGAAAAATGTCGGTAGGTGCTGCCACAACAAACTTCTGCCGTCGAATATATGTAGCGCTACAGCCGTGTACCGCAAGTCTCTAGAGGAACGGAGGGTTCCAAATGATTGGAAAAGAGCACAGATAGTCCCAGTCTTCAAGAAGGGTCGTTGAGCAGATGTGCAAAACTATAGACCTATATCTCTTACGTCGATCTCTTGTAGAATTTTAGAACATGTTTTTTGCTCACGTATCATGTCATTTCTGGAAACCCAGAATCTACTATGTAGGAATCAACATGGATTCCGGAAACAGCGATCGTGTGAGACCCAACTCGCCTTATTTGTTCATGAGACCCAGAAAATATTAGATACAGGCTCCCAGGTAGATGCTATTTTTCTTGACTTCCGGAAGGCGTTCGATACAGTTCAGCACTGTCGCCTGATAAACAAAATAAGAGCCTACGGAATATCAGACCAGCTGTGTGGCTGGATTGAGGAGTTTTTGGCAAACAGAACACAGCATGTTGTTATCAATGGAGAAACATCTACAGACGTTAAAGTAACCTCTGGCGTGCCACAGGGGAGTGTTATGGGACCATTGCTTTTCTCAATATATATAAATGTCTTAGTAGATAGTGTCGGAAGTTCCATGCGGCTTTTCGCGGATGATGCTGTAGTATACAGAGAAGTTGCAGCATTAGAAAATTGTAGCGAAATGCAGGAAGATCTGCAGCGGATAGGCACTTGGTGCAGGGAGTGGCAACTGACCCTTAACATAGACAAATGTAATGTATTGCGAATACATAGAAAGAAGGATCCTTTATTGTATGATTATATGATAGCGGAACAAACACTGGTAGCAATTACTTCTGTAAAATATCTGGGAGTATGCGTGCGGAACGATTTGAAGTGGAATGATCATATAAAATTAATTGTTGGTAAGGCGGGTACCAGGTTGAGATTCATTGGGAGAGTGCTTAGAAAATGTAGTCCATCAACAAAGGAGGTGGCTTACAAAACACTCGTTCGACCTATACTTGAGTATTGCTCATCAGTGTGGGATCCGTACCAGATCGGTCTGACGGAGGAGATAGAGAAGATCCAAAGAAGAGCGGCGCGTTTCCTCACAGGGTTATTTGGTAACCGTGATAGCGTTACGGAGATGTTTAATATACTCAAGTGGCAGACTCTGCAAGAGAGGCGCTCTGCATCGCGGTGTAGCTTGCTCGCCAGGTTTCGAGAGGGTGCGTTTCTGGATGAGGTATCGAATATATTGCTTCCCCCTACTTATACCTCCCGAGGAGATCACGAATGTAAAATTAGAGAGATTAGAGCGTGCACGGAGGCTTTCAGACAGTGGTTCTTCCCGCGAACCATACGCGACTGGAACAGGAAAGGGAGGTAATGACAGTGGCACGTAAAGTGTCCTCCGCCACACACCGTTGGGTGGCTTGCGGAGTATCAATGTAGATGTAGATGTAGATGTACACAGGCATGCTTCGTAGGCACAAAGATAAATACTGGCGCCAAAACCTCTGCGTCAGTAAATAAATTAAAAAAAAAGGTGGAAGACAATTTTCATACATTATCCAACGAAGTAAATACAAATTCCGTATTGTTCATCTTCGAATGTAGCAGAACTTCAATGTATTACGAAAATCCGACTGGCAAGACTGTTTGGGATGTTTGTCAATATGGCCAACTCTACGTTCTGAATTTTTTCCTACCTGTGAGAAGAGATGGTTGCTAATAGGAACCTGATGAAATGTGAATCACATGCAGTATTCTCTTCATCATAAGAGTAATACGAATATAAACATTTTGCCACGTATTCTTTCGTGTTTGCTGCTATCTTATTTAAATCCTGTCTGCCTAATAAACTACGAAACTAGAGTGAGACAACAGCAAACGTGGAAGAATATACATATCGTGTCATGTTTATATTCGTATTATTCTTATGCCTAATAGTGATACAGTCATAAATGAAGCACGGCAACTGACTAGATTTTTAAATCTAAGATGACTCTAATTTCTGTGCAGAATTTGATGTACTAAAGAAGCGGCCGCAAAGATTTTCAAATGGAGAAAAATTTTCGCCTAACTCTCGTTCAGAACATGTTCTATCATACACAGTCTATTATTTGGTTCTTGTTGATCATTATCAAAGAAAGCAGCAGTGTAAGTAACAAGAAATAGTAGTCTCTTGGCATTGTTCTGCTAATGAGATGATTTCTCTCTCTCTCTTTTTTTTTTTTTTTTTTTTTAAAAAATTGTAGGCGGCGGTAGCGTGCACAAAAGCAATCCATGCCGCGAGCGATGACAGTCCGCAAACACACACTATCAGAATGCGACTAACAATGCATGCCACAGTACAGTAATGCATTTTCAGCTTAGAGTGACATAAACGCCTATAACAAGGAAAACGGCACTTATCAGATCAAAGCCAAATAAGCAATCGATTCAAACCAGACGAAGCACGTGAAAAAGGAAGGGTACCAGTATAAATACGGAGGAGCGCCTGTCGCATAGCAAAGGCTACCTGGTAAAGCTTAACTGCTAAGCTTATGACTCGAACCAAACTACTGTAGCTGTATCGTCAATTATTCGACCTAAGTTGTGTCTCATATTACAATGGACCGACTTTGTTTCGATTTGGAGGTGCGGCCTAAAACTTTTCTCTCCCCTTGAACTTCGAGTCTCAAATTTCAGGTGCAGCTTACATTCAGGAATTTTTTTTTTTTTCCTTCCTTTATTTCGAGTCTCATTTTTCAGGTTTGAGTGCGGCTTAGATTTGAGTAAATACGGTAGGTGGTATTTCAACTAATTCTATCTATGAAATAAAACAAAGTACAGCAGGGAGCTCTGACGAATCAAAGAGCAGCGATGAAGATTCTGATGAATAGGAAAGTATGAGTTAAGAAATAAGATGCTACTGAGATCGTAAATTTTTGTTGTGTTGATGAATCTGTTAACAAACGTATTCAAAAATGCACTGAAACATTGGCACATGTAGTGTTGGGAGGTGATAAACTGTCATTACTGTTAGAGGAGCTCCGTATTTCTTGCTGTTCTACTCCTACATGACACTGTATCTGAAGGTATAGAATGAATCTTCACTGGCTAGAGAAATGGGTAACACAATTTTACAAGTCTCTGCTGTCATGTAACCTCTTCAGGGAAATCATGACTGTACTAAGATTCAGTTTATGGTTGACAAGGTCAGAGTCATTAAGAAATGCAAGGCAGCTACCATGTCAGTCCTAGAAGAGAGAGACGTAGCAAACTGTCAAGGCATGTTCATTCCCGGTCCATATGTTTGTGGTGATGTACTAACCAAGTAATACTGAAGTGTGATCCAAGTCGCACAAATATGGCTTTAATAATAATCTCCAAACAATATGCCTCTAAGGACTCAACAAGACACAGAACACTGATGTGCACATTACAAACTAGAATCACACAGAGAGTCAGTCAGCACTGTTCCATACTTATATATGTGCGAGTCGCCAGCAGATGGCACGGCAGGGACCGCACTGCACACTTGGCTCCCAGAGACGGCCTCCAGCAGCCAGCCTGCAATGATCAGTCGGTGACCAATTTAAAGACGCATGTACGGCAACACCACTCTCGGTGCACTCACACTGACACGTACTAGTAGCACGATACAGCAGTGATGAGTAGTAGTACCCCTCCTGTCTTGCGCGCCTTTTATCTGGCTCTACAATTTACTTTCCTAGACCCACACAAATGCCTGATCCTCCTAATTCAATTTGCTCTGCAGACTATTTAAAATTCATAAAGAAAAAGGAGCCACAATTGCACTTTGTGTGCCAGTTACTTTCCAATACATTGGCACCAGCTGATCTTATTTAAGAACACTCAACTTTCGTAGCCATACTTACAGCACATCCTTTGCTTCCTGGCCTAAATCCAAGTTAACTCCCAGCCCCCCTCCCCCCCCCCCTCCCCACACACACACGCCCCTCCCCCCCTCTCCCCACCCTCCGAATCAGCTAGTTGTGTGCTGTTATCTCACGTCACACCCTAGTCTATGAGTGCCCAGCTGTCTGTCGCCTGACTCCTCTACCTGCACCCCTAGCTAGCCCACAGATGGCTCCCCACTCTCCCACGAGCCACTAAATGCTTCCCTCCAAACCCCTCCCATCTCTCTCCATCCCTCACATTGCCTCAACCCACCCCATCCTACCCCACTCTAAAGCCCCACCTCGCTCCAGAACACTCACCGTGGGCCAGTAAAGAGCTGGCAGTTGAGCAACCACAACATAAGGAGACATGCGCATGTGAGTGTGTGTGTGTGTGTGTGTGTGTGTGTGTGTGTGTGTGTGTGTGTGCGCGCGCGCATGTTTTCCCTACAGCTAGAAAAAGAAAGTGCATTCTGGAAGCTCGCTAAGCACCGTACCTTTTAGTTTCGAAGGTAGAAGATGAGGTACTGGTGGAAGTAAAGCTGTGAGGACGGGTCGTGAGTCGTGCATGGATAGCTCAGATGGTAGAGCACTTGCCCACGAAAGGCAAAGGTCCCAAGTTTGACTCTTGGTCCGGCACATAGTTTTAATCTGCCACGAAGTTTCATATCAGTGCACACTCCACTGCACAGTGAAAATCTCATTCTACATACCTTTTGTTCATGTGCCTATCGATGAGACAGTGCTTCTGCCGTTTGGTGAGCCATCTCCTTTATTCCTAAATAATTCGTAATTTTCAACAGAAACTTTCTGTACGTTATTATTGCATCCTACATTACAATATGCAATTTCCACAATATGTGGTCATCTGTGAATATAATGGGGGTAACAACTGTAGGAGACCAAAAACTGACTGCAGTAGGCAAGTTCCAGTTATTGTATGCTGCAGTAGTTATGCAGAGGTGAAGAGGGTCACACAGGATAGGCTAGCATGGGAAACTCCATGAAACCAATCTTCAGATGGAAGATCACAACAATAAAAACATTTGATTCAGCATACACCAGACTCCAAACAGCGTACACAACCTGTATGCTCAGAAACACAGAAAATCATATTGGTTCCATCAGCAGGAAACTTCAGCCCATGATTGTTATGGAACACTGCGGTGATTTTGTTCATTAATAAAACCCAAAACTGGGGAGTAATAAGAGAGTATTGTTGTAACATCTTATCAACCTGGTTATCTAAATACATATTAAGAAGACTGGTAAAGTGTTATTTTAAAGCGCCACGAAAGTATTTGAGCAATGTATAAATTTAGAGAATCAGTGCATAATATTGAAAGCCTATCTACATTATCTATATCTGCATGACTAGTCTGTAATTCACAATTAAATGCTGGCAGAGGGTTCAGAGAACCACCCTCAACCTATTTATCTACCATTACACTCCCCTACAGCATTTGAGGAAAAAGAAACACTTCAATATTTCCGTACAAGCTCTGATTTCTCTTATTTTATTACAATGATCATTTCTCCCTATGTAAGAGGGCTCTAACAAAATATTTTCACATTCGGAGGAGAATGTTGATGATTGAAATTTTAAGAACCTGCTCCAGCAAAATGCTTTTGCTTTAATGACTGCCACCCCCATTCACATGCGATATCTGTGGCATGCACTTTCCTGTTTCCCAATAAAACAAAATGAGCTGCCCTTCTTTGAACTTTTAAATTATGTCCTCTGTCAGTCCTATCTGGTAAGGATCCCACACCATGCAGAATACTCCAAAAGAGGACAAACAAGTATAGTTGTAGATAGTCTCTTTAGTAATCCTAATCTTCTAAATGTTTTACTATTAAATCACAGTCTTTTGTTTGCTTTCCCACCGCATTATCTATGTGAGCATTCCAATTTAACTTATTTGTAAATGTAATTCCTAAGTATTCAGTAGACTTCACAGCCTTTAGATCTGCGTGAATTATCATGTAACCAAAATTTAGTAGATGCCTTTTACTACTCATGCGGATGACATAACAATTTTTATTATTTAAGGTCAGTTACCACTTTTTGCATCATATGGATAGGTAGCCTAAATCATTTTGCAGTTCATTTTGATCATCTGATCACTTTACAAGACAGTAAATGATTTGGAAGACTGTAAATGATAGCATCATCTAAGAGGACTGCTCCGATTCTCTCTTAAATTCTTAATGTAGATCGGCAACAGCAGGTGGTCTATAACACTTCCTTGAGGAATGTCAGATATCACTTCTGTTTTACTTGACGATTTTCCATCAATTACTATGAACTGTGACCTTTCTGACAGGAAACCACACATCCAGTTGCACAACTGAGACAATACAACATATGATTAGAAAATGCTTGTGAGGAACTGTTTCAAAAAGTCTTCTGGAAATCTGCAAATATGGAATCAATTTGAGATCCCCAGTCGACAGCACTTATTACTTTGTGTGACTAAAGAGCTAGCTGTGTTTTAAAAGGTCGATATTTCTGAATCTATCTTGGCTATTTATCAATGAATCATTATCTTTGAGATAATTCATAATATTCAAACACAATATATGTTCCAAAATCCTAATGCAAATCAACATTAGTGATATGAGTCTGTTATTTAGTAGATTACTCCTCTTTTCTTTCTTGAGCATTGGTGTGACCTGAGCAACTTTTCAGTCTCTAGGTATGGATCTTTATCAAATGAGCGGCTATATATGATTTCTAATGGAGCTATTGTATCAGCATTCTCTGAAAGAAACATAACTGCTTTATACCACTGAGGAGAGCTACTATTAAGTTACTCACAGTTGCAGTTGCTCTTGATTTGAATACTGCAATATTTACTTTGTTGTCTTTGGTGAAGAAATTTCAGAAATCCGTGTTTAGTAACCCTGCTTTAGTAGCACTGTCATCAGTAACATTACCACAGCTATTGCGCAGTGAAGGTATTGGTTGTGTCTTGCCATTGGTGTACTACACATGCAACCAGAACCTCTTTGGATTTTCTTCCAGATTTCAAAACGAAGTTTCACTATGGGAACTATTAAACACATCTTGCACTGAAACCCACCCTAAGTTTCGAGCTTCAGTAAAACATCGCTAATCTTGGAAATTTTGCATTTTTAAATTTTGACATGCTTTTTTTCATTGCTTCTGCAGCTGAGTTTTGACATATTTTGTGCACCACCCTTTTAATTTATTTGGTATCCTTTCAATTTATTTGGTATATATCTCATAATTGATGTCGATACTATTTCTCTGAATTTAAACCATGTCTGGTCTACACTTACATAGTCAGACTTGAAGGAGTAGAGACTTAGTAGAGACCGTCTCCTTGGAAGGCATCAAGTTAATTTTTATCTGCTTTCTCATTAAATGCCCTATTGTGTAGGGCTGAAAATTAATAGAGATAAGGCAAACAGAATGTGCAAAGTAAGTGGAAATCACTCGTCTCTTCCCCGATTACAATGCAATAGAAGATACTACAAGATGTTGACAGATTTCCATATCTCGGTAGCTTTATATGTAATAATGAGGTCACAGATGCAGAAATCACCAGCAGAACTGGAAAATCAGTCCATATGGCAATTAGGTCTGTAATATGTCAACAAGGCTTTGACTGTACTCCTTTATCGTTTATATGTGTGAGACTTGGAAAACGTCAGTAAAATCAGCACACAGTCTCCATATTTTTCACCAACAATGCTATAGATGAATTCTGAAGATGTTAACCCAACCAAGTTACAAACGATGAAGTGTTGAGAATACAACGTCTAGACAGCCTGCACAAAATTATTGTTGAAAGAAGACTGAAGATTGCAGATTATGTTCTACGCATGTAAGGTGGAAGAATCCCAAAATCAACACTGTTGTGGAAATCAATGGACAGATACAGATGTACAGGAAGACCTTTTAACACTTGGAACTTTTGCAATGAATCTTCAATGCATGGACACAAACTTGGAGGAAGGTGAGAACGTGGCAGCTGATTGAGTAAACTAGTGGAAACCAGTTCCTTGTATGGTACACAGCAAATCTGAGTAAGTTAGTAAGTAAGTAAGTAAAGTAAGTACAACTGGGGATTTTGCAAAACTGTTGGATGATCCATATTATTGTCTATATTTGACACTGTTGGACTTCTACCTTTTCCTTGATGTGTATTCTTCAAATTGTGAGTTTTATGAGAAAGCTGATAGGTACTTACCAATCAACCTTCCCTCACACGAACTGACATTGTCTCTTTGTAAATTCTACTGTGCTAACAATTATCTACTGAGAATCCTCGACTAGGTCTCCGCAGCTCAAATGAGCCAGTTTCTTTTAAATTTCTGTCTTTGGCAATAATTGTCTTCCAAGTATGGTGACACAAGATCCTGTCATGAAACTTTTGCACATAACAAACAATTAACATTTGTGTTTTAGTGTTCTAAGCTGTGAGGTCATCAGCGGACAAATAATTTAGTACCTATTCCTGGACAGCCGGAGTGGCCGTGCGGTTCTAGGCGCTACAGTCTGGAACCGAATGACCGCTACGTTCGCAGGTTCGAATCCTGCCTCGGGCATGGATGTGTGTGATGTCCTTAGGTTAGTTAAGTTTAATTAGTTCTAAGTTCTAGGGGACTGATGACCTCAGAAGTTAAGTCGCATAGTGCTCAGAGCCATTTGAACCTATTCCTGACGTGCTGTTGTTTGGAACAACAACTGACATGATCCAAAATATTACTTTCTTTTATTATAGCTTCACTTTTATTTTGTCTAATGATTACTAATTTCAGTATCAAATTCCGTCATCAAGCCACTATATGATCAGAAAGCATAGTGTATCTTTAAAATATTGTTTAATAAACAGATTACCATTATATCATCATTCCTTAAAGTAATGTCCAAAGTGGAAGGACAGATGATTAATTTTGAGTATATACAAAAGTCAGAGTACTGAACCGGATATGAAAGAAGGAAAACCAGAAGGGCAGTGAGAGACGGGTGCCTTCTATCACCTTACTTCCTTAATATGTTCATCAAGGAAGTAATAACAACAACAAAGAAAAGATGACAAGAATCAAAAGGTAATTTCTGGAATACTCCAAGGAAATGCGATAGGACCATTACATTTGCAATGTATATAAATGATCCAGTAGAAAGTGTCAGAGGCTCCTTAATATTGTTCACAGGTACTACACTTGTCCATCAGAAAGTAGCAACAACAGAAGACAGTATCAGTTTGCACAATGACCTGCAGAGGATTGGTGAATGATGCAGGCTCTGGCAGTTGACCCTGCACATAAATAAATGTAACATATCACGCACACACACACACACACACACACACACACACACACACACACACACAGGAAAAGAAATCCAATACTGCCAATACTGTACAACTACACTATTAATGACAAATTGATGGAAACAGAATCTACCATAAAATATCTAGAAGTAACTATCCAGAGCAAACTTAAAGTGGAACGACCACATAAAACAGCAATAGAAAAGCAGATGCCAGACTAAGATTCACAGGAAGAATCTTAAGTGAATGTAAATTACCTCTGTGTCCTTACCCAGTAGGACTGACAGAAGAGAGAAAGAAGATCCAATGAAGTGCGGAGTGTTTTGTCACAGGATCATTTAGTCGCTGTGACATCATTACAGATATGCTCAGCAACTCCAGTGGTAGATGCTATAAGAGAGCAGTTGTGCATCACGGAAAGATTTACTACCCAAATTTCGAGAGAGTAGTTTCCGAGAAGAGTCTGACAACATAATAGTTTCTCTCATATACAATTCACGAAATGATCATGAGAAGAAAATTTGAGAAGTTCGAGATAATACAGAAGCGTACTGACAGTCACTCTTCCCAAGCACTGTTCACAAGTGGAACAAGGCAGAGGGGATCAGTTGGTGGCATGAGACGTACCCCCTGCCACACATAGTTAAGTGGTTTTTGGAGCATGATGTCGATATGGAAACTTAATTGCATGCATATACACTGCAGATTGACGACATCGCAATAGTAAATCAGAGTAGGAACTAAATAAAATGTTTCAGGCCTTAAATCAAGAAGTGGTAAAACTAAAGCTAAAAATGAATACAAAGAAGACAAAAGTTATGGCTACAGACAAGAAAGGAGGTGGAGGTAGGACTGGTACAAGAACAGGCAATGAGCAACTCAAGAAAGGAACTGAAATTCACTATCTCAGTAGCATTTTGCAAGAAAACTATCAATATTTCAATGCATTCAAGAAAAGAAAAGCACAGGTGAAGAGTTCCTTCCAAAATAAGAAGAAGCTGCAACTGAATAAACATATCAGCTTCCACATTAAGAAAATATTTGTAAAGACCTTTGTGTGGAGTGTTCTGACACACAGATGCAAAATCTGTACATTAGAAAAGCCAAAGGAAGCTCACCTCAAACCTGCTGAAATGTGGTTCTGGAGGAGAAGTACAAGAACTAGCTGCATTGACAGAAAAATTAAAGGAAATAGGAGAGAAGAAAGAACCACTGAAATTTATGGGCCAGGGCAAAGCAAAATACACTGGACACTTAACTGGAGACGATAATCTTTTAAAACACATTTCTGAAGGCAAGATCGTAGGTAAGAAAACAAGGGGATGACTGAGAACATCCTACTTAAACAATATGATCAATGAATGGGATTTTCTTCACACATGGAGATGAAGACAACTGCTGAAGAGAGGAAGCTGTGGCTGCAGAGACAAGGTTCAACCTTTTGGAAGAGTAAGGACAAACTAATACAAAATATGAGTCTGCATGGTAGCTACATATGGAATAAATGACAACTTCTTGTGTGCAGTCATCAAGTCACTTACCCCAGTAGGTGTCTTATCTACTAAAAGTAAAGGTAACTGTTGTGCTTTCAATAGATGTGAACTGCACCCTGAAAATGGTATGTCTAGTTTGCAGTTGTACAGAAGCTTTTTATTTTGCAAAATGGTTCAAATGGCTGTAAGCAGTATGGGACTTAACGTCTGAGGTCATCAGTCCCCCAGACTTAGAACTACTTAAACCTAACTAACCTAAGGACATCCCTGCCTAAGGCAGGATTCGAACCCGCGACCGTAGCAGCAGCACGGTTCCGGACTGAAGTGTCTAGAACCGCTTGGCCACAGTGGTCAGCTTTTATTCTGCAAAGAAAATTTTGATAATAAGATGAACTGATGCTGGTACTTGCTACTGAAACCAGTAGTACTTAGACACAACAAAAGTGTGACTACAGAATTAAGAATAATTTTTCCAAACAATCGAGTATTTTTTTCAAAACAACACCACAATAGAGGAAACTTATTTTAAACTAAAGACACCAAAGAAAAAAAGAGAAACTGTAAAGATCTTGAGTCTCATAAGACTCTCTTGGGAGGAAAATATAAGATATTTAATTGGTAAACTTGCAAGGCATACCTTTTTATGTTGTATAAACTATGAAACTGTTAGCATCGTCAGCTAAAATTTACTTCTTCTGCTTAATATACCTTCCTTCACTTACAGCTGCAGTGTGGAGACAGGGGTGAGGGTGGGAGCGGGGATGGGGGCGAGGGTGAGGGCGTACTGCTTTAAAATGGTGATTCTTGTATTGATATTTTTAACAACAGATTTATATCGTTTGCTTATGAAAGTCTGCATGCGATGACAGCTGCACTAGTAATACCTTCACAGGGTCGTATTCAAGTTGCAAGGCTAGATCTATGCCAGCCATGACACGCTCCCAGCCTTTCCTCCTCGTGATCTGGTTGTAGCATTGGGACTGCAGGGTGTCTAAGCTGATGTTCAGACCATCAAGCCCTGCCCTCTGCAAGGCAACCAGCTGTCTTGTCAACATGAGGCCATCGGTTGTCATTAAGACACTTTCGAGATCTTTTATTTTCTTCAAGGCACCTGTGAAACAGCAAATTATTCTAAAGAAACTGAAACAAATAATTTGTAACATTGCTGCTGCATATAAAACAAAACTCCAGTTGATAAATTGAAAATACAAATTCCTTAAAAGTTAACTGTACATTTGCCCTAATACAAAGAGATAAGAAGGGTTAATAAACTGAATTGAAGAATGCAAGTTAAGATAGCAATGAAAAAATAATTAGAGGCATGAGATCACCTACTGCAACAGGGAAATGGGAATCAATATGAACCATTACCCAGCTACTGTCAACTGATTCCATGTCTCCATGCACACTGTATAAACCACTGTGGGTTCTACGACAAAGTAAATTGTTGTACCACACTTTATGGTTTTTCCCCATTCAATGCTCATGTGGATTGTGGGAAGAATGATTCTTTAAATGGTTCTGTGCATCCTGTAATTAATCTTGCCTTCATGGTCCCTATAGGAGTGATACATATGCGGTTATTGTATAATCCCTAAATACCTCACTTAATACAGGTTCCTGAAATTTCATAAGTTGGGTTTTGTCATACATTTGGCGTCTATCTTCACTTGTCTGGCATTTCCAATTTTTAGTAGCTTCTTGATGCTCTCCCATGCATCAAATAAATCTATGATCAATCATGCTACACTATTTTGTATACATTCAATGTCTGCCATTAGCCTTATTTGTTATGGGTCATACTTAAGCAATATTCTAGAATGGGCCACACAAGTATTTTGTAAGCAATGTCCTCTATAGACTGATTACATTTTCCAGTATCGTACCAATGAATTGAAGTCTGTATTCTGCTTTGCCTACAAGTGAGTCTATGTCACCATTTCATTTCATCCAGATATTTGTATGAGTTGACCAATTAAAACTGTGATTATTTGATAATGTAGTCATACAATACTGTCTTTTATTTGTTTTGTGATGTGCTCCAATTTACATTTCTGAAAACTTAAACTCAGTTGCCTATCTTTGCACCAATTTGAAATGTTATGATCTGACTCAAATTTGTGCAGATTTTTTTCACGCAATAATTCATTATAGACAACTCTATCATCCAGGAAAAGTATGAGGCTCCTTATAATATCGTCTTCCAGAACATTAAGGTACAACATTAATGTAATGGTATAAATTACTATAACTGTATAAATAAGTTTATAAGTGTGTAAAATACATTGAACTATTTGTTACAACAAAACATTGTACTGGTATACTCAGCAAGATGTTAAATCAGCAGATAGATACATTTTATGTTCAACATTTTGTGTACAGCATATATGTTGGAAAGGATTTATACCCAAATTAAATAAATCTGAAGAAATGGTAGGGTGTCTCTGGAAAAAAAATCCATAAAAACTCATACAGTCCAATTTGCTATTATGTCACTGTTACTGAAATATAATACAAAGTAACTGAATTCGATGAACATTCTCAGAGTGCAATATGCCTCAGAGTGAAATGCACAGTAATGTCAACATTATTTTTCATGGCTATGTTTGTGAAAATGGATGAAAGCAAACCACACATTTTGTTCTCAATCTGCGGAAGCATTATGCACTGTGAAACACTGTACTGCTGTTCTACATAAAAGCTGTCTCATTGCCAACATCTTTCCCCTGCTGGCTGTTCTACACTTCTCATCACTGATTCAACATGTTGTAAGATATTTTATGCTGTATGACACCACAGTCCAATCTGGTTAGGATAGCATAAAAATAATATATGAATTTCAGTATTGAAACTGGAACAGCAGAACAGCTCTCATCACACTGGATATCAAATCGAGGTTGGATTACAGCCATGGGTACATCATTTCATGCTACTCAACTGTATGTCATATGTCAGAGTTCATCAACTGTAGTGGCTGGCGACTGGTGGCATAGCCATCTCTTGGCATCCAGTGAACAGACGTTCTACACAGGTGACAGATTTGAAGAAAATGCTGGATACGGCAACAGTGGAACACTCTCTGTATCGAGGTAGCTCAGTACAGCTCAGGTGATGTGTAGTCTTGCATTATCTTGTTAAAAGATAACATCACGGAGCCCTTGAGAATAGGGCACAGCGATAGGCCTTAACAAAACACAAATGCAATGGCTGCTGTCCAAATTACTGGCTATGTGAACCAGAGGTTGTGACATGTATCCAGTTGCACCCCATACCATCACATCACATGCTGGACCCGCATGTGAATGACAGGTACAATCTGGCCAGGTCTGTTGGCATCAGAGCCTCCACACACAAGTACATCAATTGTGACGATGTTGCAGAACCGAGACTCATCTGATATGATGACACAGTGCCATTCCTGTGTCTGGCATTGTTGTCAGTTGCACCGCTGTCAGTTCACCTCTCTCTAGAGCTGCATTAAGGGCTTGACAGTCTGTGCTGCTCCAGATGCCATCACATTGTCTGTGTGGATACTTGTCTCACTGTATACAAGCCCACTTCCTGACTAAATGTACACAACTTCACTGCAGGATCACGTACGCATGAGTGAACACTTGTCTGCCCTCTCAGGTGCTAGTTGGGTGGCACTACTGAGGCCCTGCATGGCATTTAGCATGGCCGTCCTGAACCTACCAATTCTATGTTCGCACAAAATGAGATTCTGAGCAATGCAAGCAGCAATATAGTGAAACAATAAACCAGAGTCTCAGCAGACCATGAGCCTGCCACTGCCAAATCTGGAATGCTGATAAACATTTCTCCTTCTTCCATTATGCTTAACACGGACTTCGTGTAAAGAACCAACACTGAAATAGAATTTCTGAATGAGAAACCTGCTCCATAAGCTTTTTCTTGCATACAGAATATGCATGGGAGTGCTGAAAAGTAATGCCTCTGAATTTTTTATTCTGTTCTCAATATCGGTCGAGGTATGACACGTCACGCATATTACTTGGTCAACTTTCCCACTTCACTGACTCGTGGCACACCCCCCTCCCGCAAACAGATGGAGTCGCAATAGGCAGCCCATTCTGACCAGAGATTGTGAATATGTTTACGGTGCACTTCGAGGAAGAGGCGCTGATGTCATCCAAATGGAAATCCATCTTCTTCTTCTTCTTCTTCTTCTTCTTCTTCTGTTATGTGGATAACACACTTGTCATTTGGCCTCATGGAAGAGACAAACTTCTTGACTTCTTTGTACATCTGAACTCCACACGCCACAAAATCAAATTCACTATGGAGACCAAAGAAGAAGGAAGACTACCATTCCTGGACTTCATAATCAAGAGAATAACGGACAGCACCCTGTGCCACAGCGTGTATCTGACTCTATAAAACACATAAACTCAGTTCTCCCTATGGCACTGTGAATAATTTCAATAACAAAAAGTGAGATGAATGTTGCAGCGTACATTTAATTTCAACTTTGGCTTTGCATTCGAGATCAGTCTTACCTGAGAGTGCAACATTACATCTTTGGTTAATTTAATTATATGTTCATTAGATTTTGGTTATAAGGCACGTTTTGCTGCCTAATGTTTCATCTCCAAATGCTGGAAACAATCCATGGAGGAAGAGGAGTATGTAAGACATTGGTGGACCAGGTTGGAAGAATCTGTGAATTTCAATACTCTGTAGAAGAGCTCAATCATTTGAAAATAACTTTCAGACCTTGTGGCTATTCTAACAGATATACATAGGGCACTACATTCTAAAATATTTGCATCTTTCACTGAAAAACAAGCAACTAGAGGAAAAGTTCTCTTGCCATTTGTAAAAACAGTCGCAGATCGCGACCTCCGAGTGCTATGAAGAGAAAGTATTGACGCAGTGCTTAAACCAAACTGAAGACCACAACAGCAGCCATACTCAAGCAAATTGTTATGCAGTAGTTTCAGTGAATTTGACAATGATGTGGCTGCTTTCATGGTGGCCCAGTCATATTGTGGGGTAGGGAATGTCAGTGACAGGGCTGGAATTGTAGGTGACAGATGGATTTTTGGCAAAGCCTTGTATCAATACCTCCTTAATTATTGAGTTGAAAAACTGTAGAAAACATTCATACAGTAAAATCACAGAAAAAAATTTCCTATTTCTGCAGGTATTGTGCCTTCTGTTTCTTTTTCATTACAAAAACATATTGATTCAAGTTTATAAAGTCACAACTATGTCACTGTGATTCGTGTAACACACATTCTGGAACATGTTCCAGGAATGTCATGAAACAGACAGCTTTAAATACTTACTCTAGCTCATCTTTCAAGACTTGCATGCCAACAAAAACACCATCTATCCAATCTGTTTCTATTTCACTTTCATGTAAAGATTTCTCCACAAAGGATATCATCTGCCATGATTTCTCCACAAAGGATATCATCTGCCATGTAGGCAGTGCAAGAGGAATTCCACACTCACATTTGGGTAATCAAGTGGATTCTGTGTCTTGTCAGAACCAAGCACAACCAACCCAATTTCATCTTTACCACTGGTAAATATCTGGAAACATATTAAATGGTAAAAATAAGTTTTGTTTATAACAAGTTGTATACCAATAAAAACATCACACACAGATACTCTTTATAAAATTATTTAATTGGATAGATAAAAAATCTACTCACCAAGCAGTGGCAGAACACACACATAAAAGACTGTTGTGATAGGCAAGCGTTTGGAGCCAGTGACTCCTTCTTCAGGCTGAAGGGTTGCAGGGGAAGCAAGAAGGGTGAAGGAAAAGGACTGGAGAGGTCTAAGAAAAGGGGTAGATTTTGGGAAATTTACCCAGAACCGTGGGTCATGGGTGACTTACCGTACAGGATGATAAGGAAAGACTAATTGTTGGGGACTGCATTGGGCAAGATTCAGAAACCTGAGAGCTTAAAGGTGGAAGACAGGGTAATATGCAAGACAGATATTACTACTAAAACTGTACATGAGTTAATAAGAGTGAGAAGCTAAGTGTATTGTATGCAACAGCTGTGGGAGGGGGCAGTGAAAATAGACGGGAAAGGCAATGAAAGATGTATAAAGCTAAAACGAAGTGAAGCAAAGAGTAATTACAGTGAAGAAATGCTGAGACAGGAGAAATTAACGTAAATTAAGGCGAGGTGGGTGGTGAGAACCAAGGACACGTTGTAGTGCTAGTTCCCACCTGCGGAGTTCTGAGAAACTGGTGTCTGGCGGAAGAATCCAGGTGGCATGTGTGGTGAAACAAGTGCCGAGGTCATGTATGCCATGTTGTAGAGCAAATAACAGAAAAGAAGACAAAAAAGCTCTACAAACTCTTTATCAAATCTCAGTCAAAACGGGACTACAAATCTCACATGAAAAAAACTTGTACATTGACACAATGTAAAGAGACAGACACCCACTGGTAACAAAGTATGGAAAGATATCACATGAAGGAAGTTTCCAGTGCCTGGAAGAGATTACACAGAAAATGGGACTGAACTCAACATCCAATGAAAAAAGAATCACAAAACTACATAAGGTATTCAGACTTATATCGAACAATTATAACAAAAGAAGTTTTTCCATCAATGCCAAATTAAGACACTGTAGTACAGTAGTTACCACAGGCCTTGTACACCTCAGAACAACAGCAATGAAGGGAAGAACAAAAATCAAAGAGATGGAAAAACAGAAGGAAAGATCTACAGGCCAGTTCAGAGAGAGGGGATCTGGATAAACCTATTGACAAAAGAACTGTACAAATACAAACAGAGGATTAAAAACAACACCAGGTAAAGTAGGACAAGGTTCTAGAGACACATACAAATTATGCACAAAAACAGACTTACCAAGACTATTTTTTATATCGTTATGACTAATAAAGGGAAAACCAACTGGGTATAGGAAACCATGGAGGACCTCAAGAAACTAAACATCTCCACAGAAGACATCACAGACAGGAAAAAATACAGAGTAAAAAACTGGAAAACAGAAATTTCAGCAGATACTGAAAGAGAAGAAAATGGAGAAGAACGGTACAGAAGAGAGGAAGAAGAATCACAATGAATATATGCGAAGTTTTTGAAAGACAAACGAAAGAGACAGAAAAAAAGCCTTCAAAATTGATGGTGCTTTACTGCTCTCCTTAAGGGGGTATTAACTAACAATAATTCAATATAATAATAATAATAATAACAATAACAATAACAATGACAATAATGACACTGTCTCTGTCTCAAGAAACTGATCTTCGAAGATCAGCTGAAGTTATCTCCCATGTCTTACTCTGCCTCTGTCCATGTGAATAACAGTAAAATTTAGGCTTATTTGGGAAAACAGCATCAAAGAAATTGTTTATTACAAATGGAACAACAGTATTATAGATTACACATGACAAAGATTTATTGTCACAAATTGATGTTATCACCACTCTTGATAAATCCTGTTAATACAGTACAATAAAAAATACTAACACCCGATAAATCTCTGTACACACGCCACATTACCACAAGTGAAAACTACATGGAGTGGAAACAGAGGGAGATACTACAACGCAAAATTGTTTCCATCTTATGACCTTTTTGTTGTTGCTGTGGTAGTCTGAAGATTGGTTTGCTGCAGCTCTCAATACTAATCTATCCTGTGCAAGCCTCATCACCTCCACCTCCACATATCTATTACAACACCCACCCATTTAAACCTGCTAGTTGTCGTGAAGTCTTGATCTATTTCTACAGTTTTTATACCCCTTCCCTTCCAACACACACATACACACACACACACACACACACACACACACACACACACACTAGCCACCAAGGAAGAGCCTACAGCTTTGATTCAACCCCCCCCCCCCCCCAGTCATACCCTCATACCTCCCTAACTATGCTTTGTTCATTACTCCATCTTCCACAATCGCAACGAATTCCTCCATCATCCATGATCATCCATGAGATATATACATCCTAAACACCAATCCTGTAAAACTGTTGTCAACCTTTCTGCCACAACTCTTAGCCCAGCAGAAGTCTTGGTACTTTCTAAAGGCCTCACCTTTAGCCCAAAACCTAAATTCAAGTGTGCTGGACTTGTAAAGGACCTTCTTTCCTTACCTAATCTCTGCAGTGGAAATTTCTTCAATGTGCGTTAGGGAGGTATGAGGGTATGACTGGAAAGGGGGGGGGGGGGGGGTGTTGAATCAAAGCTGTAGGCTCTTCCTTGGTGGCTAATGTGTGTGTGTTGGAAGGGAAGGGGTATAAAAACTGTAGAAATAGATCAAGACTATGCTCCAGACTGAACGCTGAAAGGCATAATCAGTCTTAAATGATGATGATGATGCATCCCACTAATAACAGCCAACAAAAACCTCACATAGAACCTTGCTTGAAACAGTTCCAGCCTCCCTCCCACCCTGAACCTCCCCTTCCAGCCAGTCATCTCTTGGTTATCTTTCAGGAATTCGTCACTTCTAACCCGGCCTTACTTTCCTTTCATAAATCCTCCCTAATGAGACCAACATCACTCCTATGTAACACACAGCTACCCATATCCTGTAAATTAATCCGTGCCTTATCATCTTTCCCACAGATAAAAGCTTCATCACAGTGTTCATGAATCATAGTGACTATGTGGCTGAGAGTCTTCACCAACTTTCTAACACCTCTGCATACAAACCTTACAATCATGATCACATCCTAGAATTCCAAGACTCCAGCAGCTCTCCAAGACCTTAAGTCCATCCCATAACCTGACTCCTGGATCAATGTCCCTCCTCACACCACTCCTTCCTTTTTACCTATTCACCAAACTACACAAACCCAACTACACAGGTCTCTCCACTTGTCCAACTGTGGCTGGGTACAATCCTCCCACTGAACATCACATGCAAACCATTGTCTGTAACCTCCCATCCTACAGTGAAGACAATGCTCACTTCCTTCACCGCCTTTCTGCAGTTCCTGTTTTGCTACCACATGACTCCTTGCTGGTTACTATGGATGCAACATCCCCCATGCCCATGGCCTCACTTTCCAAACATCCTCCTGATACCAAACCCATCACCTCTTTCCTAATCCCCTTACCCAATCACACCCTGACCCACAATTATTTCACTTTTGAAGACCAAGTCACAGGGTGAAATGCCTAAAGCTCGCACCACAAGTATGAAGTGCTATTGATTTGCGGCTTTGACAGAATGGATTGGTAGTCAGGGACTCATTATTGTTACCCAATCATCAGATTGTAAAAATCCTTTCTTGTGCAGATGTACACTTTTTAAATGAAACTGTGCTTACTGACATTAACAAACTAAAAATATGGTAAATCAGAATGTCAGTGGGGTTTGTTGCAGGATTCTAGTACAAGTTGTCAATGAGATACAGTATTTTTAAAAGTTTCCACACCAATACTAGTTTGTGCCACTCAATCTGGGTAGTTACTAGGTATGATGTTGTTTGCTTACAGTGTGTTTGTGTGAGTGGGTAGTTGCTAGGTATGATGTTGTTTGCTTACAGTGTGTTTGTGTGTGTGGGTAGTTGCTAGGTATGATGTTGTTTCCTTGCAGTGTGATTGTGTGTGTGTTCCTCGAGTTCATTGTGACTTGCAAGTCAGTAAGTGTGTGACAGTCCAATCAGAAGGTCGTGAGAGGACGATGGGATTTACCAACGCAGAAAAAGGTGACATGCTCATGGTGTATGGAGAGTGTACGAAGAATGCAGTTCATTCTTGTACAGTATATGCGGCAATAAATACCAATAAATGTCAAGCATCTCGGCAATCATTTATCAACCTCTTCAACCAGTTATATGGAAGTCATAGCCTAAATCTTAGCAACATAACAGATGAAACAAGTAGTTGATCCACATGTTACCTCTTGCACAATCGCATGTGGAAATGGCATTAATCGGGCAAGTGTCCTATGCATTCTCCATTGACATAGGTTTATCCCTTTCTATAAAGAGCTGCATGGAATTGATCAAGAGAATTGTGTTAACTTCCATACATGGGCATTAAGACAGGATACTCCAGATGTATCATGTATCTTGTTTAGTGGTGAAGGAAATTTTAACAATCGTGGCCTGGTAAAGTGCTGAAATAAGCACAATTGGTCTGTTAACAATTCTCTTTGGCTGTGGCAGGTGGAATGTCAGCATCCTTGGAGTGTAAACGTGTGGTGTGGGGCAGTGAACCATCAGCTCATAGGCCCATTTTTCTTAGAAAGAACACTGAATGTGCACAAGTATCACAGCCTCCTAACAAATCATCTTCCACGGATGCTAGAAGAGATTCCTCTGCAGACTAGGAGCAACTTGTGGTACCAATACGATGGCTGTACAACCCACAGTGCACTGAGTACAACATGGCTTCACAAACTGTTTACAAATCATTAGGTTGGATGCAGAGGACCTGTATCTCGGTTGACCCATTCGCCAAATTTCATGCCTGCAGACTTTTTTTCTATGGGGAAAGCTGAAATACTGTCTACAAAGGCATACCAACTACATCTGATGATATGCAATGATGTATTACTGCAGCCTGTCGGATTGTCCCTGCTGAAATACTGGTATGTGTGCAGCAGTCTTTCCATACCAGAATGGGAGCATATACTGTTGCTGCCAGTGGTCATTTTGAACACAGCCTGTGATGGTCAATTGTCTCATTACTGGTCACAATCCACATAACTAGTGTTGTCTGATTCAGAGCAATTGAGACATTTTCATGATCTGGACTCATGGTATAGACTTTGGTGTGTGCTACCTCAGCTAATGTACAAGTGTTGGCGTGGGAACTTTTCAAAATATGATATCTCGTGAATGGCTCACACTAGACTCCTGCAACAAACACCCCTGATAGACTAATTTACCCTACTTTTAGTTAATACCAATAGGCATAGTTTCATTTAAAAAAGTGTATGTTTGCACAAAAAATGCACTTTCTAATATCACTACAATCTGTTGGTTGGTTACTAGCATAAGCCCCCAACTACCAATCCATCGTGTGAAAACCACACATCAATAGCACTTTCCATTTCTGCAATGTTTGTGGTGCAGGTTTTAAGCGATTATCCCTGTACAAACAAATCTGTAGTACTGCAATGGGTACTTGCATGGTGCCATCCTATACCAACTTTTTTATCGGCCATCAGAAGTCCTTCCTATCCAGTCAACACCTAAAACCCCTTGTCTGATTCAGAGCAATTGAGACATTTTCATGATCTGGACTCATGGTATAGACTGCTTCTTCCATAACCTAAAAACCTACTCCCAAATCATCTTAACCCGATTATTCTCAACTCAATGCGCCATATCACTAGACGTCGATATCCATAAACACATGTCAAGTGGACCAACCACCAACAGTACCTCCCTCCACTTTGACAGCTGTCACCCATTCCATGTCAAAAAGTCTCTTCCATACAGCCTTGTCGCACGTGGACTCACTATCCCCAGTGGAAAGCAGGAGTTGTCTAAATATGGCAATAGCACTACCAGAGCCACAGTATCCTATCCGTCTCATTCATAAATAGATCTCCCGTGCCATCTCCTCATCTCACACCTGTAACCCTGTTAACCAGACAATGGTCAGCACTCATCTAATCACCCAGGCCTTGAAAAGCTCAACCACATTCTTCACTGGGGCTTTGACTATCTCAGATGGGGTATACTGTACTCAAGATACTACCCACTTCCTGCAAAGTAGTGTTCCACTGCCTGCACAATCTAGAGAACATCCTTGTCCGCCCCTAATCCTGTGAGTGACCCAGGTGCAAGAGCTGTCCCACAAATCCACCCACCACCTCCTACAGCAGTCCAGTTGCAGGCATCTCCCACCATATAAAAGGCACGATCATGTGCAAAAGCAACCTGTTAAAAATCAGCTATGCTGCAATTACCATACAATTTTCCATGTAGGGATGACAAGTAACCAACTGTTCACTCACAGTAATGTCTAGCACCAAACTGTGGCAAACCACAGACTTGACATTCCAGTTGCCAAGAGGCTGTACACCACTTCAACAACTGCTTCACTAGACATACCATTTGGATATTCCCTTCCAGTGCAAGTTTCTCTGAACTACACAGGTGGAAATTGTCTATCCAGCACATCTAGTGCCATCCACCTGACCTAAACCTCTGCTAATTTGTTTCCCACTGTATCACTTTACCTTTTCTCTTCTGTACACACCAATCTTTTCCCATTCAGACCATGTACTGTCTTCTCCAATCACTCTGCCCCCCCCCCCCCCCCCCCTGCAGCTAGTGCGGGTGTGTACATTTGGGTGTTTGTGTGGTTTCCAAACTAAACCATGTGCATTTTAGATATGTTAGATCCATATACTTTACCTGAAACTAATTCTCTGAGGTACTGAGACTACTGCTTCCTGGCTCGGGGTTTCTATTTTCAGCTAACACAGAAGTATTGTCTACAAACAAAAGTGTGTGGGACAGAATATTTACCAGTGAATCATTCACACTGGACACCAAAAAGACTGTTGTGTGGCATGTAGACAACCCCCGAGATGGTGCACCAAGGCAGTGTGACTGCAGGAGCAGCCAGCAAAAACTCTACACAAAAGATGGTCCAGCACTTCTCAGAGATTACAGTCAAAAATTATCAGGCAAGGTGTCCATATTATGCAAATTAACGTAGGATTAACAAGTGACAAATGCAGTTACCAAAGCAAATTAGATGATGAGCATGCCATCAGTATTATAGCTCTATAGGAAATGCATTTAGGTGATAATTCAGCAGCTACATGCAAGATTATGCAATATAAAGCAATATCAATACTCCTCTCAATTGTTAGGTGCATCCACAATAAATGAAAAAAGAAACAGCTCTTGGATTATGCTGGCTTAAGCTGTCAGAAAATTAGTGATGTTGAAGTAATTAGGATAAAACTCAAAGGCCTGGTTATTACATCAGTCCACAAATCACCTAACGGAAAGTGTCTGACACTAGTCTTACACACAGCAACTAGACAGCACGTATATGTTTAAGATTTTAATTCCAAAACACAACCCGGAGATACATAAATAGAGACAAAAATAGAGAACCATTGTTCGAATGGATCAACACACAAGAAATTATCTAAGTTTGATGCCAAGGAATTTAAAACGTTTTGGGCAGGCAGATGGAAACTGATACAAAACCTGACCCATCCATCTTTTCCACTGATGAGAACAAATTACCACTGAATCACTCAATAGTAGTACTGAAACATTTTTCAAGGAGTGTACATTGGCTCACAAAAGTTATCATTGGTGCTGAAATATCAGTTACAAAATACATTGATAAACCCACATGGAAATTTGAAAAAACTAACTCGATACAATACACCCAGGAAGTGGAGAGCAACCCGCACTGGACACCTCAAAAGGCAGAACATTGGGAATTATTGTAGATGTAGCTAAATGGAATATCTGAAGGGAAGTAACAAAATAATGTGTACTAGGATGGGACAAACCTGCCCAAGTCCTCTACAAAGGATACCAAGGGTCTAAATAATGTTTTGATAACATTTTGTATTTAAAAATATTTGTGTGTATAAATTGTTCATGTTGATGTAAATTTGACAATTTAAGAAATGGTCATGCTTAGGAACAATGTAAGAAATAGGTGTTATGTAAAAGCCAGTGTGCTTTTGTTTGAAACGAAAATGGTTGTGGGGAGTGGAAAAGGTGCGAAAGGCGAATTGGCATGCTACCTTGAGCAAGTGCGGGAAGTAAGTCACACAGTTTGTAGGCAGCAGTGATTGATGTAACTCCTTTGTGGAGCAGAAGCTTTGCCTGCAAATTTCCATAAAAATGCCTCGGTTGAAGACTACAAACAGCTTACAGCATAGCTGCGAGTTGTTGAGCTACTGTATGTAAAACTGAATGAAGCCAAGAAGAGAAATTGAGCCCATACAGCAAGAAACTTGCAGGCCGTAGTGTGGGTAGTGTAGCCGTCATAGCTGTCCGCCACACCCAAGCCTACAGCCACCAGATAAGATTTTTTCTATTTTTACCTTTGTACAGCATGAACCATTACTTTAAACTGTGTTTTAATAATCATTCTTGAACTTTACTGAAACTGGCTCACCCTGTTATTTCATCCTAATCATACATCTGTATAGGGTTCCTTCCTGGTGTTTGATTAATCCGAGTGTCCTGTTTTACAGACTTTTGAAGTGCCAAGTTAATATAAAGAGACAGCATTTAAATTGCTTTAGTGTAAATATTAAAAATTTTTTCTTAAGTATTGCAAAGTGTTATAGTTTGCTTACATAAAATTCAATCAGAGTGAAGCCAAGATACTAGAACCTGTTAGATGGCTAAACAGAATTAGTTCAAAGAATAACAGCTTTTGAAAGTAAATTCCACCAAGAAAGAGGTTTTCTTTGAGTGAAATGTTCAGTTAAAAAGTGTGTGCTTTAGTGTCTAAGTATTTAAGTTTCTTGATTATGGAAAGTGCTTTTCTAAAGGTTGTCCCCCCCACCCCGGCTAATTTTTTTTACCTTCCTTGAAGTTATCTACTGGGCTTTTTCTTTTTTAAAAACATAATGTATAAAGATGTAGCCCAAAATTGTTTAAGTGGTGTAATTTATTTGAAGAGCCAAACTAAACAGTAGCAAGAAAGTAGGCAAAATTCAAATTTCTGCTTCTCCAGTACTTCACTATTTCATTGCCAGGATAGGTTGGTGACCATTAAGTACATGTTTTAAACCACTAAATGAACTTGGAAATGAGTTGTCCTAGCTTCAGTATATATTCAGTATATATTCATACTGTGTTTCTATCTAGCCACTGGGTAAGATCTTAGGAAAAGGAGTGAATAGTCCAATTTACTTATCCATTAGACGCAACACACGGTAAATCCTGTAAGAAGGATAACTCTATTGATTATCTTTTCCTATAAACAGGACTATCCTTCCATAGTGTATTTTATTTGCAAACTAAACTAAATTTTAGTAAGAGGGTTATATGTGTCAACATAGAGACAGGGTTTCTGTTATTTACGTAAAAACACCTGTGACAATTTTATACAAATGTCCACTAAGACTTTGCTTGTCAATCAGTACTGTTAAGAAATACTGACTAGCTTTCTTTTCAAGAATCTCAAGTTTAAGTTATACATATTGTTATCCTCCAACAAGAATCATTGGCCGATTCTTCATCTTTGACAGGTTCCTCATGCCTGCAATGCAAAACATTATCTTTTGTATTAACATATGAAATCCAAGTTTTTAAATTTAATAAATGCTTATACAAACATAAATGATTAATGGAAAATCTCATATGAGATGTGAAACAAATACTAACAAAGAGATAGAGGGGCTGGCCAGTACTTACATCAGCTCAGTACAGCCGATAGATACACATAAAACAGAACTGAAAATTTACATTCCTAGCTTTCGGAACTTTGTTCCTTCATCAGGGAGGAGAGAGGGGAAAAAAGGGAAGAAGGGAAAGTGGATTCAGTTACTCACAACCCAGGTTATGAAGCAACAGGGAAAGGGCGAAAGAACAGACTCGCGAAATAACAGACCAATTCCCGTAACATCAGTTTGCTGCAGAATTCATGAACGTATTCTGGGTTTGAATCTAATCAGTTTCATAGAGACCAATAAGTTTATGTCCACAAATCAGTACAAAGCATCGCTCATGGGCAACTCAGCATGCCCTTTTGTCATACGACGTCTGTTCAAAAAATTCCAGAACTTAGTCCACAAAATTTTCTATGCTTATCTTTTAGTTACTATGGATTGTCTCCTTCGAAATACTCTCCTCCACAATTGATACACTGTTCCCAATATCATTTCCACTTCCAGGAGCAGTCTTGACACACCTCCTGCTGGGTTGCATAAACTGCCGTCTGCGAATTTTCTTTTATCTCATCTACCATTGCAAAACTTCATCCTTTTCAACTTTGGAAATAAAAAGAAGTCTGCAGGGGTCATACTATTCCCGCAAGGAACATCTCATTCTCATTTGTGAGATCCAAAAAGTTTTTTTGGTCTTGACTCATGAGCCGTGGAATGAACTTGGCGGCAACACAATGCATTCCAAGATGCTGTGTCATTTCATAACATGATCCAATTGAAATGTTACATTCTTCTACAATCTCTCGGACAGTGAATCTTCGACTGGCACACACAATTTCGTTGACGTTCCTGACACAAGCGTCATCAGGGGACATCTAAGAGCGTCCTGAACAAGGATCATTTTTGACTTTTGTAAAGCCATTTTAAAAACGTGTGAATAATACGTAACACCAAGTATGGCTTAAGCACTCATCGCTATAGGCTCCCTGCATCATTTGGTGTGTCTCTGTAAAGGTTTTCTTGAGATTCACGCAAAATTTAACGCAATTGCATTGCTCCTCTAACTTTGCCATCACAAAATTCACAAACCCAGATTCCATATTTCTTGATTTCTGAGAAGCATTTGACATAGTGCCTCACTGCAGACTCTTAAGAAAGGTACAAGCACATGGAATAGGTTCCCAGACATGTGAGTGGCTCAAAGACTTCTGAAGTAATAGAACCCACTACATTATCCTGACGGTGAGTGTCCATCAGTGACTAGGGTATCATTAGGATCGTTCCAGGGATGTGTGATAGGAGCGCTATTACTCATATTTTCTATGTGCATAACTGATCTGATGGACAAAGTGGACAGTAATCTGTGGTTGTTTGCTGTTGATGTTGTGGTGTATGGAAGGTGTCATCGTTGAGTGATTTAGGAGGATAAAAGATGACTTGGACAAAGTTCCCAGTTGGTGCGATAAATGACAGCTAACCCTAAATGTAGAAAAATATAAGTTACTGCAGATGAGTTGGAAAAACAAATCCATAATGCCAGAATCCAGCATTAGTAGTGTCATGAATGAAGAAGTCACATTGTTTCAATATCTGGACATAACGTTGCAATGTGATATGAAATGGAACAAACTTGTGAGGGTCATGGTAGGGAAGGCGAATAATCATCTTTCGTTTGTTGGGTGGATTTTACTGCAGTGTGGCTCAGCTGTGATGGACATCACATATAGGATGCTAGTGTGATCTCTTCTTGAGTACAGTTTGAGTGTCTGGGATCCGCAAGGGGTCGAATTAAAGCAGACATTGAGGTAATTCAGAGGCAGGATACTAGATTTGTTAACAGTAGGTTGAAACAACAACATACAAGTATTATGGAGATGTTTCTGGAACTCAAATGGGAATCCCTGGAGGGATTTTGAGGAACACTGTGCTGACTGCAGAACAATTCTGCTTGCACCAACATACATTATGCATAAGGACCACGAAGATAAGAGACAACAAATTAGGACTCATAGAGAGGCATATAGACATTCACTTTTTCCTCACTCGATTGGCAGATGGAACGGGAAAGGAACTGACTACAGTCGAATTAAAATTACTTGATAGTTGGCACTTCAAACGCCACAAAGAGTAGTCAGCGTCACACTTGAACTGTCTGCTGTTGCCAAACTCCACCAAAATTGGCCAGTCACTTCCAATTCCTGGTTCAGCATTCTTTCTTGATGTATTTGTATCCCAAATTATGAGCACGACACTTTTATTATGTATTTCATGACACGCGATAACTACACCAAAAACAACACACATTAACAATGCTAATGAAAGACACACATTTCATTCGTAGCACTAACCAAACACTACCGAATAACTCAGCACAAGGTGTAATTCAGTATCATAGATATAGTTATCATATTCACAGAGATCATCTTACATTAGATAAGCTTTTCACTACACTGCGTGAAACTGAAATTTTTAAGGTTGCAATGCATAGTTGCAACTAGGGTCACTACATTCACATATATAAATACTTCATGCAGTGCTGTGGCATAGCACAATGGTTGGCAGATTAATCTAATGTGTAGCATGTCATAGGTTTGAATCTCATCAATGTAGCAAAATTTTTATTTCTAAATCTAACCAAAAGAGTGTGATTATTATTTTCATTCAATTAATTGGTTTCAATGTATTATTTTTATTTTTAATACTTTGCTGCATCATTTTTCATCATTCTTTTGACTGTTCTATTTGGTCTTATTTTCCTTCCTGTCATTATTTCTTCATTTAGAATCGGCCTCAGTCATCTATAATCCACGAACAAGTGCCCACACGGGCTGTTCACTGGTTTCTAACATGTCAGCATGTGCAGCTAGTGTAAGGATAGTTACAGGTAACAAATGACATGGAGAAATTTCAATTTGCTTTCAGCACTGAAATTGAGTTTTTGTTGTCTTGAGTTTATCCTTAAGGGTTAGCTTTAATCACCATGAACAAAGCGATCATGATATTACTACTGCTGCAGACTGTTGACCACAATTTTCTCGGCTGGGTTAGGACACAAGTTTACAGTCAGGGATACAAAACGGGTCGTCTGCCCCAGTTCAGTCACTGGTCACTTTAAATCAATAGTCGACAGAGTATCCAACATTTCTGACATACCTTGCACCAGCCACTAGAAAAATTGCTCTGTGTTAAACATTTAACATAATTTGTGAAGTGAGCCGCTTGTTTGTTGTCACCTGTAAGCAAACGGTAGCTGGTAGCCAATGTGGTAACATTGTTGCAGCAAGTGATTGATGTCAACTATCAAGTAATTTTATTCAGACTATTGTTGTAGACAGGGTACCTTCTGCCATGCACCATATGGTGGCTAGTGGAGTATGTATGTAGATGTGGAAGCAGTCTTTCCTTCTCATCCCATCTGGAAAGTCTCCCCTGATCTGCAGTTCTGGGTAACTTTCTCAAAATCTACCCTTTTTCCTAGACCTATCCTTCACCCCTCTTCCTTCCACTTCAACCCTTCTGCCTGAAGAATGAGCTACTGGCTCTGAAAGCTCGCCTAATTATAATCTTCTTTTATGTGTGTGTTCTGCCACCACTTAGCGAGTATATTGTTTATCTATCCAATTCAATTATCATGTAATCAAAAGCTGCATTTAACACACCAAGTCTCTTTTACCAATCATTTTTAATATGTCCTACAGAATGTACTGTCTATCCTGTCCTTTTTGAGATTACTGTTTTGTTGTACTTTTCTACAGGCATCATCTTACTTATTAGGAGTCAGTTCCTTCATGTTGTTGTTGTTGTGGTCTTCAGTCCTGAGACTGGTTTGATGCAGCTCTCCATGCTACTCTATCCTGTGCAAGCTTCTTCATCTCCCAGTACCTACTGCAACCTACATCCTTCTGAATCTGCTTAGTGTATTCATCTCTTGGTCTCCCTCTACGATTTTTACCCTCCACGTTGCCCTCCAATGCTAAATTTGTGATCCCTTGATGCCTCAAAACATGTCCTACCAACCGATCTCTTCTTCTAGTCAAGTTGTAGAGCCGCATGTACTCGGGAAAAATTACGGCTGTAGTTTCCCCTTGCTTTCAGCCGTTCGCAGTACCAGCACAGCAAGGCCATTTTGGTTAATGTTGCAAGGCCAGATCAGTCAATCATCCAGGCTGTTGCCCCTGCAACTACTGAAAAGGCTGCTGCCCCTCTTCAGGAAAAACATGTTTGTCTGGCCTCTCAACAGATACCCCTCCGTTGTGGTTGCACCTACGGTACGGCCATCTGTATCGCTGAGGCACACAAGCCTCCCCACCAACGGCAAGGTCCATGGTTCATGGGGGGAGTTCCTTCATAGTCAACAGTTAAGGAATGGGTGGCTGAATTCATATGTGGCATATGTCTCTGTAAGATGACTCATGAACAACTTCCTAGAATTACAATCAAATATGAAAATGCTGAGAAAGAACACAGTGTGATATTGCAAGATCAGTAATTAAAAACATGTGCAAAACAGTTGATGCTGTGGCCGTACCAGAAAGTGAGTGGCATGTCTGTTGAAGCCTGACTACAACCAAATGTGAAAAACAATTTGGGACAATCTGACACACAACTGATTCTATGCACCAATCTGTTCCCTTGGATGAGAGACGACCGAAATGAAACAGCAGTTGCACAAAAATAGCCAAGGTGACTTCATCGGAGAGAAAGAGTGGTCATTGTTTTCTAGGATGCAAAAGGGATTTGTATTTTAGATTAGCTTGCAAGACTGAAACAATACCTCACAAATACTATGCAAGTATTCTGACTCAACTGGATGAAAAAATATGGAGCCAAGACCCAGGGGGAAAAAAAAAGTTTATCGTCAGTGAAATGCATATGGTCACAAAGGCACTTTCACAATAGGAAAACTGGGAGTTTCAAGTGTGAAGTCTTCAAATATCTATTCCATTCTCCAATTTTTTCACATTCTGACTTTAGCTTCTTCTTCTTTTCTTTTTGTATGAATGATTCACTTAAGACTACATGCGTCACACCTCAAAACCGTTTTGTGAGTCAACAACTGGATATGTTTTCACTGCTCTGTCTCTTGTAACTCCGTTGGACATGGAGGTAGCAAATGAGGATGTAGGATGTCCATGACATACTGCTGTGCTGTCAGAGTGACCTGAAGTCATATCCGATGCTGCCCCACACGCCCTCTCCCTATGTCGTTGTCATACTCACTGACAACTGTCATCGCGGGTCTTGCAGAATGTGACTCACTGCTGATCACATGACAGGTGCAGGTGTGAAAGGGTTACAATGTGCTCGGCGTACATTACAGCAAATCTCCCATGGGCTCGTCAGACACGGTCAACCGGAAGCTTGCTGACAAGCACGCTGCCCTTACGTTCCCAAGCAGTCCAACATGGGGCCACTACCACATCTGAATGTCTGACAAAGCTGAATATTGCATAATTCAATCAGCCTGGCAAATGGAGACACACAATTAGGCCCCTTCAAATTTTGTTACGTGCTGATAATGCTGACTCACGGAAGTACAGAGCATCTGTGCCCTTCACAGGGATCACTCAACATCTTACACTCTTCACATCTCTTATAGCTCCTACCATTCATGGTAACAATCCGAGACACAAACAAAGCTAATGCAATCTGGTGGCCTTTGTATCCATTTCAGAGAGTTGCGACTCTCATAATTTACCACTGGTATGCACACTCGTGAAACTATGTTGCTTCAGGGAGCTTCCCTTTTTTTTCTTCAAGCAGTTTAGTTCTTTGAATCCATTTTTCTTGTAGCTCAGAATAATTATTTTATTGTGTAGCAAACTTACAGACTAGCATTCTGGTCTGAGCTGTCGGAGTTGGCGGTCATGTGTGTGTGAGGTGTGCTTGCTTGTGTGAATGAATGGTGTGTATTTCTATTTCTTTTTCTGATGAAGGTTGTGGCCAAAAGCTTATGTGTAAGTGTCTTAACTGTGCCTGTCTGCATTTTAACGTGCCATCTTTATGGTAATTAGCTTCTTCTTCTTTTCCTACACTGCTGATATTCCAACCTGGAGTTTCCATTGTTTGAACTTACGGTCTACTGTATTATGTTGCAGTGCACTTCTACAAGTGTAATACACAAATGTTGCCTTAGGAAAGAGTCACAATAACATCCATGTCTACCGTTTGCTATTTTTTACGAAATAGCATCTCACACTCGAAATTTAACTTAGCCAATGAAATAAGTTTGAAGATTTATTGTGTGTAAAAGACACGAGGGCCCACTGTGTGGGAAATGTGTGAAGTTCTGTGCAGAGACGGAGTTATCCACAGACGCGGTAAGTCTGGGGAGCTATACGGGTGTTAAAACATCGCCACCTGCTGGGATGAGGGGCCACTTACTCTGTGGTGGCGCTGTGCCAGCAACGAGCTCAACCCATTGATTAGCACCACAGATGACAATGAGCAACCAGCTGCTTGTCTGTGCAGAGATATAAAATTTATCGATTTTGGACGTCGGGTGACAATCTGTCACATGGAGAACAATGTTTACTCTGGCAATTTTAACACTAATCTAGTGTTCTGCAACATATTAATGTGAAATGTTGTCTATGATGTTGAAGAGTGTAAGTTAAACTGATATCTAAGAATTTGTTGTTTTTGTGGCATTATCTGGAAAATGGCCTCTCTTGCAGCTCCAAGCATAAATGTCAAGTGAAGAAGAATAATTAGCACAGCACACTGGAACCGAGTAGGGATCCGGTTTACTGCTCGGCCACTAAATTAGCATATTGTGTGTACACCAGAAGAGACGCTGTACACACTTGCATATACTACATACACAAGTACAAGCATCGATCAAGCTACTGTGAAACTGCACTCTGTGTGACTCATCACTACATCAGAATACTGTAAATGTGGTGATTCCAATTTCTTAAGGTCTCATCCTGTTTGTTTTCATCAGTTGGATCTTATTTTTCAAGTATGTGGGAATCCAATGAGCTGCCTGTTTGGATACATTCTTTCTGTACGTCCCACAAGTTGGATTCTTTGGAGACACATTGTAACAAGAGTTTTTAGGAATTTGCCTGGAGATTTCACACTGGGTTCTGTGTATGTATTCCATCTTTTATTCTTGGACCTAAGATTTTTAGTACAATTTTACATTCTTCTAATTCAGTTTGCTGTTTTCATGTCTTGTGTTGGACAAAGAGTCTCTCTCATGCATAAAGAAATTCTAATTTGATCACTGTTGTACAATGTTAGATTTTAGAGTTCCAGGAAAAATACTTTTAGTTAACTGAGAGACAGTTTGTATTTTCTGAAGTCTGGATTCTATGGCCTTCTTTTCATTATGATGTTCAGTGGTCTTTTTCACCTAACTATTTAAACTCTTTAACACCGAATACTATGTCATTGCCTATATAAGTTCACCCAGTGCCATTTTGGTATCAGCCAAGAATTTTTTCTCCAGCTGAAATTAGTAGTCTAATTTTCCTAGCTTGCTCCCTTAATATTTCAAATTGCTTTAGCACATCAGTGATGTTTTTGTCAATTAGTATTATGTCATCAGTATAGGTTACACAATATAATTCTATCTTTAAGTTTACGTTCTAGTCAGTGTAATAGTGCACCTGCTCTTCTCCATTATCTTACAATTTTCTTAGGGGCATAGTTGAATAGCAATGTGATATGCCATCCCATTTTCATATTCTTATGTCTGTCTTAAATTACACTGCTTGAAAAAAAGTGAGACACTCAGAAGGTGGGGAGAAAACAAATTGAAACATAGCGAATTTAGAGCGTATGTGATGTTATTTCAGTCATAACAAAACAGAGTCAAATTTACACAGAACTTATCAGTTTGAGCCCACTTATCAATACAGCAATACACCCTGTCTGGTCTGGACAGTGCGGGAGGATGTCGTAAAGCTGCTGCATACCCTCCTGAGAAAGGTGATCCACAACTGTTGTAACTGGACATTGCAATCGTGGATACAGGCAGTGGGATGGAGTTGACGTCCATGTTGGTCCCATAATGTTCTATCGGGGACAGATATGGGGATTTTGCTGGCCACAGGAGTATATCAACATCACGCAGACAATTTAAAGAGACACATACTACATGTGGACAAGCACTGGCCTGTTGAAAAATAGCCCCACAATACTATTACACACTGCTGTACCATCAGAGTTCCCTCGGCCATTACAAGCCGTGACCTGAAGTCATACCCAATGGCTCCCCACACCATGGGACTGCTTTGTGACCCCCCCCCCCCCCCCAAATGTGGAAGAATGGGACCTCTCCCCATCTCCCCGGGTCACTGTCAAACTTCTCCACGATAGTCATTTGGAGCAGTGCAGGACCGGGACTCATTAGTATACATAATGTGACGCCATTCATTAGCAGTCCGTACTTCTCGATCATGGCACCACTTCACATGCAGTCATTTGCTTGGGTTTTAATGGCAGCCTATGCGCAGGACGGCAATTCCATAGTCTGGCTGCTCCTAGCTGTATGACACAGCATGTTGCAAGGAGTCTATTACAGTGAACTCCTGTTTATCCGAAATGATCGGGACGGTGGCCGGTTCCAATAACGAAAATTTCAGATAAATCAAAGTCCCCCTTTTTTCACATGTGAACACTCCAAATTGCATCAATATTGCGAAATACAATCGTAAAACGTGCGTAGGGTATGTAAAACGTTACTGATACGGTTGCAAATAACCCTGCACTTTTTTACTGAAAAAATTGTGTTGACATGTTAAAAAGGCACCAAACTATGATTGAAAACTCAAAGTTTTTAAATGCTGTATAACAAAGCTCATTTATTTTGCATTCTTACAGAAAAAATCTCCCTTATTTGGCAGTAGGAAAAACAGGAGTTTTAATTTTATTACCTACTCTTTTGAATAAAAAATAAACTACTGAACAAAATTATGAAACATATCTAGAGATTACTCAAAGGAACGAAAAGTCTGTCTAGAGCAACTTTCAAGAAAAGTAAAAAAAAAAAAAACTTTTTAAGTTATGGACATAGAAGTTCTAGGATGCTTCATTAGAGTTTATTTTTTGGTAACGAAGTCACAAATGTCTTTTTTTGTTTTTGTTTTTTTGCTTGAGAAACTATTTCTGCAACAATACATCTCCAACGTTGAAATCAAACTATTTCAGGATAAATCGTCTCCTCCTATTGGCTGATGTACTCCAGGGCAGTTTGGATCACTTCGTAACAGAATGTGTGAGGAATATTTTTCTCTGATTCATCATCAGAAACATAGTCTTCTGACACTTTATGATCGGTCACAATTTGGACGATTTCATCCTCAAGCACATGAAAAAATGCCATTTTCCATCCACTCTTCAATGTCTTCGAAGTGTGTGTCTTTACAACCAGCTTCTCCAGTAAATTCACCAAAATTATGTCAGCTTGAGTTTCGGTGTTGCCTCCTCCTTCCCACCACTTAGGTTGCCTTACGATCTAAGAGTTTTTTCCAAGACCTAACAAGAGGAAGTGGAGGAATTAGACTCCAAGCTTCAGCAATCAATGAATGGAACTTAAAACATCGATTTTTTAAGAACTTCCACAAAATCATCTGCAGCATCAATCACACCTACTAAGTATTCCAGCATCTTGCATCTGTAATGTTTTTCCATCGCCTCAAGAATACCTTGGTCCATCGGTTGACATAGAGATGTGACATTTTGTGGGAGAAATACAACTTTGATATCCCCATCTTGCAGATCACCTGGGTGATAAGGAGCATTGTCCACAAGAAGTAGCGCTTTTCAAGGAAGTCCATTTCCTGCCATGTAATTTACTACAGCTGGAACAAACTCTGCCTGGAACTACTCTCTGATGATGGCACTGTTCATACGTGCCTTAAGACTGATTTGTGTACCTCAGTGGCAAAGCTGGTTGGTTGGTGTCTAAATGCTCTTGGTGTTTTGGATTTGCAAATTAAAGTAAGACACAGTTTATGATTGCCAGTGGCATTACTGCAAGCGAGGACAGTAAATCTTTCTTTGATATTTTTGTATCCAGAAGCCATTTCTTCTTCTTTAGAGGCAAGGGTTTTCGTTGGCAGCATTTTGTAATTCAACCCAGTTTCATCACATTTGTAAAGTTGATTGCCAGTATAACATCCTTTGTCAATGATTGCGTGCAGTTTCTTCTTAAAATCAGCATAGCAGCTTAATCCCCAGATAATGATTTGGCACTGATGGCAATTTCATGAATGCCATGCCGCTTCTTGAAACGATCCTGCCGGCCATTATTTCCGAGGAATTCTTGCTTCTTTCCTTCAATCAGCTCATCAGCTCATTTTGACAAAGTAGAGGACCTGAAACTGACACACCTTTGGCTCTTATTTATTCGTGCCACAAAAATAATGCCTCTTCTAACTGAGGATGTGCACCTTTTCTCACTGTTTTTCAAGATTTCACTGCACTGCCCAATGCTTGGATGGAACAAAAATTTTCAATTCCTGATCGATTTGTCTCCCGATCAGTAATTGTACTCCTACTCTGCAGCAACTTTTGTGGGTGGCTCACCAGCATCAATTCTCTGCAAAGTGTGAAGCTCTTTTTCCAACAAGATCACATTCGTTTTATGTTTCGTGCCCGTAGTCACGTTCAGTGTTCTTTTTACAGACACTCGACTGAGTCCTTTATGGTTTTTGGCCCCTTTTATCTCTGGACACTTTAAGGCACATAGTGGGAGCACAAAACCTCAAATCAGAAACACACAGATGCACAACTTGACAACACTCGAGATGCACTAGACAAACTTTTGACTTTTGAAACCAGGCTGTGGCAGCCATCAAATGAAGGCATTGGATACATCTATGCCATTTCCTCTGTTCTACCCAAGCCCACGTGGCAACACAACAGGGTGTTGTACGTTCACTGTTAAACACTCAGCTTTGATGTACCGACAACAAGTGGAAAGTGTTAGGCGGCGCGCTCTAATTGTCAGTTTCGACAGGGCTATGTTGCGCTGCATAGAACAATACTGTATGTACTGTACTTACAAGGACTTCCAATAGATGGCAGTGGCATGAAACCACGCAATACGAATAAGAAACACAATAGAGCTTCAACCAACACACGCACGAATTGACAATACTTGGACTTTTGACACGCACCAGTGCACTGATTAGCAGTAGATTGCCAAAAAACACCAGCAAAGGCTTGGCTCCAGGTGCACGCAACTTGAAACTTGTCAAGTGTCAATCTAGCTAGCCAAAAGTGTAGCTGCACGAGAGTTTACTGTACTTGTTCTCAGATGGCAGTCACAGACGTGAACAGGTTACAATGTACTCAGTACACTACACAGTGATGCGCCCTTGTAGTGGTCTGATGTAGTGAACTGGAACATTGATGATGAGTATGCCCTTACTTTCCAACATCAGGCCACTGTCATATCCAAATACTCAAAAAATACAAATGTTGCAAGGTTTAACCAGGCGACCAAATGGACATCCACAATGAGGTTTCTTTCAAACTCTCATCAGAAAATGCTGTCTACACCAATATGCAGCACCTTCATATCCTCCAGAGTGATGATTCAACATCTGACGCTATTCGCATCCCTTATATACCACACAATGCTTGCTAAACAGCAATAAAAACAAAGAACACCAATGAATAATGAAGGAAAAGACAGACTGTTACTTACCATAAAGAAGATACCTTAGGCTGCAGATGGGCAGAATTAAAAGACACTTACATAAAGCTTTCAGCCACAGCCTTCATCAGTAAGTAGTAATCTGTCTTTTCCAACATTGTTTATATTCCTACTGGAGTTTCCATTGTTTCAAGTACACTGATGCTTTTCTGTGAGTGTTTCCTTTATGATGTTTTCTGCATTTTAGCTTTTTTTTAAAAAAAGAAAAAAAAAGAAAGAAAGAAAGAAAGAAAGAAAAAAAGATTTGTTGCTGGAAAACTTCTGAAGTCCAATAAAGGAGTTACAACAGCCATATATGGTTATCTGGTGGACCTTGCAGAACCAAATTCTAGGGCTGAAATGTACTGTTGACCAATGAGCATTAATCAGAATGAATACTAAATAAAAAATTAAATCCAATTTTACACAAAAACACAGGTTCTATCACTGTTGTTTTTCGTTCTATTTTGCTCTTATGTTTGCTATGACTTGTTAAGCAGAAATTTTCTTTCTATCTATAGAGTTACATTTGCTGTAATGTATCTTACCTGCATGCTGTTTCTTCTTTCTACTCACTCCTGCCCCAATCATGGCAAGCAAGTCATCCTCACTGCATTTGCTTCGTATTGCATCTCTGAAACAACAGTTAAAACACCCGTTAAACAGTACCAGGCAATTACCACACAGTGAAATGTTGGTGCACTAAAAAGGAAGAAAAACTTTGCAGAAATCTTCAACAGTAATCCTGTAGTTTGCAGTAGGCAACAGCAGGATAACAAACCCACTGGACAAGAATGGGAAAGTCATGATAGAAGTTACTTTTATTTTTATAAATAAACAGGTATCTTACACAAATGCTCAAGAGTATACATAGGATCTCGGGCTGAAGAGGTGGAGCAGAAACTGACATTAGTTTTGTTGAAGAGGGAGTAGTGGAACATAGCACAATTTCTTGCAAAATGACGCCAAATTTATTGATAAACTGTTAATTAATTGCCAAGCTCACTAATGTGACCATTTTACAACAGGTACTTACTGCTTGGAGTATATGTGAATTTTCAGGCTTGCCTGATAGATCTGTTGCAAAAACACTTTGGGTTCCCCACCAGATAACATTATGCAAGTCCCTCCCTCAATATTTCAGTGACACAACGTTTTGACATCTTCAGGTGGTGGTGATTTCCACTATCACTGCTGCAAGATGCAACTGGCAATTTCCACGTGACAGCTTTGAAATTTATCATGTGGATGACTATGACCATCATATTTAGAATTCAGAGGATTTCATAGAATACCTGAAGATGCTTAAACTAGAACTTTCAGATCTTTTAGTTAGCTCAAATGTTATATCATTACTTACAAAAGTGCCCCTGCAGCCCTCATTAGAGGTTATTAGCAGCAAGTTTGAGAAAGAAATTGTGGTGCTGTTTAAACATGTGCATACCTCATCCTATTTCTTATGTAACACCAACTACTTTGATCAAGTGGACAGTGCTCCCATGGGAGATCCTCTATTTCCCTTAGTAAATATCCAACATTCCTCCTTCTGGCAGAATGCTGAAGAGACATTTGTGGTGTGGCCCACATAATACAGACACTATCTATGTTCCTGCAGCATTTGCACTCGCTCCATCTGAATATTCAGTTCACTGTGGAAGTACAATAAGATAGCAGCTTACCATTCCTGGATGTCACGGTTAGAAGAAAAGCTGACAGAACACTGGGGCATAGTCTCTACTGCAAACTGATACATGCAGAGTTATATTTGCGGTCCAAAAGTTGCCATCACCCTGCACAATGTGGTAGTGTCTTACACTCCCTGGCACATAGAGCACACGTGATCTCAGATACCGACAGTCTGCCTGGTGAACTGTAACACCTAAGAACAGTGTTCCAGCAGAATGTTATTCTTGTAAACAGATTTGCAATGTGTTCTGAGCAAAGCAAGTTCAGTGTAGGGGTGTAAATGAAGATACTTAGACAAGCACTGCAAATGGCTTTCTTGCCATATTTCAGTGGCATGTTTTCAAAAATAGAAAGAATCGCTAAGAGAAACAGAATCAAGTGTGTTTTTCGACTACCAGCAAAACTAAGGAATTGTTTGTGTTCAGTTAAAGACAATCTTGACCTTAGAAAACACAGATCATATATAAGATCTGATGCCATTATGGCAAATCTTATATAGGGCAGACACCTCACATTGTGCAAGAACACTGTGTTCAACAGCGCTGACAAAAGTGCCACCCAGTAAATTAGTGGTAGCAGAGCACTGCCAGAATACAGGGCACCACACGTTTCCCAAGAGGACTGAAATTTTATCCTCAGCATCATCACTCTAGGATTGTGTTTTTAAGAATGAGGCATGTATCCATACGGTGGGCAATCTTACCAACAGGAATATGGAATTTTGACTAAGCACTGCCCAGAATCCAGCACTGACTGCTATGAAATTAACACAGTAGAAACCAGATCCTCCGATGTATGACCTGATGCAGCACCTTGCAGAGAGTTAATTCAGCTTTTAACCACACGAGTGCCCAGAAGTGCAGTCATTGCCCACAACACATAAGCAGAAGGCTACTATGAATGGCATTTCCATCCAACTGGGAGTGCCTGTCCACACATTCGTACTCCTGCTTCTAGCCTGACAAATTTCAATTCTGCTGTGCGAATATCACCAGTCACATCTTGCAGTAGTGATGACAGGACCCACCACTACCTGAAGATGACGAACAGTTGTGTTGGTGAAATATTGTGAGGCTTGCACAAAGTTATTCAGTGGCAAATCTGAGAAGATTTGTATACATTATTTTTCTGTGACGCAGGTAATGTGCAGCAAAATGTGATAACTTTCTGCATTTGCCTTTTTGTACATTTCAAAATACCCCAAAAATTGGTGAGAAACACTGAACATATGACGTAACCAGATGACATACCCCACAGCATGTGCAGCAGTTGGGGCTGAGTGTAAAGGAATGATTGAGCAGTGCAATACTTTCATTTGAGCAAACAGAGCAAATTTCGAAAACATTTTGTAAATATGATCTGTTGTAAATGTAGATGTTACAAAATTATTGTCCCTGCTGTAATCAAGCAAAAGCAGTTCTGATTTTGTGTTTTTTGCTTCTGTCCCTTCTCTTTTTGTTTACAGACATTAGTTAGTAAAGAAAACATAGGTCATTTTATGGCAATGATGCTATTCTGAAGCTTATACTCATCTACTTGTTATGCAATATGGTAGGTTTTCATTGTACTGTACTTTGCAAGAAATCAAGGAAACTGCAAGGCCGGTAAATAAAATAATAAACTTTAATATAAATACATAATTGTTTAACACAATGAAAGAATACTGCCTGCCAGATGCAAGACTCAAATCCCGAATGCCATCACTAAAGTCGCACATGTGTGTCCGTAGCCATAATGATATGAATACTTGACTTGGGTTGGGATGATCAAGTGTGACAGGCCGAGAGGCTCAACCACTGCAAGCATGGCAAGGTACATCATCTGGTGACATTTGTCATTCGCTTTTGACACATTTCCCAACATTTGTATCGTATCCAACATTTGTGATTCCATGTGTCTTGTATTAAATTACTTGTCTCAGGGTCATATACAGTGCTTTGGAGGTTTTTAAATGATAATACGCATCACCCTGTCTGTGTGTGTGTGTGTGTGTGTGTGTGTGTGTGTGTGTGTGTGTGTGTGTGTGTGTGTGTGTGTGTGTGTTTATGTATATGAAACAAATGCTAACAAAGAGATAGAGGGCCTGGCCAGCTCAGTACAGCCGATAGATACACAAAACAGAACAGAAAATTGACGTATCCTAGCTTTCGGAACTTCGTTCCTTCATCAGGGAGGAGAGAGGGGAAAAAGGGGAAGAAGGGAAAGTGGATTCAGTTATTCACAATCCAGGTTATGAAGCAACAGGTGAAAGGTAAACAGGGAGGGTAGCAAAGATGGAGGCATGGATGTCAGAGGGAAGCCAAAGATATTCTACTGTAATTACTGTGCCAGCTTCAAACCAAGGAGGATGAATACAGAAGTAAAGAGGTACATAGTATAAAGATAAACGCAACTATGTTGGATGAAAAGATGCATGAATGGCTAAAGAGGAAAGGGAAAGAGGAGAAGACTAAAGAGTAAATGGGAGTGAGGTTGGTTAACATAGGTTCAGTCTAGGGGGATGGCGGGATGAAAGGATGTGTTGGAGTGCAAGTTCCCATCTCCGCAGTTCCGAGGTACTGGTGTTGGGTGGGAGAAGCCAAATGGCACATATGGTGTAGCAGGTTCCTAGGTCCCTAGAATTATGCTGGAGGATATGCTCCGCTACTGGGTATTGGACATCTCCTAGGCGGACAGTTCGTCTGTGCCCATTCATGCGCTCAGCCAGTTTAGTTGTCGTCATACCAATGTAAAAGGCTGTGCAGTGCAGGCATGTCAGCTGATAAATGACGTGTTGTCTCACATGTGGCCCTGCCTTGAGTTGTGTATGTTTTACCAGTAGCGGGGCTGGAGTAGTTGGTTGTGGGGGGATGCATGGGGCAGGTTTTGCATCGGGGTCGGTTACAGGGGTAGGAACCGCTGGGTAGAGAAGGTGGTCTGGGAATATTGTAGGGTTTGACAAGGATGTTACGGAGGTTAGGGGGTCGGCAAAAGGCAACTCTGGGTGGTGTGGGGAGAATATTGTCAAGGGATGATCTCATTTCAGGGCTTGACTTGAGAAATTCATATCCGTGGCGGAGTAATTAGTTGATGTATTTGGGCCAGGATAATATTGGGTGACAAGGGGAATGCTTCTGTGTGGTCTGGGGGTAGTAACATTGTTGTTGGGTGGGGAGGAATGTATTGCTTGGGAGATCTGTTTGTGGACAAGGTCTGCAGGATAGTTGTGGGAGAGGAAAGCACTGATATATAATATAATACAGGGAAACATTCCAAATGGGAAAAACATATCTAAAAACAAAGATGATGTAACATAACAAACGAAAGCATTGGTATGTTGATAGACACACAAACAAACACACACACAAAATTCAAGCTTTCGCAACCCACAGTTGCTTCATCAGGAAAGAGGGAAGGAGAGGGAAAGACGAAAGGATGTGGGTTTTAAGAGAGAGGTTAAGGAGTCATTCCAATCCTGGGGGTGGAAAGACTTACCTTAGGGGGGGGTGGGGGGGGGGGTGGGAAGGACAGGTATACACTCGCGCACACACACACACACACACACACACACACACACACACACACACATATATCCATCCGCACATATACAGACACAAGCAGGGTATATGTGCGGATGGATATGTGTGTATGTGTGTGTGTGTGTCTGTGTGTGTGTGTGTGTGTGTGTGTGTGTGTGTGTGTGTGTGTGTGTGTGGCATACTGATCTGAACTATGCAGCCTTCAAATGGAAGTTTTTTGATCACTCCTTATTTTTCACCCTGCCACCTTGGCAATATGTACCGCAAATCATCAGACAGACGACCTTCCTGCATGCTTCGAGCATCCCCTGGTGCTGTTCTGAACCAATGCTAATCTTTGTAACTGCGACGAGCAGTGTGCAGATTGCATCTTTGTATCCCACAAAGAGGTGACAGTTCCCAGTGGCATGAATGGTTACTGTTTATTGACTGTCACTGAGTTGGTGAGTCATTTGCTACATTGTGGCCCACCTGTTCACTGCTAAAGCCATGCTAGTCAGTGGTAACCCCTGTCAATGATATCCTGTTGCCCATAGCAGTTCACTCTGCTGATTGTGGTAGTATTTTCCTTGAATAAATCTGCTCACATTACACCTTTGACACTGTGGTACAAGAAAGCCCAATGACTACACACCCTCATAGAATAAGTGTCTCGAGCCATGGGTACCCACGATATGGCAGTGATAAAATCACCCTGTGATCAACTGTGACACTGCAGCTGTAAGCTGCACCTCCTTTTTCTGAATACTCAGGTTTATTAACTTGAAGTAAATCAGATCTTTTGAAGGAAGATTTAACAAAAAGGGCACATCCAGGAAAGGATGAAACCATGTCTAATTAACTGGAACACAAAATTAATAATTAGTGGTGACAAAGATCCTCTGCAATAAAAAATAATGTCCACTGACTTCATGTATTAGTCTTCAAGTGACAGAATATATGTAACTGTGTCCTTCTTATTTACACTGATTAAACAATGGAAATTCCAGGTAGGAATATCAACAGTGCAGGGAAAGATAGATCAGTATTTACCGTAAAGAAAACAAAGTTGCACACAGGCACAACACACAAGCAAGCACACCGCGTGTGCATGCACGCACGCACGCACACACACACAGAGAAAAAAAAAACTGCCAAGTCCAGCAGCTAGAGGCAAGCTGCTGGAGTTGGCAGTCATATGTGTGTGACATGTGCTTGCCTGTGTGTATAAATGTGTGTGTTTCTCTGTATCTCTTTTGCTGATAAAGGCTGTGGCCGAAACCTTTGTGTAAGTGCCTTTTTAATTGTGCCTGTCTACAATGTAACATGTCTCCTCTACAGTAAGCAACACTCTACCTTTTAATATATTTTTCATTTACACAGATGTAATTAACAAATCAGAGTCTATTTATTCCAGAGAAGTGACAGTTTGTTCATGACAGTTCAGCACAAATCTGATTTTTTATATACAGCAAGGCTACCTATAAATTATTCTGTGTGCCAGTGTTCATGCTGATCATGTGTAATTTGACATCTGGTCCTGTAAACTTACTTCTGCTCAACGTGAAAAATTCTCCACTCCACATTTTGTAATTAACCTTAACATATCAAATAATGCATCCTTCAATATAACTGCTTATTGTCCACTTCCCATCACTCTATTCCCAATGTCAACCCAGCTGACCTCTACTTCTAATCCAAAAACCATGGTTGACTCAATGTTTGCTATTGCAAGCTATTGCAACACAAAAGTGCCAGAGGCACCAGTAATGATATATAATTAAAAATACTAGAAAGTAAGGCTCACCGGTTAGTTCATGCTAAGACAAACAGTACAAGTGTCTAAGACACTGCGCTCTCACACAAGTACGAGGTCTGAATACATTCCAGTTACGATACACTAAACTATTTCATTCACGGTGGCAATATACATACTCTCTCCCCAATAAACAGAATAGTTATAACTCAATTGTTCACAAGTATATATTATGACTCTTGCCACAGCTATGCAGTCAGTATGCCACAGGCGTGCCATAGAAAGGGATCAGGTTCAATTCCTTGTAGAGCCGGGAAATTCTGCTCGGTGGACAGACTGGAATAGGGTACACTCTGCTTGTAGTTCCAGCTGAGGAGCTACTCAAGTGAGAAGTAGTGTCTTCAACTTCTGGAAGTTGATAACAGCCTGGAGAGTTGTATACTGATCCCCTAACTCTCCATAGATATATAGTAGAGGACATCTCTCGAAGAGCATTGCGTGGTCTTCTGGCCCCAATGCAGAGTTCCTTTATCAATGTATATTGTATATCACCACTTGTACACACTCATCAGCACAGTACCATGTTGTGTCTTCACGTGGCAAATTTTTATTCCCTTGTTTCCAGATCAACATTTTTCCTCTTCTCATTACTTGCACCACACATATTCCACACAGTTTATGCTCACTCCTTCAATGATACTGCCCATCCTTCTCTAGTGTGCGAGTTGTCCCTGCTTTCCTGCGTGTTTGTTGGTTTAAACACCCTTGTTTCAAAAGAGAGTGACAGCTTAGATACAGTCTTGTCAACATTTTGTATTTTTATTTAGCAATTATTCTTTGAGCCTTATAGGCGAATGTCACAAGATATTGTCAACCACTGCATTCACTAGATTGGAATGGGGTTCATGGTAACTTATCAATTCATTTTTTAAGTTGCTGTTACCTTTTTCATCCTATCTTGGACTAGCTTTTCCATACTCCCACTCTATTTTACGTAGTCAAACAGTTATCTGCCCTTGCAAACTTGCTCCTTTACTACCAAGTTAACTAATACTGGGCAGCCTAACAGAAGTTCCAATATCCAGTCTTTCACCACAATTCACCTACACACACTTTTCACTCACTGATTTTCTTTTTTCAATGTCATAAATATTTTGCTTTCACAGACTGCTGTGCTTTGAACATAAAATTGTAGGAACATCTGCCTCACATGTCAGTTTTTTTTTTTATTTATTAAAGAATATGTTCCTTGCTTATTCCTATCTGCTTCTGATACATTTCCATTCTCACTTTTATTTTGTTTTGATCCATTTCTTTTTTCTTTGATAGACAAGTCAAACAACAATGGCAATATGTTGCAGCCCCCTGTGTTTCACCCTACTTACTACGAACTTACTTTTCTTAGCTTTCAATTTTATTAGTCATTTGGTTTTTAAGATACTTAATTGTTTGACCCTGTATTTTTATATCTTATTTTACCATGGGTTGATAAAGGATTTCTGTTATGCTCACAAAGAGAGAGCTGATTCTTCTCACCCCCCACCCCTCGTACCTTGTCCTGAAACAAACTTATCGCCAAGTATCTTGCAGTTTTTTTCCTATTATTAATCTCTTAGTCTAGTCATCAATTTAAAAGTGTCAGTTGTTGGTCCCATTGTCTAATAATTTGTACATTTATACACATGAAGTTCCAATTTTTATTTGGAACATATAGACTCTGATAATCATGAATCACAGTTCAAATGGCTCTGGGCACTATGGGACTTAACATCTGAGCCAAGGCAGGATTCAAACCTGCGAGCGTAGCAGTCGCGCGGTTCCGGACTGAGGTGCCTAGAACCGCTTGGCAACGGTGGCTGGCGAATCATAGTTACCATCACACGGACAGAAATACTGTGTTAACTTTATTACAACCTAGGGACATAGCTAAAAATGTCTTTACATAATTTCCAGTCCTGATTACTTTCCTTTAATTTAATCTCACAAATAGGTTAGTGTAACATGATGTTGACAGAGGCAAATTATATATAGTCACAAATTATTTAGCTAGAGGTATCTGGTTTGTATGTCTGGGAGGGAGGAGGGTGCAAGCTGAAAACTTCAAGAAAAGATTACTCATTTCATACCTGCTGGATTTAACTGCAGTTTATCTCTTCCATATACCAACCACATACCTAATGTGCATGGCAAACAGTTTAAAAGTATTATTCTATACTCAGCATTTGGAACTATCAGTTCCTTCATGAGAGAGGAAAGAGGGATAAGTTTCTGAAGGTCTGAAAGGTCACTCGGACTCCACGACTAATGTGAGGACAAGAGGAACGAATGTGTCTATAAGAAGTTTTGGAATTTCACCTCCTGAAGGTAAAATACTGATCAGTCTGTCAGTCTTCTAGTAATTTTATGGTTTCCTCGCATGAATTTTCACTTGGACACGATTATTCTATGTTTCATCACTCACCTGAGAGATATCTCTGAATTCCCAAAGAGACACACCTCCAAATTGCCATCAGCTGTTATCCGTAAACGGTTGCACGTGCCACAGAAGTGTTCACTCATTGAGGTAATAAATCCCACACATCCCTTGAAGCCCGGGACATGGTATGCCGGCAAAAAGAAATTGTAAGAAAATAGCTACTGCTGTTGTGAAAATACTATAAATGTGTCGCTCACCAAGTGGAGGAAGGAGAAAACGTGCATTAAGGGGAGTTTGAACGCCCTATCCTGACAATGTTAAATTTAGTGACTTAACTTCCCCGTATTTCAGGAACAACTGTAGCCATTGACAAGAAACTTTTACAGCACATTAAACTATATGTTCTGAGTCTTACAATAATTGCATTTCAGCCACTGCTTTTGGAAATACAATTTTTTAATTACACAGTTAAAATTTTGTGTACTTTTTTGTATGTTATTCTAAATAATTTTATTTATACATAACATTATGTTCTTCTTTTAGTTCGGAAGACTCAGGATACATATGTTATTACTCCCTGAAAATTTGAATTCGCTACTCGAAGTAGTTTCTGAGATTTAGGGAAAAATGCAAGAGAAAATGTAAATTTTCAGGAAGAGTTTTTAAAGTTTTAATAGACTGTAACTCAATATATGCTTAACATTTTATTTTTAGTCACTCAGAAGCCCCCTGCACCTTACTGTATATCATCCTCTTGATCTTTTTTAAGTTTTTTCTTGTTTTCTTCTTTCTGGACTCTGTAGTGGCCAACTGTGCTGCATACTTTGCTTTACCAATGCAAAGCTTGTCCATCCATTCAAATTCTCTGATGCAGTTTGCTCCAGAATTAATTCCCATATGTTGTAGCACTTTCACCCTACCAATGTTGCCATCATTAAAAGCAATAACAGCATAGCTGACCCCCACTTTAGTGTCTTCATTACGAGAAAAACATTTTTTGGTCTACATCTACATCTACATCCATACTCCTCAAGCCACCTGACGGTGTAGGGTACCTTGAGTACCTCTATTGGTTCTCCCTTCTATTCCAGTCTCGTATTGTTCGTGGAAAGAAAGATTGTCGGTATGCCTCTGTGCGGGCTCTAATCTCTCTCATTTTATCCTCATGGTCTCTTCGCGAGATATACGTAGGAGGGAGCAATATTCTGCTTGACTCCTCGGTGAAGGTATGTTTTCGAAACTTCAACAAAAACCCGTACCGAGCCACTGAGCGTCTCTCCTGCATAGTCTTCCACTGGAGTTTACCTAACATCTCCGTAACGCTTTCACGATTACTAAATGATCCTATAACGAAGCATGCTGCTCTCTGTTGGATCTTCTCTATCTCTTCTATCAACCCTATCTGGTATGGATCCCACACTGCTGAGCAGTATTCAAACAGTGGGCGAACAAGTGTACTGTAACCTAATTCCTTTGTTTTCGGATTGCATTTCCTTAGGATTCTTCCACTGAATCTCAGTCTGGCATCTGATTTACCGACGATCAACTTTATATGATCATTCCATTTTAAATCACTCCTAATGCATACTCCCAGATAATTTATGGAATTAACTGCTTCCAATTGCTGATCTGCTATATTGTAGCTAAACGATATGGGATCTTTCTTTCTATGTATTCGCAGCACATTACACTTGTCTACATTGAGATTCAATTGCCATTCCCTGCACCATTCATCAATTCGCTGCAGATCATCCTGCATTTCAGTACAATTTTTCACTGTTGCAACATCTCAATATACCACAGCATCATCCGCAAAAAGCCTCAGTGAACTTCCGATGTCATTCACAAGGTCATTTATGTATATTGTGAATAGCAACGGTCCTACGACAATCCCCCGCAGCACACCTGAAATCACTCTTACTTCGGAAGACTTCTCTCCATTGAGAATGACATGCTGCGTTCTGTTATCTAGCAACTCTTCAATCCAATCACATAATTGGTCTGATAGTCCATATGCTCTTACTTTGTTCATTAAACGATTGCGGGGAACTGTATCGAACGCCTTGCGGAAGTCAAGAAACACAGCATCTACCTGCGAACCCGTGTCTATGGCCCTCTGAGTCCCGTGGACGAATAGCATGAGCTGGGTTTCACCCGATCGTCTTTTTCGAAACCCATGCTGATTCCTACAGAGTAGATTTCTAGTTTACAGAAAAGTCATAATACTCGAACATAATACATGTTCTAAAATTCTACAACTGATCGACGTTATAGATATAGGTCTATAGTTCTGCACATCTGTTCGACGTCCCTTTTTGAAAATGGGGATGACCTGTGCCCTTTTCCAATTCTTTGGAACGCTACACTCTTGTAGAGACCTACGGTACAGCTGCAAGAAGGGGGGCAAGTTCCTTCGCATACTCTGTGTAAAATTGAACTGGTATCCCATCAGGTCCAGCGGCCTTTCCTCTTTTGAGTGATTTTATTTGTTTCTCTATCCCTCTGTCATCTATTTCAATATCTACCATTTTGTCATCTGTACGACAATCTAGAGAAGGAACTACAGTGCAGTCTACCTCTGTGAAACAGCTTTGGAAAAAGACATTTAGTATTTCGGCCTTTAGTCCATCATCCTCTGTTTCAGTACCTTTTTGGTCACAGAGTGTCTGGACATTTTGTTTTGATCCACCTACCGCTTTGACATAAGAGCAAAATTTCTTAGGATTTTCTGCCAAGTCAGTACATAGAACTTTACTTTCGAATTCATTTAACACCTCTCGCATAGCCCTCCTCACATTACATTTCGCTTCGCGTAATTTTTGTTTGTCTGCAAGGTGTTGGCTATGTTTATGTTTGCTGTGAAGTTCCCTTTGCTTCCGCAGCAGTTTTCTAACTCGGTTGTTGTACCACGCTGGCTCTTTTCCATCTCTTACGATCTTGCTTGGCACATACTCATCTAACGCATATTGTACGATGATTTTGAACTTTGTCCACTGATCCTCAACACCATCTGTACTTAAAACAAAACTTTTGTGTTGAGCCATCAGGTACTCTGAAATCTGATTTTTGTCACTTTTGCTAACCAGAAAAATCTTCGTACCTTTTTTAATATTTCTATTTACGGCTGAAATCATCGATGCAGTAACTGCTTTATGATCGCTGATTCCCTGTTCTGCATTAACTGTTTCAAATAGTTCAGGTCTGTTTGTCACTAGAAGGTCTAATATGTTATCGCCACGAGTCGGTTCTCTGTTTAACTGCTCAAGGTAGTTTTCAGATAAAGCTCTTAAAAAATTGCACTGGATTCTTTGCCCCTGCCACCCGTTATGAAAGTTTGAGTCTCCCAGTCTATATCCGGCAAATTAAAATCTCCACCCACAACTATAACATGGTGGGCAAATCTACTCGAAATATTTTCCAAATTATCCTTCAGGTGCTCAGCCACATCAGCTGCTGAGCCAGGGGGCCTATAGAGACATCCAATTACCATGTCTGAGCCTGCTTTAACCATGACCTTCACCCAAATTATTTCACATTTCGGATCTCCGTCAATTTCCTTCGATACTATTGCACTTCTTATCGCTTTAACATGCCTCCCCCTTCACTGTCCAGCCTGTCTCTGCGGTATACATTCCAATCTGAGTTTAGAATTTCATTACTGTTTACATTTGGTTTCAGCCAACTTTCTGTCCCTAGTACTATGTGGGCATTGTGACCGTTTATTAATCAGAGCAGTTCTGGGACCTTTCTATAGACGCTCCTGCAGTTTACTATTAGCACATTAATATTGTTATTCCCTGTTGAATTTTGTTTACTCCTACCTTGCCGCATCTCAGGAGGTGTCTTGTCGGGCCTAGGGAGGGAATTCTCTAACCTAAAAAACCCACATGTGCACTCCACACATACTCCACTACCCTTGTAGCCGCTTCTTGCATGTAGTGCACACATGACCTATTCAGGGGGACCCTACATTTCTCCACCCGATAGCGGAGGTCGAGAAATTTGCACCCCAGATCTCCGCAGAGTGGTCTGAGCCCTTGGTTTAAGCCTTCCACTCGGCTCCAAACCAGAGGACCACTATCGTTTCTGGGAACGATACTGCAAATAGTTGGCTCAGATTCCACCCCGCGAGGCTTTCCGCCTTCACCAACCCTGCTAACTGCCTGTACGAACTGAGGATGACCTCTGAATCCAGACGGCAGGAGTCGTTGGTGCCGACATGAGCAACAATTTGCAGTCGGGTGCACCCAGTGCTCTCTATCACTGCCGGCACGGCCTCCTCCACATCTCGGATGAGACCCCCGGCAAGCAGACAGAGTGAACACCGACCTTCTTCCCCGACCTTTCCGCTATTTCCCTAAGGGGCTCCATCACCCGCCTAACGTTGGAGCTCCCAATAACTAATAAACCCCTCCCCCCCATGTGCCTGCTCGGACCTTGCTGAAGGAGTGGCCACATGTCCACTCACAGGCAGAACGGGCGATGCCACACGGCCAGCCTCCACACTGACCCTCCGCCTCGTGCGCCGCGAACGCCGCTGAACCCGCCACTCCCCTTGGGAAGAGGGTGGCCCAATAGCGCCCGGTACCCGCAAAGATGTGTCGACAGCAGGGTCAGTGGGTGAAGCATGTAACACCTGGGGTGTACCATGCAATGCACCAGACTCCCCACTGCCACTACACTCCGAGGCAGTAGCCAGAAGACGGCTAACCACGGCCATCAACACGTTCAGCTGTTCGCGAACAGTGGCCAGCTCCTCCGGTGTCCGTACACAGCAGTCACACATCCTATCCATACTAAGAAATCAATTTACTGTACAGAGTTAATCAACTTATAACTGGACTGCTAATTCACTAAAGGCGGCTGATAGTTGACTAAACTGTGGTTACTAGACACTTCCTGTAGAAAACAATGAAAATAGCACTACCTGTCTCTGGACTGTATTCAAAACAAACACTAGCACTACTGGCCCTATGGCTGACTAAACGGACTCTCTCTGACTGTATTCAAAACAAACACAAAATCTATGGAACACTATTACTAGCACTCGACAATTAAAGCTTCCTAAAAGCAAAAACACACGGAAGAAGAAGTGACAAGTAAGAAAAATAGAGTTAACACTTAAACTAGCGTAGCTCGCTGCACAGCAGACGTGACGCAGACGGCAGTTACGATGACACTGACACTATAAGATTATTGAACGACTCATTGGGATTTTGAGTCTGACAATGCAGACACTTCTTCAATAATTCAGGATTGCCAGGTCTCTGTAAACAGGTTTTATGATATCCCCAACTGCTGCTGGGATAGAATGTTTATGGCTGTATGACCTGTTTGAGTACTGGGCATTGCGGTAATTGCACCATGAACCAGATCCAGGAGGGCAAAGATGGTGTACTGGTTTATCATCAGCTGACAGTCTCTGGAAGAAGGTAGCCCATACTGCCTGCTTCATTTTCAACAAATCCTCAGTATTATTTCTAATGGCAATCTCATAATACTGTTGTAGTTAATCAATCATGTTGTCTGTCAGCCTGCTTCTTATGGTCTTACCACCTGAAAATTTCTTGTCTCTCAAACTTTGTTTCAACTTCCTCAATCTGGTACCCATCCTCTTCTGGACATGACAAACACATTCCATTTCTGTGATAAGCTTCTCACCATAAGGCTGAGTGGCTACTACACTGTTATATGCATTTGAGTCTGCCTAACCTAAGAACTTAGTGTAACACACTCCCCTTTAGTTTACAGATCGATTATAAATTTCAACAGCTGCACAGGCCTCCGTACGACTAGTTGTCCTTCATAATTTCTGTCACAGATATGCCCTTCTTCATTCCCTGATTTATACTTATAACAATATTTGGTTAAAATTTGGAAATCTATTAGCTTTCCAGTATCCACACTGGTCACTGTAGCAACAGAATTCTTAGAACTGCAGCTGCACTTCTACCAAGTGCCCCAAAAGCTACTGATATGTCAATCATACCATCGTTTATTTCAGCAGCTTCATTTGCAGCACCCTTAATTGATTCACATGCAGCAGATTTCACAGCAGCTCCAATAAATCCTGCATACTTGTCCATTTTACAAAGTGGGCGTGGCATATACATCACGACACACATTGTTTCTGCTGCAGTGTGTCCTTTGCCAATAGCTCTCAATCCATAAAACCACCTAATATTTATTTTAAAATAATTATCTTTACACTTATCAGAACTCCAAAATGAATGAGTATATTTACAACTGGCAGAATTAATGATAAGTTTCCTGGCTTGTCCATTTGATACCTCAATGTCTTCATGTAAACTAACTGGCCCTCCACAAACATACAGCACACACATTCACATAACATCCCTATTAGGATGTGTAAATGTATCAGAATATAACCTAACCTACCGTTTGCATGAGGTTTGTTTTGAGATAACTGTGTTATCACTATGTTTTATTTTAATCTTCGAAGCACTAATGGGTGTTTCTCTAGATACTCATGAATTTGCCAGTATTTCATTGTCTGTAACTTCACACACCACATGCTGAATACAATGTTTCTCTTTATTCAAAATTTTATTACCATGAAACCCACATTTCTTAAAAACACTTCATTTTGGAGTCATACTTTTTGAGAGATTTACCAGTCTATTCGTCACTTTTCCTCGGAAAAACGTTAGCACTTCAATATACAAAGCATGTTTATACTATGAAAAGATACGATACTATTTTTGACAGTGCTACCAATACAAACACATAATTTAACCTTTATAACACAGCAATCCACAGCTTTCTACAGGGTCGTCCATTGATAGTGACCAGGCCAAATAAGCATCAAATGAAAAAACTACAAAGAACAAAATTCGTCTAGCTTGAAGGGAGAAACCAGATGGCGCTATGGTTGGCCTGCTAGATGGCGCTGCCATAGGTCAAACTCATATCAACTGCATTTTTTAAAAATAGGAACCCCCATTTTTTATTACATATTCATGTAGTACGTAAAGAAATATGAATGTTTTAGCTGGACCACTTTTTTCGCTTTGTGATAGATGGGGCTGTAATAGTCAAAAATGGTTCAAATGGCTCTGAGCACTATGGGACTTAACTTCTGAGGTCATCAGTCCCCTAGAACTTAGAAATACTTAAACCTAACTAACCTAAGGACATCACACACATCCATGCCTGAGGCAGGATTCGAACCTGCGACCGTAGCGGTCGCACGTTTCCAGACTGTAGTGCCTAGCACCGCTCGGCCACTCTGGCCAGCTGCTGTAATAGTCACAAACATATAAGTATGTGGTATCACATAACATTCCGCCAGTGCGGACGGTATTTGCTTCGTGATACATTACCCGTGTTAAAATGGACCGTTTACCAATTGCGGAAAAGGTCGATATCGTGTTGATGTATGGTTATTGTGATCAAAATGCCCAAGGGGCGTGTGCTATGTATGCTGCTCGGTATCCTGGACGACATCATCGAAGTGTCCGGACCATTCGCCCGATAGTTACATTATTTAAGGAAACAGGAAGTGTCCAGCCACATGTGAAACACCAACCACGACCTGCAACAAAAGATGATGATGCCCTAGTAGGTGTTTTAGCTGCTGGGGCAGCTAATCCACACATCAGTAGCAGACAAATTGCGCAAGAATTGGGAATCTCAAAAACGTCGGTGTTGAGAATGCTACATCAACATCGATTGCACCCGTACCATATTTCTATGCACCAGGAATTGCATGGCGATGACTTTGAACGTCATGTACAGTTCTGCCACAGGGCACAAGAGAAATTACAGGACGATGAAAGATTTTTTGCATGCGTTCTATTTAGCGATGAAGCATCATTCACCAACAGCGGTAACCTAAACCGCAATAATATGCACTATTGGCCAACGGAAAATCTACGATGGCAGCAACAAGTGGAACAGCAGCGACCTTGGCAGGTTAATGTATGGTGTGGCATTAAGGGAGGAAGGATAATTGGCCCCCATTTTATCGATGGCAATCTAAATGGTGCAATGTATGCTGATTGCCTGCGTAACGTTCTACCAATGTTACTACAAGATGTTTCACTGCATGACAGAATGGCGATGTACTTCCAACATGATGGATGTCCGGCACATAGATTGCGTGCGGTTGAAGCATTATTGAATAGCATATTTCATGACAGGTGGATTGGTCGTCAAAGCACCATACCATGGTCCGCACGTGCACCGGATCTGACGTCCCCAGATTTCTTTCTGTGGGGAAAGTTGAAGGATATTTGCTATTGTGATCCACCGACAATGCCTGACAACATGCGTCAGTGCATTGTCAATGCATGTGCGAACATTACGGAAGGCGAACTACTCACTGTTGAGAGGAATGTCATTACACGTATTGCCAAAGGCATTGAGGTTGACAGACATCATTTTAAGCATTGATTGCATTAATGTGGTATTCACAGGTAATCACGCCGTAACAGCATGGGTTCTTAGAAATGATAAGTTCACAAAGGTACATGTATCACACTGGAACAACCGAAATAAAATGTTCAAATGTACCTACGTTCTGTATTTTAATTTAAAAAACCTACCTGTTACCAACTGTTCGTCTAAAATTATGAGCCATATGTTTGTGACTATTACAGCGCCATCTATCACAAAGCGAAAAAAGTGGTCCAACTAAAACATTCCTATTTCTTTACGTATTACACGAATACGTAATAAAAAATGGGGTTCCTATTTTAAAAAACACAGTTGATATCAGTTTGAGCTATGGCAGTGCCTTATAGCAGGCCAACCATTGCGCCAGCTGGTTTCTCCCTTCCAGCTAGACAAATTTCGTTCTTTGTAGTTTTTTCGTTTGACACTTATTTCGTGAGACATTTGGCCCAGTCATGATCAATGGACTACCCTGTATATAAAAAATTACCGATTTTATTAGGTCTCGAAATAATGCATGTAAAAATTTTAACATTTTCAACTGGTGTAGATTATATTTTAGAAAATAAAATAAAATACTTCCCACGCAAGTTTATAAGTAATATACATATCATTTTTTTGGAAAATTGCAAATTTTATAATCAGATAAAAACCCGAAAAAGTGAACAAGAATGTTTTCCCCTTCTAACTCCCCTTAAAGTTACAGAAATGTGCAAGCTTTTGGAGCCAGTGGCTTCTTCTTCTGGCAGAAACAATGAAGGGGAAGGAAAAGGGAAGAAAGAAAAGGCTTGTCAAGGTTTAGGAAATAGGGAGAGTTGCAGAAAAGCTACAGAGAAACCCAAGCCAGGACAGACTTACTGAATGGGATGAGAAATATATAACTAAACCAGTCCATCTCTCATACCACCAGCAGATGTGAAGTAGTCTTGTGATTGGTAGTAAGTCATAAACATTAAATTATTTTCAATGTATGTTCATATGTAATACTGCACGTACCTTTGAGGTATCATTGGGCCCATTGGGAAGAGGATCAAAATTAGGCCACTGCTTTCTAATTATTTGGAGCATTTCATTAAATGAGACCATCTTCCCATCATTCCATTTGTTGCCGCTGAAAGGCATGTACTCGATAAATCTTACGTCAACATTACTCTCTTTTGTTAACTACACAAAACTGCACACTTCATCTTCATTAAAACCTCGCATTACAACACAATTTATCTGTGGAAGAAAGACACCATTAAAAACTTGGTATCAGATAAAGCATGGTTTAAACAGAGTTTGAAAGACTCTATAGATGAATATCTTAACAGTGGCTGTTAGGCCAGCTTAAATAAGAATGTCTGTTAGATTTCAGTTCTGAGAGCACTTTGTCATAACAGTCAAGATTATGTACTTTTTGTTTGATAAATTTATTAATAGTGCATAACAATGTTTCAGTCTGACAGCGTATCAATTCTGAAAATATTAGCTGTTCCAGTTTGTATTGTATTCACCTAGTTTGACAATCTCCTGACAAATGATCAGGGTATTCAAATGTTTTATATTTTTTATGTTATACTTTCTGGCATGTTACTCACCCATGAGAATCATCTCATGTTTTGGGTCTTGGAACAAAAGCTGAATCTAATCTAATCTGACCTACAAAATAATGGTTCTACAAGTCTGTTGTTATATTTGTATACCTCACTGATTCTGTTAAATTAATCTTTTTCTCTTTTTTTAGAGAATGTCTGAATTTATCTTAGCATGCCAAGCTGTTAACCTTCTTAACAATTTACGAAAATTAAACTACATACATCTCCAATCTTTTTCCCCACTCCAACGCACACATCTTTTGCTGAAGGTATTATTTTAACTATTACATTCAATTAAGAAGCTTTCTTGAAACTGTGCTGCCATTTGTGAAACAAAGTTAAAAGTGTTCTCAAGATAAAAGGTCTTCACAAAAGGAGCATTTAGTATCTGTGCAGGTGGTAATACTGACAGCCTTCATATAAACAAGCCCAAATGGTAGAACATCCTGCTTTACTCATACACGCAATGGCAGAAAAAAGGAAAAGAGCACACCTTTCATTCAAGCATTGAATATATAAACTGATGAGACAAAACACTATGACCTCCTGTTTGATAATGTGTTTGTCCACTGTTGGAACACAATACAGCAGTGATTTTGTGTGGGACAAGTTCAACAAATTTCAGGTATGTTCCCAGCATTATGTGAGGTATGTTCCCAGCATTATGCAGCACCGCATGTCTAAGCACAGGTCATGTAATTCCCATAAATTGGAGATCAGTGGTTTCTGGGTGCAGAACTGGTATCTGATAGCATCGCAGATGTATTCCATCAGATTCAGAAGGGATGAATTTGATTCTGGCCTCGTGACACTGAAAGTCATATTGTTGAAACATGTCACCTTCATTAGGGACAGGGTTGCGGACAGTGCACAATAATGTTCACACAGAACAAAGCTGTTATGGAGCCTTCAGTTACTACCACAGGACCCACAGAAGACCAGGTGAATGTCCTCCATAGCATAATATTGCTCCCACTGGCCTACGTCTGTAGCAAAGTGCACCTTTCAAGCACCAATTCACTCTGTTGACAGTGTATGTGCACAAAACCGCCAAGCAGGTGTAATCCGAAACATGAATGATTCAACCAGATGACACATTTCTATTGATTCACTGCCCAATCTCATTGCTCCCGAGCCACAGAAATTGTAATTCAACAGTGTTGTCAACATGGGAACATACAGGGGTTGTCTGCAGCAGAGCCCTATGTTTAACAATGTGCAATGAATGGTGTGCTCTGAAATACTCGTGCTTCCACCAGCACTGTGTCATCAGACCTGCCACAGAAATTAGCTTTCTCAGCCGAATGTCATCTTTTTTAAAGGAACCATCCCAGCATTTGTCTTAAATCATTTAGGGAAATCGAGGAAAAGCCAAATTTTGGTGGCCCGATGGGACTCGGGTCCGTTGTCCTCTCGAAGGCAAGTCCACTGTCTGACCACTGTGGTGGCATGACCTAGTCTTAATTAAGCCAGAAAATCCTGGGAAATGCTGACATACTTATTGATTTAAGATATAACAATTTAAAACAATCCTTTCATGAATTTCACTACAATTTTCTGCTCTTTTGAAAAAAAATTTCTTTCGACTGTTTGATATTGTTTAGTATGTTTAAATAATGATGGCAGTCTCTATAAAAGAGCAGTTTGACTTTTAAGTTTAGTTATAGTGTTTTAAACTACATCCTTCACCTATTTGTCCACCCAGAAGTGCTATAGGATATAACTTGAAGACTATGGTGAGGTGGTGGGGGACAGTCATGTGTTGAGAAGGTGGTGCTGCCAGAAATAAAGTGTGACACTGCATACAGGGAGAATAAATATACTCTATTCCATATTCATTTACAATCTAATTCTGGCCCCCATATGGTTTTGCTTTTCTCCAATAAGAAAAAAGAAATTGTCAGCAACTGTCTTTATAAGGTCTTAAAAGGAAACAAACAATAGAAAATCTAGGCTGGAATAATGACCATATTATAAAAAAGATACATTGCTATTCACAGTATACAGGAGATGTTAGGTCACAGACAAGCACAACAAAAAGACTACTAAACACGTAAGCTTTCGATCAGAAAGTCTTCTTCCAAAGTGGACAAAACACACACACACACACACACACACATACACACACACACACACACACACACACACACACACACACACACACACGACCGTTGTTTCTCCCATGATGCGCAGTTGCTCCCAGTCTGGCCCTAGCAGCCAGAGACAGTGGTCATGTATGTGTGATCTGCATTTGCGCGCATGTGTGTGTGTGTGTGTGTGTGTGTGTGTGTGTATGTGCATTACTTCTGCAAACCTTTCAGAAAGGACACGGTATGCACTTCATTCAGCAAGATGAGTAATAAACAATATTAGCAATACTGCATCAAACTTGTTCACTTTCATCTTTGGATTAAACATTCGATTTCAGAGAGTACAAAATTTGGCAGAATCAAATTTTGGGGATATGTGGAACTAGGACAATGGCATATTTTTCACCCATTCAACAAACTAAGCACTGCTGATTGCTACTTTTATTGTGTCTGCTGCTGCAATGCATATATGAAACTGTAAGTGCAGCATCTATGATGGAATAAAATGTTATACAAATGAAACAAACTCTCGTTGAGAACATGTTCTATCATACACAGTCTATTATTTTGTTCCTTTTGATCATTATCAAAGAAAGCAGCAGTGTAAGTAACAAGAAATAGTAGTCTCTTGCCATTGTTTCGCTAATGAGACGATTTCTCTCTCTTTTCTTCTTTCACAAAGAAAAAGGAGCCACAATTGCACTTTGTGTGCCAGTTACTTTCCAATACATTGGCACCAGCTGATCTTATTTAAGAATACTCAACTTTCGTAGCCATACAGCACGTCCTTTGCTTCCTGGCCTAAATCCAAGTTAACTCCCAGCCCCCCTGCTTCCCCCCCCCCCCCCCCCCCCCCACACACGCCACTCATCCCTCTCTCCCCCCCCCCCCCAAATCAGCTAGTTGTGTGCTGTTATCTCACGTCACACCCCAGTCTATGAGTGCCCAGCTGTCTGTCGCCTGACCCCTCTACCTGCACCCCTAGCTAGCCCACAGATGGCTCCCCACCCTCCCACGAGCCACTAAATGCTTCCCTCCAAACCCCTCCCATCTCTCTCCATCTCTCACATTGCCTCAACCCACCCCATCCTACCCCACTCCAAAGCCCCACCTCACTCCAGAACACTCACCGTGAGCCAGTAAAGAGCTGGCAGTTGAGCGACCACAGCATTAGGAGACATGCATGCGCATGTGAGAATGTGTGTGTGTGTGTGTGTGTGTGTGTGTGTGTGTGTGTGTGTGTGTGCGTGTGTGAGTGTGCGCGCACGCGTGCGCGCGCGCACACGTTTTCCCTACAGCTAGAAAAAGAAAGTGCATTCTGGAAGCTCGCCAAGCAACGTACCTTTGTTTGGAAGGTAGAAGACGAGGTACTGGTGGAAGTAAAGCTGTGAGGACGGGTCGTGAGTCGTGCATGGATAGCTCAGATGGTAGAGCACTTGCCCACGAACGGCAAAGGTCCCAAGTTCGACTCTTGGTCCGGCACACAGTGTTAATCTGCCAGGAAGTTTCATATCAGTGCACACTCCACTGCACAGTGAAAATCTCATTCTACATACCTTTTGTTCGTGTGCCTATCGATGAGACAGTGCTTCTGCCTTTTGGTGAGCCATCTCCTTTATTCCTAAATAATTCGTAATTTTCAACAGAAACCTTCCATACGTTATTATTGCATCCTACATTACAGTATGCAATTTCCACAATATGTGGTCATCTGTGAATATAATGGGGGTAACAACTGTAGGAGACCAAAAACTGACTGCAGTAAGCAAGTTCAAGTTACTGTACGCTGCAGTAGTTATGCAGAGGTGAAGAGGGTCACACAGGATAGGCTAGCATGGGCAACTCCATGAAACCAATCTTCAGATGGAAGATCACAACAATAAAAACATTTGATTCAGCATACACCAGACTCCAAACAGCGTACACAACCTGTATGCTCAGAAACACAGAAAATCATATTGGTTCCATCAGCAGGAAACTTCAGCCAGTAATTGATATGGAACACTGTGGCGATTTTGTTCATTAATAAAACCCAAAACTGGGGAGTAATAAGAGAGTATTGTTTAACTTCTTATCAACCTGGTTACCAAAATACATATTAAGAAGACTGGTAAAGTGTTATTTTAAAGGGGTCACTCCAAAGCACCACGAAAGTATTTGAGCAATGTATAACATTAAAGAATCTGTGCGCAATATTGAAAGCCTATCTACATTATCTATATCTGCATGACTAGTCTGTAATTCACAATTAAATGCTGGCAGAGGGTTCAGAGAACCACCCTCAACCTATTTATCTACCATTCCACTCCCCTACAGCATTTGAGGAAAACCAAACACTTCAATATTTCCGTACAAGCTCTGATTTCTCTTATTTTATTACAAGATCATTTCTCTCTATATAAGAGGGCTCTAAAAAAATATTTTCACATTCGGAGGAGAAAGTTGATGATTGAAATTTTAAGAACCTGCTCCAGCAAAATGCTTTTGCTTTAATGACTGCCACCCCAATTCACATGCGATATCTGTGGCATGCACTTTCCTGTTTCCCAATAAAACAAAATGAGCTGCCCTTCTTTGAACTTTTAAATTATGTCCTCTGTCAGTCCTATCTGGTAAGGATCCCACACCATGCAGAATACTCCAAAAGAGGACAGACAAGTATAGTTGTAGATAGTCTCTTTAGTAATCCTAATCTTCTAAATGTTTTCCTATTAAATCACAGTCTTTTGTTTGCTTTCCCACCGCATTATCTATGTGAGCATTCCAATTTAAGTTATTTGTAAATGTAATTCCTAAGTATTCAGTAGACTTCACAGCCTTTAGATCTGCGTGAATTATCATGTAACCAAAATTTAGTAGATGCCTTTTACTACTCATGCGGATGACATAACAATTTTTATTATTTAAGGTCAGTTACCACTTTTTGCATCATATGGATAGGTAGCCTAAATCATTTTGCAGTTCATTTTGATCATCTGATCACTTTACAAGACAGTAAATGATTTGCAAGACTGTAAATGATGGCATCATCTAAGAGGACTGCTCAGATTCTCTCTTAAATTGTTAATGTAGATCAGCAACAGCAGGTGGTCTATAACACTTCCTTGAGGAATGTCAGATATCACTTCTGTTTTACTTGACGATTTTCCATCAATTACTATGAACTGTGACCTTTCTGACAGGAAACCACACATCCAGTTGCACAACTGAGACAATACGCCATATGATTAGAAAATGCTTGTGAGGAACTGTTTCAAAAAGTCTTCTGGAAATCTACAAATATGGAATCAATTTGAGATCCCCAGTTGACAGCACTTATTACTTTGTGTGACTAAAGAGCTAGCTGTGTTTTAAAAGGTCGATATTTCTGAATCTATCTTGGCTATTTATCAATGAATCATTATCTTTGAGATAATTCATAATATTCAAACACAATATATGTTCCAAAATCCTAATGCAAATCAACATTAGTGATATGAGTCTGTTATTTAGTAGATTACTCCTCTTTTCTTTCTTGAGCATTGGTGTGACCTGAGCAACTTTTCAGTCTCTAGGTATGGATCTTTATCAAATGAGTGGCTATATATGATTTCTAATGGAGCTATTGTATCAGCATTCTCTGAAAGACCATAACTGCTTTATGACACTGAGGAGAGCTACTACTAAGTTACTCACAGTTGCAGTTGTTCTTGATTTGAATACTGCAATATTTACTTTGTTGTCTTTGGTGAAGAAATTTCAGAAATCCGTGTTTACTAACCCTGCTTTAGTAGCACTGTCATCAGTAACATTATCACAGCTATTGCGCAGTGAAGGTATTGGTTGTGTCTTGCCATTGGTGTACTACACATGCAACCAGAACCTCTTTGGATTTTCTTCCAGATTTCAAAACGAAGTTTCACTATGGGAACTATTAAACACATCTTGCACTGAAACCCACCCTAAGTTTCGAGCTTCAGTAAAACATCGCTAATCTTGGAGATTTTGCATTCTTTTAAACTTTGACATGCTTTTTTTCATTGCTTCTGCAGCTGAGTTTTGACATATTTTGTGCACCATCCTTTTAATTTATTTGGTATCCTTTCAATTTATTTGGTATATATCTCTTAATTGATGTTGATACTATTTATCTGAATTTAAACCATGTCTGATCTACTCTTACATAGTCAGACTTGAAGGAGTAGAGACTTAGTAGAGGCCGTCTCCTTGGAAGGCATCAAGTTAATTTTTATCTGCTTTCTCATTAAATGCCCTATTGTGTAGGGCTGAAAATTAATAGAGATAAGGCAAACAGAATGTGCAAAGTAAGTGGAAATTACTCATCTCTTCCCCGATTACAGTGCAATAGAAGATACTACAAGATGTTGACAGATTTCCATATCTCGGTAGCTTTATATGTAATAATGAGGTCACAGATGCAGAAATCACCAGCAGAACTGGAAAATCAGTCCATATGGCAATTAGGTCTGTAATATGTCAACAAAGCTTTGACTGTACTCCTTTATCGTTTATATGTGTGAGACTTGGAAAATGTCAGTTAAATCAGCACACAGTCTCCATATTTTTCACCAACAATGCTAGAGATGAATTCTGAAGATGTTAACCCAACCAAGTTACAAACGATGGAGTGCTGAGAATACGACATCTAGACAGCCTGCACAAAATTATTGTTGAAAGAAGACTGAAGATTGCAGGTTATGTTCTATGCATGTAAGGTGGAAGAATCCCAAAATCAACACTGTTGTGGAAATCAATGGACAGATACAGATGTACAGGAAGACCTTTTAACACCTGGAACTTTTGCAATGAATCTTCAATGCATGGACTCAAACTTGGAGGAAGGTGAGAACTTGGCAGCTGATCGAGTGAACTAGTGGAAACCAGTTCCTTGTATGGTACACAGCAAATCTGAGTAGGTTAGTAAGTAAGTAATTAAGTAAAGAAAGTACAACTGGGGATTTTGCAAAATTGTTGGATGATCGATATTATTGTCTAGATTTGACACTGTTGGACTTCTACCTTTTCCTTGATGTGTATTCTTCAAATTGTGAGTTTTATGAGAAAGCTGATAGGTACTTACCAATCAACATTCCCTCACACGAACTGACATTGTCTCTTTGTAAATTCTACTGTGCTAACAATTATCTACTGAGAATCCTCGACTAGGTCTCCGCAGCTCAAATGAGCCAGTTTCTTTTAAATTTCTGTCTTTGGCTATAATTGTCTTCCAAGTATGGTGACACAACGTCCTGTCGTGAAACTTCTGCCTTTACACTTGTTTACTTTTCTAGACACTGCCTTTTTCTACACTGTGCACTAAATACACTATGTGAGTAACGCCCAATCTCCAACAACCAATCGCGAACTGTAAACAGTTGTAAACTCTACCAGGGCACATAACAAACAATTAACATTTGTGTTTTAGTGTTCTAAGCTGTGAGGTCATCAGCGGACAAATAATTTTAGTACCTATTCCTGGACAGCTGGAGTGGCCGTGCGGTTCTAGGTGCTACAGTCTGGAACCAAGTGACCGCTACGTTCGCAGGTTCAAATCCTGCCTCCGGCATGGATGTGTGTGATGTCCTTAGGTTAGTTAGGTTTAATTAGTTCTAAGTTCTAGGCGACTGATGACCTCAGAAGTTAAGTCGCATAGTGCTCAGAGCCATTTGAACCTATTCCTGACGTGCTGTTGTTTGGAACAACAACTGACATGATCCAAAATATTACTTTCTTTTATTATAGCTTCACTTGTATTTTGTCTAATGATTACTAATTTCAGTATCAAATTCCATCATCAAGCCACTATATGATCAGAAAGCATAGTGTTTCGTTAAAATATTGTTTAATAAACAGATTACCATTATATCATCATTCCTTAAAGTAATGTCCAAAGTGAAAGGACAGATGATTAATTTTGAGTGTATACAAAAGTCAGAGTGCTGAACTGGATATGAAAGAAGGAAAACCAGAAGGGCAGTGAGAGACGGGTGCCTTCTATCACCTTACTTCCATAATATGTTCATCAAGGAAGTAATAACAACAACAAAGAAAAGATGACAAGAATCAAAAGGTAATTTCTGGAATACTCCAAGGAAATGTGATAAGACCATTACATTTACAATGTATATAAGTGATCCAGTAGAAAGTGTCAGAGGCTCCTTAATATTGTTCACAGATACTACATTTGTCCATCAGAAAGTAGCAACAACAGAAGACAGTATCAATTTGCACAATGACCTGCAGAGGATTGGTGAATGATGCAGGCTCTGGCAGTTGACCCTGCACACAAATAAATGTAACATATCACACACACACACACACACAGGAAAAGAAATCCAATACTGTACAACTACACTATTAATGACAAATTGCTGGAAACAGAATCTACCATAAAATATCTAGAAGTAACTATCCAGAGCAACCTTAAAGTGGAATGACCACATAAAACAGCAATAGAAAAGCAGATGCCAGACTAAGATTCACAGGAAGAATCTTAAGTGAATGTAAATTACCCCTGTGTCCTTACCCAGTAGGACTGACAGAAGAGAGAAAGAAGATCCAACGAAGTGTGGAGTGTTTTGTCACAGGATCATTTAGTCACTGTGAGATCATTACAGAGATGCTCAGCAACACCAGTGGTAGATGCCATAAGAGAGCAGTTGTGCATCACGGAAAGATTTACTACCCAAATTTCGAGAGAGTAGTTTCTGAGAAGAGTCTGACAACATAATAGTTTCTCTCATATACAATTCACGAAATGATCACGAAAAGAAAATTTGAGAAGATAGAGATAATACAGAAGCGTACTGACAGTCACTCTTCCCAAGCACTGTTCACAAGTGGAACAAGGCAGAGGGGATCAGTTGGTGGCATGAGACGTACCCCCTGCCACACACAGTTAGGTGGTTTTTGGAGCATGATGTCGATATGGAAACTGAATTGCATGCATATACACTGCAGATTGACGACATCGCAATAGTAAATCAGAGTAGGAACTAAATAAAATGTTTCAGGCCTTAAATCAAGAAGTGGTAAAACTAAAGCTAAAAATGAATACAAAGAAGACAAAAGTTATGGCTACAGACAAGAAAGGAGCTGGAAGTAGGACTGACACAAGAACAGGCAATGAGCAACTCAAGAAAGGAACTGAAATTCACTATCTCAGTAGCATTTTGCAAGAAAACAATCAATATTTCAAGGCATTCAAGAAAAGAAAAGCACAGGTGAAGAGTTCCTTCCAAAATAAGAAGAAGCTGCAACTGAATAAACATATCAGCTTCCACATTAAGAAAATATTTGTAAAGACCTTTGTGTGGAGTGTTCTGACACACAGATGCAAAATCTGTACATTAGAAAAGCCAAAGGAAGCTCACCTCAAACCTCCTGAAATGTGGTTCTGGAGGAGAAGTACAAGAACTAGCTGCATTGACAGAAAAATTAAAGGAAATAGGAGAGAAGAAAGAACCACTGAAATTTATGGGCCAGGGCAAAGCAAAATACACTGGACACTTAACTGGAGATGATAATCTTTTAAAACACATTTCTGAAGGCAAGATCGTAGGTAAGAAAACAAGGGGATGACTGAGAACATCCTACTTAAACAATATGATCAATGAATGGGATTTTCTTCACACATGGAGATGAAGACAACTGCTGAAGAGAGGAAGCTGTGGCTGCAGAGACAAGGTTCAACCTTTTGGAAGAGTAAGGACAAACTAATACAAAATATGAGTCTGCATGGTAGCTACATATGGAATAAATGACAACTTCTTGTGTGCAGTCATCAAGTCACTTACCCCAGTAGGTGTCTTATCTACTAAAAGTAAAGGTCACTGTTGTGCTTTCAATAGATGTGAACTGCACCCTGAAAATGGTATGTCTAGTTTGCAGTTGTACAGAAGCTTTTTATTTTGCAAAATGGTTCAAATGGCTGTAAGCAGTATGGGACTTAACGTCTGAGGTCATCAGTCCCCAGACTTAGAACTACTTAAACCTAACTAACCTAAGGACATCCCTGCCTGAGGCAGGATTCGAACCCGCGACCGTAGCAGCAGCACGGTTCCGGACTGAAGTGCCTAGAACCGCTTGGCCACAGTGGTCAGCTTTTATTCTGCAAAGAAATTTTTGATAATAAGATGAACTGATGCTGGTACTTGCTACTGAAACCAGTAGTACTTAGACACAACAAAAGTGTGACTACAGAATTAAGAATAATTTTTCCAAACAATCGAGTATTTTTTCAAAACAACACCACAATAGAGGAAACTTATTTTAAACTAAAGACACAATAGAAAAAAAGAGAAACTGTAAAGATCTTGAGTCTCATAAGACTCTCTTGGGAGGAAAATATAAGATATTTAATTGGTAAACTTGCAAGGCATACTTTTTTATGTTGTATAAACTATGAAACTGTTAGCATCGTCAGCTAAAATTTACTTCTTCTGTCGTAATATACCTTCCTTCACTTACAGCTGCAGTGTGGAGACAGGGGTGAGGGTGGGAGCGGTGATGGGGGCGAGGGTGAGGGCGTACTGCTTTAAAATGGTGATTCTTGTATTGCTATTCTTAACAACAGATTTATATCTTTTGCTTATGAAAGTCTGCATAAGATGACAGCTGCACTAGTAATACCTTCACAGGGTCGTATTCAAGTTGCAAGGCTAGATCTATGCCAGCCATGACACGCTCCCAGCCTTTCCTCATCGTGATCTGGTTGTAGCGTTGGGACTGCAGGGTGTCTAAGCTGATGTTCAGACCGTCAAGCCCTGCCCTCTGCAAGGCAACCAGCTGTCTTGTCAACATGAGGCCATCGGTTGTCATTAAGACACTTTCGAGATCTTTTATTTTCTTCAAGGCACCTGTGAAACAGCAAATTATTCTAAAGAAACTGAAACAAATAATTTGTAACATTGCTGCTGCATATGAAACAAACCTCCAGGTGATAAATTGAAAATACAAATTCCTTAAAAGTTAACTGTACATTTGCCCTAATACAAAGAGATAAGAAGGGTTAATAAACTGAATTGAAGAATGCAAGTTAAGATAGCAATGAAAAAATAATTAGAGGCATGAGATCACCTACTGCAACAGGGAAATGGGAATCAATATGAACCATTACCCAGCTACTGTCAACTGATTCCATGTCTCCATGCACACTGTATAAACCACTGTGGGTTGTACGACAAAGCACATTGTTGTACCACACATTATGGTTTTTCCCCATTCAATGCTCATGTGGAGTGTGGGAAGAATGATTCTTTAAATGGTTCTGTGCATGCTGTAATTAATCTTGCCTTCATGGTCCCTATAGGAGTGATACATATGCGGTTATTATATAATCCCAAAATACCTCACTTAATACAGGTTCCTGAAATTTCATAAGTTGGGTTTTGTCATATATTTGGCGTCTATCTTCACTTGTCTGGCATTTCCAATTTTTAGTAGCTTCTTGATGCTCTCCCATGCATCAAATAAATCTATGATCAATCATGCTACACTATTTTGTATACATTCAATGTCTGCCATTAGCCTTATTTGTTATGGGTCATACTTAAGCAATATTCTAGAATGGGCCACACAAGTATTTTGTAAGCAATGTCCTCTATAGACTGATTACATTTTCCAGTATCTTACCAATGAATTGAAGTCTGCATTCTGCTTTGCCTACAAGTGAGTCTATGTCACCATTTCATTTCATCCAGATATTTGTATGAGTTGACTAATTAAAACTGTGATTATTTGATAATGTAGTCATACAATACTGTCTTTTATTTGTTTTGTGATGTGCTCCAATTTACATTTCTGAAAACTTAAACTCAGTTGCCTATCTTTGGACCAATTTGAAATGTTATGATCTGACTCAAATTTGTGCAGATTTTTTTCAGGCAATAATTCATTATAGACAACTCTATCATCCAGGAAAAGTATGAGGCTCCTTATAATATCGTCTTCCAGAACATTAAGGTACAACATTAATGTAATGGTATAAATTACTATAACTGTATAAATAAGTTTATAAGTGTGTAAAAAACATTGAACTATTTGTTACAACAAAACATTGTACTGGTATACTCAGCAAGATGTTAAATCAGCAGATAGCTACATTTTATGTTCAACATTTTGTGTACAGCATATATGCTGGAAAGGATTTATACCCAAATTAAATAAATCTGAAGAAATGGTAGGGTGTCTCTGGAAAAAAAATCCATAAAAACTCATACAGTCCAATTTGCTATTATGTCACTGTTACTGAAATATAATACAAAGTAACTGAATTCGATGAACATTCTCAGAGTGCAATATGCCTCAGAGTGAAATGCACAGTAATGTCAACATTATTTTTCATGGCTATGTTTGTGAAAATGGATGAAAGCAAACCACACATTTTGTTCTCAATCTGCGGAAGCATTATGCACTGTGAAACACTGTACTGCTGTTCTACATAAAAGCTGTCTCATTGCCAACATCTTTCCCCTGCTGGCTGTTCTACACTTCTCATCACTGATTCAACATGTTGTAAGATATTTTATGCTGTATGACACCACAGTCCAATCTGGTTAGGATAGCATAAAAATAATATATGAATTTCAGTATTGAAACTGGAACAGAAGAACAGCTCTCATCACACTGGATATCAAATCGAGGTTGGATTACAGCCATGGGTACATCATTTCATGCTACTCAACTGTATGTCATATGTCAGAGTTCATCAACTGTAGTGGCTGGCGACTGGTGGCATAGCCATCTCTTGGCATCCAGTGAACAGACGTTCCACACAGGTGACAGATTTGAAGAAAATGCTGGATACGGCAACAGTGGAACACTCTCTGTATCGAGGTAGCTCAGTACAGCTCAGGTGATGTGTAGTCTTGCATTATCTTGTTAAAAGATAACGTCACGGAGCCCTTGAGAATAGGGCACAGCGATAGGCCTTAACAAAACACAAATGCAATGGCTGCTGTCCAAATTACTGGCTATGTGAACCAGAGGTTGTGACATGTATCCAGTTGCACCCCATACCATCACATCACATGCTGGACCCGCATGGGAATGACAGGTACAATCGGGCCAGGTCTGTTGGCATCAGAGCCTCCACACACGAGTACATCAATTGTGACGATGTTGCAGAACCGAGACTCATCTGATACGATGACACAGTGCCATTCCTGTGTCTGGCATTGTTGTCAGTTGCACCGCTGTCAGTTCACCTCTCTCTAGAGCTGCATTAAGGGCTTGACAGTCTGTGCTGCTCCAGATGCCATCACATTGTCTGTGTGGATACTTGTCTCACTGTATACAAGCCCACTTCCTGACTAAATGTACACAACTTCACTGCAGGATCACGTATGCATGAGCGAACACTTGTCTGCCCTCTCAGGTGCTAGTTGGGTGGCACTACTGAGGCCCTGCAAGGCATTTAGCATGGCCCTCCTGAACCTACCAGTTTTATGTTCGCACAAAATGAGATTCTGAGCAATGCAAGCAGCAATATAGTGAAACAATAAACCAGAGCCTCAGCAGACCATGAGCCTGCCACTGCCAAATCTGGAATGCTTATAAACATTTCTCCTTCTTCCATTATGCTTAACACGGTCTTCATGTAAACAACCAACACTGAAATAGAATTTCTGAATGAGAAACCTGCTCCATAAGCTTTTCTTGCATACAGAATATGCATGGGAGTGCTGAAAAGTAATGCCTCTGAATTTTTTATTCTGTTCTCAATATCGGTCGAGGTATGACACGTCACGCATATTACTTGGTCAACTTTCCCACTTCACTGACTCGTGGCACATCCCCCTCCCGCAAACAGATGGAGTCACAATAGGCAGCCCACTCTGACCAGAGATTGTGAATATGTTTACGGTGCACTTCGAGGAAGAGGCCCTGATGTCATCCAAATGGAAATCCATCTTCTTCTTCTTCTTCTTCTTCTTCTGTTATGTGGATAACACACTTGTCATCTGGCCTCATGGAAGAGACAAACTTCTTGACTTCTTTGTACATCTGAACTCCACACGCCACAAAATCAAATTCACTATGGAGACCAAAGAAGAAGGAAGACTACCATTCCTGCACATCATAGTCAGGAGAATAACGGACAGCACCCTGTGCCACAGCGTGTATCTGACTCTATAAAACACATAAACTCAGTTCTCCCTATGGCACTGTGAATAATTTCAATAACAAAAAGTGAGATGAATGTTGCAGCGTACATTTAATTTCCACTTTGGCTTTGCATTCAAGATTAGTCTTACCTGAGAGTGCAACATTACATCTTTGGTTAATTTAATTATATGTTCATTAGATTTTGGTTATAAGGCACGTTTTGCTGCCTAATGTTTCATCTCCAAATACTGGAAACAATCCATACAGGAAGAGGAGTATGTAAGACATTGGTGGACCAGGTTGGAAGAATCTGTGAATTTCAATACTCTGTAGAAGAGCTCAATCATTTGAAATTAACTTTCAGACCTTGTGGCTATTCTAACAGATATACATAAGGCACTACATTCTAAAATATTTGCATCTTTCACTGAAAAACAAGCAACTAGAGGAAAAGTTCTCTTGCCATTTGTAAAAACAGTCGCAGATCGCGACCTCCGAGTGCTATGAAGAGAAGGTATTGACGCAGTGCTTAAACCAAACTGAAGACCACAACAGCAGCCATACTCAAGTAAATTGCTATGTAGTAGTTTCAGTGAATTTGACAATGATGTGGCTGCTTTCATGGTGGCCCAGTCATATTGTGGGGTAGGGAATGCCAGTGACAGGGCTGGAATTGTAGGTGACAGATGGATTTTTGGCAAAGCCTTGTATCAATACCTCCTTAATTATTGAGCTGAAAAACTGTAAAAAACATTCATACAGCAAAATCACACAAAAAAATTTCCTATTTCTGCAGGTATTGTGCCTTCTGTTTCTTTTTCATTACAAAAACATATTGATTCAAGTTTATAAAGTCACAACTATGTCACTGTGATTTGTGTAACACACATTCTGGAACATGTTCCAGGAATGTCATGAAACAGACAGCTTTAAATACTTACTCTAGCTCATCTTTCAAGACTTGCATGCCAATAACAACACCATCTATCCAATCTGTTTTTATTTCACTTTCATGTAAAGATTTCTCCACAAAGGATATCATCTGCCATGTAGGCAGTGCAAGAGGAAATTCCACACTCACATTTGGGTAATCAAGTGGATTCTGTGTCTTGTCAGAACCAAGTACAATCAACCCAATTTCATCTTTACCACTGGTAAATATCTGGAAACATATTAAATAGTAAAAATAAGTTTTGTTTATAACAAGTTGTATACCAATAAAAACATCACACACAGATACTCTTTATAAAATTATTTAATTGGATAAATAAAAAATCTACTCACCAAACAGTGGCAGAACACACACATAAAAGACTGTTGTGATAGGCAAGCGTTTGGAGCCAGTGACTCCTTCTTCAGGCTGAAGGGTTGCAGGGGAAGCAAGAAGGGTGAAGGAAAAGGACTGGAGAGGTCTAAGAAAAGGGGTAGATTTCGAGAAAGTTACACACAACCGTGGGTCATGGGTGACTTACAGTACAGGATGATAAGGAAAGACTAATTGTTGGGTACTGCATCGGGCAAGATTCGGAAACCTGAGAGCTTAAAGGTGGAAGACAGGGTAATATGCAAGACAGAGATTACTACTAAAACTGTACATGAGTTAATAAGAGTGAGAAGCTAAGTTTATTGTATGCAACAGCTGTGGGAGGGGGCAGTGAAAATAGACGGGAAAGACAATGAAAGATGTAGAAAGCTAAAACGAAGTGAAGCAAAGAGTAATTACAGTGAAGAAAAGCTGAGACAGGAGAAATTAACGTAAATTAAGGCAAGGTGGGTGGTGAGAACCAAGGACACGTTGTAGTGCTAGTTCCCACCTGCGGAGTTCTGAGAAACTGGTGTCTGGCGGAAGAATCCAGGTGGCATGTGTGGTGAAACAAGTGCCGAGGTCACGTATGCCATGTTGTAGAGCATGCTCTGCAACAGGATATTGCGAGTTTCCAGTATATACACTATGCCTATGCCCATTTATCCTAACTGATAATTTGGTGGTAGTCATGCAGATGTAGAAAGCTGAACAGTGTTTACATAATAGCTGGTATATGGCATGTGTCGTTTCTATTTTTTGCCTGATCCGCAGTTCTGGGTGACTTTCCCAAAATCTACACTTTTTCCTGGAACTCTCCAGGCCTTTTCCTTTACCCTTCTTCCTTCCCCTTCAACGCTTCTGTCTGGAGGAGCCACAGGCTCCGAAAGCTTGCCAATCACAACAGTCTTTTATGTGTATGTTCTGCTGCCGCTTGGTGAGTAGATTTTTTATCGATTCAATTACATAATTTTATCAATAATTTATTGTTTATGTTGTTATAGTTACTCTTTATAACCTACTTAAAATACATCACGTACCCTCCTCTCCACAATTCTTCGAACACATAGTTTTGCCTTTTGTAAAAAATCACTGCGTTTCTGTATAACATACTTGGAGTCAAAGTGTCCAACATCTATTACAATTATAAACAGAAGAAAGAAAGCCATTGTATTTATTGGCAGTATTACGCAATCAAATATTTTGAAAGAGTTCCAGTGGTATAAATTTACAGTATCTTACAAATAAATATATACGTTTATTCTCTAAATCAATTCTTAGCAATATCATAATAGTATAAATTGCAGAATCAATATAGCCAATTTTAATGTAATGACTGCAATACAAATACAAAATAACAGCGGTAAGTTATAACAAATGAGAGAGAGAGAGAGAGAGAGAGAGAGAGAGAGAGAGAGAGGCATTTAGACAATGTTTCATTACAGTGTGAAACTTATTAGAATTAAAATGAAGCCATAGTGAATTATTACATTCCAAAAATAATAATTATTCTGTTCTTTCACCCCAAAATAATACTTTCATTAGGTAATATATACTTTTAATTTCAGAAATTTTTACAACAGCTCTGGACTTCACTGCCTCGATGAATTTATTACATGTGTCAATGAATGAGGGTTGATAACACTGCTTTAGTCATTCAATTGTTCGTCATGTGATATTCGCAATGTTCTTAATAACTTCTTATGTAAAGTTCCATCACAAAAAGATAAACTACGTAAGTTTTAAAAGTCACGAATCTTTAAACAACAACTTGAAAATGGGTATATCAGTATTTTGTATACATTCTAGCATTGCTAGATTTACTTTTAAATTTTAAAGTATATGAGCAGATTGAGCGACTTTCCATCCAGAAAATTTGCTGTTGGCAAGGCCTCACTACAAAGAAAAATGGTCTTTCCGGAGTCAAATGCAAAAAAAATTCATTAATTGTAAGTGATACAAACAGGTATTAAGCAACGGGCATATATATCGTTCTGCTTGACGAGAAAAAAAGTAGGTAGATGAAAGAGTAAATTGGGTGCAAGGATTGAACATAAACTCACCCAAATTGCAAAGGTTAAAAAAAAAAAAAAAAAAAAAAAAAAAAAAAAAAAAAAAAAAAAAAACAACAACAACAAGAGGGTCACTGCTCAAGAATTGAGAACTGCCCCCCCCCCCCTTCTTTTACAGGCTTGCTTTCACTTTTCAGATGAGACCATGTCCCGCATATGTGAAGAAAATAGCCAATATGTAAAGAGAATTACAGATAAAGAGTTTTCTAGAATGAGATTTTCGCTCTGCAGCATAGTGTGCACTGATATGAAACTTCCTGGCAGATTAAAACTGTGTGCTGGACCAAGACTCAAACTTGGTGATCGTAACCCCAGACCTGTGTTGCCGTTTTGGGAGGTAGATCTCGTATCTGGAAAGAGGAGATGACAGTTAGGGTACAATGGGCGAGCAGCTGCCATCAATTTTTGATGGTGCAGAACCCACAATAGTGGAACTGCTGCCTAGTCCAGAGGCACCTGTTACCAGTCTTACCCCACAATAGTGTATCGAATCCAGACGTAATGTCGAAGCTGATAAAAAGTCATATGAGAGATTCCTGTAATCTAGGTGTGACTGCACCAATGCTGCATACAGCCGTATCAAAGTAGAGTGGACCACACCGCGGTCGGTGTCGCTGAGGCATAGAAGAGCATTCAGGTGCGACCTACATGTCTGCTTCAGTTGACAAAGACGGGGAAGCCATGTCAACTAGGCATCAAAGACCGGTCCTAAAAAACACAACGACAGAAATGCATAACGTAGGTCATGGCAGCCAAAAAATGGATGCTATGAGTGAAAGCCCAGGATTGTGCTTGGTGTATTGCTCCCTGCATTCTGCCTCCAGCAATAGCCATCGCGGACGAACAAAAAAGATGGGGACACCATATGTCATGCAGCTGCCGCCAGATCATTGATAGCCACAAAAAGGAGAGCGACACTCAAAACAGAACCTTGTGCAAGCCCCTTCTCCTGCAGGGGGGGGATGCTACAGGAGGCACCAACCTGTACCCAAAAAGTGTGACATGGAAGAAAGTTCTGGATAAAAATCAGGAGTGGGCCATGGAGGCCCCACTCCTTTAAGGTGACAAGGATGTTATGGCACCATGTGGTATCATAAGATATATACGCAGATCAATGAAAACTGCAACAAGGAACTGATGTTGAGCAAAAGCTGTTCAGATAGCACACTTCAAGTGGACTAAATTATCTTCAGTAGAGCGCCCTTGGCGAAAAGCACCCTGGATCGAAGCCAAAGATCCGGGGATTCAAGGACACAATACAGCCGTCGACTAACCATATGTTCAAGTAACTTGCAGGACACTGAGTAAACAATCTGGACGACAGCTGTCCATTTGAAGAGGCAATTTATCTGATTTCAAAATTGGAATAACGGCATTTTCTCGCTACTGGGAAGAGACTTCTGCATTGCACCAGGGATGGTTAAAGAAAGGCCAGGTACACTGCTGGAAAAATTTGCAACACCAAAAAATAATTAATGTAGAGTAATGAAATACCAGGAATATATTTGTTGAGACAACGTATGTAAAGTGATTAATGTTGCAGGATCAGAGATCAATGTTGTCTTGTGACAGCCAGAGCGAGAGCACCAGCAGCAGCGAGTACTGTGTGTATAAAGCATTTATTTTGCATTTTGTTTACGACCTTCCACTAAGGAAGGGATTCTATTTGTGTTTATCTGCTCTGCATAGTAACTAACAGTTCTTGATAAAACTTTACGTAGTTTTCGTGTTAGATTTCTTAGTGTTTTCTTGATCGTTTAGAACAGAAAGCGCCCTAAAACCGTCTTTTGTTTGTTTCGCGGCCGTTAGCCACTAGTCACTTGAATCAGCAGTTGTCTTGTGACTGCCAGAGCGAGAGCACCAGCAGCAGCGAGTACTGTTTGTATAAAGTGTTTTTGTACTTATTTGCTGCACTTAGCTTTTAAATAGTTTTTCTGGGAAAACCTAGCGTAGTTTTCGCGTCTCGTATTTCAGTGAGTGTTTCTTGATTATCAGAGTAGCTCATCAGAAGATTATCTTGGGAATTTGTCACCGTATAGAGTAGGGTAAACATAGTCATGTGTAGGGACTGTGGTTGTTGTGAGCAGACGCAAGGAGAATTGGCCACTCTTCGGGGGCAGGTGGAGGCTTTGTCTGTTAGGTTCATCGAGCTCGAGGCGCAGGCGACGGCTCGTAGTGGCGTTGGGGCAACTGTGGTGAGACCTATGCCTACTTCGGTGGCCTTGGAATCACGTGGAACCCCTGATGTCGCTGCGTCTTCCGGCAGTGAGCATCTTACCGGTCAGCCATCACTCCAGGGTGAATGGCGGACAGTGGTGGGCTCGCGCGTGCCTGGCCGAAAGGCGAAGGTGGGATCTGGCCGCGTGGCAGCTGCCTTACCCCTTTCCAACAGGTACGGGGTGCTTCCTAGTGGTGATGACATCGTTTCCGAGCCACCACAGGATGCCTCGCCTGTTGGGCCAGTGGCCGATTCTCCGGCAAGGTCCCGACAGGCACAGAGGGCGGGCCTATTAGTTATAGGGAGCTCCAACGTTAGGCGGGTTTTGGAGCCCCTCAGGAAAATAGCGGGTAGGTCGGGGAAGAATGCCAGTGTGCACTCGGTGTGCTTGCCGGGGGGTCTCGTCCGTAATGTGGAGGAGGCCCTTCCGGCAGCTATTGAACGCACTGGGTGTGACCGGCTGCAGATAGTAGCACATGTCGGAACGAATGACGCCTGCCGCTTGGGTTCTGAGGCCATCCTTGGTTCCTTCCGGCGGCTGGGTGATTTGGTGAAGACAACCAGCATCGCACGCAGAGTGCAAGCTGAGCTTAATATCTGCAGCATAGTGCCCAGAGTCGATCGCGGTCCTCTGGTTTGGAGCCGTGTGGAGGGTCTAAACCAGAGGCTCAGACGACTCTGCAACTATAATGGTTGCAAATTCATCGACCTCCGTTATTGGGTGGAGAACTGTAGGGCCCCCCTAGACAGGTCAGGCGTGCACTACACACCGGAAGCTGCTACTAGGGTAGCAGAGTACGTGTGGCGTGCACACGGGGGTTTTTTAGGTTAGAGGGACCCCCCCTTGGGCGAAACGATAAAATACCTGACGGCTTACCAGAGAGGATATTATCATCGTTGATAAAGAACGTCTGTCCTCAGAGACCAAAAACAGGAAAAGTTAACGTAATATTGGTAAACTGCAGGAGTATCCAAGGCAAGGTTCCTGAATTAGTATCTCTTATTGAAGGAAATAGTGCGCGTATAGTATTAGGAACGGAAAGTTGGTTAAAACCGGAAGTGAACAGTAACGAAATCCTAGACACAGAATGGAATATATACCGCAAGGATAGGATAAACGCCAATGGTGGAGGAGTATTTACAGCAGTAAAGAATTCAATAATATCCAGTGAAGTTATTAGCGAATGCGAATGTGAAATAATCTGGGTTAAGCTAAGTATCAAAGGTGGGTCAGATATGATAGTCGGATGCTTCTATAGACCACCTGCATCAGCAACCGTAGTAGTTGAGCGCCTCAGAGAGAACCTGCAGAACGTCGTGAAGAAGTTTCGTGATCATACTATTGTAATAGGGGGAGACTTCAATCTACCAGGTATAGAATGGGATAGTCACACAATCAGAACTGGAGCCAGGGACAGAGACTCTTGTGACATTATCCTGACTGCCTTGTCCGAGAATTACTTCGAGCAGATAGTTAGAGAACCAACTCGTGAAGCTAACGTTTTAGACCTCATAGCAACAAATAGACCAGAACTTTTCGACCCCGTGAATGTAGAAGAGGGTATCAGTGATCATAAGTCAGTGGTTGCATCAATGACTACAAGTGTAATAAGAAATGCCAAGAAAGGAAGGAAAATATATTTGCTTAACAAGAGTGATAGGGCACAAATCGCAGAATATCTGAGTGACCACCATCAAACGTTCATTTCTGAGGAAGAGGATGTGGAACAAAAATGGAAAAAATTCAGAAACATCGTCCAGTACGCCTTAGATAAGTTCGTACCGACTAAGGTCCAAAGCGAGGGGAAAGATCCACCGTGGTATAACAATCATGTACGAAAGGTACTACGGAAACAAAGAAAGCTTCATCATAGGTTTAAGAGTAGTCGAATCATAGCTGATAAGGAAAAGCTGAACGAAGCGAAAAAGAGCGTAAAGAGAGCAATGAGAGAAGCATTCAACGAATTCGAACATAAAACATTGGCAAACAATCTAAACAAGAACCCTAAAAAGTTTTGGTCATATGTAAAATCGGTAAGCGGATCTAAATCCCCTATTCAGTCACTCGTTGACCACGATGGCACCGAAACAGAGGACGACCGAAGAAAGGCAGAAATACTGAATTCAGTGTTCCGAAACTGTTTCACTGCGGAAAATCGTAACACGGTCCCTGACTTCAGCCGTCGCACGGACGCCAAAATGGAAAATATTGAAATAAACGATATCGGAATTGAAAAACAACTGCTATCACTTAGTAGCGGAAAAGCATCTGGACCAGACGAGATACCCTTAAGATTCTACAGTGATTATGCTAAAGAACTTGCCCCCTTTCTATCAGCAATTTATCGTAGATCGCTGGAAGAACGTAAAGTACCGAGCGACTGGAAGAAAGCGCAGGTCGTTCCCATTTTCAAGAAGGGTCATAAATCAGATGCGAATAATTATAGGCCTATTTCGCTTACGTCAATCTGTTGTAGAATAATGGAACATGTTTTGTGTTCTCGTATTATGACGTTCTTAGATAATACAAATCTCCTTCATCATAACCAACATGGATTCCGCAAACAGAGATCATGTGAAACTCAGCTCGCCCTATTTGCCCAAGAAATTCACAGTGCCGTAGACACTGGCGAGCAGATTGATGCCGTATTTCTGGACTTCAGGAAGGCATTTGATACGGTTCCGCACTTACGTTTAGTGAAAAAAATACGAGCTTACGGAATATCGGACCAGGTTTGTGATTGGATTCAGGATTTCCTAGAAGAAAGAACACAACATGTCATTCTTAACGGTTCAAAATCTGCAGATGTAGAGGTAATTTCGGGAGTACCGCAAGGAAGCGTGATAGGACCTTTATTGTTTACAATATACATAAATGACTTAGTTGACAACATCGGTAGCTCCGTGAGGCTATTTGCAGATGACACGGTTGTCTACAAGAAAGTAGCATCATCAGAAGACTCGTACGTACTCCAGTAAGACCTGCAGAGGATTAATGCATGGTGCGACAGCTGGCAGCTTTCCCTAAACGTAGATAAATGTAATATAATGCGCATACATAGGGGCAGAAATCCATTCCAGTACGATTATGCCATAGGTGGTAAATCATTGGAAGCGGTAACGACCGTAAAATACTTAGGAGTTACTATCCGGAGCGATCTGAAGTGGAATGATCACATAAAACAAATAGTGGGAAAAGCAGGCGCCAGGTTGAGATTCATAGGAAGAATTCTAAGAAAATGTGACTCATCGATGAAAGAAGTAGCTTACAAAACGCTTGTTCGTCCGATTCTTGAGTATTGCTCATCAGTATGGGACCCTTACCAGGTTGGATTAATAGAAGAGATAGACATGATCCAGCGAAAAGCAGCGCGATTCGTCATGGGGACATTTAGTCAGCGCGAGAGCGTTACGGAGATGCTGAACAAGCTCCAGTGGCGGACACTTCAAGAAAGGCGTTACGCAATACGGAGAGGTTTATTATCGAAATTACAAGAGAGCACATTCCGGGAAGAGATGGGCAACATATTACTACCGCCCACATATATCTCGCATAATGATCACAACGAAAAGATCCGAGAAATTAGAGCAAATACGGAGACTTACAAGCAGTCGTTCTTCCCACGCACAATTCGTGAATGGAACAGGGAAGGGGGGATCAGATAGTGGTACAATAAGTACCCTCCGCCACACACCGTAAGGTGGCTCGCGGAGTATAGATGTAGATGTAGAATGTGAGTGTGAGATAAGCCACTGCAAATGTAAATGTTAATGCTGGTACGCTGTTGTACACGTGTCATGTGTCAGTTTGTGGGATGGAGTTCCATGCCTGTTGCACTTGGTTGGCCAATATAAGGACAGTTAATGATGTTTGTGGATGGGTTGAAGCTGTCATCAGATGATGTCCAATATGTGCTCGATTGGAGGTAGAGCTGGTTATCGAGCAAGCCAAGGCAATATGTTGACACAGTATAGCATGTTGGCTTACAACAGCAGTATGTGAGCAAGTGTTATCCTGTAGGAAAACACCTCCTGGAATGCTGTTTGTGAATGGCAGCACAACAGCTCAAATAACCAGACGGACATACAAATTTGCAGTCAGCGTTCGTGGGATTCAGACAGACAGTTTTGTCAGTGGAAAAGCGAAAGCCATTGTCGATGCTCCAGGAGTAAAGACAATCAAGACATTGCTGAAGATGCCACTAAGTGAGACAGGTTCATAGAGAACTGCAATAGAAGGCAATATCGTCAAAAAGAAGGGAGCCGGAGATGCCCAGTGGGATACAGGCCATTATAGGGTTAATGGCGATAGCAATGAGAATGACACTCAGAATGGAACCCTGAGACACACCATTTTCCTGGATAAAGGTGTCCGACAAGGCAGACCCTTCATGCACCTCGAAAACTCGGTCTTTTAAAAATGTCTGAAGGAAACAGGGTAGGTGGCCACGGAAGCCCCACATGTGAAGAGTATGGAGGGTACTAGCTCTCTAGCAGGTGTCATAGGCCTTCTCCAAATCGAAAAACACGCCGACAGTCTGGGATTTCTGCAGAAAACCATTCTTGACATGGGTGGGCAAAATAATGAGACGGTCAACTGCAGAATGCCGTGTTGAAAGCCACACTGTGCATCCATCAAAAATTGTGAGACTCGAGCCACCATATCATCCGGGCATGAATCATATGTCCCATCACCTTGCGAACACACTGGTAAGAGAGATGGAGTGGTAGCTAGAAGGAAGAGAGAGAGAGAGAGAGAGAGTGTGTGTGTGTGTGTGTGTGTGTGTGTGTGTGCGTGTGTGTGTGTGTGTTTTTGTGTGTGTGTGTGTGTGTGTGTGTGGGTGTCAGAGAGAGAGAGAGAGAGAGAGAGAGAGAGAGAGAGAGAGAGAGAGCTAATTTCGGCAAGAGCTGGATTTCCATCAATAAACTGAGTTGAAGTCTGCTGTTGTGGTCTTCATCCAACTACTGCTTTGGTGCATCTCACCAGCCTATTCCAGCCTTTGTAAGCCTCTTCATCTCTGCATAGTATTTCAACCTAAATCCACTTAGAATGGTGAACCACCATTCAGAGAATAACTTTTTAACAACACAGTTTGACTTCTGTAAAGCTCTACCTCCAATCGAGCACATATTGGACATCATCTGATGACAGCTTCAACCCATCCACAAACATCATTAACTGTCCTTATATTGGCCAACCAAGTGCAACAGGAACTCCATCCCACAAACTGACACATGACACATGTACAACAGCGTACCAGCATTTACATTTACATTTGCAGTGGCTTATCTCATACTCACATTGATCTCTGATCCTGCAACATTAATCACTTTACATACGTTGTCTCAACAAATATATTCCTGGTATTTCATTACTCTACATTAATTATTTTTTGGTGTTGCAAATTTTTCCAGCAGTGTACCTGGCCTTTCTTTAACCATCCCGTGTGCAATGCAGAATTCTCTTCCCAGTAGCGAGAAAATGCCGTTATTCCAATTTTGAAATCAGATAAATTGCCTCTTCAAACGGACAGCTGTCGTCCAGATTGTTTACTCAGTGTCCTGCAAGTTACTTGAACATATGGTTAGTCGAAGGCTGTATTGTGTCCTTGAATCCCCGGATCTTTGGCTCCGATCCAGGGTGCTTTTCGCCAAGGGCGCTCTACTGAAGATAATTTAGTCCACTTGAAGTGTGCTATCTGAACAGCTTTTGCTCAACATCAGTTCCTTGTTGCAGTTTTCATTGATCTGCGTATATATCTTATGATACCACATGGTGCCATAACGTCCTTGCCACCTTAAAGGAGTGGGGCCTCCATGGCCCACTCCTGATTTTTATCCAGAACTTTCTTCCATGTCACACTTTTTGGGTACAGGTTGGTGCCTCCTGTAGCATCCCCCCCCTGCAGGAGAAGGGGCTTGCACAAGGTTCTGTTTTGAGTGTCGCTCTCCTTTTTGTGGCTATCAATGATCTGGCGGCAGCTGCATGACATATGGTGTCCCCATCTTTTTTGTTCGTCCGCGACGGCTATTGCTGGAGGCAGAATGCAGGGAGCAATACACCAAGCACAATCCTGGGCTTTCACTCATAGCATCCATTTTTTTAATGCCATGACGTACGTTATGCATTTCTGTCATTGTGTTTTTTAGGACCGGTCTTTGATGCCTAGTTGACATGGCTTCCCCGTCTTTGTCAACTAAAGCAGACATGTAGGTCGCACCTGAATGCTCTTCTATGCCTCAGCGACACCGACCGCGGTGTGGTCCACTCTACTTTGATACGGCTGTATGCAGCATTGGTGCAGTCACACCTAGATTACAGGAATCTCTCATATGACTTTTTATCAGCTTCGACATTACGTCTGGATTCGATACACTATTGTGGGGTAAGACTGGTAACAGGTGCCTCTGGACTAGGCAGCAGTTCCACTATTGTGGGTTCTGCACCATCAAAAATTGATGGCAGCTGCTCGCCCATTGTACCCTAACTGTCATCTCCTCTTTCCAGATACGAGATCTACCTCCCAAAACGGCAACACAGGTCTGGGGTTACGATCACCAAGTTTGAGTCTTGGTCCAGCACACAGTTTTAATCTGCCAGGAAGTTTCATATCAGTGCACACTACGCTGCAGAGTGAAAATCTCATTCTAGAAAACTTTTTATCTGTAATTCTCTTTACATATTGGCTATTTTCTTCACATATGGGGGACATGATCTCATCTGAAAAGTGAACACCCAATTTACTCTTTTATCTACCTACTTTTTTTCTCGTCAAGCAGAACGATATTTATGCCCGTTGCTTAATACCTGTTTGTATCACTTACAATGCTGGTATTTATGTATTTTTTAGCATTTGACTCCGGAAAGACCATTTTTCTTTGTAGTGAGGTCTTGCCAACAGCAAATTTTCTGGATGGAAAGTCGCTCAATCTGCTCATATACTTTAAAATTTAAAAGTAAATCTAGCAATGCTAGAATCTACAAAATACTGATATACCCATTTTCAAGTTTTTGTTTAAAGATTCGTGAGTTTTAAAACTTACGTAGATTATCTTTTTGATGATAGAACTTCACATAAGAAGTTATTAAGAACATTGCGAATATCACATGACGAACAATTGAATGACTGAAGCAGTGTTATCAACCCTCATTCATTGACACATGTAATAATTTCGTCGAAGCAGTGAAGTTCAGAGCTGTTGTAAAAATTTCTGAAATTAAAAGTATATATTACCTAATGAAAGTATTATTTTGGGGTGAAAGAACAGAATAATTATTATTTTTGGAATGTAATAATTCACTATGGCTTCATTTTAATTCTAATAAGTTTCACACTGTAATGAAACATTGTCTAAATGCCTCTCTCTCTCTCTCTCTCTCTCTCTCTCTGTCTCTCTCTCTCTCTCATTTGTTATAACTTACCGCTGTTATTTTGTATTTGTATTGCAGTCATTACATTAAAATTGGCTATATTGATTCTGCAATTTATACTATTATGTTATTGCTAAGAACTGATTTAAAGAATAAACGTATATATTTATTTGTAAGATATTGTAAATTTATACCACTGGAACTCTTTCAAAATGTTTGATTGCGTAATACTGCCAATAAATACAATGACTTTCTTTCTTCTGTTTATAATTGTAATAGATGTTGGACACTTTGACTCCAAGTATGTTATACAGAAACGCAGTGATTTTTTACAAAAGGCAAAACTATGTGTTCGAAGAATTGTGGAGAGGAGGGTACGTGATGTATTTTAAGTAGGTTATAAAGAGTAACTATAACTACATAAACAATAAATTATTGATAAAATTATTTAATTGAATAGATAAAAAATCTACTCACCAAGCGGCAGCAGAACATACACATAAAAGACTGTTGTGATTGGCAAGCTTTCGGAGCCTGTGGCTCCTCCAGACAGAAGCGTTGAAGGGGAAGGAAGAAGGGTAAAGGAAAAGGCCTGGAGAGTTCCAGGAAAAGGTGTAGATTTTGGGAAAGTCACCCAGAACTGCGGATCAGGCGAAAAATAGAAACGACACATGTCATATACCAGCTATTATGTAAACACTGTTCAGCTTTCTACATCTGCATGACTACCACCAAATTATCAGTTAGGATAAATGGGCACAGGCATAGTGTATATACTGGAGACGCGCAATATCCTGTTGCAGAGCATGCTCTACAACATGGCATACGTAACCTCGGCACTTGTTTCACCACACATGCCACCTGGATTCTTCCGCCAGACACCAGTTTCTCAGAACTCCGCAGGTGGGAACTAGCACTACAACGTGTCCTTGGTTCTCACCACCCACCTTGCCTTAATTTACGTTAATTTCTCCTGTATCAGCTTTTCTTCACTGTAATTACTCTTTGCTTCACTCCGTTATAGCTTTCTACATCTTTCATTGTCTTTTCCATCTATTTTCACTGCCCCCTCCCACAGCTGTTGCATACAATACACTTAGCTTCTCACTCTTATTAACTCATGTACAGTTTTAGTAGTAATCTCTGTCTTGCATATTACCCTGTCTTCCACCTTTAAGCTCTCAGGTTTCCGAATCTTGCCCGATGCAGTCCCCAACAATTAGTCTTTCCTTATCATCCTGTACGGTAAGTCACCCATGACCCACGGTTGTGGGTAGCTTTCTCAAAATCTACCCCTTTTCTTAGACCTCTCCAGTCCTTTTCCTTCACCCTTCTTGCTTCCCCTGCAACCCTTCAGCCTGAAGAAGGAGTCACTGGCTCCAAACGCTTGCCTATCCCAACAGTCTTTTATGTGTCTGTTCTGCCACTGCTTGGTGAGTAGATTTTTTATCAATCCAATTAAATAATTTTATAAAGAGTATCTGTGTGTGATGTTTTTATTGGTATACAACTTGTTATAAACAAAACTTATTTTTACCATTTAATATGTTTCCAGATATTTACCAGTGGTAAAGATGAAATTGGGTTGGTTGTGCTTGGTTCTGACAAGACACAGAATCCACTTGATTACCCAAATGTGAGTGTGGAATTCCTCTTGCACTGCCTACATGGCAGATGATATCCTTTGTGGAGAAATCATGGCAGATGATATCCTTTGTGGAGAAATCTTTACATGAAAGTGAAATAAAAACAGATTGGATAGATGGTGTTGTTGTTGGCATGCAAGTCTTGAAAGATGAGCTAGAGTAAGTATTTAAAGCTGTCTGTTTCATGACATTCCTGGAACATGTTCCAGAATGTGTGTTACACAAATCACAGTGACATAGTTGTGACTTTATAAACTTGAATCAATATGTTTTTGTAATGAAAAAGAAACAGAAGGCACAATACCTGCAGAAATAGGAAATTTTTTTGTGTGATTTTGCTGTATGAATGTTTTTTACAGTTTTTCAGCTCAATAATTAAGGAGGTATTGATACAAGGCTTTGCCAAAAATCCATCTGTCACCTACAATTCCAGCCCTGTCACTGGCATTCCCTACCCCACAATATGACTGGGCCACCATGAAAGCAGCCACATCATTGTCAAATTCACTGAAACTACTACATAGCAATTTACTTGAGTATGGCTGCTGTTGTGGTCTTCAGTTTGGTTTAAGCACTGCGTCAATACCTTCTCTTCATAGCACTCGGAGGTCGCGATCTGCGACTGTTTTTACAAATGGCAAGAGAACTTTTCCTCTAGTTGCTTGTTTTTCAGTGAAAGATGCAAATATTTTAGAATGTAGTGCCTTATGTATATCTGTTAGAATAGCCACAAGGTCTGAAAGTTAATTTCAAATGATTGAGCTCTTCTACAGAGTATTGAAATTCACAGATTCTTCCAACCTGGTCCACCAATGTCTTACATACTCCTCTTCCTATATGGATTGTTTCCAGTATTTGGAGATGAAACATTAGGCAGCAAAACGTGCCTTATAACCAAAATCTAATGAACATATAATTAAATTAACCAAAGATGTAATGTTGCACTCTCAGGTAAGACTAATCTTGAATGCAAAGCCAAAGTGGAAATTAAATGTACGCTGCAACATTCATCTCACTTTTTGTTATTGAAATTATTCACAGTGCCATAGGGAGAACTGAGTTTATGTGTTTTATAGAGTCAGATACACGCTGTGGCACAGGGTGCTGTCCGTTATTCTCCTGACTATGATGTGCAGGAGTGGTAGTCTTCCTTCTTCTTTGGTCTCCATAGTGAATTTGATTTTGTGGCGTGTGGAGTTCAGATGTACAAAGAAGTCAAGAAGTTTGTCTCTTCCATGAGGCCAGATGACAAGTGTGTTATCCACATAACAGAAGAAGAAGAAAAAGAAGAAGAAGATGGATTTCCATTTGGATGACATCAGGGCCTCTTCCTCGAAGTGCACCGTAAACGTATTCACAATCTCTGGTCAGAGTTGGCTGCCTATTGTGACTCCATCTGTTTGCGGGAGGGGGATGTGCCACGAGTCAGTGAAGTGGGAAAGTTGACCAAGTAATATGCGTGACGTGTCATACCTCGACCGATATTGAGAACAGAATAAAAATTCAGAGGCATTACTTTTCAGCACTCCCATGCATATTCTGTATGCAAGAAAAGCTTATGGAGCAGGTTTCTCATTCAGAAAT